>NC_045611.1:57882582-58505082 GCF_009762305.2 Zalophus californianus | reverse complement strand
TTTTCTTTTTCAACATTCCCTTGGCTATTTGGGGTCTTTTCTGGTTCCATACAAATTTTAGGATTGTTTGTTCCATCTCTGTGAAAAAAGCTGATGGTATTTTGATAGGGACTGCATTAAATATATAGATTGCTCTAGGTAGCATAGTCATTTTAACAATATTTGTTCTTCCAATCCAGGAGCATGGAATGTTTTTCCATTTCTTTGTGTCTTCCTCAATTTCTTTCATGAATGTTCTATAGTTTTCTGAGTACAAATCCTTTGCCTCTTTGGTTAAATTTATTCCTAGGTATTTTACGGTTTTGGGTGCAATTGTAAATGGGATCAACTCCTTATTTCTCTTTCTTCTGTCTCATTGTTAGTGTATAGGAATGCAACTGATTTCTGAGCATTGATTTTATATCCTGCCACTTTACTGAATTCCTGTATGAGTTCTAGCAGTTTTGGGGTAGAGTCTTTGGGTTTTCCACACAGAGTATCATGTCATCTGCAAAGAGTGACAATTTGACTTCTTCTTTGCTGATTAGGAGGCCTTTTATTTCTGTTTGTTGTCTGATTGCTGAGGCTAGGACTTCTAGTACTATGTTGAACAGCAGAGGTGATAGTGGACATCCCTGTTGTGTTCCTGACCTTAAGGGAAAAGCTCTGTTTTTCCCATTGAGAATGATATTCGTTGTGGGCTTTTCATAGATGGCTTTTATGATATTGAGGTATGTACCCTCTAACCCTACACTGTGGAGAGTTTTAATCAAGAAAGGATGCTACTTTGTCAAATTGTTTTTCTGCACCTATTGAGAGGATCATATGGTTCTTGTTCTTTCTTTTATTAATGTAGTGTATCACATTGATTGATTTGCAGATGTTAAGCCACCTTTGCAGCCCAGAAATAAATCCCACTTGGTCTTGGTGAATATCCTTTTAATGTACTGTTGGATTCTATTGGCTAGTATTTTGGTGACAATTTTGGCATCCATGTTCCTCAGGTAAATATTGGTCTGTAATTCTCAGTTTTGGTGGGGTCTTTGTCTGATTTTGGGATTAGGGTAATGAGGGCCTCATAGAGTTTGGAAGTTTTGCTTCCATTTTGATTTTTTTGAAACAGTTTCAGAAGAATAGGTATTAATTCTTCTTTAAATGTTTGGTGGAATTCCCCTGGGAAGCCATCCGGCCTGGGCTCTTGTTTGTTGGGAGATTTTTGATGACTGCTTCAATTTCCTTACTGGTTATGGATCTGTTCAGGTTTTTTATTTCTTCCTGGTTCAGTTTTGGTAGTTTATATGTCTCTAGGAATGCATCCATTTCCTCCAGATTATCTAATTTGCTGGCATATAGTTGCTCATAATATGTTCTTATAATTGTTCGTATTTCTTTGGTGTTGGTTGTGATCTCTCTTCTTTCATTCATGATTTTATTTATTTGGGTCCTTTCTCTTTTCTTTTTGATAAGTCTGGCCAGAGGTTTATCAATCTTATTAATTCTTTGAAAGAACCAGCTCCTAGTTTTGTTGATTTTTTCTACTGTTCTTTTGGTTTCTATTTCATTGATTTCTGCTCCAATCTTTTTTTATTTCACTTCTCCTTTTGGGTTTAGGCTTTATTTGCTGTTCTTTCTCTAACTCCGTTAGGTGTAAGGTTAGCTTGTGTATTTGAGAACTTTCTTGTTTCTTGAGAAAGGCTTGTGTTGCTATATACTTCCCTTTTAGGACCATGTTTGCTGCATCGCAAAGATCTTGAACAGTTGTATTTTCATTTTCATTTGTTTCCATGAATTTTTTTAATTCTTCTTTAATTTCCTGGTTAACCCATTCATTCTTTAGTAGGATGCTCTTTAGCCTCCATGTATTTGAGTTCTTTCCAACTTTCCTCTTGTGACTGAATTCCAGTTTCAAAGCACTGTGGTCTGAAAATATGCAGGGAATGATCCCAATCTTTTGGTACCGGTTGAGACCTGATTTGTGACCCAGGATGTGATCTATTCTGGAGAATGTTCCATGTGCACTCAAGAAGAATCTGTATTCTCTTGCTTTAGGATGGAATGTTTTGAATATATCTGTGAAGTCCATCTGGTCCAGTGTGTCATTCAAAGCCCTTGTTTCCTTGTTGATCTTCTGTTTAGTTAATCTATCCATTGCAGTGAGTGGGGTGTTAAAGTCCCCTACTAATATTTTATTATTATTGATGTGTTTCTTTAATTTTGTTATTAATTGTGTTATATAATTGGCTGCTCCCATTTTAGGGGCATAAATATTCACAAATGTTAGATCTTGTTGGATAGACCTTTTAATTATGATATAGTGTCCTTCCTCATCTCTTATTACAGGTTTTGGTTTAAAATCTAATTTGTCTGATATAAGGATTGCCACCCCAGCTTTCTTTTGATGTCCATTATCATGATAAATGGTTTTCCACCCCCTAACTTTCAATCTGGGGGTGTTTTTGGGTCTAAAATTAGTCTCTTGCAGACAGCATGTTGATGGGTCTTGCTTTTTATCCAGTTTGATACCCTGTGTCTTTTGTTTAGCCCATTTACATTCACAATAACTACTGAACGATATGAATTTAGTGCCATTGTGTTACCTGTAAAGTCACTATTTCTGTATATTGTTTCCATTCCTTTCTGGTCCATGTTACTTTTGGGCTCTCTCTTCCCTTAAAGGATCCCTTTTAATATTTCTTGTAGGGCTGGTTTGGTTATCACAAATTCTTGTAGTTTCTGTTTGTCCTGGAAGCTTTTATCTCTCCTTCTATTTTGAATGACATCCTAGCTGGATAAAGTATTCTTGGCTGTATATTTTTTCATTTAGCACCCTAAATATATGGTGTCAGTCCTTTCTGGCCTGCCAGTCTCTGTGGATAGGTCTGTTGCCAGTCAATGTTTCTACCATTGTAGGTTACGGACCTCTCGTCCTGAGCTGCTTTCAGGATTTTCTCTTTGTCTCTGAGATTTGCAAGTTTCACTATTATATGTCAGGGTGTTGACCTATTTTTATTGATTTTGAGGGGAATGTTTCATGAATTTGTGTTTCATCCTTGCACAGGGACCATGCTAATCTTCTCTGTATTGTTCCAATTTTAGTATATGTGCTGCCGAAGTGAGCACTCACCAGTTAGGTTTTGAAAGTCAGGTAGTGTTAAGTCCCGAAGTCCTGTGACTTTGCTTTTCTTTCTTTCATTTTTTTAATTTTTAAGATTATTTATTTATTTGTGTGTGAGAGAGAGAGCATGAAATGGGGAAGGGACGGGGGGCGGGGGGAAAGCTCCCCACTGAGCAGGGATTCAGATGTGGGGCTTGATCCCTGGACCCTGAGATCATGACCTGAGCTGAAGGCAGATGCTTAACTGACTGAGCCACCCAGGTGCCCCTGTTTTTCTCTTTCAATATTGTATTGACTGTTCTGGATCTTTTGCCTCTCATATAAACTTTAGTATCAGTTTCTTGATATACACAAAGTCAATGAAGTATTTAAAATAATACCAGACTCATCAGTTCCTTGGTTCCTCTGGACCTGTGCTCCCACGTCTGTGAGATGCAGCCTGGTCACAACATTCTGGGCCTTCCTGGCCAAGGCAGAGCTCTGTCTCAGCCCTGGTTCAGTCAGGGCTTCCCTTTCTCACCTGAGCAGAGCCCCTGGACAGACATGCTCACGTAGGGTGGTGGGGGTGTAAGATGCAATAGTGTTAATGAAAGGCAACTTAGAAATCTCTATCAAAATGACAACTGCCTGGGGCTGGCTCAGTGGGTAGAGCATGTGACTCTTGATCTCAGGGTTGTAAGTTTGAGTCCCATGTTGGGCCTTTACTTAAAAATAAAACCTTAGGGGGCACCTGGGTGGCTTAGTCGCTAAGCATCTGTCTTTGGCTCAGGTCATGATCTTGGGGTCCTGGGATCGAGCCCCGCATCGGGCTCCCTGCTCAGCGGAAAGCCTGCTTCTCCCTCTCACACCTCTGCTTGTGTTTCTGCTCTTGCTGTCTCTCTATCAAATAAATAAATTAAAAATCTTAAAAAAAATAAAACCTTGGGGTGCCTCGGTCGCTCAGTTGATTAAGTATCCAACTCTCGATTTCGGCTCAGATCATGATCTTGGAGTTGTGAGATCAAGCCCTATATGGGGCTCCATGCTGGGCAAGGACCCTGCTTGGGAGTCTCTCTCTCCCTCTCCCCCTCCTCTCTCTCTCTCTCTCTCCTTCTCTTAAAAATAAAATAAAATAAAACTAAAAAAAGACACATATGTGTTTTGCTTCAGCAATTCTGTGTCAGGGATTTATCTCACCTGTAGATTTACATGCCAGCACAATTGTTGAGGGTCAAGGGTATGCGCTCAATACTCGTTGCAATGGAAAAGGACTGAAAATAACTCGACCACATTGCAGTCAGGAACTAGTTAAATAAGTGAGGTCACAACCATAGAAGATCATCCACACAGCTGTTCAAAAACTGAGCAAACTCTGTTTGTACTGATATGGAAATCTCTCCAAGATATACCGGTAAGGAAAAAGAAACCAGAGCATGGAACAGTGTGTAAAGTGTGCCACCTTTTGTCTAAAAATGGGAGCACGTAAGAATACGAATATTTACACAGACCTAAAATTATGTCTTATATTTATACAAATATATAATTATGTACAATAGTGAAACTATGGGGCGCCTGGGTGGCTCAGTTTGTTAAGCGACTGCCTTCAACTCAGGTCATGATCCTGGAGTCCTGGGATTGAGTCCCGCATCGGGCTCCCTGCTCAGCGGGGAGTCTGCTTCTCCCTCTGACCCTCTTCCCTCTTGTGCTCTCTATCTCTCATTCTCTCTCTCTCAAATAAATAAATAAAATCTTTAAAAAAAAAATAGTGAAACTATGTATTATAACAATATATAATTATATATTTCCATTACATATTATATTGCATGTGTAAATATTGTATTATATTTAATTTTTATGTATTTATAAACATATTAATTTTATATTTAATAAAATTCGTTTATATTGGAGATATATACGCATGTATGGGAACATATATGTATAAAATACATATCAATAATGATCACACACATATGTGCGTATACTATGCATGCGCGTATGCGTACTATATATGTACGTACACATACACAAGCATGAAGAAGCCGTGGAAGGACACAAACTAATTGCAGTGCTTACCATGTGGATTATGGGCATAAAAGATTGGTGGGTGGGGCACACACTGTGGAAGACTTTTCACTGCATACTGTTTATTTGAACGAGAATAATGTGAATTTGAATGAGAAAATGCTCTCAGCGAACGCGAGCATTTTGGGGAGGAAGGCCACCCTGGCACCAGGCCCTTCCTCCCTCTCTGCCCCCCTCCCCGTCCAGCCGCGGCCTCGAGCGCCCCCAGTGGAACCAGCGAGGAGGGGCCCGGATTGCGACGCGCGGGCTCCAGCAGCCCCGCAGAACGCACGCGCAGACGCAGCACGGCACATGCGCCGTGGCTTGGGCGCGAAGGCCGGGCGTGAGCGGTTCAGTCAGGCGAGGCGCTCGGCGGGCGCGGTGAGCGGGGGCGGGCGCGGTGAGCGGGGGCGGGCGCGCGGGCGTGGGGGCGGGCGCGCGAGCGGCGCGCGGGCATTCCGGGGCCGAACGTGGTCGGAAGAGAGGTGAGGGCGAGGGGCGGTACACCTGAGGGCGCGAGAAGCCCAGGGCGGCGCGGGCCTCCCCGAGGGGCGACGCCATGGCGGGCTCGAGGCTGCGACGCGCGGTAGCCCGGCAGCTGTGCCGGCGGTGGGGGGTTAGGGAGGCGCCTTCGTGTGGAGGCGACGGGAGGGAGTGGCCCTCTAGGGAAGGGGCCCGGGTCGGACGTGGGGTCTGCGGACACCGGGAGCTGAGGATCACCGGTGCGCGGGAGTGGCCTCCCCCTCCTCAATTGCTCGGCCTCCGTTGCCTGTCCTAGGCCTCAGGCCCGCTCCTGCCCGGGCCGCCGGCCTCGGCCCCGCCCCCAGGCCAGGCCCCGCCCCTCCTGGCCCCGGAGTGTCCGACACCCCCAGGCCCCTCCTGAGCCTAAGCCCCACCCCTACCTGCCCCAGGCCCCGCCCCTCCTGGCCCCGGAGTCTCCGACACCCCCAGGCCCCCCCTGAGCCCAAGCCCCACCCCTACCTGCCCCAGGCCCCGCCCCTCCTGGCCCCGGAGTCTCCGACACCCCCAGGCCCCCCCTGAGCCTAAGCCCCACCCCTACCTGCCCCAGGCCCCGCCCCTCCTGGCCCCGGAGTCTCCGACACCCCCAGGCCCCCCCTGAGCCTAAGCCCCACCCCTACCTGCCCCAGGCCCCGCCCCTCCTGGCCCCGGAGTGTCCGACACCCCCAGGCCCCTCCTGAGCCTAAGCCCCACCCCTACCTGCCCCAGGCTCCGCCCCTCCTGGCCCCGGAGTCTCCAACACCCCCAGGCCCCTCCTGAGCCTAAGCCCCACCCCTACCTGCCCCAGGCGTTGGCCCCAGGCCCCGCCCCTCCCGCCCCAGACCCACCGTTATCCCAGGTCCCGCCCTGAGCTTCAGCCCCGCCCCCAGGCCCCACCCTCAGCCCCACCCACCAAGGCTCCTGCTCCGACTTCTCCCCGCGCCGGCCCCTGGGCCCCGCCTCCGCCCCGCCCCTCTGCGCTGCTCCTGCCCCTCCTCTCTCGGTCCTCCCCACTGCCTCAGTTCCACCGCTGCTGTCAGTCTCTCCTCCCTGCCCCGGCCCCTCCGGTCCGCTCTTCCTCTTGATCTTGCCCCATTCCCCCTTCAGCTCTGCCCCCGCTCTTTGCCTTACCTTGTTTTGCTCCGTACCTCTTGCCTTGGCACCACTCTTCCCATTGTCCCCTTCAGCCCCTGCTTCCTCCTTCCACCATCACCTCTGCCCACCCAGGATGAAATGAAATGTTTAAATACAGCAATAATAAAATGTAATCGCATATTTAACTTCTTTCTGGATCGACAGTGATAGATTGCACGTTAATATACTAAAATTCTACAAAGACCAAAGAGAAGGTGTGGCGTGGCTAGAATTTTTTTAATCAAGTAGGACAAGGAATATCCTTCATTTATATATAGTCTTTACCAATCAGCAACAGAAACACCCTACTGGAAAGGAGACAAAAGATAGGTGCAATTTATAAAGGGCCAATAAGTCTGAAAAAAAAAATAGTAAGCTTTATTACTAATTTAAGGAAATGCAAAATTAAAGAATAAGAAATATATTTTTCATCTGTTTAATTGGCAACAGATTTTGAGAAATAATATACTTGCTGGGCAGACTAGTTACATAATTTGCAGGGCCTAATGCAAAATGAAATATGAAGCCCCTTCTTTAAAATATGAAAAATCTCAAGATAGCAACAGCAGAGCATTAAACTAAACTTGAGGCCTTTCTGAGCGTGGAGCCTTGTATGACTGCACTGGTTGCATGCCCATGAAGCTGGCCCTATTGACTTGCAAGATGGCTATGTAATCTTATATGTTGAGATGGGAAGAGGAAATTAGTGGAAGCTTTGTATGAATGTACTATTCTACCATGGTTCTTTCTCCTCTCAAACACTTACTATTGTCTGATTCTTTTCAATTAGAATGTTCTGGAGGGTGTGTAGTGATAGCTCATTATGGTTTTAATTCCTGTTTCTCTGATAACTAATGCAGTTGAGCCCCATTTCATGTCTGTCGGCCGTTTAGCTCTGTTTTGTGCAATACCGGCTCAAATCTTCTAAGTATTTGCTGTTGTTTATATCCCTTTTTCTTACTGATTTGTATGAGTTCTTTAAATATTTTGCATAAGAATCTAGTTCTTTGTAGGATGTATGTGTTATAAGGCTCTTTCCTTATTCTGTATAGTATAAAGTCACCTTAATTCATTTATTTTTTGAAGTGAAATTCTTCTGTGGTTCATCAAAGTAATTCAGTTCATTGTGTTTGGGGTTCAAGTCTCTTTTCCCTTCAGTGCCATTTCTGAAATATTTCAAGCCTGTGCCTGTGCATTTTCCAGATCTGGCGATGGGGCTAAAGTAGCATCTTATCTGGAGATGTGCAAATTTCTGTGAATGTGTATTTAGGCATTTGTGTGAAATGAAGTAAATCCTTTTGCTTCAAATCTCCTCCACCCCATTGTCCAGTGCTAACTGTGCAGGCCATTTGTAAGTCTCTCTACATAATTTCTACAGGTCCTGGGTTTCTGTCTTTTTTTCATACGATACAACTCCGCCTACCATCTTCCACAAAATATGTTCTGAAGCAGCCTCCCTTTTAAAGTATCTCCATCCTGTGAAGGGCCAAGCTGGTAAAGATGCTGCACATGACAGATGTTCTGGATATCTTGAAGAATCCCCCGCTCTTCCGTCTACATGATCAAGAAAAGAATCCAGAAACCATCCCCATAAGAAATCCAGGGGCTCTGAAAGTTTCTCATCAAAAGTTTAGGGATTTTCGATATCTTTCAGTGACCGGGCCTCATCAAGCTGTGAGCCAAATCCAGGAGCTCTGCTGGCAATGGCTGCAGCCGGAGACCCACACCAAGGAGCAGATGATGGAGCAACTGGTGCTGGAACAGTTTCTGAACACCCTACCAGAGGAGGTTCGGACCTGGGTGAGGTCAAAAAACCCTAAGAACAGCAAGGAGGCAGGAACGCTGGTGGCCAGTTTGATCCAAGCATGTGAGGAGAAAGGTGAGAGAGAAAGGAAGCAACTAACCATTTCCGTTTACTGAACATCCTCTGTATGCCTGGCATGCAATAGGAGATGTCAAATGAATAAATGAAAGAATAAATTTTATAATCCAGTCTAATCTGCCTCATATGAGATGGACAAAATTTTGGGTTTGGCTTTCGCTTTTAATATTTACTATTTCTCTGAGAGTACCCCTTCTCTCCAGCTTTGTTCTTCCCTGCTCCGTTTCTTATCTCACCTAAACTTTAGTATCAACACAAAACAAGAAAACACACAGGAGGTTATAAAGTGTGGGAGCTACGAGGCCTGGAAGTTTAACCTTTACCAAAATTTGGTCTCTTGGAAACTCAAGTTACCAGATTGGAACTAAGGGTATTTTAATAATGAAAGAAGAAAGCCATTTACTTCTCATCGTCCTTTGAATAAAAGTGATACTAAAAACAAAGTATTGTTTAGGGGTATTTATATACATGTATATATATATATAGAGAGAGAGGGGTAGACAGAGGCAGGCAAGGGGAAAAAAAGTATGAATATAAGACCACAGTTATCTCTGGAGAGAAGGCTGGGGGTGGACAGGAAAAAGCACATGGGTAGATAAAAGTTACTGGGAATGTTCTAGATTGGGGGTTGGGTAGTGAATTCACAGGCATTAATTATACTTAAGCATGTAAATGAATAAATTTAAACAAGGTCATGCATGGTTTAATACTGAGACCATGAATTAAGGATTATGATTAATCCAATTATGTGTACCTGCATTTCTTAAAAGGATTTTGAAGATGATAATAGTGAACATGTTGAATACTTTTTTTTTTAAAGATTTTATTTATTTGACACAGAGAGAGCACAGCAGGGGGGAGCAGTAGGCAGAGCCAGAAGGAGAGGGAGAAGCAGGGTCCCTGGTGAGCAAGGAGCCCGATGCAGGACTCGATCCCAGGACCCTGGGATTGTGACCTGAGCCAAAGGCAGATGCTTAGCTGACAGCCACCCAGGTGCCCCATGTTGAATACTTTCAATGTACTATATTCTAGGTGTTTTATATATACGAATTTATTTAGTTCTCTTAATAGCTCTTAAAATAGGTGTTACCCTTATTCTGTAGATGAGGAGACAGAGGCATACAGAGGTTGAGTAACTTGCCCATGACCCCACAATTCGTCAGGATTCAGACCTGGGCAGCTGGCTCCAGCATCTGTACTTTATAATCATGGTGTTATACTGCCTCAGGTGGACATAGAGGGTATTGTCCCAGAGGTTAAAAACTTAGCCAGGGGCACCTAGGTGGCTCGGTCTTTAAGCGTTCGCCTTCAGTCATGGTCCCAGAGTCCTGGGATCGAGCCCCGCATCGGGCTCCGCGGGAAGCCTCCTTCTCCCTCTCCCACTCCCCCTGCTTGTGTTCCCTCTCTTGTTGTGTCTCTCTGTGTCAAATAAATAAATATCTTTAAAAAAATAAAAATAAAAACTTGGCCAAAGGCCCAGAGCTATTGATGGAGCTGGAATTCAGGGGAAAGGAAAGAGAGCTCCCTAGGACATGAGAAAGAAACAACAGATGAATAAAGGGTGCACTTGGGAAGAGACTACAGGCAGGGAAGGCCTTCAAGGTTCTGGTTACTGTAGGGAACGTGGCCATCTTCTAGATCGGTGAATGAAAAAGATTTAGGAAAATCTTTAAGAGCTGCCACTTTTTAAAATGCTTGTATCCTTTATATATGTAATGTTTAATCCTTATAAGATCACTTAGAAGTATTGGGCGCCTGGGTGGCTCAGTTGGTTGGGCGACTGCCTTTGGCTTGGGTCATGGTCCTGGAGTCCTGGGATTAAGTCCTGCGTTGGGCTCCCTGCTCGGCGGGGCGTCTGCTTCTCTCTCTGACCCTCCCCTCTCTCGTGCTCTCTGTCTCGCATTCTCTCTCTCAAATAAATACATAAATTAAAAAAAGTATAAGTATTATTTCCATTTTGCAGTTGAGAAACTGAGGTTTCCTCGTGATTAGGAGTGGACAGTGAGGTTGGGAACCACTGATAAAGAAGGAATTTCCACTTTATTTGGAAGGCAGTAGGGAGTCATTGAAGGGTTTAAAGCTGGGAAATGCCCAGAGCTCTTTTTTGCAACTTGCTTTACTGAGAAGAGAAAAGATGTCTATGGTTTTTCTCTTACAGGAAGTCCAGGACTGCTGCTGTCTTCCATGGCAGGAAGGATGGTATTGGGTGGCGAGCCACTCTCTGTGTCTCTGGGTACTGCCAGACTGGACTCAGTTCCATGGTCATTCCTTCTCTCTTCTAGGTTGCCCTCCTCAGGACTTTGTCATTGCAGAAGAGAGGAACACCAACAAACTCCAAAGGGACACAGAGATGTCTGACAATCCCTCATCTGCCGGATCCCAGGTAGGTGACACTTTCTTCTGATTTTGTTCTCCAATATGGGGATCTCACTTTCCTGATTTCTAGACCTTCCCTATTTAATTAAATCACATTCTCATTTCCTTTAAGTCTTTATATAAATATCACCTAACTGAGCCTTTCCCTGGCTATCTTATTTAAATTTTTTTTTCTGACTTGGGGGGCCTGGGTGGCTCAGTCATTTGAGCTGCTGACTCTTAGCTTCAGCTCAGGTCATGATCTCAGGGTCGTGGGATTGAGGCCCACGTCAGGCTCCGCGCTCAGTGCAGAGTCTGCTTGTCCCTCTCCCTCTGCTGCTCCCCTGCTTAATGTGCGCGCGCTCGCTCGCTCTCTCAAATAAAATCTTAAAAAAATTTTTTTCTAACTCTTTATATCCTCTTTCCCTGCTTCATTTTTCTCTGTTGGACTAATCACCATCCCACATACTACACGTTTAACATTTTTCTGCTTTTTCTATCTCTTGAATTAATTGTTTTGTTTGTTTTTTTAGTATTCCATTTTATGCCCAGTGTTGGCTCATTTAAAACAACTCTTATGTGGTTTGCACTGTTATGCTCCTTTTTGTGTGTGAAGTAAATGGCAGCTATTATAGGGACATGATACTGTTGTGAGGTTTTATTTTTTTTTCAAAAATGTTCTCCTTAATGTTCTTGTTAAATCATTTCTTTAAAGATTTATTTATTTACTTTAGAGTGGGGGAAGGGCAGAGAAAGAGGGAGAGAGAATCCTGAGCAGACTCCATGCTGATCATGGAGCTTGATTTCTGATTTTAAAACTCCAGTAATAGTACTAAATCTATAAATTTTTTGGTGTTGGCAGTTAATATGAATTTTGAATAAAATAATAAAAAAATCCATAATAAAAACCAAATAAACTCCTCAGTAGGAGCTGGGCAGCCAGTGTATGACTTCTACTTTAAATCAGTTGTTCATAGATCTGCATAATGTTTTCCTGAAAACACAAAAGATGTATATTAATAAAATGTGTATCATATTCTTATGTAGTCTTCTAATATCTACTTTTTAAATTCAACCTTAGGGGTACCTGGGTAGCACAGTTGGTTGAGCGTACAACTCTTGGTTTTGGCTCGGGTCATGATCTGGGGGTTGTGGGGTTAAGTCCTGTGTTGGGCTCTGCGCTCAGTGTGGGGTCTGCTTAGGTTTCTTTCTGCCCCTCCCCCACCGGGCACATGTGCACGCACATGCACTCACATGCTCTCTCTCTCAAATAAATAAATCTTTAATTAATTGATTGACTCAACCTTAGGTTATCAAGACTGTTGTAACTGTAGTTAATTGGTTTGCATTGCTGCAATATTATTCCATTGTGTGACTATTACCGTAATATATTTCTCTCTTTTACTCTAAACAGACATGTGGATTGTTTCTAGGTTTTGGATGTTACAAACAGCACTGCTAAGAATATAAATGTCAAGGGGTGCCTGGCTGGCGTAGTCAGTTAAGCATCTGACTCTTGATTTCGGCTCAGGTTATGATCTTGGGGTCGTGAGATCAAGCCCCACGTCAGCCTCCATGCTGGATGTGGAGCCTGCTTAAGATTCTCTCACCCTGTCCCTCTGCCCCTCCCCCTATTTCACGCATTTGTGCACGCTTTCTTTCTCTGGCTCGCTAAAAAAAAAAAAGAATATAAATGTCTCCAAGTACACATGATCAGATATACCTAGGAATATAATTTCTGGGTCCAAAGTGGTTTACCAATTTACATTTCCCCTAGCATCTAATAAGAGGTCTCATGGGTCCACATTCTAGACAACATTTGGTATTGTCAGACTTACTAATTTTTGTCAGTTGAATGAGTGTAAATGGTACTGTGTCATTTTGCTTTGCATTTGTCTGTTTATTAATAAGATTGAATATCTCTTTATGAGCTCTTTGGGTTTTACAGATGAGTCACTGAGGCTTAACCTACCCACATTCACAAAGATTGTAAGAACCAGAGCCAGGACTTAAACCTAACTCTGATTCCTGAGGCTGAGGTATACTGCTTAGCTTTTAATTATGCACATTCATTATTTCTTTATAAAGTGGCTTAAAAGGATCTTTTTTTTAAAAGATTTTATTTATTTGTCAGAGAGAGAGAGTGTGAGTGCACAAGCAGGGAGTGCAGCAGGCAGAAGGAGAAGGAGGCTCCCTGCTGAGCAAGGGCCTGATGCGGGTCTCGACCTCAGGACCCTGGGATCACAACTTGAGCCAAAGGTAGATGCCTAACCAACTGAGCCACCTAGGGAATCCCTTAAAAGGATCTTTTGCCTTCAATCCAAATTTGTAGTAATTAGCAGCAGGCACTATCTCAGACATATTCCCCCTTCTTCCATACTACAAGACAAAGGTACATTACTAGGTCCCTATACCCTCTGGATTAGAACACTTGGATTAGAAACTTTCTGCCAGGGGCACCTGGGTGGCTCAGTCAGTCAAATGTCTGCCTTCAGCTCAGGTCATGATCCCAGGGTCCTAGGATCAAGCCCAGCTTCAGGCTACCTGCTCGGCAGGGAGCCTGCTTCTCCCTCTGCCCCTCCCCCGCTTGTGTTTTCTCTCTGTCAAATAAATCTTTGAAAAAAAAAAAAAGCTTTCTGCCAGTCTGAATGCTTTATGTTCAGTCCTCTCTCATCAGGCTCCTTCCCCCTCTTTGGGATAATTTCTGGATTTTGACCATTTGGAAGTGTTTCTGGTATTTTAGGAGTTGGTGACTTTCAAGGATGTGGTTGTGGACTTCAGTCCGGAGGAATTAACCTATCTTAGTGCTGCTCAGAGGAACCTCTACCGGGAGGTGATGCTGGAAAATTACAGGAATCTGGTCTCCTTAGGTAAGGCTGCCTTCTCCATGGAACTTGGTTTCCGCCCACCAGGGCAGTGGTTCTCAACTCTTTTCTGTCCTCACATCAGGAACATCAGTAATAGTGGTTCACCATGGCAGTGAATTTCAACTCAGATCAAAGATAGTATTTTAATATCAAATTCACTGTTACTCACAATAGGGCCAACATTGAGTACTTAATATGTGTCAGGCATTAGTCTAAGCACTGTACATGTCTTAATTCCTTTAATCCTTACACTAGTCCTGTGAGGGAGAGGTATATTTCCTGTTATTTTTATTATTATTGCCATTTTACAGATGAGGAAACAGAGCCATGGGAAAGTTAAATTATCTAAAACCACATGGCTACAAAGTGGCAGGTTGAGATTTGACCCTTCGTGGTTCAGCTGCAGAATCTGCTCCCTTAAATTAAATGGCTGTACTGTCCGATGGGGGTGGGGTTCATCAGGTCTTGGCACAGTAGAAGGCTGGCAGTGAGGTTTTTTGAATGTGTGAAGGAATTGATGAAAACTTCAGGCGCTCCAAAGGCTTCTACTAGACTTAAAGTTTAAGAGTAAGAGATTGCCAGTCTCTCTTCATATCCAGAGGCAAGATTGTTTACCTCTCCCCACAAGCTAAATATTTTTAGTACCAGTGCCAGGGTCTTCATTTCAGTGGCTTTTTGGGGGTCTGAGGTCTGAAACACACAATCAAACCAAACACCATTCCAATGGCAATAAGCTGGCGCTATTGTCCTTGTGAAGTCAGAGACCTGTGTGAGGAGATGGAAGTGCCTTACCTCACAAGAGTGTGTGATATGAGGGATGCCTGGGTGGTATAGTTGGTTAAGGGTCGGACTCTAGTTTTGGCTCAGGTCATGATCTCAGGGTCCTGGGATCTGTACTCAGCATGGAGTCTGCTTGAGATTCTCTCTCCTTCTCCCTCTGCCCCTCCTGCTCATGCATGTGCACTCTCTCTCAAATAAATAAATAAATATTAAAAAGAAGAGTGTGTAATTTGAACTGTGACTTCTGTTGTTTACAAAGAAGGCAAAAAGGAGTGCCTTTTCCAATATGACTCTTCCCTCAGTTACCACATTTATGACTTAAAATAGAGGGAGTAAGTCAGTTTTACCTTTTTAGCCCTCATGCAGTAACCTGGAGGCATTTCTGTCTTCTTGTGAGGCCTTGGCTTCTTGTATCCCTGAAGGTTTTGGGTTAATAGAGATTTTACATATCACCCAGGACATTGTCTTCCCAAGTGTGGAATAAATACAGTGGATTATAGAGAAGGTTATTTTAGGTAGTACCTCTTGTTGGCCTTCCATTTAGTAAAGAGAGAGCAGACCTCAGGCCCTGAGTCTTACGGAACCAAAACTAGGTAGCACTCAATAACATTAATTTTGGTTGGATCTATTGCTGTATTATCTTTGGGGCTTTTTTTCTTTTTTTGCAAATGACTGTGGTTTCTGTTTTTAAGGTTGATATAAAGCTTCCATTTAAATAAGTGTATTTAAGTGAAAAAGAGAGATGATCTAAAGAAGTGTATTAAATGCTAAATATTACAACAGGTGGCACATAGATAGGGCCAGAATGTGAAGGTCATTAATAAATTTGTCAGTGAAATTGTCAGTATGGCGGGTTCTGGAATAGGCATTGGTGTTACAAAATTGATGAGGATTCCTGTTTTCATGGATGTTACTAATTCTAGTGGGGTGAGACAGACAGTATGGAAATAATGAGGTAGTGTCTTAGTTCGTTTGGTCTGTTATAACGATATCCCAGAATGGGTAGTTTCTAAACAACAGACATTTATTTCTCATAGTTCTGGAGTCTGCAAGTCTAAGATCAGGGTGCCAGCACAGTCATCTGAGGGCTCTCTTCTAGGTCACAGGCTTCCTGTTGTCTCCTCACTGGGTCAGAAGGGCTAGGGAATCTCATTGAAGCCTTTTTTTAATAAGGGCACTAATCCCATTCATGAGGGCTCCACCCTATGACCTAAGCACCTCTCCAAGGCCTACTTTCTAATAACACTACAGTGGGTTTTAGGATTTTAACATATGAATTTTGGGGGGGTACAAACATTCAGACCACGGCAGGTGGCCTGCAAAAGACTGAAGTTTGGGAAACACAGAACTAGGGGAGGGAGAAGGAGCAGTTTAAGACAAAGGGAATGAAGGTATCATGAGGAAAAGAACTTGTTGAGCAGCTATGACATCAGATCCCCCCAAGCTGAAGTAGAGAGCCCAGCACAGTGTTCTCAAGCCCCCTCTTCAATTTTTACTCCAGAGCACAGTTTTTCAACCTTGGCACAGTTGACGTTTGGGCCAGATCATTCCTTGCTGTGGAGGAATGTCCTGGGCATTACAGGATGTTTAGTGACCTGGCCTCTATGTACTAGACATCAATAGCCTTTCCTCTCCCTGAACTTGTGACAACCAAAAATGTCTCCGTTTGGGCCATAATCATTAGAAACAGGCTTCATGGGGCTCCTGGGTGGTTCAGTCATTAAGCGTCTGCCTTTGGCTCAGGTCATGATCCCAGGGTCCTGGGACCGAGCCCCGCATCGGGCTCCCTGCTCGGCGGGAAGCCTGCTTCTCCCTCTCCCACTCCCCCTGCTTGTGTTCCTGTTCTTGCTCTCTCTCTCTCTGTCAAATAAATAAAATCTTAAAAAAAAAACCCCAGGCTTCACTTTTATTTTGTGTGAATTTGCATCTTCCTTATTATCTCTGAGTCTTTAGAGCCTAGGCTGGGAGTTGCTGTGGGTGCAAGGTAGAACCCCCAAGTTATGAGTCTCCTTCTTCAACAGGGTACCAGTTCTCTAAACCCGACATTATCTCACAGCTGGAAGAGGAAGAGTCACGTGTGAGGGAGGAAGACAGCAATACAGAGATATGTCAAGGTAAGTAGTGAGGGGGAGGCCCATGGAGACTGGAATTATGGGAAGACAATCCCCCCAGTCAGTCGGGATGGGGGCTGGGAGCTGTTGTTCTGAGAGCATCCCTCAAAGTCCACTCAGGCCAGGGAAATAGAGGGCTGGTAGATGTTCTCATCTCAGGGCTCACAAGGTTTCAACACTTAGTGTGCACTTAGTTCTTTCATCTGCTCTTCCTGTAGTCAGAGCGACTCTCTTGCCTGGTGCCAGGAAGGCCCGTTTCCCTTTTCTCTAGTGTTCCAAACCCTGTACTTATTCGTGCCTTTCCCCTTGCAGCTAGAAAGCCTTGGTCTTTCCTCTTTAATTGAGACAAGATAAAACCTTGGCCTTGATACCACTCTCTTTCCACTTGCGTCGCATTTTCCCTCATGGCAGCTCTTCAGACTTGATGACACCCAAAGGCTCCCTTTCCCTTCCCTCTTTAACCCCCACAATCTGGTTTCCATCCCCTACTTCTGCCAACACACACACACACACACACACACACACACACACACACAGTCTCGCTGTATCTCTCTCTGTCTTTCCCTCTCCCTCTGTTTTACAGCCCCCCAAATGTCCCTACCAACATCCTTATGGCTCAAGGACAAGAACCTTCTAAACTTAACGTTCTTCAAACTCTCTGGCTACAATATGGTAACATTTGTCATCTTTATGAAATCCTCTCCTTCTCTGAACTGGGTCACTATGTGTATCAGCCAGGATCATTGTTGCCCTTCAGCTTCTGTTAACAGAAAACCACACCCAAACTGGTATAAGCCATAAGGGGATTGTATTAGCTTACAGTACTGCTCATCTGGGTTTCAGGGATAGCTGGATTCAGGGGCTCAGTGATGTTATCAAGGGCCTACTTTCATTTTTTTTTTTTCACTCTGCCAGCAAATCCTGGGTGTGCTTTCTTGTTCCAGTCCGGGGGTGGGGTTGGTGGGGGGAGAGAGCAAGCAAGCAGGTGTGTCCAAGAAGCATTCTCAAGAGTGAGGACGCTTCTTTCTTAGAAGCCCTTGACACACCTCTCCTCATTTTTCAGTGTTCCATTTGGGTCATATCCCATTCCTGAACCAGTAGCTATGCCCAGTCTAGTGGTAATACAGCTTTCCCTGTGTAGGCAGAGAAGATGTCCAAACAAAATTCAAGGACCTACCAAGGGGATTCCTCTACCTGCCTCTGTGTTGCCTTCAGTGTCTCCTTTACATTCACTCCTTGACTCATTCAGTCATTCCACAGATATGTATTGAGCCTTTGTTCTAGGTTCTGTGGCTACAGTAATGATCAAGTCAGACAAAATCCCTTCCTTTATAGTCCTTGCATTCTAATGGTGGTGATAGTTGATACACAGACAAATAATGGAGTCTGAGTGTAAAGCAGACAGTGACAAATGGGAAGCGACTTAAGACAGATAGTGAGACGGAGGAGGAGCACATAGAAATCTTGTGGAAGAGTGTTGCAGGCAGAGGGAATAGCAAATAGGCCGCAAGTTTGGAATGAGCTTGGGTGTTCCAGAAAAAGGAAGAAAAGCAATATGGTCTGAGTAAACTGGAGGGGGATAGGAGTTAACATTGAGAAGATAGACATAGGCCAACTCACATAGGAATATGTTAAGGAATGTGGATTTCATTACAAGTGAGATGTGAAAAAGGTACTAGAGGGTTTTGAGCCCAGGGAATGAGGTAGTATTATTGACTCCTTAGAACTGTGCTGTCTGATATGGCAGCCACTAGACACACATAGTTGAATTTACATGAATTAAAATTGCATAAATTTAAAGTCAGTCACACCAGCAACATTTCAAGTGTTCTTTACCTACATGTGGCTAGTGGCCATGTATCAGACAGCAAAAACTATATGTCATTTACCTCATTGCAGGGCATTCCACTGGGCAGCAGTGTCTAGAAAGATCCCTCTGGCTGTTCTATGGAAAGTGGGCTTTAGGAAGACCAGCAGAGAAACCAGTTGGGAGCTTGGTATTATAGGCTAAAGCTGATGGAGGTTGGTGCTGTGATTGTGGAGTACAGGTTTGAGGTATTCTCTGTGAGGAGAACGGGCAGAACAGCTGTCTCTTAGTCCTCTATGTGAGTCTTCTCTTCAAAGACCATTTCCTAGAAGATCTAATCCATTGTGGGTCCAGTTTTCCCTTTCCTGATGATTTCCTAATCTGTATTCTGGCTCTACTATTTAATCTGTACTTTGCTCACCCAGCCTGCTATCTGCCAGGATGCGACTGTTGTCTTCATCCTTGTCTCTTGTCAGTTTCTTTGCCACACAGAGAGTTGCCTTTGTAAAGCACAAACTTTTGACTACTACTACTCTCAAAAGAAAATCCAAACTTTTAGCAAAACATTCAAATCCCTCCTAATCTGCATAAGATCTGTTGTTATTTTTGGTCCATTTCTTACGTTTCTACTATAATGATGTGTCTCTGTGAGGAAAGAATAGAGGAACTTTTACATTTCTTTTAGATGGGGAGAAAAGACCTAAAACCAAAAATCTAACTCCAGAGCAAAGCCTGCCTATGGAAAAGTCATCCTTGGGGGCAGGAATGGAGGATCTGATGGTAGGTAACTTCTGCAGTGTCTATGTAGGAGAATCTTCTCCTGATGATCCATCAGATTTGTACCAGGTCAACCAGGAGAAACCTTTGAGTCCGGTAACAATGACTGAGCCCAAGACCCCCACTCAAGAAAGAAGCCATGACAGTGATGATTTTGAGAGGAGCTCATACCTTACTAAACAGTTGGAAGGGCCTCCAGGAAAGGATCCCCAGGAATGTGCTACTCCTGGAATTTGCACCCGTCCCCAGTCAGTGGATGATGAGCCTTTCCTCCAAGAGAACAGATGTGGATTTTGTGAAAGAACTTTTATTTCCCAGACAGCTCGTGAGAAACATGAGCAGATCCATACTGGGAAGAAACCCTTTGAATGTAAACGATGTGGAAAAGCCTTCTACCTCATGCCACACCTCACCAGACATCAGAGGACTCATTCTGGTGAGAAGTCCTCTGGATGCAATGAAGGTGGAAAATCTTTCATCCAGCGTGCAAATATCTGTGGCCGTGTAAGAATTCATAGTCAGGAAGACTACTATGAATGTTTCCAGTGTGGCAGAGCCTTTATCCAGGATGTGCATCTTTTTCAACATCTGAAAGCCCACGAGGCAGCAAAAGCCCTTCCACCTGGGTTGCCCCGCGTTAAGACGTATTTAATTCGATATCAGCGGAAACATGACTATGTTGGAGAGAGAGCCTGTCAGTGTTGTGACTGTGGCAAAGCCTTCAGTCGGAGTTCACATCTTATTCAACACTATCGAATTCATGCTCAAGAGAGGCCTTACCAGTGTCAGCTGTGTGGGAAGTGTTTCAGCCGACCCTCATACCTCACTCAACATTATCAACTCCATTCTCAAGAGAAACCTGATGAGTGCAATTATTACTAAAAACCTCCAGAGGACATTCTCAACATCTTTGGCTCCATCCTGGAGAGAGACCCTCTGAGTGCTCTGAATGTGAGAATACCTTCCTCCAGCTCTCACAACTTAATAACTTGAAAACTCATCATGATGTGATAAAAAAAATGGCCAATGGTTGCAAGGGTATAGAAAAATCTTTTTGCAAAAGAAGATTCAGCACATGTGTCTGTAGTCACACAGGTGAAAATCCTTAGAATATTTTTGTTGCATAGGAAAGAAGTTAATAGATTTTGCCTTTCTTTTGGTGGTATCCATGGAATGGAAAACTTTCATTTTGACACCCTGACAAAAATTTTGTGACTGCCGGTTGGACTCCAGACAGGCAATCTGTTCCCAGGTTTTTCTAGGAGTGTTTACATATAGTATCTTCACGTGGGATGTGTCAACACAGAGCGTGGTAGAAAGATTTTCAAGGTGTGCTTATATTGATTCATCCACAAGGCTGATATAATTGGTAATGCATTTACATCGTACCTCATAATTTACAAAACATTGTCATGTATATTATTTTATTTGATCTTTTAAGGAATGCTGCAGTGTACCTAGTGAGCATATTATTCTATTCTTACAGGCAAAGCAAACTTGAAACTCCCAAGTTGTCAGTTGATCTGACCTAGGTTGTAAGTGATGAAGTAGGAAATGAACCCAGGTTTTGTTTTATTTTGAGATTTCGTGAGATATTTATTTCATATCTTGATGTTTGACTCTGGTTTTCTTTATTCCTGCCACTTCCTCTCTGAAGAAAAGGTGCGGTGGTCTACTGCCTTCAGCCATCTTCCTCTGTAGTAGTCCCAATACTGTTTCATGTGAAGTTCAGAAAGTTTTCTTAGGGTGAAGTATGATAGCCACTTCTCTCGAGATTTAGGATTAGAGGATGACTTTCTGAGACTAATTCAGGGAAGTGTATTTTTGCTAAACACTTTCTTGTAAGTGTTCTTGTAGATCGTAAAACTACTCAAGAAGAATTTTTTTGTAGTTTCCTGTGGATGTCTGAGGGATTGGGGTTTCTTATTTCCCTTTTCCTTCCTTTAAAAAAAATCCTGTTTGAGAACTTTCTTGGGCTGTGGCATCATTAGCACAGCCAACTTCACCTAAAATCCTAATTTTATGCAGAACACACTTCGCTCTTTAAAGGTATGAGCCCAGAGTTGCATAAAAATCTCTTGAATACCATAATGCTATAATGTTAAAAGCTCTCCATCACTGCCTTGACTGGTGGTCAAATACAAAGACACAAGCTAACCAGTTGGACCTGGAGTCCCAGAACCTGATTCCTTGCCTGGTAGGGTGAGTTGTTGCTGTTGTTATTCACTGCCCTGCTTTTTCTCATCAGCCCTTTTTGAGGTTGATGTACAATGCATGGCCCAGAGTCATGAAATTAAAAGCAAACATGACTCGTCAGAAGCTGATGAGCCAAACGAATGTTAGCCGCACAACCTCTCTTCATTTTCAAAGTTCTTGATGAAATAGCCCTCCTTGGCAGGCCCTATTTTTTCATGACAGTTTACTCTTCAACCCACTGTAAATTGGTTTCTGATCCTGCCACCACTCCCACAAAGGAACAGGATGTCATTGCATCTTATTGATGGTGATATTGATTAGTCTTGATGCCTTGATTTAAAGTGCTGTCCACTGGGTTGTTCTTTAAAGTTACTATTTATTTCTCTTTTGTAATTAATAAATATCTTACAGGAGAAATTTTGAGACTATGCAAGTACAGATCTTCCTTGACTTATGATGAGGTTTTGTCCTGATAAACCTATTGTAAATTGAAAATATTGTAAGCTGAAAGTGCATTTAATATTCCTCACCTACTGAACATCAGAGCTTAGCATATTCTACCTTAAAAGTGCTCAGAATACTTACACTTGCCTACAGTTGGGCAAAATTATCTAATACAAAGCCTGTTTTATAATTGTGTTGAATATCTCATGTAATTTATTGAATACTGTACTGAAAGTGAAAAACAGAATGACTATATGGGTACCTAAGGGTTCTAAGTGTATTGGTTGTTTTATCTTGTGATTGCAAGGCTGATAGGGAGCTGGGGCTCGCTACCACTCGCTGCCACTTCCCAGTATTATGAGAGAGTTTTGTACCATATATCATTAGCTGGGGAAAAGATAAAAATTCAAAATTTGAAGTACAGTTTCTACTGAATGCATTTGCTTTTGTAAAGTCATTGTAAAGTCAAAATATCATAAGTTGAACCATCAGAAGTTGGGAACCATCTATCCAATTTCTCCTCAAACTTTCACCCACTAAGTTTTAGCATCTTGCAAATAGATCTTGCCTACAGCCATTGTGACTCTGTGGTATTGTAATGGCGAATTTCTATTTCCCGCATTCTTTCTACATTTAGTAATTAGATTTCTCCTGTGAGGAAGTTACCCACCCTATTTATTTATTCAGTAATTTATTTATATCGGTATGAATTCATGGATATTTATTTTATTCTATGGGCTGTAATTAAATACTATATATTTTGTTCACATTCTTCCAGTTTTGGCCATTGGGAACCCTTTCAGGTTGGCTCCTGGGCCTTCTTAACAAGCTGCCAACCTTTTCTGAACACTTTTAACTTGCCACACCCTCCGTAATTTCTCTCCCTTCCCCTCCAGGAATACCCTGTATGACTTTTTGATGGATTCTGCCTCCCATCTTGTGAAATCAGCTTCTTTCCCCAGGGCCTTCGGTTTACTCAGGCACCTGTCAATCTCAGTCATTTCATTTCTCCCCTCGCCATTTTTGCTAAATCTACATTGTGATTCACTTAATACATTTTTTCAATTGTCTTCTCTCTGTTTTTTAAATTTTAATACATCTTTATTTTTTAAAAGATTTTATTTATTTATTTGAGAGAGAGCATGAGCCAGGGGGAGAGGCAAAGGGAAAGGAAGAAGCAGGCTCTCTGCCAAGCAAGAAGCCTGACGCGGGGCTCAATCCCAGGACCCTGGGATCATGACCTGAGCTGAAGGCAGACGCTTAACGACTGAGCCACACAGGCGCCCCTTAATTACATCTACTTTAGAAGGAAAATTTTAAATCACCTCAAACAAAGGCTTTTATCCGGGGCCATAATCAGATTTCCCTGATAGCTGCTAAGATGCCTTTTTACAGTTAGCTCATTTGAATCCAGATTCAAACATGGTCTACACATTGCATTTGGTTGTCTGATCTCTTGAGTCTTAATCTAAAGCAGTCTCCTCTTACTTTTTTTAATGCCTTGTGTGACCCCAAGGATAATGTAGAGATATACCTCCCTCCTCTCCCCACCCAATTCCTAATATATCTAACAGTTTTAGTACTCTTATATTCTGGTTTAATTTTTAATTTGAAGGCATTACTTTTAAAACTTTATTTACATTGTGGTAAAAAGCCCCACATAACATAATATTTGCCATCTCAAACATTTTTAAGTTGTGCAGTTCAGTAGTATTAATTACACTCACATTATTGTTCAGCAGATCCCCAGGACTTTATCATCTTGCAAAACCAAAACTCTATACCCATTAAGTAGTAACTTCATATTTCTCCCTTTCCCCAGCCCTGGTGACCATCATTCTATCACCCTTTTCTCTGTTAAAGCTTTGTGTGGTTATGCAAATAATACTGGCAGAAACTGTGCCATTGTCCTGTGTGATGTTCCCCATTCTAAATCTGTCTGCTTCCTGTGGTGTCTTAAGCTTGTTCCTCTCTCTGTATTTTCTGTAAATAGAATAGTATATCAGAGACTTAGATTCATCTTCAACTTCTTTGGCAAGAATACCTTTTAGGTAGTTTTGTGTGCTTTACCAGCATGATATGGTGTTGGCTTTTCCCAGGAGTCCAGCCTTTTAAAATCACCCTCCAAGCCACTGCCCCAGTCACAGACGATGAGGTTTCCAAGCGTTCACCATCTTTGGATTATACATAGACCAGCTGCTTTAGTTCCTTCTTCATTACCTCTTCTAGATTTCTCTACATTCCTCCATCACTCCAGTTTGGTCTTCAGACACTTGAATTAAGAGGTGGTGGAGACTTCTTGAGGGGTCTGGGTGTGGGCCATTTGTTGAGAATTCTGGGCCAGGGCTTCAGACTTCTTGAGAAGCCTTAACTAGAGAAAGTCAAGGAGCACTACTTGACTAATTTTGTTGTGATGCTTCTTTCATGCCAAAACTGGAATTGGTGACAACATGGGATAGTTGACTTTGCCTGTCACCCCTGAACTGTTTGGAACATACGGAAGACGTACAAGCCACTGCCTCCATATTTTACAAACTTGACCTGACCGAGATGCTACATACCTCAGCCTGTTATTTTGGCTTTCAGCTTGCTGTCCTAGTCGGCTCCCAAGGATAATGCTTCTGCTGCTTCCCTGCTTTTCCCACCGAATTCCTAACAACTGCTCTTTTATTCAGGTTAAATTTTTTTAAATTTAGAAATACTCATGTTTTAAGCATTTTTTTGTGATTATGCTGATAATATATATTCTTTGAAGATTAGAAGATAACATGTTTTTCTTTGAATATTTGTATTACCCTCTCCCAGATACACTTGCTGCTAAAAGGGATATAAAATTGTCCAGATATTTTTCCTTTGCATAGATCTATATAGATTTTTATATAAAAATAATTTTATGAAATGGAATTGTACCATTGGCACTGTTTTGAAGGGTGTAATTTTTATTCTAATATATCATGAGTATCTTTCCATATCCATATTTATGTCCCTAACTTTTGTTTTTCAGGACTACCTAGTACTTGGTTACATAGATGTGTCCTGATTTATTTTCTAGCACTAGCTTTCTAAGGTCGTATACTGAGGTTGCTTTTAATTTATCTTTTATTTGTACATGAGGCTGCTATCATTACACTTCCCTGTTACTTCTTAGGCCTTAGCATTTCCCTTATCAATTTGCTCTAATGTCTTTGCATATAGTCATGTTTCCTAAGAGGAAATTCCCAGCAGCAGAATTTCTGGGCCAAGAGGTATGTGTATCTCAAAGGTTTTAGAAACCTTCCTGGCCTCATCCCAGCAAAGTCTAAAAGTTGTGATTTTTTTTCTAGGGAACAACTAAACTACTCAACTCTCTCCTACTTTTCTCCTTGAAGAATTTGCTCTATGAACCCATCTAATAACAGGACTGAAGTCAGAAAGAATCACAGGCAAAGTTTGTTAGAACCCTAATTTTAACACAGTTTTTTTAGGTTTACTTTTTTCACTAAACAAACAATAGTAAGCATATTAAGGAAAATTTTGGAAAGCAAAGAAGGCTAATAAATTTCCTAATAGTCCCAGAATCTCAACAAGTACAAGCCCAGGAATGTAGTTTTGTTTACAGGTAGAAGAGCTCTTGGCAGAGAAGGGAAAGTGTGGGCTTTGGAGCCAGGCTGACCTGAGGTCAAATCTTAGTCCCTTCTTGGAGCCTGACTGATTAAACTTTGTTTCCTCAGGAAATGGGATAACAGTGCTTCCCCCAGAACTGTCGAAAGGCTTGGAGCTCATCTGCATAAAAGAGCCTAACAGTGCCTGGTACATAGTACGCACTCAGTTACCTGTAGCTGCTATTATGGAATATTTTGTTTTCATGTATTTTTCATTTACTTTTTAAGACTTTCTTAGTGACAGCAAACTACAGAATTGTAAACCAGATTTTATCATACTTTAGTATTCTCTATACAAGCAAGTTTTTCAGTGTGTTAGGGTTTCTCATATACATTTTGCAAATTTGAAGTTCTTTTTCTCATTTTGTAATCACATTTTTAAATGACTAATTATATAAAGGTTTGATTAACTGAGCATAAAGCATTGTATTTATAGTTTTTTTAGGATAGATTTCCAAAAAGGGATATTATCAGATGAGATGTGGTATAAACATTTCTATGGCTCTTGAAAGATGCTGATGAATTTCTTTCTGGAGGGGCCATGCCATTTGTAGCAAAGGGAGGTCCAGGGTTATGAAACAGGTGACAAACCATCTTCCCTCCTGAGTCAATAACAGGTGTTGGGAATCACTTATGTTCTCTGGGTCCACTGCACTGGAAAAATCTTTCACAACACAGCATTCCGGGCAGACAAAACAAACTGAGCGAGGTTGGTACATACAAAGAAATGTCTTTGTCATGCCTGGTATAAATAAGCATTTGAACAACTTTACCAGCAATGGGTGGGTAGCTCATTTAAAACAGACCAACAAAAACGTTTGCCTATTTGATAAGCCAAAAAAGTGATTCTTTGCTAACTAATGAATTTTTCCATATATGCTTTTAAATTTCTTTGTGAACAATCTAGGCCCTTTGCCTATTTAGGTAGTGCGTCTTCGTGCCTTTTCATATTGATTTGCCCGAACTCACTTTCCTTTCTTTAAAAAATTTTTTTATTTAAATTCAATTTAGTTAACATACAGTATATTATAAGTTTCAGGGGTAGAACTTCGTGATTCATCAGTTGCATATAACACCCAGTGCTCATTCCATCAAGTGCCCTCCTTAATGCCCATCGCCCAGTTACCCCATCCCCCCGCCCACCTCGCCTCCTGCAACCCTCAGTTTGTTTCCTGTAGTTAAGTGTCTCTTGTGGTTTGCCTCCTTCTCTCTCTCATTTATCTTCCCTTCCCCTATGTTCATCTTTTTGTTTCTTAAATTCCACATATGAGTGAAATCATACAGTATTTGTCTTTCTCTGACTGACTTATTTCACTTAGCATAATACCCTCCAGTTCTATCTATGTTGTTGCAAATGGCAAGATTTCATTCTTTTTGATGGCTGAGTAACATTCCATTGTGTATATATATATATATACCACATCTTCTTTATCCATTATCTGTTGATGGGCATCTGGGCTCTTTCCATAGTTTTTAATGTATGCATTTCTGAAGGATTGTTTCTCATTTTAAAGTAAACAACTCCTATTTTATAGAAAGGTAGAGCTCTCTTCCCTTTGCCCCCACAATGCCCCATACACCATGAACACCATTTTCTTATCATTTAAAAATAATTACTAGATTCATGAAAGTGGTTGCCTCTGGGGAGTAGTGGGGAAAGGTCTAGTTTTCACAGTACCTCTGCCTTTTCACTTTTCTACCCATGTGACTATATTACCTATTATAAGGTGTTTATAGTTTTCATAGAGCTGTGATCATTCTGTACGTGCAATAGCGTAGATCTTATTTTTCCACCCAGTCTTATGCCCTACACCCTGCCGTCTCACCTCTTTGTCTGTTAGCACCTTGTTAAGAGCTGCGCCAAGAGTTTTCCATGTCCGGCTCTCCTCTGTTGTTTGAATGTTTGACTTGTTCTGATTTTTCATAGTTGTAAATGACACTGCAGTGAGCATGTTGGTGCTTAAATGTTTTTCCAAATTGAGGATCCTTGCCCTTAGATAGGTTTTGCCAAACGGGAGTCTCTGGGCCAGGATGGGTGTGATCGTTTTAAGGTTCTTGAGACATACACCCAAGCTCCTTTGAAAACATTACACCAGTTTGCACTGCTGCCTGTAATGTGATGGCATGTGTTCCACACATCCTTGTTGGCGTTATGTATTAACAGCATTTTTCTCCTTTGCTAATTTAATAGGGGAAAGGGCATCTAATTTTAATTGAATTTATTTAGTTCTTAAGGAGGTTGAACATTTCCCTCTAAGTTTGTTAAGCAATTATATTTTTCCTCTCTTTGCAGGATCTTTGTGGCTTTAATACCTTTCTATCAATTTAAATAATCTCTATATAATAAATATATTAATTCTTTCTCTTCATTTTGGCCATGTTTTGCCCAAACTGGCATTTTCTTCGAATTATTTTTTGACAAGGTTTCAATTTTTATATAGTTCAATCCTTCTGTGTTCCAAGCCTACAAAACCTAAACTTCTCTAAACAGAGGATTTTCATTATTTTATTTTCAAATCTATTTTAACTACTCTTTAATTGACTTTGATGTATTGTGTGAAGTCATCAAAATTACCCATTCTTAATTGCTCCAACATCAATTATTAGTAAATGATTCAGTCATGTTACTGTATAGTGTAGGATCTATTATCTGGACCATCTACTTTGTTTCATTGACTTGTCCTATTTTATCTTAGATCTATAGTCTTCTTAATTTCTGTAGCCTTATATTTGAGTTTTCTATCATTGTACCTTTAAAAAGTGTATTTACGGGGCACCTGGGAGGCTCAGTCGTTAAGCATCTGCCTTCGGCTCAGGTCATGATCTCAGGGTCCTGGGATCGAGCCCTGCATCAGGCTCCCTGCTCCGCGAGAGGCCTGCTTCTCCCTCTCCCCCTGCTTGTGTTCCCTCTCAGTGTCTCTCTGCCAAATAAATAAATAAAATCTTTAAAAAAATAAAATAAAAAAATAAAGTGTATTTATATGTATGCATATTTGTATGAAAAATATATAATTGCTATTCTTCTGGATGAAAATTTATGTTTATTAATGTCTTTTGATGATTAGTGACATGAACTTATAAATAAATTAGAGAAAAAAAACATTGTTACATTTAATCTTAGCATCCAGGAACATATTGTCCTTTCAATCAAAGTTTATAGTTTACTTCTCATCAGGTCACAAGTTTTCCTTAGTCATTCCTACATACTGTTGCAGTTCTAGGTTTCCTTCTGTAGGGTTTTTCTTTTTTCTGTTAGAGTTCTCATAAAAAAAGCCAGCATTCCAGGAATGGGGTTACTTCAGTGTTGCCCCACAGCATGCATTCAAGCCAACCAAACCCCTGACTTCCAGAAGCAGTTGGGGGCCAGAGATGCTCCTGAAATACTGATGTAAGCTGGGGACCCTTTCTCCAGGAAATCAGAGAAGCCTAGCAGTGTGCATGGGTATGTGTGTGTGTACTCACACACATACTTAGGAATATGACCAATGTGGGTCAGCCATGCCCCCACCTTAGCTTCAAATCTCTCCTCCCACTGACACTTCCAGTTGGGAAGCTCTGGGTTCAGTGCTGGTGCCCAGGCCATCAGGTCTCCTACAGGTGGGGTCTTGAAGGAGGAAAGAAGTACAGGACCCACTGCCATGGCACCTGGCCCACTTCAGCCTCTCGGGTAAAATGTTAGGCTTGGAATAAAGAGAAGGGACCTGAGCTGCAAAGAATCTCCACTATGATGTGTACCTGAGGGAGCCAGGTGGGCAGGATCGGGGAAAGTCATGAAGAAGAAGGGAGATAATCCTCAACAAAAGACCTCCTGTTATGAGATCTTTGATTTTTCAAGAGATGCTGGAATGCTCAGTTTTTATGTGATGTCTCCCAATATTTTAATGGAGGCAACTCATTAAAAAAAAAAAAAACCCACTCAGGACCATAAAACATTTGTGGGCTATGTCTGGTCCATAGGTCCTATTTTGAGGCATCTGAATCACTATGGGCCAGATCCCCTGCTGCTTTCTAATCGTTATGCCTTGACTAGGCAGGGCTTTAGAGTGAATAGATTGACAGCACACAGAGGTCAGGTCTTAATCCCTGGAACTTTTAAATGTTACCTTATTTGGAAAAGGGGGCTTTTCAGATGTGATCAAGGAGTTTGAGATGAAGAGATTATCTGGGTGGGCCCTAAATGCCACTAACATATCCTTATAAGGAAGCAGAATGAGATCGAGATCTCTCTCTCACACACACACGATTTTAAGACTAGAATGATTCAGCCACAAAACAACAACACCAGCAGCTGAAGAGGCAAGGAAGGATCGTTCCCTGGAGCCTCCAGATTATGGCCTTGCTGACATCTTGATTTTGACCCAGTGATACTGATTTCAGGTTTCTGACCTCCAGAACTGTGAAAGATGAAATTTCTGTTTTAAGCCACCAGGTTTGTGGCAATTTGTTAAAGCAGTCACAGTTAACAATACATCTAGGAACATCTTAGAAATTCTGAGGCTCCATCCCAGACCTACTGAACCAGATTCTGGGAGTGGAGCCCAGCACCCTGTTTTAACAAGCCCTACAGGGGATTCTGTTGAAAGCTAAAGTTCCAAAAACACTGGGTTGAAAAAGAGGTACCAGGCATTTTGTGCAAATGTGTTAATGGGGCCTGTGGCAGAACTGGAGGTAAGCTTGACCTAAAAGCATTCATGCATTTGCATGAAGTGCTTGAACCCCATAGGCATATGAGCTTTTCAACCTTATCCTGAACCAGTATTTCTCAAACTTCAGTGTACAATGAAGAGAAAGGTAATAAGCAAAACAAGGTGGTATGTGCTACAAAGAAAAAGATGGTAAATAGAGGGAGTGCCGATTGAGAGGGCTAATTTTAGACTGGGTGGTCCAAGAAAAGCTTTCTGAAGAGGTGGCCTTATGAAGTCAGCTAAGGAACAACTGGGGAAGACAGGGTTCTGGGCAGAGGGAACAGCATGTGCAAAGGTCCTGAGGTCAGAAAATAGCTTAACGTTGGGAGGTAGTGGTGGGAGAGCAGTGTTGTCACAACCCGCTGGAGGAACTAAATGTGTGCTGTGTGACTGTGCTTGGAGAGGAATCCTGAAATCTTGTGCCTGGTTTCCTCCAGACTTCACCCCATGCACCTCTTTGCTGGTTTTGCTTTGTATCCTTTTGCTATGATAACTCTTAGCCATGAGTATGACTATATGCTGAGTTCTTTGAGTCCTCTTAACTGAGTCACCAAAATGGGGTGGTTTTGGGGACCCCTGAGACATGTCCCCATGACTGATGTATAATGTGATGTTTCAGACCTCTTGGGGTGAATGAAATCTGAAGGTTTCACGTGCATAGTATGTTTTACTAAGAACTGCTGGAAGTTAATTGCCACAAAGGTCTTCCTCACCCTCGCTGTATGCAGAGGATTTCTCCCTTGTATGGATCCTCTGATGTACTTTAAGGGATGAATCACAACTACTAAAGCTTTTAGATATTCCTTACACTCACAGGGTGTCTTGATGCTGTGGGTCCACTGGTGCTTGGTCAGGGAGGAGCGGTACCTGAAGGTGTCCCCGCATTCCTTACACATACAGGGACTCTCCCCATTGTGAGTTCTCTGATGGAGGCTGAGGGATGAACTGTAGCTGAGAGTCTTCTCACAGTTGTTGCATTTGTAGGGTTTCTCTCCTGTGTGGGTTTTCCGGTGCTCGATGAGGGAGGACCTGTACCAGAAGGGTTTCCTACAGTCGGGGCACTTCTGGGGTTCTCACCTGTATGAGTTCTCTGGTGGAGATGAAGGGATGAGGCCCAGCTGAAGACCTTTCCACGTTCATTGCATGCATAAGGTTTCTCCCCACCGTGGATCCTCCGGTGTTGGCTGAAGACTGATCACTAAAGGCCTTCGCACACTCGTTACATTGATAGGGTTTCTCGCCGGTGTGAATTCTCTGATGGGAGATGAGGGCTGAGCGTTTGCTCATTTTGCTAAAGCCTTTCCTACATTCATTACAGAGAAATGGTCTCTTGCCGCTGTGGATAATCTGGTGCTCCCCGAGGGAGGAGCTCCGCCTGAAAGCTTTGTCACAGTCCTCACACTTGGGTGGTTTCTTTCCAGAATGAAGCCTTTGATGCTGAATACGGTCTGCCCTCTGCCTGAGGCCTTTGCACTCACGGGGTCTCTCCCCTGTGTGGATCCGCCAGTGTTGAGCAAGGAAGGACTTGGAGCTGAAGGCTCTCCCACATTCGACCCCTTGTGGGGTTGGAGGAGTGGCTTAAGTGGCCACTGTTTCCTGCAGCCTAATCCAAGCTGAGAACTCAAACTCTGGAAACAGTTACCTGGGTTTGAATCCCATTTATGACCCGCGAACTGTATGACCTTGGACAAGGGCTAGGACCTCTCCCTGAGACTCAGTTTCCCTCTCTGAGAAATGGGGTGAGAACAGGACCTACCTGTGGAGCGTGGTGAGCACGGGCTCACCACTGTGGCGGGTGGCGCACTGCCCCGTTCCTCACGCTCCCTACGGCGAGCACCCCCACCACGTGTCTTGGCGGTGCCCTTCCCCCACCCCGGCATCAGGTCGGGCCTTGTGACTTGTGTCGACCAGTGGGGGCCCTCGGCTGCGCGCCACCTCACTGCCCTGCGGTTCCGCCAGCACATCCCAGGCTCATTCCCACCTCGGGGCCTGCGCCCTCACCCCTCCCTCCGACTCACAACACGGTTACTCCCACTGCCCGGGGCTGAGCGTGGACCTCCGTCCGCGGGACGGCCTTTCTAGCTGCCCGACCTCCGGGAGTGGCCCCGGGCCCCGAGTCGCGGTCCCGCTGCCCTCCAGTGTGGTCTCCTCCAGAGCACCTGCCGGTGGCCGCCCGTATTTTACTGCCGTTCCTCGCAGGAGCATAGCCCTCCAGTGTGGTCTCTCCTCCAGAGCACCTGCCGGTGGCCGCCAGTATTTTACTGCCGTTCTTCGCAGGAGCATAGCCCTCCAGTGTGGTCTCCTCCAGAGCACCTGCCGGTGGCCGCCCCTATTTTACTGCCGTTCTTCGCAGGAGCGTAGCCCTCCAGTGTGGTCTCCTCCAGAGCACCTGCCGGTGGCCGCCCCTATTTTACTGCCGTTCCTCGCAGGAGCGTAGCCCTCCAGTGTGGTCTCTCCTCCAGAGCACCTGCCGGTGGCCGCCAGTATTTTACTGCCGTTCTTCGCAGGAGCATAGCCCTCCAGTGTGGTCTCTCCTCCAGAGCACCTGCCGGTGGCCGCCCCTATTTTACTGCCGTTCCTCGCAGGAGCGTAGCCCTCCAGTGTGGTCTCTCCTCCAGAGCACCTGCCGGTGGCCGCCAGTATTTTACTGCCGTTCTTCGCAGGAGCATAGCCCTCCAGTGTGGTCTCTCCTCCAGAGCACCTGCCGGTGGCCGCCAGTATTTTACTGCCGTTCCTCGCAGGAGCGTAGCCCTCCAGTGTGGTCTCCTCCAGAGCACCTGCCGGTGGCCGCCCCTATTTTACTGCCGTTCCTCGCAGGAGCGTAGCCCTCCAGTGTGGTCTCTCCTCCAGAGCACCTGCCGGTGGCCGCCAGTATTTTACTGCCGTTCCTCGCAGGAGCGTAGCCCTCCAGTGTGGTCTCTCCTCCAGAGCACCTGCCGGTGGCCGCCAGTATTTTACTGCCGTTCTTCGCAGGAGCATAGCCCTCCAGTGTGGTCTCTCCTCCAGAGCACCTGCCGGTGGCCGCCAGTATTTTACTGCCGTTCCTCGCAGGAGCGTAGCCCTCCAGTGTGGTCTCCTCCAGAGCACCTGCCGGTGGCCGCCCCTATTTTACTGCCGTTCCTCGCAGGAGCGTAGCCCTCCAGTGTGGTCTCTCCTCCAGAGCACCTGCCGGTGGCCGCCCCTATTTTACTGCCGTTCCTCGCAGGAGCGTAGCCCTCCAGTGTGGTCTCTCCTCCAGAGCACCTGCCGGTGGCCGCCCCTATTTTACTGCTGTTCCTCGCAGGAGCGTAGCCCTCCAGTGTGGTCTCCTCCAGAGCACCTGCCGGTGGCCGCCCCTATTTTACTGCCGTTCCTCGCAGGAGCGTAGCCCTCCAGTGTGGTCTCTCCTCCAGAGCACCTGCCGGTGGCCGCCCCTATTTTACTGCCGTTCCTCGCAGGAGCGTAGCCCTCCAGTGTGGTCTCTCCTCCAGAGCACCTGCCGGTGGCCGCCCCTATTTTACTGCCGTTCCTCGCAGGAGCGTAGCCCTCCAGTGTGGTCTCTCCTCCAGAGCACCTGCCGGTGGCCGCCAGTATTTTACTGCCGTTCCTCGCAGGAGCGTAGCCCTCCAGTGTGGTCTCTCCTCCAGAGCACCTGCCGGTGGCCGCCAGTATTTTACTGCCGTTCTTCGCAGGAGCATAGCCCTCCAGTGTGGTCTCTCCTCCAGAGCACCTGCCGGTGGCCGCCAGTATTTTACTGCTGTTCTTCGCAGGAGCATAGCCCTCCAGTGTGGTCTCTCCTCCAGAGCACCTGCCGGTGGCCGCCCCTATTTTACTGCTGTTCCTCGCAGGAGCGTAGCCCTCCAGTGTGGTCTCCTCCAGAGCACCTGCCGGTGGCCGCCCCTATTTTACTGCTGTTCCTCGCAGGAGCGTAAGCCCCATCACCACCCACGCCGTCCGGGCATCCTCTCGGCATCTCGTACGCAAGGGACAGTGACACCTGCCGACGAACACAGCCCCAGAGCTCGCCACGGGGCGGCCGCCTCGTCAGAGCGGGGCACGCACACGGCCACGCGCACCGTTCGCTCCCCCAGGAAGCGCCGGCCCCGCGCCGTGCCACGAGCCACGACAGCCGCAGGCACCGCGCACCACGTCCGCCGCTCCCGCGCCACACCACCGACAAACCAAACTCCATTCGGCCGTCACAAAGGTCACGCAGGACTACGTTCCCCATGGCGCTCGGTCACAGGCAAACCCGTAAAATGACAACCTACGATCTCCCCTCGCCACACGCGGACGTGCGCTGTCGCATGGGCCCAGGCAGGAGTACAAACCCCCACTCGCCCACCGAGCCCTGTCAGCGCCCCACAGGCACCCCCGGCCTCCCGCAGGCAGTGGGCACGCAGACAAAGTCACACACACACGGCCCTGGGCGGAGAACTCCGGGCACGAAGTCCCACCCCAACTCCGACAAACCTCCCCGGGCGACGCCCGCGCCGCACTCCCGGGGCACCAGCCGCCCGCCGCAGGCGCCCGCCGCAAGCACACCACAGACGCCTCACCACGCAGGCTTCGCTGGATCACAGACACCCCCGACACTACATGGCCCGTCACGCACACACTCGCCCCGCGACACGGATCGCAAAGTCACGCTCAGGAAAGGACACTCCCCCGCCCGCCGCTCGCATCCCGCCCGCGACTAGGGGCGCCTCGACGCAGCCCGGCCGGAAGCGGAAGCGTTCCCGGCGCCCGGGCGCAGAGCGCTCTGGGAGTTGTGGTCCAGAGACCGGCGCGCAGGCGTTACGTCCCTGTGGCGCCGGGGCTTCATCCTCCGTAGGATCAGCTACGGTTGTCTGAGAGGTAGGAGCCAGCCCTGCCGAAAGCTGACGCTGCCCGGCTCAGAAGTGAGAGGTGATACTCCACAAAGGATAAGGGACCGGAAGGCAATGAGAGAGGAGAGGACGGTGCTGCCGAAAGAGGCGGCTTGGAAAGGTCTCTTCATCGTCAAAGAGACGACGTTTGAAGCGCGCGTCAAGCGGGTGCAGCGGCAGCAACGCTCCAATTTGGGGAAGGAGCGAGTGCAAAGGCCCTGAGGCAGGGAGAAGATTGATGTGTCTGAAGAACTGAGGTAACGCCCGCATAGCTCGGGATGAAAGGTGCAGGGGAAGGTGCAGGGGAGGAGGCTGGAGAGCCCGCCCGAGGCGGTGAAAGGGCACCGAAGGGCTGCAGCAGGGGGGTGGCGCGTCCTGGTTTATACTTTCTCAGGAGCCCTCGGCTTCCGGGTGGAGTGTGAGTTTGGGAAGGTAAGCGTGAAGGCCCGGAGATCAGAGAGGAGGCCGCTGCGGTAGTCCAGGCAGGGATGATGGTGCGCTGGGTGAGGGTGGTGGCCACGGGCGTGGTGTGAGCTGCGTGGGGTAGACATGCGCATTGGATGTGCAGTGTGATGCGAAGAGGTTAGGGGTAAGAGACACATCAGCATGCCTGCTAGGTTTCTGCCCCCAGCGCCCCAAGGTTTTTAAAGTCATAGAAATACAGCCTAATTTCTATCATTCAGAAATAGAACGCTGAGTGCTTCTGGAGTAAAAATATTGATCCTTTCTCCACTCTGGTAACTTTGGGTAAATTGCCTAATCTATCTGAATTTTATATTCCTTATCTGCAAAATGAAGATAAGGAAGAAACTGGGGAAGGCGCAGGTATGGAGGAGGAATAGCGAGCTGCGTGTAGATTTGTTGAGTCTGAAGTACTTGCTATATATTCACTCAAAGTGGTTTAACATCAATGTATTCATTCACTAACCATTTATTGAGTTTCTATTAAGCACAGCAACCGTCTTCTTTTTTTTAAATTTTTTTTATTGTTATATTAATCACCATATATTACATCATTAGTTTTTGATGTAGTGTTCCATGATTCATTGTTTGTCCACAACACCCAGTGCTCCATGCAGAACGTGCCCTCTTTAATACCCATCACCAGGCTAACCCATCCCCCCACCCCCCTCCCCTCTAGAACCCTCAGTTTGTTTCTCAGAATCCATAGTCTCTCATGGTTCGTCTCCCCCTCCGACTTACTCCCCTTCATTCTTCCTCTCCTGCTATCTTCTTTTTCTTTTCTCTTAAAATATGTTGCGTTATTTGTTTCAGAAGTACAGATCTGTGATTCATCAGTCTTGCACAATTCACAGCGCTCACCGTAGCACATACCTTCCCCAATGTCTATCACCCAGCCACCCCATCCCTCCCACCCCCCAACCACTCCAGTAACACTCAGTTTGTTCCTGAGATTAAGAATTCCTCATATCAGTGAGGTCATATGATACATGTCTTTCTCTGATTGACTTATTTCACTCAGCATAACACCCTCCAGTTCCATCCACGTCGTTGCAAATGGCAAGATCTCATTCCTTTTGATGGCTGCATAATATTCCATTGTGTATATATACCACCTCTTCTTTATCCATTCATCTGTCGATGGACATCTTGGCTCTTTCCACCGTTTGGCTACTGTGGACATTGCTGCTATAAACATCGGGGTGCACGTACCCCTTCGGGTCCCTACATTTGTATCTTTGGTGTAAATACCCAGTAGTGCAATTGCTGGATCGAATGGTAGCTCTAATTTCAACTGTTTGAGGAACCTCCATACTGTTTTCCAGAGTGGTTGCACCAGCTTGCATTCCCACCAACAGTGTAGGAGGGTTCCCCTTTCTCCACATCCCCGCCAACATCTGTCGTTCCCTGACTTGTTAATTTTAGCCATTCTGACGGGTGTGAGGTGGTATCTCATTGAGGTTTTGACTTGGATTTCCCTGATGCCGAGCGATGTTGAGCACTTTTTCATGTGCCTGTTGGCCATCTGGATGTCTTCTTTGGAAAAATGTCTGTTCATGTCTTCTGCCCATTTCTTGATTGGATTATTTGTTCTTTGGGTGTTGAGTTTGATAAGTTCTTTATAGATTTTGGATACTAGCCCTTTATCTGATATGTCATTTGCAAATATTTTCTCCCATTCTGTCGGTTGTCTTTTGGTTTTGTGGACTGTTCCTTTTGCTGTGCAAAAGCTTTTTATCTTGATGAAATCCCAATAGTTCATTTTTGCCCTGGCTTCCCGTGCCTTTGGCGATGTTTCTAGGAAGAAGTTGCTGCGGCTGAGGTTGAAGAGGTTGCTACCTGTGTTCTCCTTTAGGATTTTGATGGACTCCTGTCTCACGTTTAGGTCTTTCAACCATTTGGAGTCTATCTTTGTGTGTGGTGTAAGGAAATGGTCCAGTTTCATTCTTCTGCATGTGGCTGTCCAATTTTCCCAACACCATTTGTTGAAGAGACTGTCTTTTTTCCATTGGACATTCTTTCCTGCTTTGTCAAAGATGAGTTGACCATAGAGTTGAGGGTCCATTTCTGGGCTCTCGATTCTGTTCCATTGATCTATGTGTCTGTTTTTGTGCCAGTACCATACTGTCTCGATGATGACAGCTTTGTAATAGAGCTGGAAGTCCGGAATTGTGATGCCGCCAGCTTTGCTTTTCTTTTTCAATATTCCTCTGGCTATTCGGGGTCTCTTCTGGTTCCATACAAATTTTAGGATTCTTTGTTCCATTTCTTTGAAAAAAGTGGATAGTATTTTGATGGGGATTGCATTGAATGTGTAGATTGCTCTAGGTAGCATTGACATCTTCACAATGTTGGTTCTCCCAATCCATGAGCATGGAACGTTTTTCCATTTTTTTGTGTCTTCTTCAATTTCTTTCATGAGTATTTTATAGTTTTCTGAGTACAGATCCTTTGCCTCTTTGGTTAAATTTATTCCTAGGTAGGCACAGCAACCGTCTTCTAAAACGTGCCCACAAAATGCCTTAACAAAGTAAACTTTTGGTTTTTTTTAAGGTTTATTTATTTTTAGAGAGGTGGGGGTAGAGGGAGAAGGAGAGAGAATCTTAAGCAGGCTACACGCCCAGCATAGAGCCTGATGCAGGATTTGTGGTAGGTGGTCCTGGGCCAACTGTGTGCTGGAGCAGGCTCCACATCTCACAAGAGTTCATTTCAAATGTTCAGAAATGTTGCAAATCGGTTGTTAGGTTGTGGACTCCTAGTTTGACCTCAGCTGTGGTGAGACTCTTTGGGCGAGGGCAGCTGGCAAATGCTACAGTATTTCTTTTTTTCAGAGAGCTGGCTTTCCAGCACACCATTGGCTAATAGGAAACAAACACATTTGTAATCTCTACCTTCATTCAGCTTTCATTCTAGTGTGTGGGGGATAGATCTGTAAACAAATAACTAAACAATTCATTGAAACTGCAATGCGTATTTTGGAGAAACGGGAGTTCTGAGAGTATAGAAGGAAGATGACCTAGGTTGGCCAGCAGGGGTGATCAGGAAGTGATATTTGAGCTGTGATCTGAAGGCTGAGCAGCAGCTTTAACATGGGAAATTAAGATGTGTTTTATTGACAAGGTGTCATAGTTTGGTTGGCATTGTCTTTTTCTTTCTTAGTGGAATGTAAAATAAGAGACTATTTTCCAGTCAGTGGTTTAGATTCAACTGCACTTATTAATCTGATTAGGGAAGGGTTGTCTGAACTGGATTTGTGGAGCCCAAAGAGGCCATGCAGGTGTGGCACAAGGAAGTGTGGAGAGGGGGATAAGAAACCGTTAAGTGCTCAGAGGTGCCGCCCTCCGACTCCAACTAACACCACAGCAGCTCTGACTTTCGTTTTTTTGTTGTTCTGCGTCACATTTGTTTGTTTAGAGAAATACATATTGAACACCTAGTGTGTGCGAAACAGTATGTGACACACAGGGGACACAGCATTGAAGAAAACAGCTCCACTCTCATGGAGGTTGTATTTGGAAGGAGGGGATGGGGATTTGAGACAGAACAAACAAACTGAATACTCTAGGTAATCACAGACGGTGATAAATGCACGTAGATAATAAAAATGAGGGCATTGAGAGTGACCAGGAGGTGACCTGCTTTGGATAGGAGGGCTGTGGAGGATCCTTCTGAGGGGATGACATTGGAGCTGAGACCTACAGGACTGTAGGGGAGCCGGCTACCCAGGGATCCAGGGAATATACCAGTGCCTGGATGTGTCCTGTCTCGCTGAGTAGATCTCAGGTGATTATGGGAGTGAATCCTATCACCTTTGCTATATTCTTTTGGCTAAAAATACAACACAAGTTTCTTCCACACTCAGGGAAGTGGATTATACAAGGATGTGATTCATTAGTGATCACTTTAGGGTGTGTCTGCCACATCCAAGTGGTCTCTAAAGATTTGTCTAATCTGAATGGCTCATCACATGCTCCTTTTCTCTTTTTGGACAATTTATGTCTCTCCCAAGGGTCATGCATTTGATCAAGAGCTTGGTATTCTCAAGTAAAAGAGGACTCTTCAATCCTCCAGGATATGTTGGTAGCACAGCCATCGTCTCCTAAAACCTCCCCATAAAATGTCTTAACAAAGTAAGGGTTTTTTTTTTTTTTAAGATTTATTTACTTATTAAAGATTTTTATTTATTTATTTATTGAGAGAGAGAGAGAATGGTAGAGAGAGAGCATGAGAGGGAGAAGCAGACTCCCCGCCGAGCAGGGAGCCCGATGCGGGACTCGATCCCGGGACTCCAGGATCATGACCTGAGCCGAAGGCAGTCGCTTAACCAACTGAGCCACCCAGGCGCCCTATATATTTATTTTTAGAGGGGTCAGGGCAGAGGGAGGAGAGAGAATCTTTTTTTTTTTTTGAAAATTTTATTTATTTGACAGAGAGAGACACAGCGAGAGCAGGAACACAAGCAGGGGGAGTGGGAGAGGGAGAAGCAGGCTTCCTGCCGAGCAGGGAGCCCGATGTGGGGCTCGATCCCAGGACCCTGAGATCATGACCTGAGCCAAAGGCAGACGCTTAACGACTGAGCCACCCAGGTGCCCCAAAGTTTTTAAAGTCATAGAGAAATACAGCCTAATTTCTATCATTCAAAAATAGAACCCTGAGTGCTTCTGGAGTAAAAATATTGATCCTTTCTCCACCCTCTTAACTTTGGGTAAATTGCCTAATCTATCTGAATTTTATTTTATTTTTTTTAAAGATTTTATTTATTTATTTGACAGAGAGAGACACAGTGAGAGAGGGAACACAAGCAGGGGGAGTGGGAGAGGGAGAAGCAGGCTCCCCGCCGAGCAGGGAGCCCGATGTGGGGCTCGATCCCAGGACCCTGGGATCATGACCTGAGCCGAAGGCAGACGCTCAACGACTGAGCCACCCAGGCGCCCCTCTATGTGAATTTTATATTCCTTATCTGCAAAATGAAGAGAATTACAACCACATCACAGAGGTGTTTCGAATGTTAGAGATATTGTATATAAAAGTGACTAGTAAAGATGGTCTGGGAACAAAAGAATTGGAAGCATGATGATAGGATGGAATAAAAAGATAGACGGTCGCTCATCAAAAGAGTGGATGTGGAGGAAGGATTAGAAATTAGGAACTGTTCTAAAAAATAAATTTAAAAAACTAAAAAAAACAACAACAGGAACTGTTCTTCCCTTCTTTCTAGAGTTTTATGTGAGTGCATGGCAACCCAGCTGGAGACAGTTCCCAGCCTCCTTTGTAGGTCAGCATGGCCATGTGACTAAGCACTAGCCAATGGGGTATTAGCAGAAGTGACGGGTACAACGTCCAGTTTACATCTTTTTTTATATAATTTTTTTTATTATGTATGTTAGTCACCACACAGTACATCATTAGTCTTTGATGTGGTGTTCCATGATTCATTGTTTGTGCATAACACCCAGTGCTCCATGCAGTACGTGCCCTCCTTAATACCCATCACCGGGCTAACCCCTTCCCCCTCCCCTCTAGAACCGTCAGTTTGTTTCCCAGAGTCCATGGTCTCTCATGGTTCATCTCTCCCTCCAATTCCCCCCCCCATTTTTCCCTTCCTTCTCCTAATGTCCTCCATTCTATTCCTTACGTTCCACAAATAAGTGAAACCGTATGATAATAGACTTTCTCTGCTTGACTTATTTCACTTAGCATCATCTCCTCCAGTCCCATCCATGTTGATATAAAAGTTGGGTATTCATCCTTTCTGATGGCTGAGTAATATTCCATTGTATATATGGACCACATCTTCCTTATCCATTCATCTGTTGAGGGGTATCTCGGCTCTTTCCACAGTGTGGCTATTGCGGACATTGCTGCTATGAACATTGGGGTGCATATGGCCCTTCTTTTCACTACATCTGTGTCTTTGGGGTCAATACCCAGGAAAGCAGTTGCTGGGTCATAGGGTAGCTCTATTTTTAAATTTTTGAGGAACCTCCACACTGTCTTCCAAAGTGGCTGTACCAACTTGCATTCCCACCAACAGTGTAAGAGGGTTCCCCTTTCTCCACAACCTCTCCAACACTTGTTGTTTCTTTCCCTGTCCATTTTTGCCATTCTAACGGGGGTAAGGTGGTATCTCCATGTGGTTTTGATTTGAATTTCCCTGATGGCTAATGATGATGAACATCTTAAAAACATGTTTCTTGCACCCTATTTCCTCTATGTCCCTTCTGGAAGCTGGATTGTGAATGAAGTGCTGGTGAGCCATTTCCCACCCTGTGGATGAGGAGAACTTAGGAAATGGTAGAGCAACGAGATAGGAGAAAGCTGGTCTCAGGATGACTTTGTGGCACAGAGACACCAGGGTCACCGTCAAGCACAGATGTTTACGTGAAAGAGAACTAAGTCTTCTGTATCATTTAAGCTACGGGTCATTGTTTTCTGTGAAAGCAACTGAACAAAAAAGTCAAACGTGGTAGAAAGACAAAAATGCTTTTGACATTCCCTTAGGAAGGAGTCACATGAAGACTACGCAGTATATATGGGCAAGTCTGAGATGACCTATTTTTCTTCTGGAATAGTTGCTGCTTCTTCTGACAAAGTCATTGGCTTGCATTCAGGACAGATTAGATGAAAAATGTCTACCGCTAACTGTGAGAAGCATGTTGAGTAGGCCGAGGTGCGCCCACCTGTGGAAGGCCCATGGAAACTGAAAGGAAAGTCTCTAATTGGACCCACACTCCGGGACATAGTCACTGAAAGGGCTCTTGGACGGAATGATCCCCACTTTTTAAATTATTCACTCCCTGTTGCTCCATCTTCCCTCATGCACATATAGTACCTTTTACCTAAATTAACCCCATCAGACATATCTTTGTCTTACCTGGACATCTACTAGGGCCTCCTGCATCGCTCATTGTCATCTAACTCTGTTGCCAAATATTTGGCTACAGATGTGTTCCTGGTGGTCTCTGAAGGCACTAACACCTCTGCCGTTACTACAGGGAAGTCCTGGGAGGGTGGATTTCTGGGTCCCTCCCATGTCCAGATGCCAAGTCCTAAAACAGCCCCCAAGGATAAAGCTTCTGCAGGGCTCCCTTCATGTCCTTATCCCTCAGGCTGTAGATAAGTGGATTCAGGGTGGGCGTGAGGACGGAGTAGAAGACAGCAGCCATGCGCCCTTGCATCAGGGAGTAGCTGGTGCTGGGCTGCATGTAGGCAGAGCTCCCAGTGCCATAAAACAGGAGCATGGTGGCCAGGTGGGAAGAGCGTGTGGAAAAGGCTTCCAGCGGCCGGCGGTGGAGTGGATCTGAAACACAGCGGCCAAGATGCGGACATAGGACTAGACAGTAAGGCCAGAGCAGCTCATGATGACACAGCCGCTCACTGCAAATCCTGCAGCCTCATGGGCATCTGTGTTGGCACAGGCTAGACACATGAGTGGGGGGATGTCACAGAAGTGGTCAATCATGTTGAGGTCACAAAAGGGCAGGGAGAAGGTGTTGGCTGTGTGGAAGGCCGAGAAGATGAGCCCGCTGCCACAGGCCACCGACACCAGGGAGACGCAGGTCTCGGGGCTCATGGCTGCTCCGTACACCAGGGGCCTGTAGATGGCCAGGCAACGATCGGAAGCCATGGAGGTGATGAGAAAACACTGTGGACCCAAGGCAGACGAAGGCAAAGAGCTGGGATGCACACGCACGGAGGGAAATCTCCCCGGAGCCCAGCATGGTGACCACCAGGGCCTGGGGCAGGATGGTGGACACAGAGCAGATATCCACCAAGGAGAGGTGCTTGAGGAAGAAGTACATGGGCGTGTGTCCCGGCGGCCACGATAGCGATGTTTCCCAGAACCGCAGCCAGGTAAATGAGAAGGAAGGTGGCAGCGCTGAGCAGCCGTAACTCCGGGACAGCTGAGAAGCCCCGGAGGAGGAAGGCAGAGACCACTGTGAGATCGGTCACGAACTGCCGAGGACGCTCGAGGAGCAGCGTGAGTGGGGTATAAGAAGACAATAGCAAAGACCTAGGAGGAAAAGAAGGGGGGTGCGCTGCGTCTGGATTAAACACATATGCACTGTCTTCCCTAGAGGTCTCGGATTCCAAATACTCACGGAGGCCTGGCAGATACATACATCCATGAATCTGGCGCAGTGTCCTGGTGGGGGCGTATGGAATGTTCTGTTCAAGTGAGACAACTGCTCTAAGCTCCCACCAGCTGTTGCTGGGGGACCAAGCGCTGCCAGAGCCTCTGATATTTGTCAAGAAAAGCCAAAATTCCAGGTTGTTTTTTACATGTGAAATTTCCTGGGGCGCCTGGCTGGCTCAGTCGGTTGAGCGTCTGACTCTTGATTGGGCTCAGGTTGGGTGATCTCAGGGTCGTGGGATGAGCCCCATGTTGGGCTCCCTGCTCAGTGCAGAGTTTGCTTTTCCCTCTCCCTCCCCCCCCACCCCTCATGCTTGCGTGCTCTCTCTCTCTGTCTCTCCCAAATAAATAAATAAAATCTTTTAAAAAATGTGAAATTTCCTGACTTCTGTATGTTGGCAGGAAGTTCAAATTTAAAACACTGCGCATATCAGATGGGACCTCCAGTTTAAGACTTTTGGTCTTGTCATGCATATTTGCTTCATAACTCCATAGCATCTTAATTATGATACCCAACCCAAGGCCTTCTAATGATCTGTCTCTCCCATGAGACTTTGAGCACCCCCCACCTGAGTGCAGGGCCCACTTCTTACTTGTGTCTTTGTTTCCCGGCATCCAGCATAGGAGGTGGTGTAGAGTAGGGAAGTAGTGCTTAGGATTCTGTGTGACCTTGGCCAAATACCTTAATCTCCTGGAGCCTCAGTTTCCTCCTCTGTAGAATGGGACGGTTTGTGCTGTGAGGGTCACATGAGGTACTGCAAGAAACATACTTAAAGCAAGACCTGGCAAGTGGCGAGCCGTCACTAAAGGGTGGCTGTTACTCTTATCAGTTTTTTTGTAAGTGTGTGTTCCTTATTTTCCTTTCCATTATGGTCCTTGAACTGCTGGGATTGCATAATAAAATAGACATGAAAATATATTTTTAAACTTCTTCATGGAAAGTATGACTTTTCTCACACTCCCTCAGCCCCCCCGCTGTTGTCCCTTCCAATGCTGTGGAGCAGCGACCCCGGAGAGCCGGGTGTGGGCCTGACACTGCCAGCTGAGTCTCGGTGATCTCCTTGGGGGCATAAATCACCTCGCTTATTATCTGCCTCTTAAAGGCAGTATAATGCCTGCCGCCCAAAGTGGTCTGTGTCCCAGGCCTCGAACCCTGGGGTATGTGACCTTACATGGCAAAAGGAACTTTGCACGTGTGATTAAGTTGAGGCTTTTCAGATGTGGAGATTATCCTGGATTATCCAGGTGTTACGGATGAATTGTGCATCCCCCCCGCCCCGCTCCCAGCAAAAGACATGTTGCAGTCCTAACCCCCAGTACCTCAGAATGGAACCTCATCTGGAAATAGGTCGCTGCAGATGTAATTAGTTAGGATGAGGTTCTTATAGGAAGATGGTCATGTGAAGACAGAGACACACGGGAACGCCATGTGATGACAAAGACAGATATTGAGACGATTCATCTACAGCCAAGGAATGCCGGAGATGGCTGGCCAACTACCAGATGCTAAGCTAGGCAGAGGTGGGGGAGGGGGCCCCTGCAGGGGTCAGGAGGAGTGTGGTCCTGTGGGCAGCCTGATCTCAGACTTCTGGCCTCCAGAACTATGAGAGAACACATTGCTGTTGCTCGAAGCCCCCCAGCCTGTGGCACTTGGCTGTGGCGGCCCCAGCAGACTAATGAGCCGGCGGAAACCACCGTAGCCACTGGGCTCCTTCACGAGATGGGAGAGAGAGTCGGAGAGGACAGAAGCACAGACTGGTGTGATGTGGGTCACCTGCCAAAGGAGGTGGGCGCCCAGGCAAGGACTTGGACTCTCCCCATGAGCCTCCGGAAGAGAAGGCAGCCCCACCAACACCTTGACCTTGGCCCCGTGAGACCCATGTCAGACTTCCAGTTCCCCGTACTGCGAGATAGTACGGGTGTGTTGCTCCAGGAGACTGTGTCTGCAGTGAGCGGCTACAGCAGCGCCAGGAAGTTACACCCCCTCCCTCCATCCTCTGCCCTCTTTCTCCTGTTCTGAGATCCGCCCTCCATCGTGGAGAAGTGGAGACTCCCCACATCCAAGCAGGAGAGAAGAAGCAATACGGTTACATACCCAATGCCACGTCTCCTTTTTCTCTCCTCCACGAGATTCTCCAGAGAACAAACATCGCCCTCGTGTTTCCCTCGGCAGGACACAGTGGATGGACGCTACGGGGTGTCTCGCTGATTGGTTTCAGTGTGTCTGGAGAGAACATGTCAGGCTCCCAGCTTTTCAGATATTCTGCTCAGGGAGGGGCTGCAATGTACACTGAAGTTCCAAAAAGGGCTGATAAATGAAAAGAACCATGGCAGCAGTGCCTGCCATCACAGAGAACCCGGGCTCCGCATAGAACACACTGGCCAATCGGGGACTGCTTCACCCATTCAGATTCCTTACACCTTGACAATTCGTCTTGCCGTCTCTAGGCATACCGTTATCATCTCATATCTTTTTTCAAAATTCACTAGGAACAAAAATGTGGCATATCTGCATGCTGTCACTTGGAGAGGAAGCGAGGTTATGTGACGGGGTGTGTGCCACGGGGCCTGGTATGCAACATATGAATGATAACCTGCAGCCCTTGGGGTTGTTCATTATTACTCATGTTTCAGCTTTTCTCTCCTGAAAACAGAGGGACTTGCAAAGGCATTTCCAATGGTTCCACAGAGCCCTGGGGGGTCACCAAGGCACGGGGAGCTTTTCTGTTGGGACCCGACCCTTTCCTCCAGCTGGAGACAGTTACATGTTTACCTGTTATATTGTTATGGATTATCAGCACACTTTTCATTTGATGACAGGTTTCTGCCATGAAAAAATTAGTTTGAAAGTCGCCAGAATTGGTACTCACAACCAAGAGGCAGGTTGTCATGGTTTACAGAACAGACTCGAGAGAATGCCTGGCCCTGCCACTTGCCAGCTGTGTGACCTTAGGTAAATGACTTAACCTCTCTGTGCTTTGGTTCCTTTATCTGTAACACCTAGGAATAACAATGGCCATCCCTTCCCCACTCCATGGGATTGTTAGTATGTGCAGAGTAGTGTGGAGCTCTTAGAGCACCGCCTGGTACATAAAACTGTGAGTCTTTAGGAAGTCTCCAAATGGAAGAGTCTATGTTTCTCAGAACTGTGTAGTATTACCTCGTCATGGATGTAAATTAGAATCCCACCAACATCCTAATCTGAAGCGGTGGAGAGGAGCAGAGCGCCTGGATTTGAGCCATCAGCCTCTGGGAGAAATGAGCCTGGCTGAGGAGAGACACAGAAGCATCGATTCTGGGAGTAGCATGAGATTTTAGGAACTGCCTCTTCACCAGAGCCTGTTTCCCCTAGCGTTCCCACCTTGCCGGCTCACAGCCTTGGCTTACATGCCTCCACTCACAGGGAGCTCACTCAGAGCAGTGGTTCTCAACTGGGGACGATTGTGTCCCCCCAGGGCACATGTGGCAAAATCCGGAGACATTTTTGGTTGTCACGACTGGGGAAGGTGCTAGTGGCATCTAGTGGGTAGAGACCAGGGATGCTCCTGAGCGTACTACAGTGCACAGGACAGCTCCCCCCTCCACCCACAACAAGAATGGTCTGGCTCCAAAATGTCAATAGCATTGAGGTGGCCTCTCTGACAGTCTTGAGTCCCTTGTACTACATCAGCAGGATAACCGGTGTTTAAATATCCCTTCCTGAGAGCCAGACACGGAACTGAGTGCTTTCCATTCAAACCACTTAATCCTGCCCACCACCCTAGAAGGAAGTCACTATTTTATGATCCCTATTCACAGATAGAAAAGCTGAGGCACAGAGGTGCCTGGGTGGCTCAGTCAGTTATGTGTCTGCCTTCAGCTCAGGTTGTGATCCCGGGGTCCGGGGATTGATCCCTGCTTCGGGCTCCCTGCTTAGCCAGGAGTCTGCTTCGCCCTCTCCCTCTTCCCTGCTTGTGCTCTCTCTCTCTCTTTTAGTCTCCCTCTCTCTCAAATAAATAAAATCTTTAAAAAAAAAAAAAAGAAAGAAAGAAAAACTGAGGCCCAGAGAAGTTAGGCACTTTGCCCAAGATCTCAGAGTTAGTAAGTGGTAGAGCTATGGTTCAGACCTGGCTGGCGAGCCTCGTAACCACAGGCTTTAATCACCGGTTGTGTTGCCTTCCGTAATCCCAGGTATGAGATGGAAGCCATTCAGAAATCTAGAGCAGCCCGACCTACCTGGCTGAGTGTCCTGACCACCCCCCCAGCCCCCCAAGCGGCGGTGAAGCCAGACTTCTTCAAGGGGCTGAACTGGGCTTGTGGGAGGCCAGTTCCTCCCAGGGGATGAGGTGATGAAGACCCAAGCTGGGATTCCTGCCTCTGGGGTGGATCCCCACCGAGAAGCTGCAGGAAGGGAAGGCATTAGGGCAAACATTGCTTTTACTGCGCTGAGGTCGGCTCTGAGCCACGCAATCTCTGCTTGGCTGTCTCTCTCTCTCCTCAACTTGGGAATTCGTCCAAAGTCACCTCTGGGGACTTTCTGTCCCACGGTGGCTCCAAACTCTGAGAACGTGACTCTTTGATGAGCAGGGTGTCAGCCATGCCACCTGCTTACAACCTTTCTAGAGTGGTAACATCAGAAGCCATAACAGTCCATGTTATTGGACATAGTTGATATGATTTACTATTGAGAACACTCTCCTGCAATGTGTTTTGTTGTTGTTGTTGTTGTTTACCATGTCTTGGAGATATAGCTGTTGAATAAATAGGGATTACACGTAAATTACATTGGTCTTTTTGACTACTGCAGAGTACCTCACGCTATGGATAAAAACATTCGTGTAGCCATCCCCATGTTGGTGGACTTTTAGGTTTTCAACATTCTTTTGCCAAGACAAATAATCCTGCAGTGAGCATCCTTTTTTTTTTTTTTTTTTTTTAGATTTTATTTATTTAGTTGTCAGAGACAGCGAGAGCGAGCACAAGCAGGGGGAGCAGCAGGCAGAGGGAGCAGCAGGCTCCCCGCTGAGTAGGGAGCCTGATGCGGGACTTGATCCCAGGGCCCTGGGATCATGACCTGAGCCAAAGGCAGACGCTTAACCAACTGAGCCACCCAGGCGCCCCTGTAGTGAGCATCCTTGCACCTTTCTCAGACATCTTATTTTATGTCTTTCAGAAAAGTTTTTTTTTTTTTTAATAATTTTCTTCATGTAAGTTTTGCTTACTTCTTTTTTCTCTCTCTCATTAACTTTGAGCTTTGGTGGTTCTTGTGAATAGGATCTACTTTTCCATGACATTTTCTGATTGATTATTGCTGATATTCATGTAAGTTACTGAACTTTGTGTTTTGATCTTGTATCTAGCCATAAGGCAAGTGTACTCTGTTCACATATTGAACCGACTAGTTTCCCCTATAGTGGGATTGCTAAATTGGAGGGCTTGTAGAATTCTAACTCTGGTTAATTATGCAAAGTCACCATAAACAAGCTTTATCAATGAATACCAACTATGTATAAGACTATCAACTTTTTGTCTTTCTGACCAGTAGTGGATGCATCAATCTTTCAAACTTATGCTCATCCAATGGCTAGAAATCATCTCATTATTTTAAAAGATTTTATTTATTTATTTAGTTAGTTTGTTTGTTTTAAAAGCTATCATACATACTTCCAAAATATCAGCAACGTTAAAAATCTGTAAATACCTCAAAACCTAGTTTCTGCACACCATCAAGCACCACACGTAGCTGCTTCTTCCCTTGTTTTCTGGAACCTCCAATTTTAGCTGCAATTCTGAGGTTTCTAAGCTCAGCAGCACTTTGCAACATCATGCATGTAAATCATATCAGGAAGATGAGTCAGATCTGCATTTGAGGTTCCATGCTCTTTCAGCTTGCATGCAGAATCTGGTTCTTTGCATTTGTAGGACTGAGGTCTTCAGAAGTCACCAGTCTATATAAGCAACATGTTCTTTTGTTTCTTAGTTCTTTGCAGTCAGGAGAATCCACCTTAAGGATTTCACCTGATTAATCCAGGCCCACCCAGTGTAATCTCCCTTTTGAGTAACTCAGAGTCAGCTGATTAGAGATCTTAATTACATTGCATAATCCCCTTTGCCACATGACATAACATAATTACAGGAATGGTATTTCCTCCTATTCACTGGTCTCACCTACAAAGCTGCAGGGGAGGGGATTATACACAGGTGTGAGTCATTCAGAGTCATCTTAGAATTTTGCCTACTATAGCATCTGCTAGAGCAAAGCAAAACTTTTCTGGTGGAAGACATGCTTATCTTGTGCCTTGAGGAAAACTCCCAAATTATTTTTTTAAGGGCAATGACTGATAAAAGTTAAAAGATAGCTAGGCACCTAAGGAAACAAGACAAAACGCGCAAGAAGCAGAAGAAACAACACACAGCAGAAGCAGACCTGGGTAAACTTCAGACACTGGAACCATCAGTTACAGATTATACAAATACATTTGCCATATTTGAAGATATGTAAGTTTGGAAATATCTGTAGGAAACAGGAACCTATAAAAAGTGACAGGTGGTTTGAAAAAGAATCAGAGAGAATGTCTAGAAACACAAAAATCGCAAAACTGGAAATACAAACAAAATAGATTTATTTAACAGCAGATGGGACATAGCCAGAAGAAGAATTATGAACTAGAAGGGATATTAGCAGAAATTATCCATAATTCAGCATAGAGAGACAAAAAAGATGAAAAAATCCAAAAGAGAGACTGAGAGGTGTGAAGTTGTTAGTGAGACGGTCCAATATGTGATCGATTAAAGTCCCAAGAGAAAAGAGACCAAATGGGGTCGTGATGGTTAATTTTATAGTGAACTTGACTGGGCTTAGAGAGAAACCCCCCATAGTGCAGGGGTTAGGGCAATGTTTGAAGGAAAAATGGCTGAGAATTTCCCAGAACTGATGAAAGATATCAATATACACATCCAAGAAGTTCAGCAGATCCAAAGCATGATAAATAAAAAGAAATCAACACCCAGAAACATCATAGAATTCAGTAAAACCAAAGTTAAAGAGGTCATTTTAAAATCAGCCAGAGGAAAAAAGGTCACCTTCAAAGGAACAGCTGTTAGACTGACTGACACCAGAAAGAATGGAAGTCAAGGTCAGTGAATGATTTCTTTAATGTGTTGAAAGACTGTGTCTACCTAACATATACCAGAAAAAGCATTGCCCAAGAATGAGGGCAAAATAAAAGTATTTTTATATGAAAAGATTGAGAATCTGCCACCAGTAGACTGAAGGAAACTCTAGGAGGGCATACTTCACATGGAAGGAAGGAGATTTAAGATGGAAAGTCTGAACTGGGGCAAGAAATGGAAAGGAAAGAGAGGTAAGTATGTATCCAAGTGTGAGCAAACATATAAAACAGAAATAAAAATGCCTGAAAGGGTCTGGAAAACAAGCTACATTCAAAGACATTTAAGCTGGGAGGGAATAACACAAGTTAAAGCTTCCAAGCTGTGGTGACCTGAAAATGCACATTGTCTATGAGGTACAAAGTGTGCTCACGGAGGTGTACGTGGGGAAATGCGTGTGTCTGTTCCTGAGCACAATTTAGATAATGTTCTTAGCTACCTTGGTTGCAACAGCTGGAAACAATTCAAATGTCTATCATCCTTAGAATGTGCATGTGTACACATACATGTGAGTGTGCTGTGATGCTTGCACATTTTTGTGAAAATACTAACTCCCCCCCAAATTGTACACTTAAAAACTTAGATTGCATTGATGGTTTGTACAACTCTGTGAAGATACGAAAAACCATTTAACTCTGCAATTTAAATGGATGAAGTTCATGATGTAAATTATGTATCAATGAAGCTGTGAAAATATTAATTAAAATGATCACTCATGGGTGGCTCAGTTGGTTAAGCGTCTGCCCTCAGCTCAGGTCATGATCTCAGGGTCCTGGGATCGAGCCCTGCATCAGGCTCCCTGCTCAGCAGGGAGTCTGCTTCTCCCTCTCCCTCTGCCCCTCTCTCCCACCAACTGGTGCTCTCTCTCAAATAAATAACTTTTGGGACTTCATCAAGATAAAAAGCTTCTGCACAGCAAAGGAAACAGTCAACAAAACAAAGAAGCAACCCACAGAATGGGAGAAGATATTTGCAAATGACACTACAAAGGGCTGGTATCCAAGATCTATAAAGAACTTCTCAAACTCAACACCCAAAAAACAAATAATTAGTCAAAAAATGGGCAGAAGATATGAAAAGACACTTCTCCAAAGAAGACATACAAATGGCTATCAGACACATGAAAAAATGTTCATCGTCACTAGCCATCAGGGAAATTTCAATCAAAACCACATTGAGATACCACCTTACACCAGTTAGAATGGCAAAAATGGACAGGGAAAGAAACAACAAATGTTGGAGAGGTTGTGGAGAAAGGGGAACCTCCTACACTGTTGGTGGGAATGCAAGTTGGTACAGCCACTTTGGAAGACAGTGTGGAGGTTCCTCAAAAATTTAAAAATAGAGCTACCCTATGACCCAGCAATTGCACTCCTGGGTATCTACCCCAAAGACACAGATGTAGTGAAAAGAAGGGCCGTATGCACCCAATGTTCATAGCAGCAATGTCTGCAATAGCCAAACTGTGGAAAGAGCCGAGATGCCCTTCAACAGATGAATGGATAAAGAAGATGTGGTCCATATCTACAATGGAATATTACTCAGCCGTCAGAAAGGATGAATACCCATCATTTGCATCAACATGGATGGGACTGGAGGAGATGATGCTAAGTGAAATAAGTCAAGCAGAGAAAGTCAATTATATGGTTTCACTTATTTGTGGAACATAAGGAATAGCAAGGAGGACATTAGGAGAAGGAAGGGAAAAATGAGGGGGGGGGATTGGAGGGGGAGATGAACCATGAGAGACTATGGACTCTGAGAAACAAACTGAGGTTCTAGAGGGGAGGGGGTGGGGGATGGGTTAGCCCGGTGATGGGTATTAACGAGGGCACGTACTGCATGGCGCACTGGGTGTTACAGGCAACGAATCATGGAACACTATATCAAATACTAATGATGTACTGTATGGTGACTAACAATAAAAAAAAATCTAAAAAGAAAAAAATAAGAAAATGATCACTCTTCCCTTCAAAAAACAACACCCATTTCTTTCCCACCAACAGTGCAAATGAGTTCCCATTTACTGACAGTCACTGTCAATGTTTTACTATCAGCAAAAATAAAAATAATGCTGGCAAGCATTTAGCTACTGCTTCCTAATTTTCAGATGGTGTTCTGCGTTCATCGGTATCAAGCCCTCAATCAATCCTCCCAGCAGCCCTACAAGGCAAGGACTATTATTAGTCCTTATTTTACAGATGAGAATATGATGGCTTATAGAGACTGGGAAACTTGTCCAAGGCCACATAGCTAGTTAAGTGACAAGGACCATGACATTAATCCAGGTGGTGTGACTCCAGAGTCCTAGACTCTTCACCATGATACTCTATTACTGAATCCTTTAAAAATATATATATTTTAAATTTCCTGTACTTTAATAGTTTTAGATTTACAGAACTGTTACAAAAATAGCATAGTTTCCATACAACCTCCTGATATTACAACTTACGCAACTATGTGTGTCTGTCAAAACAAAGAGATTAATGTCAATCAGTTATTAGAAACTAAAGTGTGAATTTTAGTTACTTTATTACATTTCTCCAGTTTTCTGGCTCATTTCCATCTTCTCTCCCAAGATCCTGTTTGGGATCCCAGTTGCATTTAGCTGCCTCCTTTTTACTACACACTTATTTTGGTATGTTCTACTTGGTGACATATTTAATATTCCTTGGCCATTTTCATTTCTCTTGTGAATTTTAAGTTCATCTTCTTTGTCTCTGCTTTATTGGCATTTTGGTCTCTTGTGAGTGTGTAAGAACTCCTTGTATATTCGTTTAGATAGTTGATAAAAAGGTCCTACTTAGTGCCTTTGTTTTCTAGAACTTCCGTAACAAGCACCACAGACAGTGGCTTAAACAACAGACATTTGTTGTCTCAAAGTTCTGGAGGCTGGAAGTCTGAGGTCAAGGTGTCTGAGGTCAAGTCAGGTCAAGGTGCTCCTGAGGGCTCTGAAAGATCTGTTCCACACCCCTCTCCTTGGCTTGTAGATGATTGTCTTGTCCTTGTGTCTCTCTGCATCGTCTTCTCATTTTTATAAGGTCACCATTAATAATCAGATTAGGGGAATCCTAACCCAGGATGACTTCCTCTTGAGTAATGACCTGTGCAAGGACCCCATTTCCAAATAAGATCTCATTCTGAGGTCATAGGGGGTTAGGGTTTCAACATATGATTTTGGAGTGGGGGACACAATTCAACACATAACAGTTTATCATTTCTTTCCTTTATTGTTATGCCATTGACCATTCAATGACTATTTTTTCAATGCTTCCAAGACACTTCTTTAAGGACCACTATAAACCAGAGATCCAAGATCTCTGAAATCATGGTTATTATATTGTAGCTGGAAGTCAAACAGTAAATAAGTAACCAAATGTATTTTCAAGTTTCAGGTGGTGGTTGGTATATGAAGTAAAACAAAGCAGGGCAAGGGGCAGAGAAAGACAGTGGGGCACTCATTTAGCCGGGCTGGTCAGGGTCAGCTTAACAGGGAGGTGACAGCCGAGCTGAGACCTGAATCAAGTGGCAGAATGAGCCGTGCAGTGAACTGTGGAGGGAATATTCAAGGGGAGGGAACAGTACATGCAAGGTCTTGAGGTCAGGAGGCACCCAGCATGCTGGAGCATTGGCAAGAAAGCCTTGATGTGACTGGAGCAGAGGGGAGGGTGAGGGGTGGCAAGAGATGAGGAGGGGTCAGGAGTGGGGAGACCATGGGGTCCATCTGGCCTTGGTGAGGAGTATGGGTTGGATAGCAAGCATGATAAGAGACCCCGGGAGGGCTTGGATGAAGGTGTGACATGGTCCGAATTATGTGGTGTAGAGAATAAACTCTAAGGGAGCAAGGGCAGAACTAGGGGGTGTAGGTGCTCTGGCAGGGGTCTGGCTGAGGACAATGGTGGCTTTAGACTAGCGTGGCGACAGCAGAGGTGGCGATGGGTGGGCGTGGATGAATATATTTCGAAAATCGAAAGTTCAGAATGTGAAGAGTTGAAAACTCTTGGCAGTGGTTGCATTTGGGTTGTGGGAGAAATAATAGTGATGTAATACAAAACGATACGTAATATACTAATGTAGTAACTTAAAATAACAATGTAATACGACATAACAGTAACATAATACATAACAATAGTGATAGCAAACACATGCTTAGTCTGTGCCATGTATTGTCATATATTATGATGTATATGATCTTATACGTATATAATTACACACATACACCGCTTGGGCCTCACAATAACCCTATGAATCAAGTCCTAAAATATTTCCATTTTACAGATGAGGAAACTGAGACATAGAGAAATTATGTCCAAAGCCACAGAGCGAGTAAGTGGGAAGGAGGTCAGGATTTGAGCCCGGCCATGTGACCCCATAATGACAGCCATCCTGTTCAGTGTTGGGGCTGAGTTTTAGGCTTTTAGCCTGAGTATCTGGGTGGATCGTGGATGCCATTTACTGGGCTGGGGAGACTCGTAGGAAGAGCAGATCTGGGGACACAAAGTCACGGTTCTACTTTACTATGTTCAATGTGAGAGGTCTGTTAGACATTCAGGTAGAGAAACAGCAGGAGAGAGAAACAGGTGGCTGGGGGTCTGGAGGAGGTCCTGGCTGGAGTTGTCAGCAGGTCAACATCAATGAGAGCCACGGGGCTGGGTGTTATCAGCAGGAGATCGTTGCAAGTAGAGTACACATCTTCAGCGTTGCTACTTGGGCTGAATATTTAGTGTCTACTTTCAAGAGACGAAGTAACTCGGTGAAGAACACGCAGACACAAGGGTGCTGATTTCCCCTGACCTTGACTAACCTCTGTCTGCAGATCCCGGTGTCCAGTGAGACTGCGCTCACCTGCTAACACAAGTTGGGAATTCCACCCGCCCCAAATCAATTTAGCACCCCATAACAACGCGTTCTTTTACAGCTAAGAAAAGCCTCATTACGTGGAAGCTCCTGGTGGTTCCCCAAGGAAGAGAACTTCGCTAACATGCTCAGTGCCTGAGAGAGGTCCCGCCTGGCTCGGCAGGGCTGGGGTCTGCAGCAGGACGAGCCAGATGGGACCGAGGTAATTGGCCCCCATGTCGCCTCTGGTCGCCGCTGGAGACCAGGGCCTCTGAGCTCATTAGGAACTGACAAGTGGAGCCTGGCCTGGGAATTGTGAGGAAACTTTTTGACTCATTGAACTCATTAGCAAATCGGCTGAGGATCTGGCAGGCACTTCTCTCCCAGGGGAAGTGGCTTCGTCTTTGTGCTGAGAAAACACATCCCAGAGTTGCATGAGAGGAAAAGATGTCTGGGCGTGGCCCAGGGCAGCCACTACTGAGCCATTTCTGCTCTCTGAGAAGTGATTTCTTATTGTAAAATGGGCGCATGGGTGAGGTCAGGGCTCGACTGTCTGGTTCTCTCACCGTGTTTCAATGCCAGAAGCAGGGCTGAGCATGCTGAAACGCTGAAATGATCTCATGTGTTTCTTTACTGCAGTGGTTCTCAATGAAGGGTGGCTTTGCTGCCCAGGGAACACTTGGCAAGGTCTGGAGATATTTGGTTGTCACAGCTGGAAAGGGGTGTGCTCATGGCTTTAGTGGGTAGAGGCCAGGGACGCTGCTCCCCATCCTGCAGGGCACACGGCACAAGTCCCCATAGCAACGGACTGATGCAGCCCCAAATGTCAATCATGCAGACGCTGAGAAACCCAAATTTTCTGGCTTGTAGCTCACCTCCCTCCACCAGAACATAAGACCCGGGCATCTTTGTCTGGCTTGCTCACTGCTCTGTCTCCAGCTAGTAGAACTTTGTCTGACATAGTAGATGCTCCATAGATTCGCTCAGACCGGAGTGATGACAACGAGCTCTGTGAACCTGTTTCAGTCTCTCTCTCTCTGTTCTTCCCCTTTTCAAACATTCTCTGGGTGCTTACCCGAACAGCCCAGGCTGCGCACTGGAGGTCTGCAGATGAGTTGAATGTGGCCCCTGTTCTTCAGAAGTGCTCCTTCTGCTGGGGAAGACCGACCACCCATACGCGGGCTCTCCATCTGTAACAGGGGCATATCTCCTTTCAGAGAAATAGAACTGCAGACAGAAATATTTAGCGATGTGACAGAAATATTTTACTTCTGTGGTGTTCCTCCGCCAAAACACATAACCCCAGTCTAATCATAAGAAAGCCATCAGACAAATCCCAGTTGAGGAGCAGTCTACAGAATTCCGAGAAGAGTGATTTTGCAGTGGAGAAACCCAAAGGCATCACCTGATCGGCAGTCATGTTGCGTCCTAAATCACGCAGACAGGATTTGCCATTGCTATGGTCTGATGAAGTGGTACTTAACCTTTGTGGTCTCCTTTCCAAATCCACAGCCCCATCCTAATCATGAGAAAAACATCAAATTCCAGTAGAAGGCATCCTACAGTAGATCTGGACAGTCCTTCTCAAAACTGTCAAGGTCGTCAAAGACAAAGAAAGGCGAGACACTGTCAAAGCAAGAAGAGGGTCAGGAGACCTGGGGAGTCAGTGTAATGTGGTGTCCTGGGCAGGATCCTGAATAGAAAGAGGACATCAGGTAAAAACTCATCCAATCTGAATAATGTATGGATTTCAGTTAATTTTATGCGTCAGCTTGACTGGGCAATAGAGTGCCCAGATATCTGGTTAAACATTATTTCTGGGGCGCCTGGGTGGCTCCGCCAGTTAAACGTCTGCCTTCGGATCCCAAGGTCCTGGGATTGAGTCCCTCGTCGGACTCCCTGCCGAGCAGGGAGTCTGCTTCTCCCTCTGCCCCTGCCCATGCTCTCTCTCTGGCGTGCTCTCGCTCTCTCTCAAATAAATCAATAAAATCTTTAAAAAACCCATTATTTCTGAGTGTGTCTGTGGGGTTGTTTCAAGAAGAGATTAACATTTGAATTGGTGGGTCAAGTAAACCATGACTCTCCCCAATATTGGGGGCATCAGCCAATGTGCAGGCAGCGTTCAAATTCCCCAACTGTCAGTTTGATCATTTGAATAAATGTTCGAATAATACCCAGCTATTGCATTTGGTATATTTGTCTCCTAAATTTGTTTTAATTTATGAAGATTTCCCTCTGAAGTTTTCCTCACATTTGGTTTGTTGAAGAAGTGAAAGGCACTTGCTCTATTGACAACATAGTGCTTAAGCACGTCAGTTCTCAAATCAGACAGCCTAGTTCTTTAAAACATTTTTAATTGAAGTATAATTAACATACAGTGTTATATCCATGTCATAATTTTACTCAGCCATAAAAAAAATTAAGATCTTGCCACTTGCAACAACATGGATGGACCTAGTAATTTCTTTAAATAAACTTTTTATTCAGGTGTTACCTACATAAAGAAAAGTACATGAATCATAATTGTGAAGCTTGCTGGATTTTCACAAATGAACACACCCTTGCAAACAGCAACCTCATTGGGAAACAAATATTATTGGCACCCCAGACATCCCCTTACCCACTGCTAGACTCTCCTACCCCCCAAGGGTAGCCACGGTCCCCCCTTCTTAACATCATTGATCAGTTTTGCCCCTTTTAAAACTTTACAAAGTTTTGAACCATACAAAATGTTTTCTGGCTTCTTTTGCTCAAATTAGGTTTGTAGATTTAGCCATATTGTTGCTCATGGCTGGTTGGTTCTCTCTCATTGCTGTATAGTATTCTGTTGTGCAAATATGCCACAATTTATTTAAGTATTCTGTTGTTGAGGGTGGCAGTTTCTTAGAAAGTTAACCATACCCCTATCCTGTGGCTCAGAAACTCCACTTCTTGTGGGGGGGGGCGGGGTGATAGTACTTAGTCTGGGTCTTGAAAAAGGGATTTGGGTTACACAGACATATACACTTATCAAAACTTATCAAAGATTATCTGGGCATTTTGCTCTAGGTAAATTTTATCCCCAAAAGAAGAAAGAATAGAACCAGCAGTGAATATTGAACTCTAGTTAGCAATGTGCATGCGGAAATTCTGGGAGACAGCAGACTAGCGACTGTAGCTTACTTTGAAATGCATACAAGATTAAGATGCCCTGACGGGTGGATACAGGGATGGAGACATTCAGAGACGTGTTATAAAGCAAGTTAGTCAATTGTTCATTGTATTCTGTGTATTCGGAGAGTGATGAGGGCAAATAAAACTGCATGCCAGCGAGTGCCTGAGGAGATGGTTCGATTAGACAGGTGATCGGGCTTTCTATTAGACAGGTAAACCAGTGACACTTGACGTGAGGTTCAAATAAAAAGAAGCCAGCCATGTGGAAGGCTGGAGAGTTTCATGATGGAGCCACACTTGTTTTGGTATAAAAGTTATATTTCTGGTTTTTTCAAATACTCCAGTGAAATTGGCATCCTGAGAGACCCTGTGTGTGTCTAGGGGCTTGCATGGGGCTGCATGTCCCCAGCAGAACTGCAGAGGCTGGTAGGAAGGTGGCTTCTCAGTTGTTCTGGGGGCTCAGGACTCCCTGCTGGAACATGGGGTGTGTCTGCCAGCTTGTGTGTGTCCCTTGGGAGCTGCCCCATTCTTGCAGGTCCCCCTGGGCTCTGGGTCACAGTGTTCTGCCCCACCTGGCTGCAGGTGAGGGCTCGAGGCTCAGGCTTGGCCAAGCATAGCATCCCAACCTGGTGACCTCCGGTGGTTCTCAGCACGGGCAGGACACAAATGCAGCTCGTTCGTTCTTTGCCAGGATGGACTGGAGGGTTCTGGGGTCCCGAAGCTTCTGCTGGGGTTGGGGAGAGGTCAGCCATGTTTCTCCATACCTAGAATGTGAGAGATGGTGTGTAATGAACACATGGATGTAGGTGATAGAGAGGTGGACAGGGGGAGGGGACAGAAAGTGGAGGTGCCTGAAGAGAGATGAAGATAGAGATAGACATGATAGAGAAAGATCTGGAAGATCCCTAGTTCTCCCTGTCGTCCCATTTCTTTGCTTTCTTTCTTTGCTCCTGTGACTTCCTCCATTGGTCCCAGTAACATGATCCAGAAAATTCCTTTTCAGCATAAGCTTATTTGGGTTGCATTTTGGTCCCATTTGCTGCTAAAATAAACCTGCAGTTTTACCACCAAAATACACCCCAAGTCCCTCTACCTTTCCCTCTCCCCAGCACTGCCCAGGCCAACACTGTCTTCTGCCTGGAGACCTGTTCTCCCTGCTCACTGGTCTCCATGCTCCACACCTGCCCCTGTGCGGTGCATCCTCCACAGGGCCGTCGCCACGGGCCGGCAGGTGGAATCTTCAAATGTTGTGCACGATCGGACTTCCCTGCACACCGTGGGGAGAGGACAGTCCGGGCTGTAGTAGCCCAGCACAGATGAGACAGTGTCTGTGGATCATTCCGTGCATTCTTCACTGTGCAAGCAAGGAAGACTCCCAGAGTGGGTTGTAAATAGAATGATAACTTAGGCCTTTGGTACAGAGATGTAGAACCTTTCCTCTTACCACCTTCTTTCCTGACTTATTAGCACCATATCAACTGGGATGCTTTTGCTTGCATGTAACAGAATATCACAAAGAAAGTCAGTGTCTCCTTGACTCCTGGCTCCCTCCTCCAGCTTCAAAGCCAGCAATCGCATCACTCAGACCTCTGCTTCTGTCGTCCTGTCTTCTCTGATTCGGACTCTCCTACTTCCCTCTTTCCTATATAAGGACGCTTGTGATTGCATTGGGCCCACCTGGATAATCCAGGAGAGTCCCCCGTCTCATCCCCCACCTGCAGCGTCCCGTCTGCCCTGTAACAAAACATACTCACAGGTTCTGGGGATTGGGACGTGGACATCTTTGGCAGGGGCCAGGGGATATTACTCTGTCTACCACAGAGGCCCGCAGTCTAACTGCCTACAAGGGTCTGAATTCTACCAACTGTGTCGTCTTGGAAGTAAATCTGTCCCCAGTTGAGCCTTGGCTTGAGTTGAGGCCCCGGTGGACATGACTGCAGTCTTGTGAAACCCTGACGCAAAGGACCCACCTAAGCCGTTCCTGATCCACACAGCTGTGAGATCATAAAACAATGCCACCGAATTGGTGGTAAAGTGTCATGTAGCAATGGGTAGCCCCAACATCCGTATGACTCACTTTGGCCATTGAGACGCTAGTAGTTGTGATGCATGCTACAGCTTGCAAGAAACCCCTCGTGTGTTTCACTTCCTCTCTTTCTCCTCTGCCCTTGCAGTGGAGGCCTGCGGGGCTAACCTCCTGCAGGATGAGAGGCAGGTGGAGCAGAGCAGAAGAGGCTCAGTTGTCCCGGGATGAGGCCATCTCAGACCAGCTGATGGGCCGCTGACACCCCCATGTGGGGCAGCTCGGACAGAATCAGTGAGACCCCCTCGCTGACCCACAGCCGGCAGCAGAGGCCCTGGGAAGCTTATCTGAGATTTGTGAGATCACAGATGTGTGAGCTCAATGCTTATTTTTGTTTCATACCACCGGGTGTTGTGGATTCTATTAAGTGGATTATTAAGGCAACAGGGAGCTGATACGCCCACCTATGATCGTATTATTTTTAGTAAACATAACCCTTAGATGGCAAGATCCTGAGGGCAGTGAAGCCCGTTTTAGCACAGGGTCTGGAACCGAGTGCGAATTTTGTAAATCTTTGTCCAAGGAATGAATGCATAATTGAGTTCACAATGCGGCACAAAGGAATGTGTGTGTGTTTGCGCGTATGAGAGAATTGCAAAGATCTCCAACCCCCAAGAAGACAGTTTTGTGTCACACTGTGGGGCTCAGGCGTGACAAACAGAAGCAATGACCCCCAAACTTTCTGGCTTCCACACATGGTCATACCGTTCCCAGATACAGGGTCTATCAAAACCCACCAAGCAAAGCCTCCAGGAACAACCTGCTGTCCAAACAAGAAGTTAGGATCATTGAGCTTGCTGCAAGGGAGAGCACACACCAGGAAAACCACGGGGTGGCTCCGCGACAGAGAATCGGGAGAGCTTCTCTTAGGATTGGGGCTTGTGGGGCACCTGTGTGGCTCAGGCAGTTAAGCATCGGACTCTCGGTTTCAGCTCAGGTCATGGTCTCAGGGTTGTGAGATCAGCCCCGCTTTGGCTCCGTTCTCAGCGGGGAGTCTGCTTGAGATTCTCTCTCTTCCTCTCCCTCTGCCCCTCTGCTCCCTGGCCCCCCTTTCTGCATGTGCTTTCTCTCTTTAAAAAAAAAAAAAAAAGACCTAAAGAAACCATGATTGGGGCTTGTGCTGGCTGCTTCTAAGGAGGGTTTAAGAAAGCAGAGCAGATAAGCAGCCGGATGCTGGCATGTATCTTCCTTCCTGTCCTCCCTCTGCTCCTTCAACAGACGTTTCCTCACACTCTGCAGCGGTTCTTTTCCTTTCGTGTTTGTCTTCCTTTGCACCCGAGAGAGTTTGTGGCTACAGAGGAAGTGACATCATGCATCGTCCAAGGTCATAGAAGGCGATAAAGCTCCTACTTCGTGGGGCGCCTGGGTGGCTCAGTCGGTCGAGCGACTGCCTTCGGCTCAGGTGTGATCCCAGGTCCTGGGATGGAGCCCCGCATCAGGCTCCCTGCTCGGCGGGGGGTCTGCTTCTCCGTCTGCCTCTGCCGCTCCTCCCTGCTTGTGCTCTCCTTCTCTATCTCAAATAAGTCAGTAAATAAATCTTAAAAACAAAAAAGCTCCTGCTTGTGCCTCCTCATCCTGCTTTTCTGCTCCCTCAGAACCCGGAGGTCCTGCTGTGAGGAGCCCAAGCCAGGTCGCAGGGATGCCACGTGGAGAGGCCATGTGCAGGGGTTCTAGCCGTAAGCTGACAGCCCAAACACGAGTGCAGACGCTTCCAGATCATTCCATCTCCCAGCCGTGGCATCACCGCCAGCTTCAAGGCTTCCCAGCTGAGGCCCCCAGACATCACAAAGCAAAGACAAACCATCCTGCGATGCTCCGTCCTAGGTCCTGACCCGAAGACTCGGGAGGATGTTAACAGGGTTGTTTTATGTGCCTCTAGGTTTGGGGTGGTTTGTCAGGCAGTACTAATAACCCGAGCAGTGGCAGGCCCCTCTTTGCCACTGGAGCCCTGATCTCGCACAGAACCAGCAGGCAATTTGCTCAGGGCACCAAGGACTCAATAACCCTTTTCTCCTTTGCTGGTGATTGGTTTAGTGGTGAGCATGTGACCAATCTGGTCAATGAGATATAATGAGAGTCTCCCGCTGCTCCAGGGAAAGTTTCCTCCATATTAAAAAGAATGAGGCAGAAGGAGGGGCTACATTCCTCACTCTCCTCCTTCCTCCCTCCCTTTGTTCTTTTGGATAGGTCTTGTGAGGATGGGGCAGTGGCAGCCATTCTGTGATCATGAGGGCAAAACCTAGAGACTCCCAGAGAAGCAAATATGATTTCATTGACACATTGAATTTACTAATTTGGAGCTACTCATCTATGGTCATTTTGTTATATGAGGTGGTAGGGTTGCCAGATTTAACAAGTAGATGTGCAGGACCCCCAATTAAATTGGAGATACACAGCTTTTTAAAAAGTATAAGTATTTCCCATGCTGTATTCTAAAAAATCATTGGTATAATTCTGCTTCAAGGAAACTTTGTTTATATGGATTAAATTTATATGGATATAAACTTATATCCATATAAATTTAATTGAGTGTCCTCTATTTTATTTGGCAACTTTAAGAAGTAGAAAACTTATTATTGGTTCTAGAGGCAGTAGAATGTCATGGGTATCGGTTCTCTGGAGCAAGACTGCGTGAATCCAAATCCCACCTCTTCCTTTTACTGCCTGCATGGCCTCGGGCCAGTTACCTGTCTGTGATTCAATTTTCCTCATCTATGAAGTGGGGATGATGATAATGATGATTATGATAATCGGCCCATAGTATTGTTATGAGAATGAAATTGACATGCATAAATCTTGGAAGGTGTGCCTGGCCCATATATGTACAATTTAAGTGCTGGCTATTATTATAGCAAAGTGAGTAAGCACATGGGATCTGGCATCAGACATCTAGGCTTGAAACCTGGCTCAGCTCCCTCCTGTCTGGCATGAATCCAGTACCTTGTGTGTTTGTTTGTTTGTTTCTTTCTTTCTTTCTTCTGTAAAGTGGAGGTACTGATAATAACTAGCCATGGCATTGTTGCTGGGAAATCATTTGTAACACATGAAAAGTTCTTAGTGCCTGGTACACAGTAAGCCCTTACTCAGTTATTATTGCTTAAGCCACTTTTTTTTAAATTTAATTTAATTTTATTATGTTAGTTAGTCACCATACAGTATATCAATAGTTTTTTTAGATTTTTATTTTATTATGTTAGTCACCATACAATACATCATTAGTTTTTGATGTAGTGTTCCATGATTCATCATTTGCATATAACACCCAGTGCTCCATGCAGTACGTGCCCTCCTTAATACCCATCACCGGGCTAACCCATCCCCCCTCCCCCCTCTCCTCTAGAACCCTCAGTTGGTTTCTCAGAGTCCATAGTTTCTCATGGTTCATCTCCCCCTCCAATTTCCCCCCTTCATTTTTCCCTTCCTTCTCCTAATGTCCTCCGTGCTATTCCTTATGTTCCACAAATAAGTGAAACCATATGATAATTGACTTTCTCTGCTTGACTTATTTCACTTAGCATTATCTCCTCCAATCCCATCCATGTGGATGTAGAAGTGGGGTATTCATCCTTTCTGGTGGCTGAGTAATATTCCATTGTATACATGGACCACATCTTCTTTATCCATTCATCTGTTGAGGGGCATCTCGGCTCTTTCCACAGTTTGGCTGTTGCGGACATTGCTGCTATGAACATTGGGGTGCATAGGGCCCTTCTTTTCACTACATCTGTGTCTTTGGGGTAAATACCCAGGAGTGCAATTGCTGGGTCATAGGGTAGCTCTATTTTAAATTTTTGAGGCACCTCCACACTGTTTTTCCAAAGTGGCTGTACCAACTTGCATTCCCACCAACAGTGTAAGAGGGTTCCCCTTTCTCCACAACCTCTCCAACATTTGTTGTTTCTTGCCTTGTCAATTTTTGCCATTCTAACTGGTGTGAGGTGGTATCTCAGTGTGGTTTTGATTTAAATTTCCCAATGGCGGGGCGCCTGGGTGGCTCAGTTGGTTAAGCAACTGCCTTCGGCTCAGGTCATGATCCCAGGGTCCCGGGATCGAGCCCCGCATCAGGCTCCCTGCTCAGCCAGAAGCCTGCTTCTCCCTCTCCCACTCCCACTGCTTGTGTTCCCTCTCACGCGCTCTCTCTCTCTCTCTCTGTCAATTAAATAAATAAATAAAAATCTTAAAAAAATAAATAAATAAATAAATAAATAAATAAATTTCCCAATGGCTAATGTGGCTAAATTTTCCTGTGTCTGTTAGCCATTTGTATGTCTTCTTTTGAGAAGTGTCTGTTCATGCTTAAGCCACTTTTAAAATAGTGATTTAATTAATTTGTTAGTTAATTTCTTAGGCTTTATATTTTAGAGTAGTTTTAGGTTCACAGGAAAACAGTAGAAGGTACAGAGAGTTCCCAAACACCCTCTGCCTCCAGACAGCCTCCCCCATTACCACATTCCCCACCACTTATTACAAGGGATGAGCCTACGCATTGACACATTATTGCCCAGGATCCACAGTTTACACTAGGGTTCAGTCTTGGTGTTGTACATTCCAGGGGTTTTGATAAATGAATAATGATATGTGTCTATCACTACAGTATCATACAGAGTAGTTTCACTGCCTGGAAATTCCTCTGTGTTCCTCCTATTTGTCACTCCTTCTCCTCAACCCCTGACAGCCACTGATCTTTTCTCTATGTGTTTGGCTTTCCCAGAATGTTATATAGCTGGTATCACACAGTACCTAGCCCTTTCAGATTGGCTTATTTCACTTCATTATATGCATTTAAGGTCCTCCATGTCTTTTCATGACTTGATAGCTCATTTCTTTTTAGCACTGAATAATATTCCATAGTCTGGATGGACCATGGTTTATTTATCCCTTCACCTACTGAAAGACATCTTGGTTGCCTCCAAGTTTGGGCAGTTAGGAATAAAGCTGCTATAAACACCACAACCCCCCATTCAAGTTTTTGTGTGGACATAAAAAGTTTTCAACTCCTTTGGTTAAATATCAAGGAGTTCAGTTGCCAGATCATATGATAAGAATATATTTAATTTTATAAGAAACTGCAAGCTGTCCTCCAAAGTGCTGCACCATTTCATGTTCCCACCAACAAGGAATGAGAGTTCCTGTTGCTCCACATCCTCGCCAGCATTTGGTGGTGTCGGTGTTCTGAATTGGGGGCATTCTAATAGGTTTGTAGTGGTATCTTCTTGTTTAATCTGCATTTCCTTGAGATATATAATGTGGAGCATGTTTTCATATGCTTATTTGCTATCTGTACATCTTGTTGAGGTGGCATCAAAGCCTTTTGCCCATTTTTAAATTGAGTTTTTCTTTTTCTTGTTGAGTTTTAAGAGTTCTTTGTATATTGTGGATAGTGGTCCTTTATCAGATGTGTCTTTTGCAGTATTTCCTCTTAGTCTATGGCTTCTCTTCTCATTCTTTGACTTAAGCCACTTTTAAAAGACATTTGATATCTTGCAGCTGAACACATTCTTACAGAGACAGGGAAGTACTGTACTTAAGTTTGGTGAGATGTCCACCTAGAGCACCCTGTCCTTCTTTGACCTGTATTCCTTCTTGTGCCTCAAGGATGGAAAATGTTCAGAGTCAACTCATTGCAGATTCCAGAAGAGAATCCTTTAGTATTCATGGAATTGTCTCAGTTCTGTGTTTTCTGAGATAACGTGATTTGGCTTTTCCACAGATTTTACCAGCTGCCTCGTACAATTCCAGTAGTTTTCAATATTTTTGCTTAAGTTAGCCATTTATTGATTCCATCAACACATCTTTGTTGAGTGTCTACTATGTGCAAAGCACTGTTCTGAGCACTGGGGATACTATGGTGAACAAAACAGACCAAAGCCCTATCTTCATGGAACTTACATTCTGGTGGGAGAGTCACACAATGTACAAAATGCATGAAGTACATGATAAGTGCAGTGGAGAGCGGGGTTGGCTTCAGGCATGGCTGAATTTAGCAGCTTCAGTGATATCAGACTATAAAAGCTGGAAAGGGAATAGGGAATGCCTGGGTGTTTTGCCTCTCTGCCCATAGATATATAAGGGGATTTGAGTCCAAAGAAGAAGGAATGGCCCAGGAGACTTGACTTCCGTATGTTGAGTGAAAAGGACCCACGGAGTTAAATCCTGATAGTTTCAAGGCAGAAAGCAATGGCAAGATTGAGAGTGTTAGAGTGGAAAGGGAAAGAATGGGAATTCTTGCAAGGAGTATGCAGATTTTAGGGGGTCCTCAACTCCTGCTGCTAGAGACACGGAGACCTGGGCTTCCTTTGCTCCTGGCAGAGTCAGTTGCTGTTGCTTGCAACCGACGATTTCTTACAGACACACACCTGTGCTGTGCCAGGCTCTGTGCTGGGCACTGAGGACACTGAGATAAAATCAGACACAGACCCTGTCCCCAAGGAACTCCCAGCCTAGAGGAGGAGCTAGCTGGTGACACATCAACTGTGGCTCGCAGAGCATCCACTGTGTGCCAACCCCAGTGACACGTTTTACGTATGTCACTCACTTAATTCTCATCCTAAGCTTCGCAAAAGGAACTCAGAATGAACCTAAATCAGATCATGTCCCTTGCTGAGTTAAAATTCTGCAATCACTTCCCATTGTAACAGAAATAGAATCCGCCCAAATACAGACACTTTGCCACTGCTCCTGATCTTATCTACTGCAAATGCCCTCCTTCCTCGGGATCCTGGAAAAATAATAACAAAATCATGATAATGATCACCATCACCACCACTACTACCATCATCCTCACCATCACCATCACCACCACCATCATCACCACCATCACTACCATCACCACCATCACCACCATCACTACCATCACCACCACCACCATCATCCTCACCATCACCACCACCATCATCACCATCATCATCCTCATCATCACCACCATCACCGCCATCACCACCATCACTACCATCACCACCACTACTACCATCATCCTCACCATCACCATCACCACCACCATCATCACCACCATCACTACCATCACCACCATCACCACCATCACTACCATCACCACCACCACCATCATCCTCACCATCACCACCACCATCATCACCATCATCATCCTCATCATCACCACCATCACCGCCATCACCACCATCACCACCATCACTACCATCACTACCATCACCATCCTCATCACCACCACCACCACCATCACCACCATCATTACCATCACCACCACCACCATCATCCTCACCATCACCACCACCATCATCACCATCATCATCCTCATCATCACCACCATCACCACCACTACTACCATCATCCTCACCATCATCATCACCACCACCATCATCACCACCATCACTACCATCACCACCACCATCATCATCCTCACCATCACCACCACCATCATCACCATCATCATCCTCATCATCACCACCATCACCGCCATCACCACCATCACCACCATTACTACCATCACCATCACCAACATCATCCTCATCATCACCACCACCATCATCACCACCATCACTACCATCACCACCACCACCATCATCCTCACCATCACCACCACCATCATCACCACCATCACTACCATCACCACCACCATCATCACCACCATCATCACCACCATCATCACCACCATCACTACCATCACCACCACCATCATCACCACCATCACTACCACCACCACCATCATCCTCACCATCATCACCACCACCATCACCATCATCATCCTCATCATCACCACCATCACCGCCATCACCACCATCACCACCATCACTACCATCACCATCACCACCACCATCATCACCACCATCATCACCACCATCATCACCACCATCACTACCATCACCACCACCACCATCATCCTCACCATCACCACCACCATCATCACCATCATCATCCTCATCATCACCACCATCACCACCACTACTACCATCATCCTCACCATCATCATCACCACCACCATCACCACCACCATCACTACCATCACCACCACCACCATCATCCTCACCATCACCACCACCATCATCACCACCATCACTACCATCACCACCACCATCATCACCACCATCATCACCACCATCATCACCACCATCACTACCATCACCACCACCACCATCATCCTCACCATCACCACCACCATCATCACCACCATCACTACCATCACCCTCACCATCACCACCACCATCATCACCATCATCATCATCATCACCACCATCACCGCCATCACCACCATCACCGCCATCACCACCATCACCACCACCACCATCATCCTCACCATCACCACCACCATCATCACCATCATCATCCTCATCATCACCACCATCACCGCCATCACCACCACCACCATCATCCTCACCATCACCACCATCATCACCATCATCATCCTCATCATCACCACCATCACCGCCATCACCACCACCACCATCATCCTCACCACCACCACCATCATCCTCACCATCACCATCACCACCACCATCATCACCACCATCACCACCATCACCGCCATCACCACCATCACCGCCATCACCACCATCACCACCACCACCATCATCCTCACCATCATCACCACCACCATCATCACCATCATCATCCTCATCATCACCACCATCACCGCCATCACCACCATCACCGCCATCACCACCATCACCACCACCATCATCATCCTCATCGTCATCATCTCCACATCTTCTCCAGCATTGGTTATCTCTTCTTTTTTCCCCTTCTTTTTAATGATAAACATCATAACAGGTGTGAGATGCATCAGGGAAGGCAGGTTTTCATTTTAACCTGTCTGTCCGCTCACCCACCAGCATGGCTGGGTCAGTTTGTTCACCTGCCAGAGGAGTAGAAGAGGACCTGTTTGTTCACACCCTTGCCAAAGTCAAGCACCCCTGCCGTGGAACTGGGCTTTTGCACCATGGAGAGGTGTATTCCTTTTCAGCTGTGTCATGGAGAGAGGGGACGGATAGAGTGGAAGGGCCATGCCCCCGCTGCTCATGGGTGGGCACAGAGGGTGGGTAATGAGCTCTGATTCTGAGGTCTTCAGGGACAATGACAGCCTCACGGTCCCTGGCCAGAAGCTTATATCTTGTTGAGCCTCCCCTCGCCAGGCTTGTGAGCTGTGGTCGCACTGGTTGCTGACAGTCTTCTTTGCAAGTGGAGCATCTTTTGGTTATTCAGGGAGAAAAGGATGGTTCTCTGAGGCTCTGACGGGGGCAGGAGGTGTGGATGCCCCCGCTCTGCTTTCTGAGTTGGTGAAGTTCTTCGGGCTTCTGTTTCCTGCTTCGTCCATCATCTGAAGATAACCCCACAGAACAGGATGACAGTAGGGGCATGGGGGTGGGGCAAGGGGACCGCCGGGTCACGTAGGCAGACTGACCCTCTCTGAGCTTCACCTTTTCTGGTCCAAAATAATTGTAAAATAATTCCTCTCTCCTTCCCTCTCTCCTTCCCTCTGTCCCCCCCGCCCTGTTTCCTCCTTCATCCCTCCACCCCTTCTCATTCTCTCAATCCTTTCTCACCATAACTCATTTAAAAGGGTAAAAACGCCCCACACTTACCCACAGAGATGTCCACTGTGGCATTCTCTGGAGTTCTAAAAAATCGAGTACAACTTGATCACAGAGTAATGATGATAATAAGACAGCACACATCAAATGCTTGCCATATGCCAGGACCTGTACTAAGAATATTAATGCATGAGCTCCATTCATTCCCACCACAAACCTTCGAGGTAAGTACTTTTACTCACTTCATTTGGCTGCCAAAGAAAACCTCCTCATGTCACTTGTGTAACTTAGATTTCTTTAAATATTATTTGCCAACACCATATGACAAGATAGTGCACACTAATTAAAATCATGATCATGAACATTTTTATTAATATGGAAAAATACTCCATGGATGAAACACACTAAAATGTAAAATTTTGTTTTCAAAATGAAATCTATACCCATGTATGTAATGCATCGAACATCCATGGGGATGACCTGTGTGGAATTACGGGTAAATTTTCATAAAGCCTAATTTTTTCTGATCCTAAAGTGTTAAGTGAAATTATAGTAGGAGTCAAATCATATAAAACATTTCATGTACATACAAATCTGAGGGATATAAGGCCAAACTATAAATCCTGGTTATCACTTTGAAGTGGGATGTGATGTTTCTGGAGAATGCTCAGTTTGTTTTGTGCATACTTATATTATTTCAAATATATTTAAATTTTTTATTTTATTAAATTGTGGTAAAGTACACATAACATAAAATTTACCATCTTAACCATTTTAAGTGTACAGTTCTGTAATTAAGTATATTCACATTGTTGTGCAACCAACTTCCAGAACTTTTTCATCTTGCAAATTAAAACTCTGTACCCATTAAACAACTCCCCATATTTCCTTCCTCCCAGCCCCTGGCACCCACCATTCTACTTTTGGCCTCCATGAATTTGACTCCCCTGGATACCTCATATAAGTGGAGCTAATGTTTTTATAGCAAGTATGCTTGTTTGTGAAGGGCTTTCATTCCTTCTTCAATGTCTAAAATTTCTGCAGAAGCAAAATTTTTAGAGGTAAAATACATGTCCATGGACAAAATTAAAAATGTTCCAAGGATGTATGATGATAAATGTCTCTTGCCTCTCTGACCCCCAGCGAAACTCTCCAGAGGTAGCCACTGTTAGCAGAATCTTTTATGTCTTTCCAGAAACATCTATTGCATATACATATGTATATATATGTATAGATGTATATATAATACATATATATGTAACCTCTTCTGTTAGTATAGAAACGATAGCATATTCTTCAGTGTTGTACACCTTGCTTCTACATATTAATACCATTCTTGCAGGAGGAGCTATAGAGTTTTGCAGTGTAAAAATACAACATAATGCATTTCCCCAATCCTATCAATGGACATTAGGTTCTTTTCAGTCTTCTATTCTTAGAGATAATTCCCAGCTCTAACTAACCTCATACACAGACCTTTGCGTGCACATGCACATCTGTCAGTAGGATAAATTCCTAGAAGTAGAATTGCGTGGCCAAGAGATTTCCTGAGTGTTAATGTGGACAGATGTCTCCACTATGCCCTTCAAAAAATTTGTTCCAGTCTACACTGCTGCCAACCATGTTATGTGAATGCTTGTGGGAAGATCTTTGTAATCATTCTTAAAGTCTAGGGATGGAGGGGCTGTCATGAGAGGTGATCAGCTCCCTGTCACGAGAGATATGTAAGCAAGGGTTTAACAACTGCTTGGTGGGGGTGTTGTCTTGGTCATGGCTCCAGAATCACAGAAGGGAAGTGGGTGAAGTCACTCGAAGAAACTAAAGATTCTGTAGTTAGTGACCCCACCCATCCTGTAGGAAGTGTAGTTTGCAAGCCATCAAATGTTTCCTGAGTTATCACCCTCAACACCTTTGTGCATGAAAGGCCAGAGACCAGGTTCTAGGCCTCTCACTGGTTTCCCAGTGTCGAGAGAAATGTCAGGACTCATGTCTGACAAGTGCCCAGATATCCCCAGAAACTAAACCCTGCCCTCATAACATGGTGCGTTAGGTCTTCTTAGCCCCATTTTGCTTATGTGGAAACAGAGGCTTAGTGAGGGAACAAAATGGTCCAAGGCCACACAGCTAGGAAGGGGCATCTGGGATTATTCATTTGTAATAGGAACAATGATAACTACTTCTGGCTCTAGATGCCAGACCCTGTTGTATTGATTAATCTAGACTAAAGCCACCATCAGCCCATTTTACAGGAGATGAAACTGAGGAATCTATTAATAGTATATGAACACATTTTCCTTGAAAAATATTAAATTTTTATAGTGAAACAAACATCTCATTTTGCTACGACCCACATGTGTCTTCTCTGCCACTACCTGGTGGTGTGTTTTTCCAAGCTGGATTTTACAATGAGTATTGTCTCTAACATGCAACCTCATTAGATTCTCATGACCCTGCAGATGGATCTTTTTTCAAAAAAATTTTTTTTCTCCCAGTTTCTTTACTAGGGAATGGACATTCAGAGAGGCAAAGGTCCTTGCCCACGATCACATGGTCAGAAAAAGGTGGAGCCTGGATTTGAACCCTGCTCTGTCTGAACTCTACTCATGGTCTCATGGTACCAAGGGACTGGAGGCCATCATTCTCACTGGGCCAGTGCAAATGTGAGTACCCCATGGATGATTTCATCCTCCAGGACTGAGGGAAGCAAGTGGAGGGGGTGTTCTATGTGAGCTTGGGGTAAATAGGTCAAGCATATGGGAGGAAACTCATGTGTTACTTTATAAACTATTATCTACTGTGTGTGGAGGCTGCATAGGATAGAGCTTATCCCACAGCCAGACACGTGGGTTCAGATCCATGCTTTTCCATTTACCTCGGCAAATTTACTTAATATCGCTGGCCTCAATTTCCCCATATGGGAAACAAGGAAGATATAATAACAGCACTTCACACAGTTGTAGTGAGTGCCCAGGTAAGGTGAGCAATTCTTATGCCCTCTTCCTACTACAGAGGAGGAGATGGAAATTTGGAGAAGTTGATTCAGCCTCTCTCCAAGTAGGCTCATTTGATCCATGACTTTGGAAATTCTCTCTGTCCTGATGATGCTCAAATGTTTATCCCCATGCTGAAGCTCTCACCTGAACCCCAGACCTGCAAACCCAACCAACCGTCTCCATGACAACCCAACTAGGGGCTCTCACAGCTCTCACGCTCACGTCGGGGGCTGGAGTGTGGACCGGGTAGATGGAAAGGCTTGAGTGTGAATATCTGGTCCACTGCTTAGCAGCAGTGTGACTTTGGGGAAGTTATTCAATGTAAGAGTGCTGGTTTCCTCTTGACTTTGAGCAAGACAGTTATATTCTCTGGGCTTATTTTTTTTTTCCTATTTTGTTTTATTTATTTTTTCCAGCTTTTTTAAGATATAATTGATAAATAAAATTGTATATATTTAAAGTGTACAGGTGATAATTTGATATGGGTATATATTGTGAAATGATTACCACAATTAAGTTAACATATCCATCATTACCCACAGTTATATTTGTGGGTGTGCACTGTAAGGACAGCTAAGGTTTACTCTCTTAGCAAATTCTAAATATACAATACACTGTTATTAACTATAGCCACCACACTGTACTTTAGATCCTCAGAAATTATTCATATCTAAGAGGAAGTTTGTACCTTGGCTGACATCTCAATTCTTTTAATTAATTAACTAATTAATTTGAGAGAGAGAGAGAGAGCATGAGCAGGGGGAGGGGCAGGAGGAAGTGGGAGAAGCAGACTCCCTGCTGAGCAGGGAGCCCAACACAGGGCTCCATCCCAGGACCCTGGGATCATGACCTGAGCTGAAAACAGGCACATAACTGACTGCGCCACGCAGGTGCCCCCAACATCTTATTTCTGCATGCTCCCAGCCTCTAACATCCACCATTCCACTCTCTTTCTATGAATTCAACTTTTTTTTTTTTAAAGATTCCATCTATGGGGCGCCTGGGTGGCTCAGTTGGTTAAGCTTCTGCCTCCGGCTCAGGTCATGATCCCAGGGTCCTGGGATCGAGCCCCGTGTTGGGCTCCTTGCTCAGCAGGGAGCCTGTCTCTCTCTCTCCTGCTCCCCCTGTTTGTGCCCTCTCTCTCGGTCAAATAAGTAAATATTTTTAAAAAATAAAGGTTCCATGTGTAAGTGATGTCATACAGTATTTGTATTCCTCTAACTGATGCATAATGCACTCTGGCTTCATCCATGTTGCCCCAAATGGCAGATTTTCCTTTGCTTTCTTTATGGCTGAATAATATTGCATTGTATATGTAATACATATATTATGTGATTTATGTTCTATATATCACATTATATGTATGTATATATTACTTTATATATATTTTTATATATGTTATATATGTGTGTCACATTTTGTCACTTATAAATCAGTGGATACTTAGGTTGCTCGCATGTCTTGGCCACTCTGAACAATGCTGCAGTGTGGGGCATTGTATGGGGGTGCAGATGACTTTGAGATAGTGATTTCACTTACTTTGGGACACTTATATTCTCTGGGTTTCATTCTCCTCATCCGCAATTCCGAGACGTAGGTTTCTGACTATGAAATCCACCTACAGATGAGAAAATGAGGCTCAGAGGAAAATAGTCGTCTTGCTGGAATTGCAGGGTTAATAAATGGCACATATCAAGCTTCAACACTTACTCCCCAGCTCCAGCCCCCATGACTGCGCCGTTTAGCCACATGCCATGCAGTCTGAGCTTGGCATGATTTTTGGGCTGCGTGGAGATGTGTGGGGACAGCCAGCATGAAGCTGGAATGTGCGTGCAGTGAGTGAGCACCTGGGGAAATTAGAAGAATGTGTTTAACCGGAGGGGCTTGGTGAGAACTGAGAACAGATCATCTCCTTAGCTATTCAACAGATATTTTTGAGCTACTTCTGTGTGTGCCAGGTCCTGGGGAACGTAACTACGTATGAGATAGATGTTCAGCCACTCAATAAAGAAAGCCAGGCTTCGTGTTAGGTGCTGGGGAGAGAAGCATGGGCAAGACAGAGGTTCGTGCATGCTGTAAAGGTTGACGGAGCATCTAATGCGAGCTGGACAGGACACCAGGTGTTGAGACGCCATTAAAGAGAAGGCTTGCCCCGCTTCCGAGGAAGGCATCCCTCTGTTCCTCCAGGGCAGCATGATGTCAGGGAACAGGTGTGATTTTCCTATTCATCCCCAAATCCCAGCTCAGTGCCTGCTACAGTGCCTGGTGTGGTGAATTCTCTCTGGCTAAATAAATGAATAAATGTGGGGGCCATGCCTCAGGGGAGCTTGAATGCTGTGACAGCAGATTTTAAGCTTCATGTTGTATGTAACAGGAGTATAGAAACAACTGCATGATGTGGGTTCATCTGGATTCCTTTAACAAACACTAATGCCCGTGGACTTAATCATGTGACCGCCCCAGTGCCCAGAACTTCCGTGTATTGTGTCATTTATTCTTCACAAAAAACCCTTGTGAGAGAGAAGTTATAGCACCGTATAATGGGGAATAAGTTGAGCTGGGCATTAAATGGAAAGGTGTCTACTCCCATGGTGCGCACAGTCTATAGAAGGAAATAGATTACTGAAGAAAAAGTAAAGTCGATTTAATTCCAAACTGTGTATAGTGGAGGGGGTGGCTGGTTACATTCTTTCTGGCCATCACGGGAGGGGATTCTGAAAAGATGATTTTTGAGTGGAGACCTGAAGGATGAGAAAAGTCCAGCCAGGGGTGCCTGGGTGGCTCAGTCATTGGGTGTCTGCCTTCGGCTCAGGTCAGGATCCCAGGGTCCTGGGATTGAGCCCTGCATCGGGCTCCCTGCTCTGTGGGAGCCTGCTTCTCCCTCTCCCACTCCCCCTGCTTGTGTTCCCTCTCTCGCTGTGTCTCTCTGTCAAATAAATAAATAAGATCTTGAAAAATTAAAAAAAAAAGTCCAACCATACCCACAGCTGGGGGGACCGAATTGTGCAAGTGTAAAAGCCCTGGGGTGAGAGGGAGGTTTTGAAGCTGGACTTAGCGAGTGAGAAGATCAAAAGAAGACAGGGATGGAGATGTAGCCAAGAACCAATCCTCACAGACCTCGGGAAAGGAAACCAGTGATACAAACAGCCAGGGAACAGCATCTCAAGGGGCAGGGATGGCAAGTGCAAAGGTCCTGAGGCAGGACCAGGCATTGTGGATGCAGCTCCACAGAGAAGAGGTCAGAGGGTGGTTGGGCCAGACCAGTTAGGGCGCTGTGGGCCTCCTAAGGCCCTGGGATCTCCTTCCATGCTCTGGCGGGGGGGGGGCATTCAAGGAGGACCCTGCGTGTGGCCCGAGCTGATCTGCCTTTTGATAAGATGCCTCCCCTGCTCTGCACAGTGCACGTTGGGGAGACAGAGCCCGGGCAGGCGCAGCTCTGCTCCTCACGGCCTCTCCTTACCTCTTGCCCTCCCAGAGGCCCCTTCCCCCAGCCCGGGTTCATGCCGACGGCCTGGGCTCCCCCGGGCGCCCCCGAAGCCCCACCCTGCGCCAACCAGAGCTGCGCCCCCCACGACCTGGTCCTGCTGGGCTTCGCGCACGTGCCCACGCTGCGGCCGCTGCTCGCTGCGCTCTTCCTGGCCATGTTCCCGCTCACGCTGCTGGGCAACGCGCTCATCGTGCTGCTGACCGCCCTGGACCCGGCCCTGCGCGCGCCCATGTACTTCTTCCTGCGCCACTTGGCCCTGCTGGAGGTCTGCTTCTCGCTGGACATCGCGCCCCGGCTGCTGGGGACCCTGCTGCGGCCCGGGTGGGGCGTGTCCCCCGCGGGCTGCGCCCTGCAGCTGGTCCTGGTGCTGTCGTGCGTCACGTCCGAGTGCTTCCCCCTGACAGCCATGGCCTGGGACCGCTACGTGGCCATCTGCAGGCCCCTGCGCTATGGCGCCATCATGAGCCCCCGGCTTTGCCACCTGCTGGCCGCCACGTGCTGGCTGGCCGGAGTCCCCGTGTCGCTGGTCTTCACCATCTGGCTGTTCAGCTTCCCCTTCTGTGGGCCACGTGGCATCCGCCACTTCTTCTGTGACATCGCCCCTCTGCTGAGCCTGGTGTGCGGGGACACCAGAGTCTTCGAGGCCAATGTGTTGGCGGCCACTGTGCTGGTCATCATGGTTCCCTTCTGTCTGATAGCCACGTCCTACACTGGGGTCTTGGCCACCGTGCTTCGGATGCCATCCGCCACGGGGCGCCACAAGGCCCTGTCCACATGCGCCTCCCACCTCATCGTGGTGGTTCTGTTTTATGGCACCACGGGGGTCATCCACTTGCGACCCGAGGCCAGCTCCTCCCCAGAGAGCAAGCAGGTGGTGTCCCTGTCCTACACCCTGGTGACCCCCATGCGCAACCCCCTCATCTACAGCCTTCGGAACAAGGGGGTGAAGGCTGCCCTGGGGCGGGTGTGTTGCCGACACCAGGAATCTGGACCCCAAGAGTGATCTCTTCAGGAATTGTTGATGGATGTTTGACAAGGATCTGTGTGAAAATACAGATTGTGGTAGAGTACTCTGACTTTTTTCTGGAAAACTGTATTTTTTTCCTCTTCCAGTCATGGTAGTGCTGGTTCTTTCTGTCCAAGAAAAGGCTCATGACAGAGAATTCAGTTCCTGATTACAATTATTTGGTAGTGGTAGACAAATTAACCTAATTTGGGTCAACTAGAGTGTATTAGGTAGCAAGTGCCGCAAGACTGCTGTGTGGAACCTAGAATGCGGTGTATTAAAGCATGTTGTTTATTCCCGTGAATCTTCAATCAGCTGAGGGTTAGCTAATCTAGGTTGAGGTCATCCAGGTGGTTTTTCTGATCTTGGCTAGGCTTGCTCATGCAAATGAGTGTTGACTGTCATAGACTTGGTGTAGCTAGTTTGGTGTACACGTTTCCCATCCTTTTCCTGGGACCAGAGCTCCAGCATGATTTTTCTCATTACAATAGCTGAATGAGAAGGCCTGGTTGTTCAACTGATTTTCAGAGCTTTGGCCATGTGACACCCAATAAGATGGCATTAGCCTATGCAAGTCACATGGCCATATCCCCATAGTCATGGGGTAAGGAAGTATACTCTGTCTCTTTGTGGGAGGAACCCTGAGGCTATATGACAAACGATATTGACAAAGGGAGGAGTGAGTAGTTTGGGGCTTTAGAACTTACTTCAGAGAGCCAGACACTGAGATTTTTGTTCAAACTTCTCTTTGTTCATAGCTGTTAAGGATGTAAGCTTATAGATGCCATCAACTATCTGGTCTTTAACAGGAGTTCCTGCTTGATAAAGGAGTCATTGCAAAGAGAATCAGAACCAGTGGTGGTGGGTGGGGGGGAAAGATGTGGTTCTAATGATTTTGTTGAGTTTCTGGATCCAGTCATGCCTGAAGTCTGTCCTGCCCTTGGGAATTCCTCTTACGTGAACCAGTAAATTCGTCTTTTACTTAAGCCAACTTGGGTTGGTGTTCTATCCCTCTCAGTGCCCTGATTTACTGATCTCTAATAATTAGCCTGGTACATGAGTTACATTATTTCTTCTCTCAAGCTCAGAAAGAGTATTTTTTTGAATATAGGTAAATGTATCAGAGGAAAAGTTTCTTCCCTTCAGTTTATGGTCTACCTTTGAAGGGATCTGTTTTTTCTAGAAGACAAACCTGGATTTGGATTGTCACTCTTTATTTTCTTGGTTGTACAAACTAGGACTTGACGTCCCTGAGCCTCAGGCTTCTCATCTGTGAAGTGGGAGTAGTAAACCATACTTACCACACCAGGTTGTTACCATTAAACAAGGGGATGTGTGGAAACACCTAGCACAGTGCTTGGAATACAGTTGGCACTCAGTTAATGGTCTCCATTCATTATGCACATAGCTGTCCTCATAGATTAGGAACCCAAAGCTCTGTCTTTGGGAGGAAATGTACTGTGGTACTCCCAGGAGGCTGGATTTGGCACTGGGGGACCTGGGAGTTCAAGTGTGGAATGAAATCCTTCCATGTGGGTTGGACAAGTCTCTCTGAGGCTCAGTCTCACCCTGTATAAATGGGAAAGGGTTTGAGGAAGAACCCCTGCCCTTCCACCACCCAGGTCTCTAATGAGACAATCATAAAAAAATACAACTACTGCCCAAGGCTGAATGAGTTTCTGTTCTTGGTCATCAGACCAGTTCTGCCAAAGTTTTCACCTTTCCCAGGTGTTTTCCCCTTAGTTTGACATCAAGTAACAAACAAGTGTGTACTGAACATCAGCTATGTATCAGGCACTTCTTGAGGCTCCCAGGACACTGTGGTGAATAAGACAGCATAGTCTGGGCCCTCATGACCTTTCAGGAATGTGCAGCATTTTCCTAAGATGTGGTTCAGAAACACCTGGGGTGGTCGTTGAGCATGGAGATGTCACACCCAATGTGTGTAGATCGGCCCCACCCCATCTACGGCCATACCACCCTGAACGCGCCCGATCTCATCTGATCTCGGAAGCTAAGCCGGGTTGGGCCTGGTTAGTACTTGGGTGGGGGATCGGCTCCACCCCGATCTACTGAATCAGAAACTTTGAGATCACAGTCCAGGAATATGTATTTGTGAAAAAGTGCCCTGGGTTATTCCAATGTAGAGATGGGGATCTACTAGTCTAAAGATCCCTCCTTAGGAGGGAGAGGACAAAGAAGGCAAACACATCAATCCCAATGCAGACACTAAAGGGAAAGTGGTCTACAATCTAACCAAACTCTCTTCCCTACCCTGAATCTCTGAGGTCTTCACCACTGAAATCTGCTCAACCTATCTCTATGGACAGTTATGACCAAGATAAGGAACCTCAGTTCTACTATCACTTGGAATATAGAAGTGGTCATTGGGCCATCAACCCCGTGCCCAGTACAGCTGTGGAGAGGAAGAGGTAAAAGGCTGGGCCTCCTGGTACTGGATAAGCCACCCCTTTCCTCAGCCATGGGGCATCTCTCATGACATCTGTTGATTTTCCTGCTGTGCACTCATTCCCCCTTCTTCTGGTAACTGTAGGTGGATTTGTCTTTGGGAAGCTCCATGCATCCTATCTCCTACAGTCTTTTGTCTTTGGCAGTTTGATGGAAGTACTTCCTCTGCCTTCACCATGTACAGGGTGTTGGCTTGGTAACCCCAAACTAAGCCACTCCTGCACTTTCTCCCTGGAATTGGATCAGTGATCGAAACAAGCACTGAATATGGAACTGACGGTTCTCAGTGGTTGGCCTGGTACTTCTTATCTGGTTTACCAAAAGTGTCCTGGTCCATGATCCTGGCAAAATATGGTTCTTCAGCAATCCCACAGTCTCCAACCACTTTCTTGGCTTACGTGACCCAGAGTTAGCTTCTCTTTTGAGCAACCAAAGGACTTAAAATGATACTGCATCAGCCCCAGTTTCCCTGCCTGACACTGCAGTTCTGTTTGGCCTGGACCCAGTGGCTGCCAAGGTCACTTTACAGTGCTTTTCTCAAGAAGATGTTCTTGGGTTTTTTGTCCTTCTCACCATTGTTTCAGGTTCTTCTTGAAAACATGACCCAGTTGTTACTGGATTTGAGAACCTCATGGCCTCATAAACCCTGACTTTTGAGCCCTAGTCTCTAACTCAGACCTTCCAACAACCGAAGAACACGAGGAACCCTTGGGACAGTTGGTTCCAGGCCGCCATTCTCCCAGATCCCTCCTCTTACATCCTGTCTCCCCTATCCCTGGATGTATCATGAGAAAGCTGTCTGAAGTCAAGCCTATATTTTATGGGACCCAGAACTTTCTAGGAAGTGGGAAGCAGAACTCTAGTTTTATCCTACCCATGCCCCATCATCAAACATCCCTGGAGTATGCACTAGGAGTCAAGCCCTGTGCTTGCCTCTGTGGATACAGAAAGAAAAGACAAGTTTCTTCTTCTGAAATAACTTTTTATAGATGAGGACGCAGAAGACAAAAAAGAAGTTATAATTTAGTGTGAAGCATGTTGTAGTAGTACACTGAGTCATTATTTTGAACATTGGGATGGAGATGAGCTAGTATGTATTGAGTACTATGCGTCAGTCACCACACTGGACATGTGACATATTTGCGAATATAATTTTCCAGAAGATGTCTTGGTTTAATGCCTGTCTGATGGTAATAATATTATTGCTTCCATGTGCAAGGTATTTAATCTGCACTGAGCTCAGAGACTTACATGCGTTAAATAGTTTTATCCTCTCAATGACCCTAGGAGGAAGCAAGCGTTATCTTATTTTATAGGGAGGTTCAGAGACAGAGTAAATCATGACAGTTCTGCAGCTATTGAGATTTGCTTCAAGAGCTGAATATCGTCTTCCAGTCTCCAACTCTGCAGAACATTTCCACAACCTCATTTGGAGCGTGAGTGGTTAACCAACACTGACCAATCACCTACTGTGGTCCCAGAAGTAATTACATCACACCATACTATTTTATCAGAGAAGGGAACTAATTCTTTGTGGCTAGAGAAAAGAGAGGGTTCATAAATATTTTTCAAAGACTGAAGTTTCATGTGAAATTTAAAGGGTTGAATTAGATTTCATTGTGAGAAAAGGCAATCTCTTGTCGGAAAGAATAGTTTGGGCAAAGTTCCTTAGGAGTAAATGTACTTTAGACCTCTGGATGTTGGTGTGAGCAAGGATAAAGGTGTGGAAAGACTCCCACAAATATCTTAAGGTTGGATATAAAGGTTATAGTGATTCTTTTTTTAAAAAAAGATTTTATTTATTTATTTGAGAGAGAGATCATGAGCAGGGGGGAAGGGTAGAGGGAGAAGCAGACTCCCCACTGAGCAAGGAGCCCGATGTGGAACTTGATCCCAGCACCCTTGGATCATGACATGAGCCAAAGGCAGACACTTAACTGACTGAGCCACCCAGGTGCCCAGGTATAGTGATTGTAATTGTGTAAAAATATACCTAACATAAATTTGCCCTTGTTAACCATCTTTAGGTATACAGTTCTCTGGCATTAAGTACATTCACACTATTACGCAACCATCACTGTCATCCATCTCCAGAACACTTCATCTGGAAAAATGGGAGCTCTGTACCCATTAAACACGAATTCCCAATTCCTCTCTCCTCCAGCCCGTAGCAGCCACCATTCTACTTTCTGTTGCTAGGAATTTGACTACTGTAGGCACCTCATATAAGTGACATCACACAATCTCTCTCCTTTTGTGGGCTGGCTTATTTCACTTAGCATAATGTCTTCAAGATTATCTGTGTAGTAGCATATGTCAGAATTTCCTTCCTTTTTAGGGAGAGCTAAATTCCATTCCATGTATATACCACAGTTTGCTTATATCATTGCCTCCACCCTTGTACACGTGGGTAGCTCCCATCTTTTGGCTATTGTGAATAACACTGATGTGAACACGGAGGTGCAGATACTCATTTCTGCCAGTACTTTGAATGGGCAGCATCGTCTTGGCATCTAATTTCTCCTGGAAAGTTCTCTCCTGTAGTCCTCAGATGCATTAGTTCTTCTTAGAACAAGTTATGAACATGTGTTTCCATGACCAGACTTATCAACCAAAGGCAGGAATGGTTTACCACTCATCCTTATACCCCAGGACCCAAACACAAGACCAGGCATTTGCAAAGCAATCAGTCAATGCACGATGGCCTGAACTGAGGGTGGTTCCAAGGCTCCGCCTCCCCTTAAGCATCCACAGAGTATCAGTAAAAGTGTTTTTCACATCAACTCTTCTCCAGATCTGCAGAGACCAGGGGAGGTCTCTGAGGTCCAGAGCTCCAATTTAAGCCGGCCTCCCTGCCTCCTTCTCACGGTGAGGAGAGTCAACTCAGCAACTTAGAGCATCCAGAACCACGAAGAGAAACAACAGTGGGAGGAGTGGATGCCTCCTTCAGGAACAGCTTCTTCCAGCATGGACTGAAAGGTGACTCCGCTCTTTGGCATCTCCTCCTCCAGGTGGGAGCTGAATGCACCTGAGCATCTGAGCCTCTTTCAGGAGCAGCATCAGCAAGAACAGATCTGAAGCTGTTGTCCTTTGACCATCACACAAGGAGACCAAATGTTCTTCTTGGGGGCTGAGGACAAGGAACAACAGAGAGAAACTGTCTTTTATAGAATATCCAAAGCATACCAGGTACTGACTCTGAATACTTTAGAAATATTAACTGATCTAACCCTCCCTTAGTACTTATCCACATATTGTACATTAATTTACAAGGCAGAATTAAATGGATTGAGTGACTTTCCTAGAGTTCCACTGCTTTAAAGTTCTCGAACACTTTGAGGCTAAAACCAGTTTGATTCGTGCCCATATAGCCACCACTTTTGGCGCACTGCTTCTTTGCACAAAGCCCCTTACTTAATAAATAATTACCATTAAAGACTTTATCAGCCAAGGGTCTGTCTTCTCATGAGAGAAATTCCTTTTTTTTTTTAAAGATTTTATTTATTTGAGAGAGAGAGAGTGAGAGAGAGAGAGCACATGAGAGGGGAGAGGGTCAGAGGGAGAAGCAGACTCCCTGCTGAGCAGGGAGCCCGATGTGGGACTCGATCCCGGGACTCCAGGATCATGACCTGAGCCGAAGGCAGTCGCGTAACCAACTGAGCCACCCAGGCGCCCCTCATGAGAGAAATTCTGAGTTTCATTTAGAACAACAGGATTGAAACCCACTTCTGTATAACTCTGAGCTCAAGCTTTAACCACAACACTATGTTGCCCCTCTTCTGACAATGGGGAATTGTATAGTTCAGGTGAGAGATGGTTATCTATAGTTTTGAATAACATACAACTGAAGTTAAGTAGAGTACTCAAGACGACAGATTAAACTCTGTGGCCCAGATTGCTCTGCGGAACAGGAATGTGTTCTTACTGACCACCATATCTCCTTTGAACCTAGCACATCTCTTAGCAAAGAATTCGTGGATAACAATTATTTTTGAGATGGAACAGTCTCTGAATATCTAGTTTTGGGATTTGGGATGCTAATGTGACCCTCTAGGGGTGCACTCGCTGGTTTTGATGCAGATTATCCGGGGATCTCTTGGTTCATCTGAAGTCCTAAGTTAGGAAAGGCAACTCGGAAAAGGATTTGTGGAGGAGGTGCATGTTGAGTGGATACAGACGAGAAGATAATGAAGATCAGAGGCAGAGCCAAAAAGAGGGGAAGCAAGAAATCTCAGTTGAGGGGAAGGACTGAGGTGGAATGGGAAATGGAAGGTGAGCGGACTCCTATCCAGGAAGTGTTTACTGGGGTGCACGTTCTGCCTGACAGCTATAAAGTGGGTTGGTGGAGTCACACTCCTGAGCCTTGGCTGCCCAGTCTGTGTTCGTGCAGTGACGTACACAACATCTCTGTGTCCCGAGGATTAAATTAGCTTGTGCTCCTTATGCCTTTGCAAAGAACCTTAGGACCTACAAATCCGGCCTCTCGGAAGACTCTGATGCTCTACAACTAGGAGACAACTTAGAGCAACAAATTCTTTCATGCAGGAAGTTCACCCAGGTTCCCGCTAACATAACTTGAGAGATTGATGCTCAGGACACCTTTCATCCCTAACATTGCTGTGCAGAGTAGACATCTTTCTTATGAAAACTTGGCAGATACCTCTGTCATTAGTTTATTCTCAGTTATTTTTGCTTACATAGCCTTGAACACCAATCTCACGGCCCCCTCTAACCTGGAATTTATTTTGTTGTTGTTGTTGGTTTGTTTGTTCATCGAATCTTTCTCATAGGAAATCAGTGGCCACAGACATGGACTATATGTGTCTTCTTCACCCATGTATTCCCAACACCTAGCATAGAAAGGGAAGTTTAATAAATGGCATAAAATGAATTCTGCAAATGATAGCCTGTAGTCAGAAGGATTCTCTAGTTGAGTCACTTGTCAGCTCTTTACTCCCCATGTCCCAGGTGTAGACTTTTCAGGCTTGATTGTGAAGATAAAATGGAATGGGGTTGGCACAGCATAGACATCTGGCCCAACTGTGTGTTCTTCGTAGTGTTGTTGCGTCCTGGGCAAGTGAATTCATCTGTTTGGGCTCCATATCTGTCTTATGGCATAAAACCAATGAATATAAGTAGGTTTTATGGCAAGTTACTAATGCATGCGAGAGGCTCAATGAGTTATGGAAGTTTCCATTATGAGATTGTATGTCCCAGTGTACATTAACAATTTTTTTCTGTCAGCCTCAACTTCCTGAAATGTATCAGTAGGGGAAATAATGCCTATGTGTATTTATGATCACATACATTGATACAATAAGTGACATTTCAAGCCTTCTGCTGAAAGGCATGTCAATCTTTTTGGGGATTCCTCCCTCTTTGCTCTTCTTGAATATCATCATTGGTGACCTACAGCCTAATGCAATTCTCAAAATAAATTTGCATTGAGAAGAGGACCATTTTCAAACAAAAGACCTGATCATCTTGCTCTACTCCAGATTTATAGAATACTCCCAAATTCCTACATAGAGTATACTAAGAAAGGAAAAATATAACCTACAATAAGCACTTTTTTGGAACAGAAAAAACAACAATCCTGTTTTCTTATTTGGTATAGCAGTGCCTTATTTATTATAACAACCTCATGGGAGGCCAATGATTTTCTCCCAATTTTCAGGCAGTCTGATTATATAAGGGCACAGACTTAGGCCAATTTGAGTAAAGACTGTGATCTCATGCTGAGAGTTTGGTTCACAAATTCTATTCAGCATTTGTCTGTAAGAGTCAATTTTCAACAGAAGCTGACCTGGCCCAGTCTTAGGGTCTACATACACTGTGAACATACTCCTGATTTTTTTCTTAACTACTGTGTCTCTGAAGAAACCAGAATGTCAACAAACTTGTCTCTCTGCAGAGGGAGAGGTCCCTGGAGTCAGGCAACATGACCAGAGTTCAGGAGTTTGTCTTGCTGGGTTTGTCCACCAGGCTAGACATAAGGGATGTCCTGTTTGCCATCTTCCTGACCCTCTACCTGCTGACTCTCCTGGAGAACACGCTCATCATCTACCTCATCTGCAGTCACAGCGAGCTCCACAAGCCCATGTACTTCTTCCTGGGCAACCTCAGCTGCCTGGAGATGTGCTACGTGTCAGTGACCATGCCCAGCCTGCTCGTGGGGCTGAGGACTGGACCCTACCACATCTCCTTCACAGTCTGCATGACCCAGCTCTTCTTCTTTATAGTCCTCATCGGCACGGAGTGCACCCTCCTGGCCTCCATGGCCTATGACCGCTATGTGGCCATCTGCCACCCACTCCACTACCCACTGCTCATGAGGCCCCAGGTCTGCCTGGGCTTGGCCATGACTTCATGGCTTGGGGGGCTGCTGGTCTCAGTGGTAAAGACATCTTGCATCGCCAGCCTTTCCTACTGTGGCCCCAACGTTCTCAACCACTTCTTCTGTGATGTCTCCCCTCTGCTCAACCTGTCCTGCACCCATGTGGCCCTGACTGAGCTGGTAGACTTCATCTCTGCCATCGTCATCTTCTGTGGAACACTGTTGGGAGCCCTGGCCTCCTACTCAGCCATCGGGGTGGCCGTGCTCCACATGCCCTCAGCCGCTGCCCGGCGCAAGGCCTTTTCCACCTGCGCCTCCCACCTGGTGGTGGTGGGCATCTTCTACTCAGCAGCCCTCTTCATCTACTGCCGCCCCAGCCGCATCAAATCCATGGACCTCAACAAGGTGCTCTCAGTCATCTACACGGTGGTCACGCCCATGTGCAACCCCATCATCTACTGCCTACGGAACAGGGAGGTCCACGTGGTACTTCGGAAAACTCTCCACTGGCCTTGATCACAGTCTTGGGTCATTGACCTCTCGTCTCCTGATTGAAGATCTGCCATGGCCACGAGATTCCAAACATAACCGAAAGGCAAAAGAAAAACTAGGGGAGTATATTTCCCATCTAATAAACAATGAGTTCATTTCAATCAAGAACAAAATCTGAATTACCCATGGGACAAGTGAACAATGTCTACGAGAACACAAGTCGTCAAAGATAAATGATAAGTGACTGGTAACTCACATGACAAGATGGTCCACTTTATCAGTAAACCAAGAAGTGCAAATTTAACAACCCCATCACTTGATTCCTAGAATGACAAATACTTAACAAATGTTTCTATGTGTTCCCGCGAGTAGAGATAGATTATGGATACAGAGATATTCATAGCATCTTTGTAATGAAAGAAAAATCAGAAAAACCCAATATCCATCCAAAATGGATGGATTAAATACATTATATTCATTCTGAGATAAACAGTGGGGCTATTGAATAAAAGGAAATAGATTCATATCTTTGACACGGTGATGTGGCCGATATATACATATTAAATAAAAAATTAAGACAGGGCTTTTTCTCAATCCCTTCCCCATCCCTTTGCTACTAGCTATTACCTATCTATATTCCTTTTTTAAAGATTTTATTATTTATTTGAGAGCGAGTGCATGCACACATGAGCGGGGGGAGGGGCAGAGGGAGAGAGAGAGAGAGTCAAGCAGACTCCCTGCTGAGTGTGGAGCCTGACCTCACCACCCTGAGATCATGACCAGAGCAGAAATCAAGAGTTGGATGCTTAACCAACTGAGCCCCGCAGGCTCCTGACCTATCTCTATTAACAGTGCCTTAAAAAAAAAAAAGATTTTATTTATTTATTTGAGAGAGAGAGAGAGCGCACACACGCACACATGAGCAGGGGGTAGATGCAGAGGCAGAGGGCAAAGCAGACTCCTTGCTGAGCAGGGAGCCCAACACGGGGCCCCATCCTGGACCCTGAGACCACGACCTGAGCTGAAGGCCTAACCGACTGAGCAACCCAGGTGCCCCAGTAGTGCCTTTTAATAAATAGAAGCTTTCAATTTTGGTGAAGTCTAAATTATCAATATTTAAATTTAGTTATTGCTTTTTACATCCTAACAAAATTTGCCTACATCCTAACAAAATCTGCCTATTTCCTGGTCACAGAAAACCATCACCTAGAAGGTTTCTAGTTTTAGCTTTCTAATTTGTGTGTATGATGCCACTCAAAAAATGTGCGTGTGTTTATGTGTGTGATATAAGTTGAGCTTTATTTTTTCCTACATAATCCAGTTTCACCAAAATGATTGTTGGAAAGACCCTCCTCTTAAATTGCATTGGCAATTTTCTCAAAAATCAGATTGAGCATAAAAATGTGGCTGTTTCTTTTTTTAAATATTTTATGTAAATTCAATTTAGTTAACATATAATATAGTATTGGTTTCAGGAATAGAATTTAGTGATTCATCAGTTGCATATAACACCCAGTGCTCATCACATCACGTGCCCTCTTTAAAGCCCATCACCCAGTTACCCCATTCCCGCACCCACCTCCCTCCAGCAACCCTCAGTTTGTTTCCTAGAGTTAAATCTTTTACGGTTTGCCTCCCTCTGTGTTTATCTTATTTCATTTTCCTTCCCTTCCCCTGTGTTCATCTGTTTTGTTTCTTAAATTCCACATGTGAGTAAAATCATATAATTGTCTTTCTCTGACTGACTTACTTCACTTAGCATAATACCCTTTAGTTCCATCCACGTCGTTGCAAATGGCAAGATTTTATTCTTTTCGTTGGCTGAGTAATACTCTATTGTGTGTGTGTGTGTGTGTGTGTGTGTGTGTGTGTGTGTGTACCACGTCTTCTTTATCTATTCATCTGTCAGTGGACATGTGGGCTCTTTCCATAGCTTGGGTATTGTTGACATTGCTGTTATAAACATTGGGGTGGAGGTGCCCCTTCTTTTCACTACATCTGTATCTTTGGGGTAAATACCTAGTAGTGCAATTGTGGGGTCATTGGGTAGCTGTATTTTTAACTTCTTAAGGAACCTCCACACTGTTTTCAGAGTGGCTGCACCATTGCATTCCCACCAACAGTGTAAGAGGGTTCCCCTTTCTCCACATCCTCACCGATACCTGTTGTTTCCTGACTTGTTAATTTTAGCCATCCTGACTGGTGTGAGGTGGTATCTCATTGTGGTTTTAATTTATATTTCCCTGATAATGTGGCTCTATTTCTAAACTCCTTATTTATTCTCTATCAATCTATTTGTTTATAATTTCACCAATAGGAGTTTGTCTTGATTACTAGAGTGTTATTGCCAGATTTAATGTCAGGAATTTTAAGTTCTCCCACTATGTTCTTTTTCAAGATAGTTTTGGTTCTTCTAGGTTCTTTACATTACCATACAAATTGTAGACTCGGCTATGCATTTTTGTAAAAAATGCCTCCTTAGGTTATAATTATGATTGGATTGAATCTAGACATCATTTCGGGGCAGAATTGACGTTTTCGGCAACACTGAGTCTTTCAAATCATAAATATGCTATACCTTTGCATTTCTTTAGCGCTTAAAAATTTTTTTGAGTGTAGTTGACCCATGGGACATTAGTTTCAGGTGTACAACATGGTCACTGCCCAAGTTCAGACATCATGCTGTGCTCACCCCAAGCGTAGCTGCCACCTGTCACGATACAACCTGTTCCAGTGTCATCGGCCACATTCCCTGTGCTGTACCTTCCATCCCCGTGACTCACCCATCCCATCACTGGAAGCCTGCGCCTCCCACTGCCCTTCACCCATATTTAGCACTTTTAACCTTTAGCTGTCCTGTCAGCCATGTTTCGGATTTTTTACTGTGGGGGTCATGTGTATCTCTCCTTCCACTTATTTCCATGTATTTAATGTTTTCAGTACTTTTGTATACCTAATCGTTCTGTAAATTTTATTTTCCAATTGCCACGTCTAGTATTTAGAAACAAAACTGGCTTCTGTGCCTTTGTCCTGTATCCTACAATCTTTGTAGTCTCATGTATTAGCTCTAATATGTGTTTCGTAGATTCCTTAGGATTTTCTGTGTGAACAATCATGTTACCTGCAAATAATAGTAATTTTCCTTCTTTTTTCCAATTTTTATGCCTTTTCTTTCTCTCTTCTTGGGTCACGTGTATCTACACACCCAGCCCTCTGAGCTGCAGATCCACGAGTGCCGAGTGGGTTCCTGTGGGGCTGCTTCTGGTCCTGTTGACACAGACACTGGGCACAGACTGGAGATGGTGTGCTCTCCAGTGACCCTGTGTGGAGCTCATCAGAGCCTGTAGCAGTGGCTGGAGCAAGAGGGGAGTCTAAGAGGATCGTAAAGGGCAGCACGATGCAATCTGCCGCTGTTACAGATGCCCCAGATCTCAGCACCTCAACATGCTGAGACTTCTGTCTCACCTGCACCATAATTCTGTGCAGCTAGCCAAGGGGTGCTCTCCCTCCTGCAGTTGCCCAGGGACCCAGAGTCTTTCCTTATAGCACCCGTTGTCCTCCAGAGCCTTGAGGCTCCCCACTTAAAATTTTGTCTGTAGACAGGCAGGGAAAGAGAGAGGGAGAGGAAATGAGAATGAGGCATCCTCCAAGGTTTGAAGGGCCAGGTCTGACATTTATATGCATCACTGTTGCCCACACTTCATTGGCCAGGGATGAGCCACATGGTCATACCGGTGTGCAAGGGGTGCTGGGAGATGTAGTTTAGCGGCATGCTCCTGATTCTGCCACATCACTGCTAAACACACAAATTGTACACGGAAAGGATAGTGTTATTTTTCATCTGTGAGTTCTAAAAAATGGAGACAATATGTATGTATACGTGACCTCCATTTGACAGGTATCAATAATAGCAATCAATAACTACCACTTCCTGAGCTCCTAATACGTACTAGGAATCGTGGTAGGTGCTTTACGCGCATTGATTAGCTTAATCTTCATGAGAACGCTTCCAGGTGACCATCCTCATCACCGTTTTATAGATGGGGACACGGAGACTCAGGGAGGTCAGAGTCACACAACCTTCAAATGACAGATCGGGAATTCAAATTCAGATTCTCATGCTCCAAATTCCCAGGACACGTCTTCAACTTGGGTTGAGCCCAGGCATTCCATCAAATTCCTGGATACCTGCTGGGGATCAAGCCATGTTTACCTTAGCGCACTTCTCCCTCAGGAGGGAGCAAAGGGTTAACTCCTGGTGTCTGGAAGAGCAAAAGTGGGTGAGAGCTTCTCTAAGGAGGTGAGGATGACCCTGAGAGAGGAGTTAGATTTCATTGGGAGGGGAAGGAAAAGCCAGGCAAGCACACGCACGAGTATGTTAAAGTGTTTCAATCTTCGTTCCCTTAGAGATGAGGGGAGCAGAGGACATACCGGAGAGAATGTGGTCACGCGTGAGCTCAAACATATTTTGTGTTGTTTATTGACTGCAGCATATTATAGACCAATGGTTTTACTGTTCCTCAAAGAATGCTGCGTTATGGTCTGGGCACATTACTTTTAAATCTATGTCATTTGATCACACAAAAGGAGAAAAAAAAGGATAAAATTGAATTTGAGAGTTCTCCCTCCGAATTTGCACTGGGCATTCCAGGAACAGAGAGACCTATTTAGTGGGCAATCCATAGCCTAGAGAGGAAAAGATGTGTTTCTTTTTATTTTATTTTTTTTAAGATTTTATTGCCATGAGAGTCCATGGACTCTGAGAAACCAACTGAGGGTTCTAGAGGGGAGGGGGAGGAGGGATGGGTTAGCCCCGTGATGGGTATTAAGGAGGGCACGTCCTGCATGGAGCACTGGGTGTTACACGAAAACAATGGATCGTGGATCACTACATGAAAAACTAATGATGTAATGTACGGTGATTAACATAACATATAAAATAAAATATAAAATAAAATAAAAGATTTTATTTCTTTGAGAGAGAGAGTGAGCACAAGCAGGGGAAGGGCAGAGGGGAAGAAGCCAACTTCCTGCTGAGCAGGGAGCCCGATGTGGGGTTCAATCCCAGGAACCTGGGATCATGACCTGAACCAAAGGCAGACACTGAACTGACTGAGCCACCAGGCACCTCGAAAAGATGTGTTTCATGCATAGAATGCTTCATGTGAAATACTAACTCAGGCAGCTAAAATATCCAGCAGGCAGTGGGGAAAGGATGTTTCAGTTTTCTCTATGAGCTGGGAGAATGTTCTATCTCTCTGTTTCTTGTCTTATTTCAAGCAGAGGTGATCTTGAAACACTTCTGAGAGACTGAGCTCACACTCCCTCCTGCAATGTGTTCCCAAACCTCCAGGTGCCCCTTCTCTGAACACCCACAGGTTGCTCATCTCTCACTATAATATGTGTAAATGTGTGTTTCGGGGTCATTATCCCTCAGACTCCTAGGAGCAACTTGAGAGCAGGAATTACATCTCATTCAACGTTGCAATGCCAGTATCCCACTCAAATCCTCGCATCTATTACGGGCTCCAAACTGTGTGAGAAAGGACTTGGGACCAACCGTAGCGTCGAGTCGCCTTCCCAAGCCCCAGTCCAATCATGAAAAGTTTCACTTCCATCTTCCCTCTAAACCCACAGAGATTAGGACAGCCCCCTAAGGTCCATCTCTTGGATTTAAACCGGACCTTCTGCTTGCAGCTGGATGTAAGGGCAGAGTTCTCTTGGAGCTCAGAGAACACAGGGGGGCCGAAATGGAGAGAGGCGGGTGAACCCATCGCTCAGGACAAAGACAGCTTCTTCCGGACCTCTCTGACGTCCTTGAATTGACTGGCCAACCCTTCAAGGCACTGGCATCTTCACTCGTGTCCAGGGGCAGAAGCTGAATATTGTTGGCCCCCAGAGTCTCCTTTAGAAGAGAAAAGCAGGACCTGTGTCATGGTAGCTGAGAGGTAAGAAAACAAGAGCACTTGATTTGGGAAAGAAAAAAAGGGAAGACCAGAAAAGTTCTGCCTCCTACAAGTCACCTGTGGGGTGCTAAGCCCTACCTGGTGCCATGGAGACTACCTGAGATTTAATCCCCATGACAGTGTGAGAGGGTCCCTACTGCAGATGAAGACACGAGGGTCAGAAAGTCAGAGCCCTGGTCTAGGTCAGGGACAGAGCCCGGGCTGGAACCGGTTTCTGTCTGATCCCAAAGGCCTTCTCTTAACCGGAATGACAGTATATTTTAAACTGAGGCTTCTAAAAGAAATCTATCGGGTCAGTACTAGCTTTAAAAATCACATGGCGTGGGGCGCCTGGGTGACTCAGTCGTTAAGCATCTGCCTTTGGCTCAGGTCATGATCCCAGGGTCCTGGGATCGAGCCCCGCATCAGGCTCCCTGCTCCGCGGGAGGCCTGCTTCTCCCTCTCCCACTCCCCCTGCTTGTGTTCCCCCTCTCGCTGTCTCTCTCTGTCAAATAAATAAATAAAATCTTTAAAAATAAATATCACATGGTGTGGCGTGCCTGGCTGGTTCAGTCAGTGGAGGATGTGATTCTTGGTGTCCGGTTTGTGAGCTCAAGCCCCATGTTGGGTGTAGAGATTCCTTAAAAAAAAAAAAAATCTTAAAAAGAATCCCATGGCACAGAACACGAGAGAAAATATCAAAGGGAATCACATAGAATAAAGGTTTAAGTGTTCTTTGTTAGATTTCTGTTTTATTTGTGTTGTGCTGTGCTGTGTGTGTGTGTTTGTGTGTGTGTGCGCCACTGTGTTGGGTAACAGCATGAATGTATTTCTTACCCGCATTATGGTAAAAACTCATGAGAGGAACTGCACTCTATTTTCCTGCATCTAGATTGCTTGTACATAGAAAGCAGGCAATAAATGAAAGCCATCTTTACACAGTTTCTTCTTCATTCCTGATGGAAATATTGTTACCGTCCTTGTAATAGTTAACTCAGGTTTAGCGAGATTAAGAATCTTGCTCATGGATACACAGTGGGGTCATAAACTTCTCTGCAGGGGTGGAAACCAAGTCAACCATAACGACATCTTAGGTCCTTGGTGTTAGAGATCACAATTTATCTATTCTACTACTGGGCATTTGGGATGTGTGCAGTCTTTTTTTTCTTTTTTGCTGGTTAAACAGTGTTGCTGTGAACAGTACTTACTCTGGATATATGCTTAGACATAGAATTTCTGGGACATCTTAAAACTTACTACGTTATGCCAGTTTGTTTTCTGAAGTGAGCATACGATTCAGACTCCCAGCAAGTGTGTACAGAAGTTCTCATTATTAAACTTAATATTTTCAGACATCTATATTTGTGCCAATGCCATGGATGTAAAGTGGTATCTAATTTTGGTTTTAATTTCCATTTCCTTGGCTCCTTACGAGATTAACATATTTCCATGTTTCGAGTGATGAAATTCTTTGGTGAGGTATACTTGCAGGGCTTTTCCCCAATTTTCTTTCTTTTTTTTCCTTTTTTTTTTTTTTTTTTTTGAGAGAGAGAACACAAGTGGATGGTGCGGGGTAGAGGCAGAGGGAGAGAGAGAGTCTTAAGCAGTTGCCATGCTCCTGGGGAGACGAATGTGGGGCTCAGTCTCATGACCCTGAGATCATGTCCTGAGCCGAAGTCAAGAGTGGGTTACCCGATGAACTGATCCACCCAGGTGCCCCTCCCCAATTTTCTGTGGAAGAGACTATTTTGCATATTAATTGACCAATTTATTTGTAGAGCCTACATAGGGATCCCTTGTCACTCTTATGTATTGCAGGAATATTTTTCCAGTTTGTGATTTTTAATTTTTTTGTAGTGATCAGATTTTCTTTGGGTGATTAGATTTTTACAATTTAAAGCAGCTGAGTGTTGAATTCTTCTCCTATACTCTTACAGTTTTCTATGCCACCAAGGCCATAAAAATATACTTTTATTTTGTTTTCTACAATTTCAGAGATTTGCACTTCACCTTTATGTTTTTTGTTCACCTGAAATTGATTTACATCATGTGGTGTGATGTATGGCTTCAGTTTCTTTTTATTTTCCTACACAAATGACTAGTCACCTAAAAACCATGTATTGAAAGGCCCATCTTCTTCCTGCTTATCTTCAGTACAAGTTATATCCTAGGCCAGTTTGTATACACGTGTGACGTGTTTCTGGGCTTTATCCCATTCTGTTACTCTGTGTCTGAGACTTAATTTTTTCACTGGGATGTTTAACTTAGACTACAACACCGCAGAGATTTGGAATACACTGGGGTGGAGATGGAGCTCCAGGGAAACAGATTTTGCTCAATGCTTAGTGGAAAGAAAATGAGTTTCTTTCCCTCTCACTTGTCCATTTTTCAGCCACACTGGCTTTTACTGTCCTCGGTGATGCTAAACCCCCCTTCCTGACCTAAGGTTTTTGCACTTGCTTTTTCCTGTTCTGCCTCAAATGTCCTTCCATCAGCTCAATATTCAGCTCATTCCTCCTGACATTTCAACTATCCTGTTTTGCTTTCTCCTTAGCATTTACCCATTAAGATTTATTTCTATATTTGTCCTTTTGTTTGCTTCCTCTATTCCTCAATACCAAGAATATAAATTTTAAAAGTTCACAACCATTGATTTTGTTCACTGTTGGATTTCAGGCACCTTGTGCATAGTATATACTCAATAAATAGTGGCTATTTTATATATATGATAAATGATAAGTCAGAAATAAATCCAAATAGCATATTTTCTACATGCCAGTTACCTAAAAATCACACTGAATCCTGAGTTAATGACAGAGGCAAAGGACCCCTACTTCTATAACTCTGTCCTTTTGGACAAGGTACTCACTGCCTATGAGCCTCAGTATAGTTGTGTAGGAATGGATAAAACCATGCCATTTTTGTAGGGTTGTGAGCATTAATTGATCTCCATGTGTTTAAAAAGGGCAGTACAATGTAAGGGCACATAAGTGATGTTAATACATGTATTTTCTTTCCTTAAAAAAAGAACATGTTATCTTTCTTGAAGGGGTCGTTTTTAGAAATATTCACGAAGGAAATTACTCATTGGTCTTTCTTAGAAAAACCATTATTGATGGTACTTTTCTCTAATAAGCAATGGCAAATTTCCTCCAGAAATTCAATCAGTTAAAAGAGGTATACATCTCAGAATAAAGGAATTATGATTCTTCCTTTATTTAGAATAGTGCAGGCAACTGTTTAGATCCTGGGAAACTTTTCAAGAAGGAAGGAGTAAGGAAGAAATCCAACCTAGAAAAGACCACTTAAAGTCATAAAAAGAAAAGAAAGAACGATCATAGCTCTGACCTCCATTTTACAGACAAGATAACTGAGGCTCATAAATGTTGTCTTGCTGAAGATCACAGATTTGCTAAGTACAGGTGGAAGATTTTCAATTCCGGTTTTGCAACTTTCCAGCTCACCAGTCCTCCTGACAACAGTTAACCTACAGCATGTACCTTGGCTCTCAGGGCCCCTGATGCTTCCCTCTTTTACCATTTACTCCTGCCTGGATCATGGTGTCCGCTAACCTATTTCTTTCTCCACTTAGATGGAGAGGTCTCTGGAATTGGCCAATATGTCTAGAATCCAGGGGTTTATCCTACTGGGCTTGTCCGCCAGGCAAGGCATAAGGATTGGCCTGTTTGCCATCTTCCTGACCCTCTACCTGCTGACCCTCCTGGAGAACACGCTCATCATCTACCTCGTCTGCAGTCACAGCGAGCTCCACAAGCCCATGTACTTCTTCCTGGGCAACCTCAGCTGCCTGGAGATGTGCTACGTGTCAGTGACCATGCCCAGCCTGCTCGTGGGGCTGAGGTACAGTCCATGCCATGTGTCTTTCACTGCCTGCATAATTCAGCTTTTTTTATTCATAGCTCTCATTAGTACCAAGTGCACCCTCCTGGCCTCCATGGCCTATGACCGCTATGTGGCCATCTGCCGCCCACTCCACTACCCACTGCTCATGAGGCCCCAGGTCTGCCTGGGCTTGGCCATGACTTCATGGCTTGGGGGGCTGCTGGTCTCAGTGGTAAAGACATCTTGCATCGCCAGCCTTTCCTACTGTGGCCCCAACGTCCTCAACCACTTCTTCTGTGATGTCTCCCCTCTGCTCAACCTGTCCTGCACTCACGTGGCCCTGACCGAGCTGGTGGACTTCATCTCTGCCATCGTCATCTTCTGTGGGTCCTTTCTTGTTGCTCTGGCCTCCTATGTGGCCATTGGGAGAACCGTGCTTCACATGCCCTCAGCTGCCACCCGCCGCAAAGCCCTCTCCACCTGCGCCTCCCACCTGGTGGTGGTGGGCATCTTCTATGCAGTGGTCCTCTTCATGTATTCCCGCCTTAGCCACGTCAACTCCACAGACCTCAACAAAGTGCTGTCAGTCATCTACACAGTGGTCACGCCCACGTGCAGTCCCGTCATCTACTGCCTACGGAACAGGGAGGTCCACACGGCGCTGCAGAAAACTCTCCACTCACGCTGGGTCTCTTCAACGAGAACTGACCTTGCCCACTCCTGAATTTAAGAGAACAAACTGATGGTCACCAGAGCGGAGGTGGGTGGGGGGACGGGTTAAAAAGGTGTTGGGGATGAAGGAGTGCGCTTGTCACGAGGAGCACCGGGTGGTGTATGGAAGTGTTGAATCACTCTATTGTACACCTGAAACTAATAGTACACTGCATGTTAACTATACTGGAATTTGAATAAAAACTTAAAAAAAAATAAAACTGTCACAACCAAACGCAGACACAAGCTCAAAGGCAAAGAGAAACCCGGAGGAAAATATTTGCAACGAAATGTATGAAGATGTTCTTAAAATAAATGAGAAAAAATAGGAATGCTCCAAGTGAAAAACAAAAGAAAAATGGTCATGAACAGGAAGGTTATTGAAGGAAAAATATGACTGATGGTCTACCAAAAAAAATGTGCAACCTCTCTAGTAAATTTAATCCAAAGATAGCAGTTTACTCCATGCCTCTTGAAAAATATTATGAAAAATACTATCATTCAAAACATATGTACAAGAATGTTTATTGAAAAATTGTGAGATTTGGAATAAATATTATATATTACAAATTATTGGAAATAACTCAAATGCCCATCAACAGGATATTATTTAAATATATTACATTGTATCCACACTATGAAATAACACACATCCATTGAAGAGATTAAACTAGACCACTGATATCTACTAGAAACTGTGGTGGGGATGGTCTGTTGTTGAGTTAGAGATGGAAGAAGCAGTACATGAATTATGTCAACATTTTGTGAAACAGTAATGATAAAGACACTAATTACAATAGTTATTCAAGTTAGCACATACCTAGAAAGGGTATATACCAAACAGTTTTTAAGCGTGAGACCACAGGAGACCCATATTTTCCATTTTATATATTTGAATATTTAACAATAAGCTTGTATGAACTTTATAATTGAATAAATAAACATAGGAGAAAATAGAAATTCAAAGAATGACCTTCTATGGGCTGACTTACTCATCACACTAGCGCATCTTAAATTTATTTTAAATTTACTTTTACTTTTCCGCACTTTATTGAGATATAATTGGCATTAACATTGTGTAAATTTAAGGTGTACAATGTGTTGATTCAATCCATTTATATATCGTGCATACTTTTAATTTTTAGTTTAAGTAATAAAAATTCATGTTGACAGTACCTCAAGGGAAATGAGCATGTTCTGGTATTGTTTGTGACCATATAGACTGGTGCATTTTAGAAGGGTATTTTGTTAATAAATACAAAAAGTCTTGAGAATCTGAATGCCCTTGTATCCAGCAATTCCACTTTGGGAATTTATCTTGAAGGAAAAAAATGAAGGAAATGAGCAAAAACTGAGGTACAAAGATACCCATTCAGGACTATTTTCACAAAGACAAATAGCCTAATAGCTTGGTTTTTTAAGTAATAGGAAAGGCCAATAAACCTATGGAATGATGCTCAACCTTCACCACTACGAGAGACATGAAAATCAAAGTAATACGATGAATTTCTGCATAGCAAAAAAAGAAATTGAGAAAACCCAGTATCGGTTGACGGAGGGGTGGGGAGGCACTCTCTAAGACGCTGTGGGAATGCAGATTGAGGTAGTGTTTTTGTAGAACAATCTGCCAATAGTAATTCAAGTTTAAATTCACATACGCTTGGATACAGCAATTGCCATTTTATCTTTGCGCTATAGATACTGAGATAGTCGTTAATGCTCTTCATCAGTGATTCCAGCCCTCCACCTGCCAGGGACATGTGGGATTGCACTTTCTGGGTTCTTGGCGGGTGGGTAGAGTCCTGTGGGTGGGTGAAGTCATGTGAATGGTTCTGGCCAACCAGCAGTGATGTCACCTACAGGCCAAAGCGCTGAGTCCCTGATGTGAGACCTCCTGATCTCTCTCTTCTGTCTTGCGTCGTCTTGTCTTGACTCTGGCAAGTTTCAAAACAGTGGCTGCTTCTCCTACCTGAGTTCCTGACTGTGGTTAGCAGAATCCTCCCCACCTGCCAACCTTCACAGGACATGGGACAGGAGCAATTGATAAACATTTATTAAATTAAGTCACTAAGATTTCGGGGTTATTGTTGTCATAGCATTAACCAGTCTTTCCAGCAAAATACGAAACTATTCAGGCATGTGGACAAAGGTAGCTAATCAAAGTCTTTATTGTAACATTTCTTGCAACAACCATAAACTAAAATTTACCTATATTTATCCATAGGTAAAAGACTGATCTGTTATGAGTTTTATGCCTTCACAAACCTTTATTTTTAAAAATTTTTTTCTTTAAATTTTGTATTGTTATGTTAATCACCATACATTACATCATTAGTTTGTGATGTGGGGTTCCATGATTCATTGTTTGTGCATAACACCCAGTGCTCCACGCAGAATGTGCCCTCCTTAATACCCATCACCGGGCCAACCCATCCCCCCACCCCCTCCCCTCCAGAACCCTCAGTTTGTTTTTCAGAGTCCATCGTCTCTCATGGTTCGTCTCCCCCTCCAATTTCCCCCCTTCATTCTTCAAAGGGGTGCGTGCACCCCGATGTTTATAGCAGCAATGTCCACAATAGCCAAACTGTGGAGAGAGCCAAGATGTCCATCGACAGATGAATGGATAAAGAAGATGTGGTACATATATACAATGGAATATTATGCAGCCATCAAAAGGAATGAGATCTTACCATTTGCAATGACGTGGGTGGAACTGGAGGGTGTTATGCTTAGTGAAATAAGTCAATCAGAGAAAGACATGTATCATATGACCTCACTGATATGAGGAATTCTTAATCTCAGAAAACAAACAGGGTTGCTGGAGTGCGGGTGGGGTGGGAGGGATGGGGTGGCTGGGTGATAGACATTGGGGAGGGTATGTGCCATGGTGAGTGCTGTGAATTGTGCAAGACTGTTGAATCACAGACCTGTACCTCTGAAACAAATAAGGCAATATATGTTAAGAAAAAAAAAAAGATAATTTTTTTATTATGTTCAGTTAGCCACTGTATAGTACATCATTAGTTTTTGATGTAGTGTTCAATGATTCATTAGTTATGTATAACACCCAGTGCTCATCACAACACGTGCCCTCCTTAAATACTCATCACCCTGTTACCCCCTTCCCCCACCCCTCTCCCCTCTGAAATCCTCAGTTTGTTTCCCGGGGTCCAGAGTCTCTCATGGTTTGCCTCCCTCTCTGATTTCTCCCCTTCAGTTTTCCCTCCCTTCCCCTGTGGTCCTCCATGCTATAGTTTATGTTCCACATATGAGTGAGACCATATGATAATTGTCTTTCTCTGCTTGACTTATTTCACTTAGCATCATCCCCTCCAGTTCCATCCATGTCGATGCAGATGATGGTTATTCATCCTTTCTGATGGCTGAGTAATATTCCATTGTATATATGGACCACATCTTTATCCATTCGTCTGTTGAAGGGCATCTCGGCTCCTTCCAGTTTGGCTATTGCAGACATTGCTGCTAGGAACATTGGAGTGCTTGTGTCCCTTCTTTTCACTACATCTGTGTGTTTGAGGTAAATACCCAGGAGTGCAATTGCTGGGTCATAGGGTAGCTCTATTTTAACTTTTTGAGGAACCTCCACATTGTTTTCCAAAGTGGCTGTACCAACTTGCATTTCCCCCGACAGTGTAAGAGGGTTCCCCTTTCTCCACAACCTCTCCAACACTTGTTGTTTCTTGCCTTGTCAATTGTTGCCATTCTAACTGGTGTAAGGTGGTATCTCATTGAGGTTTTGATTTGTATTTCACTTATGGCTAATGATGATGAACATTTTTTTATGTGTCTATTAGCCATTTGTATGTCTTCTTTGGAGAAGTGTCTGTTCATGTCTTCTGCCCATTTTTTGACTTGATTATTTCTTTTTTGGGTGTTGAGTTTGAGAAGTTCTTTATAGATCTTGGATACCAGCCCTTTATCTGTAGTGTCATTTGCAAATATCTTCTCCCATTCTGTGGGTTGCCTCCTTGTTTTGTTGACTCTTTCCTTTGCTGTGCAGAAGCTTTTTATCTTGATGAAGTCCCAAAAGTTCATTTCTGCTTTTGTTTCCCTTGCCTTTGGAGATGTGTCTTGAAAACCTTTAAAATGGCGATGGAAATTCTCTATATGCCTGTCTCACACAAGCATTGTTAAGTGACAGAAGTAGTATGTCAAGTAATACAATCTGAGAAATGAGACGATTTAGTTCAAATAGTTTGGAAAATATGTAGTATCAGTTGACACAACTTCCTCCCTCCCTTTAGCTGATGCAAACCACTCTGTAAATTTTACCTCGTGATAAATCAGTCAGTCAGCGTGGGATAGGTGGATGACTATTCCCAATTAGAGATGAGGAAGGCAACATTCAGAAAAGTTCGGTAAGTTGCTCAAGGTCACACAGGCAGCATCTCTAATACCACAACTTCTTTTGTGCCCATCTGACTCAGGTACCTTGTGCTCCTGGATGCTCATGATGTGGCTCTGCCTGCAGAATTGAACCTCCTTAGCTAGGGATGGGCACCAGATCTCTGCTCCCTAAAAGGATACCTTACAGTGTCTTTCTGTGTCTGGCTGATTTCACTTACCATAATGTTCTCTGGGTTCATCGTTTTGTTGCAAATGGCAAGAATTCCCCTATTTTGTGGGGAGGGGGGCTAAATAATATTCCATTGTATGTATATGTCACATTTTCTTTATCCATTCCTCTGTCAATGGACATTTAGGTTGTTTCTATATCTTGGCTATTGTGAATAACATTAAAATAAACATGGAATGCAGATTTCTCTTCAAGATCCTAGTTTAAAGTCATGTACATTAAATATGTATAGCTTTTTACACATCAATTTTCCTCAATCAAGTGGTTTTAAAAATCTCGTGACCCTAATTTACTTATAATAAAATACAAATAATAGAATTATCTCAGGTATATTGTATGATTTGCTCACAATTCCTCTCTACTCACTGTCCTTATCATGACTTTACTCTGGATAAAATATACTTCCCGGTTCCTGATGACTTTTGCTTGACCATATAAATCACTTTGGCTAGTGGAATGTGGATCAGATTGAGAGTTCTGAGCTGATGCCTAAAGAAGCACCAACTGGGGGCACCTGGGGGGCTCAGTCGGTTAAGCGGCTGACTCTTGGTTTTGGCTCAGGTCACAATCTCAGGGTCCTGGGGTCGAGCCCCGTGTGGGGCTCTGCACTCAGCAGGGACTCTGCTTGTGGATTCTCTCTCCCTGTCCCTCGGCTCCTAGCCCTGCTCATGCTCTCTCTCTCTCTCTCTCTAAAATAAATAAATAAATCTTTAAATACATTTTTTAAAAAGAAATACTGTTTCCACTGCCTTCTTGCTATTTGGCTTGAGAAGAGCATATCCTAGTTCTGGGATAAGAAACAAGTGGAACAGACCTAAACCTGCCCCACAGCCTGAAGCAGACCACCACCAGTCAACCATAGATCCACAAGCCAGGAAAAAAATGTGTGCTATTGAAGCCACTGAAAAAAATTTTTTTTGATTGCTTGTTACATAGCAGTGTTGTAGTAATAGCTGACTAATACAGCATCATATCAGTTAGGTGATGGGTTCAGCTGAAAAATAGTTTCTTAAACAGGATAGAACTAATTTCTCATCAATGTCACAGCATTGATTTGGGGTTGATTAAATAGTCCAAAATGTCAAAGAACCTGAGTCCCCCTATCTTGTTCCACCATTCTCAGCATGAAGCTTCCAGGTCAGGGTCCAAGATAGCTGCTCCAGTTCCAGCCATCATGTCTGCATTCCAACCAGAAGAGGAGGAGAGCAAAGGAAGTACAGGAAAGTGTCTTTCCCCTAAAAAGCATATCCTAAAACTTTGTCCAGCGCATACTCCTATGACCCCATGTAGGGACAAGCAAAGAGCTGGGAAACATTTTTTTCTGGGTGGCTATGTGTCCAGCTGAGATCTGGTGGATCTATTACCAAAAGCAGGAGGAAGGAGTGATGTTGGTAGATGACAACACTCTTTGTCACACGTATCTCCCTCACAGTGCAGCTGTAAGGCTTAAAATGCGGCAAGTCTATATACAGGGCTTTGCATAGGGTCTGGAATTCAGCAAATTCTCTATAGGCAGCAGGTATTATAATAGTCATGCATCTTTGGAAGTATGGAGATGATGAAGACTTTACCTTTCTTCAATGAATGGTTCACTTATTTATTCCACCAAATTCACTGAGCAGCTAACATGTACCAGGCATTGTTCTGAGCATTGGCACCACTGAACGGGAGCGATGGGGTCTGTGCTTTTGCAGTGCTCCTGTTGTGGTCTGTATATTCTCACTTGTGGAAGTGAGAGCCACAGAAGAACGGAAAGAGAGATGCGTTTGTGCCTCAGTATCAGGTGATTAGGAAACGCTCCATAACAAAGGGACCCAGAAGCCAGCCCTCAAAGGTGTCTGCTTGCACTGGGAGGCCAAGGAAGATCAGGGCATTCAGATGGAATAGCTTGCCCAAGGCGCTAGATGTGACAGACTTGAAATGTCTGTGTAATGTTGAGTCTAGCGTGGCTGAGACTGGGACAGAATGGGATCTTGAATTCCTAGTTAAGGAGATTCAGCTCTGTCTTACGGGCGCAAAAAGACAGAGATTAAAGTGATTTTTTAATTGAAAAATACATTTTTATTACAAAAGCAATGCATGCTTGCCTTGCCACAAAAAAAAAAATTGACAAAATACAACAAAATGAAAACGAAAGCAAAGCTCTCCCAAGATCTTCCACATAATGGCAATCACCATAAACATTTTTATAGAATTGATTTTCAAATTCTTTCCTATATCCATATGTACACACACTGCATTACACTGCATTTAAACATTAAAATGTAGTTCTGCTGTGCATGTCATTTTTGTAACCTGAATTTTCCACATCACCATGTATAATTGACATCTGTCATGGTAGTAAATGTACTTATAGGACTTATTTTTCATGCTACCTTAGGATTCCATTGTGTGGCTGTGCTGCAATTTATTTTGACTACTCTTGCATTGACAAATATAATTTTCTCCCAATAGTTATCAATTAAAAAGCACAAGGGGGCAGCTGGGTGGCTCAGTCAGTTGAGCATCTGACTCTTGATCTCAGCTCAGGTTTTGATCTCAGGATTGTGAATTCAAGCCCCGTACTGGGCTCCACATCAGGCATGGAGCCTACTTTAAAAAATTAAATTAAATAAAAAAATAAAAGCACAAAATGCATTGCTGCAAGCATCCTAACTTATTTTCTTGGCAAAAGATTTTTAACCAGTATGCTGTCAAAGCCCACACACATTCAGGTTTTTTATGCATATTGCCAAATTGCCCTCCAGAAGCATTGTACACATTTCAGTTAATAACTTTCATTGATCTTAAAATTTGCAAAAAAAATGTTTTTACTCTTCCAGAATTCTTATCTTTAAATTTTAAAACTTTAAAGATTTATTGGGGCATCTGGCTGGCTCAGTCAGTAGAGTATGCAACTCTAGATCTGCAGGTTGTGAGTTCAAGCCCCACATTGGGTATAGACCCTACTAATAAAAAAATATTTTAAAAATTTTAAAGATTTATTTAAAACTTTACTCCAAAATTTTACCTTTTCATATACAAATATGTCAGGCCTCCATATAAGTATAAAGAGATATAACTAATTCTTTTTTTTTAAAAAAAGCTTCATAAGATTTCACAATATGGAGTCACTGTGACATATTCAGTCATTATCTTATTGATGAAAATTCACATTCTTTCCATACGTATTTTTATAGACCTCTGATTTACTTATGAGGTATTCATAAAAGTGGAGATGCTGAGTCAAAATATAGGCACAATTAAAAATTTAATAGATGATATTAGGTTGTTCTTCAAGAAGGTTCTAACAATTTATGTCACCACTAACAATATATGACAGAGAATGCCCACTTCCCCAAGGCTACCTCAGCCCCACATGAGAACAAGCATGTGAATTTTTCCTGATTGGGTATAGTGATGGTATAGTTTATTGTAATTAGAATTTTTGCTGAATACCAAGGATATGTTTAGATTCATTCATCTTTTGCCTTATGTCATCTATAAATTGCCATTTACAACTGCCCTCCCTACCCTGACATACTTGTATTTTAAAAGTAAGGTATTGAATGCTTGGGAAAATAGCAGGGACAGTCCTTTAAAAAGTTAAACATAGAGTTACCATATGACTCAGCAGATCCACTCCTAGGCATATACCCAAGAAAAATGAAAACATATATCCACACAAAAAGTTTTACACAAATGTTTACAGCAGCATTGTTCTTAATAACCAGAAGGTGAAAACAACCTAGATATCTATCAATTGATTAAGGGGTAAATAATAAATGGTATATCCATACAATGGAATATTATTCAGCCATAAAAAGGAATGAAGTACTGACATGTGCTACATCATGTATACACCTCAAAAATATTACACTAAGTGAAAGAAGCCACAGAGAAAGCCACATATTATATGATTTCATTTATACGAAATGTCCCAAACAGGCAAATCCATAGAGACAAAGAAGATTTTCCAGTTTTTTAAGGCTGGCAGGCTGGGTTTGGGGAGTGACTTCTAATGTGCATGGGTTTTCTTGGTAGTGATGAAAACATTCTGGAATTAGATTGTGGTGATGGGTGCATAGCTTTGTGAATATACTAAAACCCGATGAATTGCACATTTTAAATGGTGACGTGTATGCCATGTGAATTATATCTCAATAAAAATGAAAAGTATTGATAACCTAAGATCTCCCCATGCCCTGGTCAGCTGGCCAGCTTTGGGACCAGTATAGGGTTCTACGAAATGCTGCCTGGACTTCCCTGTTCCGTAGGCAGTAGATGACTGGGTTGCATATGGGCGTGACCACCGTGTAGATGACTGACAGCACTTTGTTGAGGTCCATGGCTTCTATGCGGCTGGGACGGGCGTAGATGAAGAGAGTGGCTGAGTAGAAGATGCCCACCACCACCAGGTGGGAGGCACAGGTGGAGAGGGCTTTGTGACGGGCAGCGGCTGACGGCATGTGGAGCACAGCCCTCCCGATGGCCACATAGGAGGCTATGGCCACAAGGAGGGAGCCCCCGAGGATGACGATGGCAGAGATGAAGTCCACCAGCTCAGTCAGGGCCACAGGGGTGCAGGACAGGTTGAGCAGAGGGGAGACATCACAGAAGAAGTGGTTGAGGACATTGGGGCCGCAGTAGAACAGGCTGGCAATGCATGCTGTTTTGATCACTGAGACCAGCAGCCCCCCAAGCCATGAGGACAAGGACAAGCCCAGGCAGACCTGAGGCCTCATGAGCAGTGGGTAGTGGAGTGGGCGGCAGATGGCCACATAGCGGTCATAGGCCATGGAGGCCAGGAGGGTGCACTCTGTGCAGATGAGGGAGACGAAGAAGAAGAGCTGGGTCATGCAGGCTGTGAAGGACACATGGCAGAGTCCAGTTCTCAGCCCCATGAGCAGGCTGGGCATGGTCACTGACACGTAGCACATCTCCAGGCAGCTGAGGTTGCCCAGGAAGAAGTACATGGGCTTGTGGAGCTCGCTGTGACTGCAGACGAGGTAGATGATGAGCGTGTTCTCCAGGAGGGTCAGCAGGTAGAGGGTCAGGAAGATGGCAAACAGGACATCCCTTATGCCCAGCCTGGTGGACAAACCCAGCAAGACAAACTCCTGGACTCTGCTCATGTTGCCCGACTCCAGGGACCTCTCCATCTAAGTGAAGAAAGATAGGTTAGTGGAGACCATGATCCAGGCAGGAGTAAATGGTAAAAGAGGAAGAGCATCAGGGGCCCTGAGAGCCAAGGTACATGCTGTAGGTTAACTGTTGTCAGGAGGACTGGTGAGCTGGAAAGTTGCAAAACCAGAATCGAAAATCTTCCACCTGTACTTAGCAAATCTGTGATCTTCAGCAAGACAACCTTTATGAGCCTCAGTTATCTTGTCTGTAAAATGGAGGTGAGAGCTCTGATCGTTCTTTGTTTTCTTTTGAGGACCTTAAGTGGTCTTTTCTAGGTTGGATTTCTTTCTTTCGAGCCCCACGTTGGGTATAGAGATCGCTTCAATAAATAAATAAACTTGAAAAAAATTGAAAAATAAAATGTATATATCTAATCATCAAAAGATAATCTGATCACCAGAAAAAAATTAAAATCACCAACTGGAAAAATATTCCTGTGATACAAATGAGTAACAAGGGATCCCTATGTAGGATCTACAAAGAAATTGGCCAATTAATATGCAAAATAGCTTTTTTCATAGAAAATTGGGGAAAAGGCCTGAAAGTATACCTCACCAAAGAATAATTCATCACTCGAAACATGGAAATAGGCTTATCTCATTAGGAGCCAAGGAAACAGAAATTAAAACCAAAATTAGATACCACTTCACATCCACAGAATTGGCACAAATATAAATGTATGAAAATAGTAAGTTTAATAATGAGAACTTTCATACACGGTTGCTGGGAGTCTGAATTGTATGCTCACTTCAGAAAACAATTTGGCATAATGTAGTAAGTTTTAAGATGTGACCATGTCCCAGAAATTCTATGTCCAAGAGTATATCCAGAGTAAGTACTGTTCACAGCAGCACTGTTTTACCAGTAAAAAGGAAAAAAAAAAAACATGTAAATATGCCGTGTCCAGTAGTAGAATTGATAAATAAATCATGATCTCGTTATATAATGGAATACTATTCTTTAATTAAATGAATGAATCAGAACCACATCTAATGTTATGAATAAATCAATCTCAGAAATTTTATACTGGACCAAAAAGGAAAAGTTACATAAGTGTGCAAACAGTTATAATTCCATTTATATAGAATTCAAACTGTGCAAAAATTTTTAAGAAATATATTGTTTAGGGACACAAAGTCACATGACAAAATAAAATAGGAGAATAATGACCCCAAAATTCAGGAAGGATACTTCTTACCAGTGAGGAGTGGTCTAGGAAGAGCACACAGGGGCTTCAAAATAAACAGTCATGTTCTTAAAATAGCTAATGAGTACAAGGGAGTCATTGCGTCTTTTATTATTTTATCTTTTATGTAAATTCCAATGTAGTTAATGTACAGCATTATATTAGCTTCAGGTGTACAATATAGTGATTTCTAGAAACAGCCCAAGTGTCCATCGACTGATGAATGGACAAGGAAGATGTGGTATAGATACACAGTAGAATATTACGCATCCATGAAGAAGAATGAAATCTTGCCATTTGCAACAACACGGATGGAGCTAGAGGGTGTAATGCTCTGTGAAATAAGTCTGTCAGAGAAAGACAAAGGCAGCAAAGTTGGTGCTTAAAGCTCTTTTCAGGCCAGCTTCTGACTGGGGTGGATGTTCTTAGCTCTGAACAAGGCCACCTGGCCTGTCGGGCTGTGCTTGGTCCTGAACGAGGGCTGAGCCACGAATGTGGCTGGCAGTGTCCTGTCCTTGGTTCTAAATAAAAATGAATTGCTGCCACAACCTTTTTCCGTGGACTTCTCTGCTGGATTTCCTTCTCTCTCTGCTCTGCTTTACCGTAGTCTTGCTTCCTGCCCTTCTCTTCCTTCCAGCTGCCCCTGATCTTATCCTCACGTCTTCATGAAGGCTTCTGGAGGCTGTCCTGCCTCTCTGATAACATTAGGTGCTCTAGAATACCTTTGATTAATCTGACGAAGAACGGGTAAGTATACCTGAAAAGGTGCTGGACTCTCAGGGGATGATTCAAACATTTCCAGCCCATTGCACATACATTTGTTACACCTCAGTTGCACCAAGGGCCAGAGATGCCCTTGTGGTTGACTTGGTTTTCAACCCTGCAGAGAAATTTATGACCAGCAGCTTGCTTGCTGTGTATCCACGAGCTAGACACTTAATCTCGCTAAACCTGAGTTAACTATTACAAGGACGGTAACAATATTTCCATCAGGAATGAAGAAGAAACTGTGTAAAGATGGCTTTCATTTATTGCCTGCTTTCTATGTACAAGCAATCTAGATGCAGGAAGATAGAGTGCAGGTCCTCTCATGAGTTTTTACCATTCTGCGGGTAAGAAATACATTCATGCTGTTACCCATCACAGTGGCGCCCACACACACAAACACACACACACACACACACACACACACACACACACAGCACAACACAAATAAATCAGAAATCTAACAAAGAACACTTAAACCTTTATTCTATGTGATTCCCTTTGATATTTTCTCTCGTATTCTGTGCCATGGGCTTTTTTTTAAGATTTTTTTTTTTTTTTTTTTTTTTTAAGGAATCTCTACACCCAACATGGGGCTTGAGCTCACAAACCGGAGACCAAGAGTCACATCCTCCACTGACTGAACCAGCCAGGCATGCCACACCATGTGATTTTTTTTTTTTAAAGATTTTATTTATTTATTTGACAGAGAGAGACACAGCGAGAGAGGGAACACAAGCAGGGGGAGTGGGAGAGGGAGAAGCAGGCTGCCCGTGGAGCAGGGAGCCCGATGCGGGGCTCGATCCCAGGACCCTGGGATCATGACCTGAGCCAAAGGCAGATGCTTAACGACTGAGCCACCCAGGCGCCCCACGCCATGTGATTTTTAAAGCTAGTACTGACCCGATAGATTTCTTTTAGAAGCCTCAGTTTAAAATATACTGTCATTCCGGTTAAGAGAAGGCCTTTGGGATCAGACAGAATCTGGTTCCAGCCCGGGCTCTGTCCCTGACCTAGACCAGGGCTCTGACTTTCTGACCCTCGTGTCTTCATCTGCAGTAGGGACCCTCTCACACTGTCATGGGGATTAAATCTCAGGTAGTCTCCATGGCACCAGGTAGGGCTTAGCACCCCACAGGTGACTTGTAGGAGGCAGAACTTTTCTGGTCTTCCCTTTTCTTTCCCAAATCAAGTGCTCTTGTTTTCTTAGCTCTCAGCTACCATGACACAGGTCCTGCTTTTCTCTTCTAAAGGAGACTCTGGGGGCCAACAATATTCAGCTTCTGCCCCTGGACACGAGTGAAGATGCCAGTGCCTTGAAGGGTTGGCCAGTCAATTCAAGGACGTCAGAGAGGTCCGGAAGAAGCTGTCTTTGTCCTGAGCGATGGGTTCACCCGCCTCTCTCCATTTCGGCCCCCCTGTGTTCTCTGAGCTCCAAGAGAACTCTGCCCTTACATCCAGCTGCAAGCAGAAGGTCCGGTTTAAATCCAAGAGATGGACCTTAGGGGGCTGTCCTAATCTCTGTGGGTTTAGAGGGAAGATGGAAGTGAAACTTTTCATGATTGGACTGGGGCTTGGGAAGGCGACTCGACGCTACGGTTGGTCCCAAGTCCTTTCTCACACAGTTTGGAGCCCGTAATAGATGCGAGGATTTGAGTGGGATACTGGCATTGCAACGTTGAATGAGATGTAATTCCTGCTCTCAAGTTGCTCCTAGGAGTCTGAGGGATAATGACCCCGAAACACACATTTACACATATTATAGTGAGAGATGAGCAACCTGTGGGTGTTCAGAGAAGGGGCACCTGGAGGTTTGGGAACACATTGCAGGAGGGAGTGTGAGCTCAGTCTCTCAGAAGTGTTTCAAGATCACCTCTGCTTGAAATAAGACAAGAAACAGAGAGATAGAACATTCTCCCAGCTCATAGAGAAAACTGAAACATCCTTTCCCCACTGCCTGCTGGATATTTTAGCTGCCTGAGTTAGTATTTCACATGAAGCATTCTATGCATGAAACACATCTTTTCGAGGTGCCTGGTGGCTCAGTCAGTTCAGTGTCTGCCTTTGGTTCAGGTCATGATCCCAGGTTCCTGGGATTGAACCCCACATCGGGCTCCCTGCTCAGCAGGAAGTTGGCTTCTTCCCCTCTGCCCTTCCCCTGCTTGTGCTCACTCTCTCTCTCAAAGAAATAAAATCTTTTATTTTATTTTATATTTTATTTTATATGTTATGTTAATCACCGTACATTACATCATTAGTTTTTCATGTAGTGATCCACGATCCATTGTTTTCGTGTAACACCCAGTGCTCCATGCAGGACGTGCCCTCCTTAATACCCATCACGGGGCTAACCCATCCCCCCTCCCCCTCCCCTCTAGAACCCTCAGTTGGTTTCTCAGAGTCCATGGACTCTCATGGCAATAAAATCTTAAAAAAAATAAAATAAAAAGAAACACATCTTTTCCTCTCTAGGCTATGGATTGCCCACTAAATAGGTCTCTCTGTTCCTGGAATGCCCAGTGCAAATTCGGAGGGAGAACTCTCAAATTCAATTTTATCCTTTTTTTTCTCCTTTTGTGTGATCAAATGACATAGATTTAAAAGTAATGTGCCCACACCATAACGCAGCATTCTTTGAGGAACAGTAAAACCATTGGTCTATAATATGCTGCAGTCAATAAACAACACAAAATATGTTTGAGCTCACGCGTGACCACATTCTCTCCGGTATGTCCTCTGCTCCCCTCATCTCTAAGGGAACGAAGATTGAAACACTTTAACATACTCGTGCGTGTGCTTGCCTGGCTTTTCCTTCCCCTCCCAATGAAATCTAACTCCTCTCTCAGGGTCATCCTCACCTCCTTAGAGAAGCTCTCACCCACTTTTGCTCTTCCAGACACCAGGAGTTAACCCTTTGCTCCCTCCTGAGGGAGAAGTGCGCTAAGGTAAACATGGCTTGATCCCCAGCAGGTATCCAGGAATTTGATGGAATGCCTGGGCTCAACCCAAGTTGAAGACGTGTCCTGGGAATTTGGAGCATGAGAATCTGAATTTGAATTCCCGATCTGTCATTTGAAGGTTGTGTGACTCTGACCTCCCTGAGTCTCCGTGTCCCCATCTATAAAACGGTGATGAGGATGGTCACCTGGAAGCGTTCTCATGAAGATTAAGCTAATCAATGCGCGTAAAGCACCTACCACGATTCCTAGTACGTATTAGGAGCTCAGGAAGTGGTAGTTATTGATTGCTATTATTGATACCTGTCAAATGGAGGTCACGTATACATACATATTGTCTCCATTTTTTAGAACTCACAGATGAAAAATAACACTATCCTTTCCGTGTACAATTTGTGTGTTTAGCAGTGATGTGGCAGAATCAGGAGCATGCCGCTAAACTACATCTCCCAGCACCCCTTGCACACCGGTATGACCATGTGGCTCATCCCTGGCCAATGAAGTGTGGGCAACAGTGATGCATATAAATGTCAGACCTGGCCCTTCAAACCTTGGAGGATGCCTCATTCTCATTTCCTCTCCCTCTCTCTTTCCCTGCCTGTCTACAGACAAAATTTTAAGTGGGGAGCCTCAAGGCTCTGGAGGACAACGGGTGCTATAAGGAAAGACTCTGGGTCCCTGGGCAACTGCAGGAGGGAGAGCACCCCTTGGCTAGCTGCACAGAATTATGGTGCAGGTGAGACAGAAGTCTCAGCATGTTGAGGTGCTGAGATCTGGGGCATCTGTAACAGCGGCAGATTGCATCGTGCTGCCCTTTACGATCCTCTTAGACTCCCCTCTTGCTCCAGCCACTGCTACAGGCTCTGATGAGCTCCACACAGGGTCACTGGAGAGCACACCATCTCCAGTCTGTGCCCAGTGTCTGTGTCAACAGGACCAGAAGCAGCCCCACAGGAACCCACTCGGCACTCGTGGATCTGCAGCTCAGAGGGCTGGGTGTGTAGATACACGTGACCCAAGAAGAGAGAAAGAAAAGGCATAAAAATTGGAAAAAAGAAGGAAAATTACTATTATTTGCAGGTAACATGATTGTTCACACAGAAAATCCTAAGGAATCTACGAAACACATATTAGAGCTAATACATGAGACTACAAAGATTGTAGGATACAGGACAAAGGCACAGAAGCCAGTTTTGTTTCTAAATACTAGACGTGGCAATTGGAAAATAAAATTTACAGAACGATTAGGTATACAAAAGTACTGAAAACATTAAATACATGGAAATAAGTGGAAGGAGAGATACACATGACCCCCACAGTAAAAAATCCGAAACATGGCTGACAGGACAGCTAAAGGTTAAAAGTGCTAAATATGGGTGAAGGGCAGTGGGAGGCGCAGGCTTCCAGTGATGGGATGGGTGAGTCACGGGGATGGAAGGTACAGCACAGGGAATGTGGCCGATGACACTGGAACAGGTTGTATCGTGACAGGTGGCAGCTACGCTTGGGGTGAGCACAGCATGATGTCTGAACTTGGGCAGTGACCATGTTGTACACCTGAAACTAATGTCCCATGGGTCAACTACACTCAAAAAAATTTTTAAGCGCTAAAGAAATGCAAAGGTATAGCATATTTATGATTTGAAAGACTCAGTGTTGCCGAAAACGTCAATTCTGCCCCGAAATGATGTCTAGATTCAATCCAATCATAATTATAACCTAAGGAGGCATTTTTTACAAAAATGCATAGCCGAGTCTACAATTTGTATGGTAATGTAAAGAACCTAGAAGAACCAAAACTATCTTGAAAAAGAACATAGTGGGAGAACTTAAAATTCCTGACATTAAATCTGGCAATAACACTCTAGTAATCAAGACAAACTCCTATTGGTGAAATTATAAACAAATAGATTGATAGAGAATAAATAAGGAGTTTAGAAATAGAGCCACATTATCAGGGAAATATAAATTAAAACCACAATGAGATACCACCTCACACCAGTCAGGATGGCTAAAATTAACAAGTCAGGAAACAACAGGTATCGGTGAGGATGTGGAGAAAGGGGAACCCTCTTACACTGTTGGTGGGAATGCAATGGTGCAGCCACTCTGAAAACAGTGTGGAGGTTCCTTAAGAAGTTAAAAATACAGCTACCCAATGACCCCACAATTGCACTACTAGGTATTTACCCCAAAGATACAGATGTAGTGAAAAGAAGGGGCACCTCCACCCCAATGTTTATAACAGCAATGTCAACAATACCCAAGCTATGGAAAGAGCCCACATGTCCACTGACAGATGAATAGATAAAGAAGACGTGGTACACACACACACACACACACACACACACACACACACACACAATAGAGTATTACTCAGCCAACGAAAAGAATAAAATCTTGCCATTTGCAACGACGTGGATGGAACTAAAGGGTATTATGCTAAGTGAAGTAAGTCAGTCAGAGAAAGACAATTATATGATTTTACTCACATGTGGAATTTAAGAAACAAAACAGATGAACACAGGGGAAGGGAAGGAAAATGAAATAAGATAAACACAGAGGGAGGCAAACCGTAAAAGATTTAACTCTAGGAAACAAACTGAGGGTTGCTGGAGGGAGGTGGGTGGGGGATGGGGTAACCGGGGGATGGGCTTTAAAGAGGGCACGTGATGTGATGAGCACTGGGTGTTATATGCAACTGATGAATCACTAAATTCTATTCCTGAAACCAATACTATATTATATGTTAACTAAATTGAATTTACATAAAATATTTAAAAAAAGAAACAGCCACATTTTTATGCTCAATCTGATTTTTGAGAAAATTGCCAATGCAATTTAAGAGGAGGGTCTTTCCAACAATCATTTTGGTGAAACTGGATTATGTAGGAAAAAATAAAGCTCAACTTATATCACACACATAAACACACGCACATTTTTTGAGTGGCATCATACACACAAATTAGAAAGCTAAAACTAGAAACCTTCTAGGTGATGGTTTTCTGTGACCAGGAAATAGGCAGATTTTGTTAGGATGTAGGCAAATTTTGTTAGGATGTAAAAAGCAATAACTAAATTTAAATATTGATAATTTAGACTTCACCAAAATTGAAAGCTTCTATTTATTAAAAGGCACTACTGGGGCACCTGGGTTGCTCAGTCGGTTAGGCCTTCAGCTCAGGTCGTGGTCTCAGGGTCCAGGATGGGGCCCCGTGTTGGGCTCCCTGCTCAGCAAGGAGTCTGCTTTGCCCTCTGCCTCTGCATCTACCCCCTGCTCATGTGTGCGTGTGTGCGCTCTCTCTCTCTCTCAAATAAATAAATAAAATCTTTTTTTTTTTAAGGCACTGTTAATAGAGATAGGTCAGGAGCCTGCGGGGCTCAGTTGGTTAAGCATCCAACTCTTGATTTCTGCTCTGGTCATGATCTCAGGGTGGTGAGGTCAGGCTCCACACTCAGCAGGGAGTCTGCTTGACTCTCTCTCTCTCTCCCTCTGCCCCTCCCCCCGCTCATGTGTGCATGCACTCGCTCTCAAATAAATAATAAAATCTTTAAAAAAGGAATATAGATAGGTAATAGCTAGTAGCAAAGGGATGGGGAAGGGATTGAGAAAAAGCCCTGTCTTAATTTTTTATTTAATATGTATATATCGGCCACATCACCGTGTCAAAGATATGAATCTATTTCCTTTTATTCAATAGCCCCACTGTTTATCTCAGAATGAATATAATGTATTTAATCCATCCATTTTGGATGGATATTGGGTTTTTCTGATTTTTCTTTCATTACAAAGATGCTATGAATATCTCTGTATCCATAATCTATCTCTACTTGCGGGAACACATAGAAACATTTGTTAAGTATTTGTCATTCTAGGAATCAAGTGATGGGGTTGTTAAATTTGCACTTCTTGGTTTACTGATAAAGTGGACCATCTTGTCATGTGAGTTACCAGTCACTTATCATTTATCTTTGACGACTTGTGTTCTCGTAGACATTGTTCACTTGTCCCATGGGTAATTCAGATTTTGTTCTTGATTGAAATGAACTCATTGTTTATTAGATGGGAAACATATTCCCCTAGTTTTTCTTTTGCCTTTCGGTTATGTTTGGAATCTCGTGGCCATGGCAGATCTTCAATCAGGAGACGAGAGGTCAATGACCCAAGACTGTGATCAAGGCCAGTGGAGAGTTTTCCGAAGTACCACGTGGACCTCCCTGTTCCGTAGGCAGTAGATGATGGGGTTGCACATGGGCGTGACCACCGTGTAGATGACTGAGAGCACCTTGTTGAGGTCCATGGATTTGATGCGGCTGGGGCGGCAGTAGATGAAGAGGGCTGCTGAGTAGAAGATGCCCACCACCACCAGGTGGGAGGCGCAGGTGGGAAAGGCCTTGCGCCGGGCAGCGGCTGAGGGCATGTGAAGCACGGCCACCCCGATGGCTGAGTAGGAGGCCAGGGCTCCCAACAGTGTTCCACAGAAGATGACGATGGCAGAGATGAAGTCTACCAGCTCAGTCAGGGCCACATGGGTGCAGGACAGGTTGAGCAGAGGGGAGACATCACAGAAGAAGTGGTTGAGAACGTTGGGGCCACAGTAGGAAAGGCTGGCGATGCAAGATGTCTTTACCACTGAGACCAGCAGCCCCCCAAGCCATGAAGTCATGGCCAAGCCCAGGCAGACCTGGGGCCTCATGAGCAGTGGGTAGTGGAGTGGGTGGCAGATGGCCACATAGCGGTCATAGGCCATAGAGGCCAGGAGGGTGCACTCCGTGCAGATGAGGGAGACAAAGAAGAAGAGCTGGGTCATGCAGGCTGTGAAGGAGATGTGGTAGGGTCCAGTCCTCAGCCCCACGAGCAGGCTGGGCATGGTCACTGACACGTAGCACATCTCCAGGCAGCTGAGGTTGCCCAGGAAGAAGTACATGGGCTTGTGGAGCTCGCTGTGACTGCAGACGAGGTAGATGATGAGCGTGTTCTCCAGGAGGGTCAGCAGGTAGAGGGTCAGGAAGATGGCAAACAGGACATCCCTTAAGTCTAGCCTGGTGGACAAACCCAGCAAGACAAACTCCTGGACTCTGGTCATGTTGCCTGACTCCAGGGACCTCTCCATCTAAGAACAAATACATCTACAAAATATTTTGCACATTCTCTTCCTTTACATCTTCCCTTACCCTAGATCCAAGGCATATATCACCTGAGTAAATGAAATAATCTCATGTCTTGTTTCTCTGCGTCCATTCTTGCTCCATCTCCATGCAGAAGCTAGTGGGGTCTTTCAAAATCATAGATCATATAGGGTTACTCTTCTGCTTAAAGGCCTTGGCACACTCCCATCATCCTTAGAATAAACATCATGTGTCCTATCATGGCCCTCAAGACCCCAGTCTTCCGATCCTTGCCAATTACTTCAGTTTTAACTCATGTCATGGCTCCTTTTCTCACACCCACTGGAGCCCCAATGGTGCCCTTTTAATTCCTTAAATATTCCAAGGTCTTTCCAGCCTTAAACAATTCCCATACAAAGTCCCTTCTTCCTGAAATAGCATTCTCCCCATTCTTGTTTTTCCCATTTCTGGGAATCCTTGGCACAAGTTTTTTGATGTCTTATCCTTAGAAAATCCCCTATCAAACCCTGTGTCATTATTCTTTACCTCTGCAATCCATTACTTCCTTCCAGAGTGATTGTTACTAATTTTATTTATTTTAAATTATTTGCATGAACTGGAGGTTGTCAGAGGGGAGGGGGGCACGGGGGATGGGAGAAATAGGTGAAGGGAATTAAGGAGTGCACTTGTGATGAGCACTGAGTGATGCATAGAAGTGTTGAATCACTACATTGTGTGCCTGAAACAAATATAACACTGCATGTTAATAATACTGGGATTTACATGAATGAATGAATGAAATTACTTGCATGGTTGTTCAGTTATGCAATGTCTCTCCAACTGGACTGTAAGCTTCTTGAGGAAAAAGATGGGGTCTATCTCACTCAGATCTCTAACCTCAGAACCTAGCAAAGGAGTGCACTGCCCAGTACATCATAGGTTCTCCACATGCTTATTCAAAGCATGGAGGACGAGAGTTGGACTTTCAGGCATCGCACTCCTCAGCAGGTGCTGAGAACCAGAGGATGACCAGACCACCAGCCCCGGGGACGGTGAGTCCAGGGAGGCCTCGTAAGAAAACACAAGCCGCAGGGAAATGGAATGGGTAGTGAGACCTTTTAAGACCCCATCCTCAAATATGCAAGAGGAAGATAGCCATTTCTTTTTTTCACCTTATTACTTTTGCTTTTTGTAGGGCTGGTGTCCACGTTACATATCACAACAAAAGGGAGATTTTCTTTCTGGTTCAAAGCAGGAAATGGACATTCCAAAGCCATGGAATGTCACCATCTAGCCAGAATGTTGATGAGCAGTGCCTTCTCCAAAGATGACTGAGGTTCTCAGAGGCTACGAGCACAAAGTGAGGACACGGATTTTTTTCCCAAACCAGTTCTGCCTGATCTTACCACCTGCCAGTGCCCCGTATGAGGCCGCACTGCTTATGACATGCCTGTTCGAGAGCCACGCTGAGTCCCATTCTGTTCTGGAAACCTCCCTGGCACTATCCCAAGTACACAGCACAGATGACGTTTACTCCAATCCTACTCTGGCTTCTGCCTTTTACAGGGATCTCCTTCAGAAGGAAACGGACATATCTCTAATCCTGGACATGCCACTTCGTCCCTAGGAGGTCTTTGAACCAGTCACGTAATCTCTCTGAGGCCTAGTTGGCTCACAGATAAATCCCGGGGTTCTGAGTGCAGAGGGAAGCCTGGCGTTTATCAAGTCACCAAATGCCAAATGTTGTGTCTGGCGATCTTTGCTCTTATCCCCTCCCAACACTGAGAAGTCATCGCCAGTGATCCCATCTTACAGGTGTGAAGACTAAAGGTCAGAGTCCGTGCGTTTCCCCAAGGCCTCCCAACGGTAAGTAGTAGAAAACAGACTCAGCTTCCCAGGTAGGCTGACCCCATGACTCTTGGGATTTGGGATGACATTTTCATTTTACTTGTTTGGAAACACGGCGAAGAGGAAAAGAAAATTATTCTTCTATTCTAGAAAGGGGAAGTTAGGACTGGAAGAACCATTTGAAGGTACACAGTTTGACAGCCTCATGTTTTTTGTTTTGTTTTTAGATTTTTTAATTGTTTTACTAACATATACTGTATTATTTGTTTCAGGGGTACAGGTCTGTGATTCATCAGTCTTGCACAATTCACAGCGCTCACCGTAGCACATACCCTCCCCAGTGTCCATCACCCAGCCACCCCATCCCTCCCACCCCCCACCACTCCAGCAACCCTCAGTTTGTGTCCTGAGATTAAGAGTCTCTTACGGTTTGTCTCCCTCTCTGGTTTTGTCTTGTTTCATTCTTTCCCCAGTGATCCTCTGCCTTGTTTCTTAAATTCTGCATATCAGTGAGATCATATGATAATTGTCTTTCTCTGATTGACTTATTTTGCTCAGCATAATACCCTCTAGTTCCATCCACGTCGTTGCAAATGGCAAGATTTCATTTTTTTTTTTTTTTTTTTGGATGCACATCCTTGTTTTTAATGGGAGGGAACGGAATACCTACACAGGTGAAGGGTTGTGGTTGATGTCATGATTACCTAGTTGAAATGGATTTGAGGGGCACCTTGGTGGCTCAGTCAGTTAAGGGTCTGCCTTTGGCTCAGGTCATGATCCCAGGGTCCTAGGATTGAGTCCCTCATCGGGCTCCCTGTTCAGTGGGGAGCCTGCTTCTCCCTCTCCCTCTGCTGCTCCCCCCTCACCCTCTCTCTGTGAAATAAATAGATAAACATCTTTTAAAAATGGATTTGAGTTTCCCAAAATACCAGATGTCAGGTGGCTGCAGCTGGACTGTCTTGGGATCCCGGACAAAGAGTCTATAGGTAGGATCTTATTTCACTGTGCCATTCACCTGCAAAGGAAGCTTTTTTAGCCCCATTTTACTGATGAAAAATCAGAGGCGTAGAAAGTCTAAGGCATTGCTCAACTTACGTCAGTCAGTTACGGAGGCAGTGCTCAGTGTCGTTTGTCTCACAGATGAGGATCTGCATCCTGGAGCTGTGGTCACCTGGTTCCTTCACTATGCGGTGTCTCAATTCCCCTGATTACTCTTCTATCCTCGGAGAAGACTGAATGCAGCAAAGGGGTTAGTACACTCACTGCTCAGGTGAAGTCTCTTTGCTTCGGTCCAATAGTGGCTGGAGCTGTGCCCAGTCCTGAAACAGGCACCCCACCTCTGCCCATAGCGTCCCCGCTCCCAGGAAGCTCTCTGTGGTCTTGAGTGGGACTCCCCAGCCAAGCCTGTCCAGCGAAAGGGATGGCAGAGCTCCCGCTGGTGCTAAACAAGAACCCCTGACTGCCCTCTTCCCTTCGTGTCCACCCCCATCAGATTTTTCTCTTCCGTGACCCACTTTCTCTGTGCTCCTGCCTCTGTTAATAATCCCTCTCTTTGTCCCTGCACCAGACTTACCTGTGCCACGAAGTATCCCATGGGTCAACATCACAGCTAAGCACCTTAGGTGCCAAGAGGTTTGGTTATGTTTTCTTTTTTTCTTTTTTTCTTTTTGCTTATCTTACATAAGAACCAGTCAATTTAACTTCAAAAGTCACTTTGGAATTCTTCAGCCCAGAATCAGAGTGCACAGTGATGATTTAGGATTTGTATCTCTTCCCATAAACATTTATCAAGCATCAGCAATGTCATGTGCACTCTGCTAGGCACAGTGGGGATGTGGAGGCAAACAAGCTATACCCCACCCAGAGGAGTTTCCTATCTGATTCTTATTGGCTCGATGCGGACAAGGGACTTAGCCTGTCTGGCAGTCAATAGCCTTTTATTAAAAAAAAAAAAAAAAGATAGATGTAATTATCTCCATCTCAAACTATGTAAACTCTCGTAAGAACGACAAATACCATATGATTCCACTCATATGTGGAATCTAAAAACAAAACAAATGAATAAGCAAACAAAAAGCAGGAGCAGATCTATATAAGTACAGAGAACAAACTGGCGGTTGCCAGAGGGGAGGGGCGTGGGGATGAGCAAAAGGGGTGAAGGAGGGCGGGAGGCGCAGGCTTCTCATGATGGGATAAATAAGTCATGAGAATAAAATGCACAGCACAGGGAATACGGTCACTTTTATGGTACTAGTGTTGTGTGGCGACAGACGGTAGCTACGGAGAAGTTGAATCGCTCTATTGTGCACCTGCCACCTAATGCAACATTGTGTGTCAACTATACTCAGATAGAAACATTAAATAAAAAACAAGAGTCAGGTAGACCTGGCTCTGAATACTAGATCATTACTGAATCGCTGTGAGAATTGGCACAATTTACATGTCTTCATAGAACTTCAGTTTCCAGACAGGCAAGCTGGGAAGTACCGAAGTACTTCTAGGGTTGCCCTGTGCCAAGTTTCTGGCACCTGATAAACGCCATCCAAATGCAGGTATCATCTTTATGGTAGGCACCTGTTTCATCAATCTGGGTTGTAACCATTCTGTGAGGGAACTGTGACGCTTTGCATTTGGCACAGGAGGAATTAAGGTGATGAGAGGCAAAGGAACTTGGCCAAGGTCACACAAGGTCTTCAGTGGCACATCCAGCGATCAAACCTGGATCTGTCTGATTCTGAAGCCAGCAATCCCTCCACTAGAGTGTGTGCATCTCTGTGTGAAAGCAGTTGCACATGTTTGCACGTGTGCCGTGACGCTATCCTTGAGTCTGACCTCCAGACTGGATTTCAGGGCTCACTGTGTAATGTAACCCATTCTAACACAGAGGCAGTCAGCAAGGAGGAGGCAACAGTAGGCAGGGCAGGGTTTTTTTTTTTTTTTTAAGATTTTATTTTATTTATTTGACAGAGAGAGACACAACGAGAGAGGGAACACAAGCAGGGGGAGTGGGAGAGGGAGAAGCAGGCTTCCCGCTGAGCAGGGAGCCCGATGCGGGGCTCGATCCCAGGACCCCGGGATCACGACCTGAGCCGAAGGCAGACACCCAACGACTGAGCCACCCAGGCGCCCAGGGTAGGGGTTTGATGGCAGAATATTCACTCCTAGAAGGAAGAACTGGGAAAACCTCACGTAGGATCTGACATTTTTTTTTCAAAAATCTCAATTTATTGCAGACTCTTCTCTTGTGTTGTAATTCCAGTGTTCCAAACATTAATGAAAACACATTTGTTAAAAAAAAAATCTCCAGTGTCTCATTTCTCATAAAGTCTTAAGTCACAAAAATAGGTTTACAATTTTTTCTGTTTTAATAAAATGGACAGTTGTTTTTTTTTTACTAAATTTACAAATTTATTAACCATACTCCCGAAGTTTTTTTACTATGTTATGTTAGTCATCATACAGTACATCATTAGTTTTTGATGTAGTGCTTCATGATTCATTGCATGTAACACCCAGTGCTCATTGCAACACATGCCCTCCTTAATACCCATCACCGGGCTAACCCATCCCCCACCCCCCCCTCCCCTCTAGAACCCTCAGTTTGTTCCTCAGAGTCCATAGTCTCTCATGGTTCATCTCTCCCTCCGATTAACCCCCTGCTTCATTTTTCCCTTCCTTCTCCTAATGTCCTCCTTGCTATTCCTTATGTTCCACAAATAAGTGAAACCATGTGATAATTGACTTTCTCTGCTTGACTTATTTCACTTAGCATAATCTCCTCCAGTCCCATCCATGTGGATGCAAAAGTTGGGTATTCATCCTTTCTGATGGCTGAGTAATATTCCATTGTATACATGGACCACATCTTCTTTATCCATTCATCTGTTGAAGGGCATCTCGGCTCCTTCCACCATTTGGCTGTTGCAGACATTGCTGCTATGAACATTGGGGTGCAGGTGCCCCTTCTTTTCACTACATCTGTATCTTTGGGGTAAATACCTAGTAGTGCAATTGCTGGGTCATAGGATAGCTCTATTTTTAACTTTTTGAAGAACCTCCATACCTCTTCCCAGAGAGGCTGTACCAGCCTGCATTCCCACCAACAGTGTAAGAGGGTTCCCCTTTCTCCACATCCTCGCCAACATTTGTTGTTTCCTGCCTTGTCAATTTTTGTCATTCTAACTGGTGTAAGGTGGTATCTCAATGTGGTTTTGATTTTAATTTCCCTGATGGCTAATGATGTTGAACATTTTTCATGTGTCTGTTAGCCATTCATATGTCTTCTTTGAAGAAGTGTCTGTTCGTGTCTTCTGCCCATTTTTTGACTGGATTATTTTTTGGCAGGATGTTGAGTTTGAGGAGTTCTTTATAGATCTTGGATATCATTCCTTTAGCTGTAGTGCCATTTGCAAATATCTTCTCCCATTCCATAGGTTGCCTCTTTGTTTTGTTGACTATTTCCTTTGCTTTTTATCTTGATGAAGTCCTAAAAGTTCATTTTTGCTTTTCTTTCCCTTGCCTTTGGAGACATGTCTTGCAAGAAGTTGCTGTGGCTGAGGTGAAAGAGGTTGCTGTCTGTGTTCCCCTCTAGGATTTTGATGGATTCCTGTCTCACATTTAGGTCTTTCATCCACTTTGAGTTTATCTTTGTGTATGGTGTAAGAAAATGGTCCAGTTTCATTCTTCTGCATGTGGCTGTCCAATTTTCCCAACACCCATTTGTTGAAGAGACTGTCTTTTTTCCATTGGATATTCTTTCCTGCTTTGTTGAAAATTAGTTATCCATAGACTTGAGGGTCCATTTCTGGGTTCTCCGTTCCGTTTCATCAATGTATATGATTGTTTTTGTGCCAGTACCCTACTGTCTTGATGATGACAACTTTGTAATAGAGATTGAATCCTGGAATTGTGATGCCACCAGCTTTGTTTTTCTTTTTCAACATTCCTCTGGCTATTTGGGGTCTTTTCTGGTTCCATACAAATTTTAGGATTGTTTGTTCCAGCTCTGTGAAAAATGTCGATGGTATTTTGATAGGGACTGCATTGAATGTGTAAATTGCTCTGGGCAGCATAGATATTTTAACAATCTTTATTATTCCAATCCATGAGCATGGGATGTTTTTCCATTTCTTTGTGTCTTCCTCCATTTCTTTCATAAGCGTTCTGTAGTTTTTAGAGTACAGATCCTTTATCTCTTTGGTTAGGTTTATTCCTAGGTATCTTATGGTTTTCGGTGCAATTGTAAATGAGATCAGCTCCTTAATTTCTCTTTCTTCTGTCTCATTGTTAGTGTGTAGGAATGCAACTGATTTCTGGGCATTGATTTTATATCCTGTCACGTGGCTGAATTCCTATATGAGTTCTAGCCATTTTGGGGTGGGTCTTTTGGGTTTTCCCCATAAAGTATCATGTCAGCTGCAAAGAGTGAGAGTGACTTCTTTGCCTATTCAGATGCCTTTTATTTCTTTTTGTCGTCTGATTGCGAGGCTGGGACGTCTAGTACTATGTTGAACAGCAGAGGTGAGAGTGGGCATCCCTGCCACGTTCCTTGTTCGTTTATTTCTACCCACGAGAATTCCATCCCGTTTCTTGTTTTCTGCCGTATCCTAGGAACCTAGCACAATGCCTGAAGTACAGTAGACAGTACTAGGTAGTTGAAGGTACAGTGGTCAGCAAAGTCCTCATTAAAGAGGTGAACTTTAAGAGACAGGCTGATGAAGTGAGATAGCTAACTACGCAGATATCTGGGGAAAACGTGTTAAGCAGAGATGAGGGCAAGAGCACAGGTGCTAAAGCAGGAATGTGCTTGGAGGATTTGAGGAAGACTGAAGAGATTAGGGAGGATGGTATAGAGTGAGCCACGAGTAGCAAGTTGGACAAAGTCGGGAAGTCAAGGGCCAGGTCATGTGGGGCATCAGAGGCTGTAGGAAAACGAAGTCATTGCAAGTGTGACGGCAAGCGCGGTTGTCTTGATCAGGTGGGTCGCCTGACGCCTGACTTAGATCTGTGACACACGGTAATGAGTGCTGGTGAAGGTGGATCCACTCACAACCCTTTCTGAATCTTCACATGGACCCACATGTGACCTTTGAGAACTGGAGTAGGGCGGGATCAGAAGCATGGAGACCCGTTTATTGCCTGTTTGAGGTAGTTGTCCTCTGACTTGGTTGGGTCTAGTTTTACCTAAAAGAGGGACGGCTTGAAAACCTGGGCATCCTCAATTTGCATGACTGCCTCTTACGCTGGGAGGTGTGAGTCGCGAGCTAGTGCGTGTGAAGAAATTGCCTCACTCCCTCCTGAGCAGCAAGACACTGAGAAAGTGACCTTCTGTAAGAACCTACTGAGCAATGATGTGATGGAAATCCTGTGTCATGCTGTGCTCCGTCCAGATTTTTTTCTTGAGTCACGGGTGCAAGTCGGTTTAGACAAGCCTGTCATATAGAAGTTTTGACCTGAGTATGTTGTCAAAACACACCTGAAGGGGAAAGTACAGCAAAGCAGAATAGCTGAAGGCATGGTATTTGGAGGCAGATACATCTGGGTTATTATTCTGGACGGACAACTTTTGCCCCACAATGGTGGCCCAATTCTCTTTAGATTTTTTTCAACTTGCATTTCACAGTCTGGGGAATGAGGTCATAACACTCTCAACCTTATGGTTTTGAGTTAAATATGGAAGTTCCAGACTCATCTGGGCCAGAGCGACTGACTCGATAAGAGAAAGGAACTTCTAATTATTTTAACAATAAGCAGCTATGCTAGGTGTCAGGTCAGATGTGATGTTCTTGAGAACACAAGAAAAAAATCTCAGAAAAGGAGGCTTGCTACTTATGTTTTCCAGTCTACTTCTTTCAAGATGGCAGACGATGAGTTCTTGTGTCTCTATTTCTCATTTGTTCCAATGATATAAGATCTTTTTCTCCATTCTGGAGAAGTTACTAGAAAAACAGAGTATTTCAGATGGTTGAGATATGGCAAAAGATGGGGATATATATCAAATGTAGGGCATAAAACTACAAAAAGGTGGAGATTGGCAGGAATAGTCAGAAAAAACAGAATAAGTAGCTCAAAACACGATTGAAGACTGTAGTTTTTATTTTTTTAGAACTCAATAAATTTCAACACATGACAACTAGAACCAAAACAACTCTTTATAGTCTCTATTCATATATTTTTCTGTAGAAATATTCATTGTAATACTAACCCCTCTTAGTATTACATAAAAGTCTATTCTAGAATTGTCTGTAAAATCTCAAGTTGTTCTGGGATATATCTGGCCCCAGAGGAATCCAGTAAGCGATTGCCAGCATGAACAAAGTTTATATTCTAGAAGAAGGAGTCATGAAAAAAGGGGTAGGGAGGAACATCCATACTATTTTCCAGAGTGGCTATACCAGTTTGCATACCCACCCAACAGTGTAAGAGGGCTCCCCTTTCTCCGCATCCTCACCAACACCTGTTGTTTCCTGTGGTGTTAATTCTAGCCATTCTGACTGGTGGGAGGTGACATCTCATTGTACTTTTGATTTGTATTTTTTCCCTGATAATCACTGATGTTGAGCATCTTGTCTTGTGTCTGGAACCATCTGTATGTCTTCTTTGGAAAATGTGTATTCATGTCTTCTGCCCATTTGTTAACTGGAATATTTGTTTTGGGGGTGTTAAGTTTTAGAAGTTCTTTATATATTTTGGATATTAACCCTTTATCAGATAGGTCATTTGCAAATATCTTCTCCCATTCTGTAGGTTGCCTTTTGGTTTTGTTGATTGTTTCCTTCACGGTGCAGAAGCTTTTCATTTACATATATATGATGGAATATTATTTAGCCACAAAAAGGAATGAAAGCTTGCCATTTGCAATGACATGGATAGAGCTATAAAGTATTGTGCTAAGTGAGATAAGTCAGAGAAAGACGAATACCATATGATTTTACTCATATGTGGAATTTAAGAAACAAAACAAATGAACATGGTGGGGGGGAGAGGCAAACGAAGAACTCTTTCATTTGCCCAAGATTGCACAGCTGGAGTGGCAGAGCCAGCATCCAAGGACAGAAGGGTCTGGTAGCAACTAGTAAACGTAGAAGGAATGATGGAATTAGAATATCATCAATTGTCAACCACCATAGAAAAAAATGATTTCATAGTGGTTTTTTTTCTAATTCTGACATTTTCATGTGGCCAGATCTGGAAGGATCCATTTTACTTCAGCCCCAAAGTAGTTTTTGGTGGGAGTTCATTTCAGCCCTCACATCTGGCCATCCAATGGCCATGACAGTTTCTGCCCTGACTTCCACCCCCTCCCGTATCCCACACTTTCCAATCCACAGAACACACAGCTTTGAACCATCCAAGGACAGGTCTTGGGCTCAGCATTTTCATGTGGCTGTGATGGCCAGGGTCTCTCTTGGTTCCACACACAATTTTACTGGAACAAGAGGTCTTAACTCCAGATTCTTCTAGTTTTGGCTCTTGAGAGAACCTCCAAGTTCAAACACCTGTGAGCCCTCTAGGGGAAGTGTACATGGAGATCACCAAATCTTTGGCACGAGTAAATGATTGGATAATAAGTCTCTGCAACTGACACCAAATCCTATCTCCGTAAGTAATCAGCTCTGTAGAAGGAAAATGTGATGAGCCATCCAGGTTCCCCTAAAATTTATATTTTAATGGACAAATGTTAGTGTTTGAAATTATAAATGTTCAAACTGATATAAAATATTGTGGGCGAAATATAGTATTAAAGAATTAGCCCTAAAAGTAGAATAAAAAACATGAGGTCATCGTCAATAGTAAAGAAAAGACAGGAAAGGGGCGCCTGGGTGGCTCAGTCGTTAAGCGTCTGCCTTCGGCTCAGGTCATGATCCCAGGGTCCTGGGATCGAGCCCCACATCGGGCTCCCTGCTCCGCGGGAAGCCTGCTTCTCCCTCTCCCACTCGCCCTGCTTGTGTTCCCTCTCTCGCTGTGTCTCTCTCTGTCAAATAAATAAAATCTTAAAAAAAAAAAGACAGGAAAAAGCAATTTCTTGGTGAAAAGACTGTTGGAAACCCATGGGGAGTGTATGGTTGTCCCAGGGATTGGGGGCACTATGGGCTTTCGGATATAGGGTGGGTGGCGGGCACTAGAAGTCTGAATTCCTTTGTTACAACGTTATGTCTCTTATATGGCTTTGCCCTTAGCCCAATGTGCGGGCTCAGGAATGTTTCATCCCCATGCAAATGATCCAGAATAAAGAGGGGAGTCTGGTTACACAATGAGAGGCACAGGAGGCAGGCTGAATGGGGACTTGGAAGGGAAATTATCTTGTTTGGAGTCATGTGGGGATTAGGGATACCTGTATTTTGAGGTGGGAAAGATGCTTTCAAAATGGGGTATTTTCCAGACTAAAAAGACCTAGGGCCATAAACAGCAAAAAGCATGGAATTTAAAGTCATGTTAAGACCAGAGTCCTGAGCCGGTGAGGATGGTCAATATTTTGGAAAGATGAAAAAGCACTGAGGAACATACCCCGTTGGAAATACACTAAAGGGAGCCCTCTAGGCAGCTTTCCTGTGTAACTGGAAGCTGGCCCCCCGCACACAGAGGGCAGGAAGGGACCAAAGAAGGAGGCAGGCCACTCCAGGTTGGTAGATGGCAATTTCAATAAGCAAAGGGAACTTACATACGAGGCTTGTCTCGGCAGCAGCAAGATGAACGGATCCCTGAATCTGCCCTGCAAACCTAAGTTTATAAAGAGGTGCCACCTGGGCTCGGGCAGGTCTTTTCAACATCACATCACTATCTCAAGGCTATGCCCTTGGAGCAGCCTCTGGGAGTGGGAAAGGCAAGCAAATCCACATTCCAAGGCCAGGAGAGAGGATGAGGAGCCTCTGAGTGCCCAGGTGCAGCTCATGGGTAAGTGGGCGGCCACACCTTTTTTTCTGAGAGAGAGCATGAGCAAGAGCAGAGGGGGAGGGGAAAAGAGAGGGGGCGAGAGAGAGAGAGAGAGAGAATCTTAAGCAGACTCCCTGCTGAGCACAGAGCCCAACACAGGGGAAGGGGGCTCGATCTCACGACTCTGAAATCATGACCTGAGCCTAAATCAAGAGTTGGAAGCTTAACCGACTGAACCACCCAGGCGCCCTGGTGGTCCTATCTTTTTTTTTTAAGATTTTATTTATTTATTTGAGAGAGACAGAAAGCACAAGCAGGGGGAGGGGCAGAGGCAGAGGGAGAAGCAGACTCCCTGCTAAGCAGGGAGCCTGATGGGGGACTTGATCCCGGGACCCCAGAATCACAATCTGAGCCAAAGGCAGACGCTTAATCTAGACTCATCCAGGCACACCCCCTTCTCCTTTTAAAAAATATTTCATTTATTGATTTGAGAGACAGAGAGCAAGAGCTAGAGAGAGAGCATGAGCAGGGGCAGTGGTCACATCTTGTTCCCCGAGTCCTTGAGGTGCCTTTCCGTGTCCCTTTAACTCCTGATTACAACTTTGATTCTGAATATGGTTTTCCACAGGGAGCTAGAAAACATTTTTATGCCAGCTCTTTGGCTACCCCCACCCCAATCTTCTTGTTAATTGCCAACAACTGTCCTTAATCATCTGAAGAGAGTGATGGTGATTTGCACTGGGGATTAAATTAGCTCCTCACTGGAGATGCCCCAGGCTCTCCATGCAGAGGGTCACCAAGACTACAGCTGACATGGTAAGGGCATCTCTGTGGGGAGATCGGGTCCAGGAACCCTGTCCCTGTAACTGGCTTGTTGTGATTGACACTTCCCTGCACAGAGCTCTGGAGCAAAGACCAGCCAGGTGAGTGGTTCCTTCTGTTCAGGGCAAAACCCAGGAGAGCAGGAACTTGGGGATGTGGTTGGGCACCAACATGGATTGGGCAGGACGCACGCCAACCCTGCCTCACTCTGAGCAGCTGCATCTATGCCACAGCTGGGTGGAGGTGTGAATTAGGGAGCACAGAGTGGGGTTTCTAGAGGGGTCATAGGAGGCCTTACTGCATGAGACTCAAGTCAGATCTTTTGCCAATAAGGAAGGTTCCATGGGATCCGTTGAGGCTACAGTAAAACCCAGCACCCTGGAGTGCCAGGGAATTTGCAGGTCATTATACTTCAAAGGACAGACCAGCATAAATTTGCTGTATTTCCTCCTGCTGTTGTTGGAGGTGATACGGAACAGTAGGAGGTGCTGTTTGCTCCCTGTGTCCAGACACTATGGCTGAAGTATCTACCAGTGGATCAGGAGACGACTCCTCACCCAGCTCAGTGTAGGGGGAAGAGAAAAGCTATAGGAGTAAAGAAACAAACAGGGATATGATGATGGAGAATGGCGGTCAGGCGTCTGTGAGCAGGTGCAGCTGGGTGGGCTGGAGCTGGAGAAGGTGTGAGACATGGGAGGTGATGGGAGGAGGGGCTTCCAGGAGGAGAATGAACGTGGGTTGTGTGATGACGTGAAAACACGTCTCTGGTTCTTTGTAGGGAAGTGAATTCAGCTGACTATAGGAATGGATGGGAGAGGAGTGGGAAACGCAGTTGGCTGCCTGACCGTGGATGTCCCGCCTCACGCTCCTGCCAGTGGTGAGTAGAGAAATGAGAATCTCTTCCAAAAGACAGCTCTGGGTTGCACCAACCGTTTCTGTTTTTCTGGTTTGTTTCATTATTTCTGCTCTGACATTTGTTACTTCCCTCTAAGTACTGTGGGCTGAGTTCTTTTTTTATTCCTTGAGGTATAAACTGAGGTGGTTTGTTGAGATCATTGTTTCTTCTCCCCTTCCTCCTCCTCCTCTTTTTTTTTTTTTTTTTTTTGGTAAAGATTTTAAGTAATCAATACACCCAACACAGGGCTCGAACTTACACACTGGAGACCAAGTGTCGTGTGCTCCACCGTCTGAGCCAGCCAGGTGCAGATATCTTTCTTCTTTCTTAAGGTAGGCGTTTATCGCTATAAACATTCCTCTTAGAATGGTTTTTGCTGAATCCCCTACGTTTAGTGTGTTGTGTTTCCCCTTAAGCTTGTCTCAGAGTATTTCGTGGTTTCCCTTTGATTTCTTCTTTGCCCCATGGGTTGTTCAGGAGTGTGTTGTTGAATCTGTGCATGTTTGTAAATTTTCCGGTTTTCCTGCTGTTACCGATCACTAGTTTCATGCCATTGTGGCCAGAAGATACTCGATATGATGTCAGTCTTCGTAAATCTGTTAAGACGTGTTTTGGGACCTAACCTATGATCTTTCCTGTACTCTGTGTGTGCGTGGAAGCAGGTGTACTCTGCCACTGTTGGACGTATGGTCAGGATGTCTGTAGGTCGAGGGGGTCTATTGTGCGTTTTGGGGGCAATGCTTCCTTACTGAAACTCTGTCTGATGATCTGTCCAGTGTTGAAAGTTGGGGTATTGCTCATACTTTAAATAAGTAGAAAAGGGCCCTTCTATTTTTGTTTAACTTCATGCAGCAAGTGCAGAGAGAAAATTTTAGTAAGATGAACTCTGGTTCATTTTCAAGGCACACAAAATAGTGTGAGTGTTGGAATGCAGCTAGCCTGTTCTTCCCATTTTACGTGTCATCATTCTTCCCTTTAATCCCTGGTAGTGGCAGGTAATCAAAACAAGGCAACAACCCCTATCATAAAAATAATTCTTCCCACCACTTAATGAGAACTTTGTTCTAGCCGTTGTGATCAGTAATCGACATGAAATCCACCGTGCATATCCACATGAGGTTTGAGTGGTGTTCCATATTAAAGCAAACTTTACTTTTCAATGAGAAAACAGATGCACAGAGTGGTGACTGACGCTCCCCAGGTGGGACTAAGCTTGTAAGTGGATGATTGTAACCCACAGTAAGAGCTTTCAGGATGCAGAGGATGGAATCTTCGTCTGCTCAAGGATTAAGCCTCTGACCCACGGTTCCACTGTCATTGCCATGTCACAAATGAGAGAACAGGTTCTCAGAGCTCAAGGATGTGTCCTAATGTCCCAGCACCATTAATTATCATTGAAGAGTGGGGAATACGAAACAAAACCCGTACTGGGTGAGTCCAGAGCCGATGGTCACAAGGTAATCACTATGCTGTTTCCTGTCTTGTCTACACAACAGTCCCCTAACATGGACCCAGTTTTCCCAAAGAGCAAGAAACTCGGAGATGTTTTGCTCAATATCATTTATTTTTCCTTTCTCACTGTGGCTTCTGATTCCTACAGTAACAATTAGGGTTATTGCCTTTGGAAGGCTTCACACCTTTTACCAGAATAGGTCCGTCTTTCTCTTGTATGTCACAGAACCTTCTTTTTCACTCATAAGGGCTCAGAGCAGTCTTTATTTTAATGGTCCACCCAAATGTGCTATGGTTGCTTTTGAGCTAAGGTATCTAGTTTAATTGGTTCTGGATTCTATAAATGAGAATCAAAGACTCAGAGAAAATATAGAAACTCAAAAGCTCAAAGAGATGTAACTCAATCTGTGCAATGGTTTAATGATAGACCAGTTTTACTAGCTTTATTGAGGTGTAATTGACTAGTAAAATTGTTTATAGTGAAGGTGTACAACTTGATAGGTTTTTAAAAAAAATTGTTACTTCACATACAGTGTAATACTGGTTTCAGGAGTAGAATTCAGTCATCACTTACATACAACACCCAGTGCTCATCACAAGAAGTGCTCTCTTTATTTTTTTTTTTTTTTGAGGCAGTTCAGTATGTTATTTTTTTTCTCATGGAAATAGAAGTTGGTTTTTTTTCTTTTTAAAATTATCTTATGTTAGTCACCATACAGTACCTCATTAGTTTTTGATGTAGTGTTCCATGATTCATTGTTTGTGCATAACACCCAGTGCTCCACGCAGAACGTGCCCTCTTGAATACCCATCACCAGGCTAACCCATCCCCCACCCCGCTCCCCTCCAGAACCCTCAGTTTGTTTCTCAGAGTCCATAATCTCTCATGGTTCATCTCCCCCTCCGATTTCCCCCCTTCATTCTTCCCTTCCTGCTATCTTTTTTTTTTCCACATATAATGTTTGTTTCAGAAGTACAAGTCTGTGATTCAACAGTCTTACACAATTCACAGCGCTCACCATAGCACATACCTCCCCAATGTCTGTGACCCAGCCACACCATCCCTCCCACCGCCCCCAACTCCAGAAACCCTCAGTTTGTGTCCTGAGATTAAGAATTCCTCATATCAGTGAGGTCATATAATACATGTCTTTCTCTGATTGACTTATTTCGCTCAGCATAATACCCTCCAGTTTCATCCACGTCGTTGCAAATGGCAAGATCTCATTCCTTTTGATGGCTGCATACTATTCCGTTGTATATATATATACCACATCTTTATACATTCATCTGTCCTTGGACATCTTGGCTCTTTCCATAGTTTGGCTATTGTGGACATTGCTGCTATAAACATCAGGGTGCACTTACCCTTCGGATCCCTACATTTGTATCTTTGGGGTAAATACCCAGGAGTGCAATTGCTGGGTCATATGGTAGCTCTATTTTCAACTTTTTGAGGAACCTCCATACTGTTTGTTGGATGTAGTGATCCATGATTCATTGTTTGTGCATAACACCCAGTGCTCCATGCAGTACGTGCCTCCTTAATACCCATCACCGGGCTAACCCATCCCCCCTCCCCTCTAGAACCCTCAGTTTGTTTCCCAGAGTCCATCGTCTCTCATGGTTCGTCTCTCCCTCCGATTCCCCCCTTCATTTTTTCCCTTCCTTCTCCTAATGTCCTCCTTGCTATTCCTTATGTTCCACAAATAAGTGAAACCATATGCTAATTGACTTTCCCTGCTTGACTTATTTCACTTAGCATCATCTCCTCCAGTTCCATCCATGTTGATGCAAAAGTTGGGAATTCATCCTTTCTGATGGCTGAGTAATATTCCATTGTACATATGGACCACATCTTCTTTATCCATTCGTCTGTTGAAGGGCAACTTGGCTCTTTCCACAGTTTGGCTGTTGCGGACATTGCTGCTATGAACATTGGGGTGCATAGGGCCCTTCTTTTCACTACATCTGTGTCTTTGGGGTAAATACCCAGGAGTGCAATTGCTGGGTCATAGGGTAGCTCTATTTTTAACTTTTTGAGGAACCTCCACACTGTTTTCCAAAGTAAGAAGTGCCCTCTTTAGTACCTGTCTTGATTGGTGGTTTTGAGTAGTGTTTACTTTTTTGTGTGGACTGAGGTGGGTGGGAGACCACTTTGAAAAACCTCTCTAGGAACTGACTTCTCAACAAGTTACAGTCTGTGGAATTATTAATAAATGGAATTCTTTGGCCAGTAGGGATATTTTCTCTACTGAATGGAATATCTGAAGACATTGGAGGGGCATGTTGTGTATTCAAATGGCTACTGATTTTTTGAAAAGCGTTTTGTGTCCTGTCACTCTAATATATAATATTGAGTCCTCAGGAGCAGAGAGATTAGAGGCAAGGTAGTTAAGAGGTATTGCCATAATGAAAGCAAATTGACTTAAAAATAGCAATCAAATGGAGATGTGAGAGATAATGGAAAAGGATGAATCAAGGATAATTATCTGGCTTAAGCAAATGAGTAGATGGTGACACCATTTACAGGACAGATTCAAATGGAGGATCAGATCTGGGGATGTCGTACAAGTCCGGTAGGAGGAGGGTAATACAGGGTGCATTCAGTTCAGGTATATTGGGTTTAAAACGCCGGTGGGATGTAAGGAGGTAAAGATGTATGCAGTTGAATATATAGGTCTAGAACTGAGAGCTATAGGTAGGGCTTTGGGAATTACCAGTCTTTCCTTGTGACCTAGCAATAGGATGTGCACTTCCAGTCGATGTGCTAAGTGTAAATAAAGAGGAATATCCATAATTCAAAAGTTGAATGTGTATTCCTTGCAATATTAGTTAATCTTATAACATGTGTGTTGTTTTTTGCATTTCCATATAACTTTATTAATGCGTTATAATGGCAGACAGGATGGCAATGAATTATAAAGAGGGTACACTGTATTATTGTTGTCTCCTTCCACATATTCATTTATAAAATACATATTCATTTTATACCCATTATGTGTCAACTGTATTTTTGACCAAGACAGGCGTGCTTCCTAAGTTCGTGGACTTCATATTCTGATGGGGAGTCAGAACATAAAAGTCAATAGAAATACAAAGTAATAATATGAAATTTGTGTCCACGACGTGCTCTCCGAGTCGAGTCTCCTGTGGAATGTGACTGTTTCTCCCTTTTCAGAAGAAAAGGTCCTAGAACTAAGAAGAGTCCTTATGCTGGGACTAACAGCCTACTCTTCACTCCAGGCCACTCTGAAGCCCTTTTCAGAACAACGCCCTAAGAACCACAGGGGAAGAGGCTCTGAAAATGGTCTTGTTCGTACAAATTGGGGTTCGGTCTTTGCCAGTGTCCTCTTCTCCCGTAAGGTCCCTCCAGTCTGGCATGGACACAAGCAGAGGCTCTTCAACATGATGCTCACCCACATGGCTGTAGCCAATCTCTTGGTTCTTCTCTCCACTGGTTCCACTCACAACAGTGGCTTTTGTCTTTAGGCAACCCCTGTCCACTCTTGGGTGTACACTTGTCCATTACATCCACCAAATGGCTTGCAGCACCACCTTGTGCTCCACTGGTGTCCTGAGCACCTTTCAGTATGTCGTTGTCTTCCCCAGGACAGCGGGAGGGATGAACCCCCAAGGTCATTGGTCCTTCCTGATCATCTGCTGGATCTCCAGTGTCTTGATTAATATCTATGTTCCTGTGAAAGTTACTGGTCTACAGGACACATACAACCATACCCAAGGCAAATGGTTTTGCTCATCCTTAGGTCCTAATACAAGTCTTGTCTTCTTGTGGTGCATCTCTGATGCCATGTTTATTGGCCTCATGGTCTGATCCAGTGGTCCCACGGTGCTGCTCCTGCACAGGCACCACCAGAGAGCGCCGTGTATTCACACCCCCAATGGTTACTGCAAATTCCCCCAGAGACCAGAGCTACCCATACCGTCCTGATGCTGGAGACCACATGTGTTGTCTTCTACATGCTGAATTCCGTTTTTGCTTTTTATGTCATTACTTTAATAGGCTCTTATTTATGGTTGATGCATACTTCTTATATTTTAGCTTCATGTTTTCCTACTGTTGGTCTCTACTGCTGATCCTTAGGGATTCTATAGCTCCTAATTTCTGCTTTTGAAATTTTTTTTTTTTAAAGATTTTATTTTATTATTTATTTGAGAGAGAGAGAATGAGAGATAGAGAGCACGAGAGGGAAGAGGGTCAGAGGGAGAAGCAGACTCCCCGCAGAGCAGGGAGCCTGATGTGGGACTCGATCCCGGGACTCCAGGATCATGACCTGAGCTGAAGGCAGTTGCTTAACCAACTGAGCCACCCAGGCGCCCATGCTTTTGAAATTTTTAAAAAAATTTTTATTATGTTAGTCACCATAAAACTCATCATTACTTTTTGAGGTGGTGATCCATGATACACTGTTTTCGTATAACACCCAGTGCTCCACGCAGAACGTGCCCTCTTTAATACCCATCACTGGGCTAACCCATCCCCCTCCCCCCTCCCCTCTAGAACCCACAGTTTGTTCCTCAGAGTCCATAGTCTCTCATGGTTCATCTCTCCCTCCACTTCCCCCCCAACTTTTCCCTTCCTTCTCCTAATGTCCTCCCTGCTATTCCTGATGTTCCACAAATAAGTGAAACCATATGATAATTGACTTTCTCTGCTTGACTTATTTCACGTAGCATCATCTCCTCCAGTCCCATCCATGTGGATGTAGAAGTTGGGTATTTATCCTTTCTGATGGCTGAGTAATATTCCATTGTATACGTGGACCACATCTTCTTTATCCATTCATCTGTTGAAGGGCATCTCGGCTCTTTCCACAGTTTGGCTATTGCAGACATTGCTGCTATGAACATTGGGGTGCATATGGCCCTTCTTTTCACTACATCTGTGTCTTTGGGGTAAATACCCAGGAGTGCAAGTGCTGGGTCATAGGGTAGCTCTATTTTTAACTTTTGAAGGAAGCTCCACACTTTTCCAAAGTGGCTGAACCAACTTGCATTCCCACCAACAGCGTAAGAGGGTTCCCCTTTCTCCCCAACCTCTCCAACATTTGTTGTTTCTTGCCCTGTCCATTTTTGCCATTCTAACGGGGGTAAGGTGGTATCTCAATGTGGTTTTGATTTGAAATTCCCTGATGGCTAATGATGATCAACACTTTTTCATGTATCTGTTAGCTATTTGTATGTCTTCTTTGGAGAAGTGTCGGTTCATATCTTCTGCCCATTTTTTGACTTGATTATTTGTTTTTTGGGTTTTGAGTTTGAGAAATTCTTTATAGGTCTTGAATACCTGCCCTTTATCTGTGGTGTCATTTGCAAATATCTTCTCCCATTCTGTGGGTTGCCTCTTGCTTTTGTTGACTGTTTCCTTTGCTGTGCAGAAGCTTTTTATCTTGATGAAGTCCCAAAAGTTCCATATTTGCTTTTGTTTCACTAGCTTTTGGAGATGTATCTTGAAAGAAGTTGCTGTGGCCGATGTCAAAGAGGCTACTGCCTATGTTCTCCTCTAGGATTTTGATGGATTCCTGTCTCACATTGAAGTCTTTCATCCATTTTGAGTTTATCTTTGTGGATGGTGATAGAGAATGGTCGAGTTTCATTCTTCTCCATGTGGCTGTCCAGTTTTCCCAGCACCATTTATTGAAGAGGCTTTTTTCCATTGCATGTTTTTTCCTGCTTTGTCAAAGATTATTTGACCATAGAGTTGAGGGTCCATATCTGGGTTCTCTATTCTGTTCCATTGGTCTATTTGTCGGTTTTTGTGCCAGTACCATGCTGTCTTGGTGATCACAGCTTTGTAATATAGCTTGAAATTGGGCAGCACGATGCCCCCAGCTTTGTTTATCTTTTTCAACATTTCTTGGTGATTCGGGGTCTTTTCTGATTCCATACAAATTTTAGGATTGTTTGTTCCAGCACTTTGAAAAATGTCAGTGGAATTTTGATCGGGATGGCACTGAAGGTATAGATTGCTCTGGGTAGCATAGACATTTTAACAATGTTTATTCTTCCGATCCGTGAGCATGGAATATTTTTCCATCTTTTTGTGTCTTCCTCAACTTCCTTCATGAGCGTTCTGTAGTTCCTAGAGTAGAGATCCTTCACCTCTTTGGTTAGGTTTATTCTGAGGTATCTTATGGTTTTTGGTGCTATTGTAAACGGAATCGTTTCTTGATTTTCTCTTTTTACAGTTGCATTGTTAGTGTATAAGAAAGCAACTGATTTCTGTGCATTGATTTTGTATCCTGTCACATTACTGAATTGCTGTATAAGTTCTAGTAATTTGGGGGTGGAGTCTTTGGGGTTTTCCACATAAAGTATCATGTCGTCTCCGAAAAGAGAGAGTTTGACTTCTTCTTTGCCAACTTGAATACCTTTTATTTCTTTTTGTTGTCTGATTGCTGTTGAGGACTTCTAGTACTCTGTTGAACAATAATGGCGAGAGTGGTCATCCTTGAAGTGTTCCTGATCTTAATGGAAAGGCTCTCAGCTTTTCCCCATTAAGGATGATATTCGCTGTGGGTTTTTCATAGATGGTTGTTATGAACTTGAGGAATGTTCCCTCTATCCCTATACTCTGAAGAGTTTTAATCAGGAAAGGATGTTGTATTTTGTCAAATGCTTTTTCTGCATCAATTGAGAGGACCACATGGTTCTTCTCCCTCCTCTTATGAATGTGATCTATCACACTGATTGATTTGCGAATGTTGAACCACCCTTGCATCCCAGGGATAAATCCCACTAGGTCATGGTGGGTCATCCTTTTAATGTATTGTTGGATCCTATTAGCTAGGATTTTGTTGAGGATTTTGGAATCCATATTTATCAGGGTTATTGGTCTGAAATTCTCCTTTTTGATGGGGTCTTTGCCTGGTTTGGGGATTAATGTAACGCTGGCCTCATAGAATGAGTTTGGAAGTTTTCCCTGTTTCTATTTTTTGAAACAGCTTCAGTAGAATAGGTATTATTTCTTCTTTGAATGTTTGGTAGAATTCCCCAGGAAATCCGTCAGGCCCTGGACTCTTGTTTTTTGGGGAGGTTTTTGATCACTGTTTCAATCTCGTTGCTGGTTATTGGCCTATTCAGGTTGTCAGTTTCTTCCTGTTTCAGTCTTGGCAGCTTATAGGTTTCCAGGAAGGCGGCATCCATTTTATCCAGATTGCTCAGTTTATTGACATATAGTTGTTGATAATAATTTCTAATAATTTTTTTCTATTTCCTTTCTGTAAGTTATTATCTCTCCCCTTTCATTCATAATTTTATTAATTTGGGTCCTTTTTTGGATAAGTCTGGCTGGTGGTTTATCGATCTTATTCTTTCAAAGAACCGACTTCTAGTTTCGTTGAGCTGATCTACTGTTTCTGGTTTCTAATTCATTGACCTCTGCTCTAATTTTATTATTTCTCTTCTAATGTGTGGCTTAGGCATTGTTTGTTCCTTTTTCTCTAGTTCTTTAAGTTGTAGAGTTGGTGAATTTGGGATTTTTCTGTTTTTTTGAGTGAGGCTTGGATGGCTATATATTTCCCCCTTAGGACCGCCTTTGCAGTATCACACAGGTTTTGGACCAATGTGTTTTTGTTCTCATTGATTTCCATGAATTGTTTAAGTTCTTTGATTTCCTGGTTGGCCCAAACATTCTTGAGCAGAGTGGTCTTTAGCTTCCAAGTGTTTAAATTTCTGCCAAATTTTTTCTTGTGATTGAGTTCCAGTTTTAAAGCATTGTGGTCTGAGAATAGGCAGGGAATAATCTCCATCTTTTGGTATTGGTTGAGACCTGATTTGTGACCCAGGAGGTGGTCTATTCTGGAGAAAGTTCCATGTGCGCTCGAGAAGAATGAGTATTCTGTTGTTTTAGGGTGGAATGTTCAGTATATATCTATGAGGCCCATCTGGTCCAGTGTGTCATTCAAAGGTCTTGTTTCCTTGTTGATTTTCTGCTTAGATGATCTGTCCATTGCTGAGAGTGGAGTATTGAGGTCTCCTACAATTAACGTATTGTTATCAATATGACTCTATTTTTTTTTTAAGATTTTATTTATTTATCTGACAGAGACACGGTGAGAGAGGGAACACAAGCAGGGGGAGTGGGAGAGGGAGAAGCAGGCTTCCCACGCAGCAGGGAGCCTGATGTTCGGCTTGATCCCAGGACCCTGGGATCATAACCTGAGCCGAAGGCAGACACTTAACGACTGAGCCACCCAGGCGCCCCAATATGACTCTTTATTTTAACAGTTGGCTTATGTAGATGGCTGCTCCCATGTTAGGGGCATAGATATTTACAATTGTTTAATCTTCTTGTTGGATAGACCCTTTAAGAATGATATAGTGTCCTTCTGTGTCTCTAATACAGACTTCAGTTTAAAATCTAATTTGTCTGATAGAAGAATTGCTACCCCAGCTTTCTTTTGAGGTCCGCTGGCATGGAAGATGAATCTCCATCTCTTTACTTTCAGTCTGGATGTATCTTTAGGTTCCAAATGGGTCTCTTGTAGACAGCATATGGATGGGTCCTCTCTTTTTATCCAATCTGCAACCCTGTGCCATTTTATGGGAGCATTTAGGCCATTCATTCATGTTCAAGTGGTTATTGAAAGATATGAATTGTCATCATGTTGCCTGTGAAGACGTTGTTTTTATAGATTGTCCCTATAAATTTCTGTTGTATATCACTCTTGGAGTCTTTCTTCTTTTATAGAACCCCCCTTAATATTTCTTGGAGGGCCGGCCTAATGGTCACATATTCTTTCAGTTTCTGCTGGTCTTGGAAGCTCTGCATCTCTTCATCCATTCTAAATGACAGCCTTGCCAGATAAAGTATTCTTAGCTGCATGTTCTTCTCGTTTAGTACCCTGAATATGTCTTGCCAGGCCTTCTGGCAAGACATATTCTCTCTCTGTACTGCCTCTGTACTGAAGGAATCCCTTCCCCCTAACTGCCCGTAAGATGGTTTCCTTGGTTCTAAGATTTGCAAGTTTTACTATCACATGCCGGGGTGTTGGTCTGTTTTCCTTGATCTTGGGAGGGGTGCTCTCTGCCTCTAGGATGCAAATGTTTTTTTCATTCCCCAGATTAGGGAAGTTCTCAGCTATGATTTGCTCAAGTACATCTTCTAGTCCTCTCTCTCTCTCTCTCCACTCCCTCCGGGATTCCAGTTTTTCTGACATTGGAACTCTTCATGGTGTCGCTTATTTCTTTGATTCCATTTTCATCGATTCTGAGTTGTTTTTCCCTGGCGTACTCTTTTCCCTTTTTATCTATTAAATTGTCTTCCAGGTTGCTTATTCGTTCTTCTGCCTCACTTACCCTAGCTGTTAGATTATCTAGATTGGATTGGATCTCACTGAAAGCATTTTTAAGTTCTGCCAATTCAGCTTTCATTTCTACCCTTAGAGACTCTATGTTGGCATTAATCGATTTCTCCATTCTAGCTATTGTCTTCACAATTGCTAGCCTGAATTCCATCTCTGACATCTTGGTTATAGCTGCATCCATTTGTAAATCTGCGGCATAGGTCATAATCTCTGAGTCTTTTCTATTTTGGGGGTTCCTCCTCCTAGTCATTCTGTTGATGGGTGGTTGAGGGAATGTATAGAGTCCAAATTATTGACCAGAACCCAAGTAAGATGCACCTGGTTTCTAGGGACCTTAGGGTTGCTGGCCTCTTGTTTTCCCAGCCTGTCTTCTGGGGGAAGGGCCTGCCGTGCTGTTACTCAGGCAACCCTGTTTGGGCAGAGTTGCCCTGCCCCCCCTGTGGTGGGGAATGGGCTCAGTGGGAATCAGTTTTTTGGGGCTTTTGTACTCTGGTGCCCTTCCCTGGCGGCTTTCCACGTCTCTTCTGAGAGAGCAGAATAGACCGTTTCCAACTCTCTGCCTCAGAACAGAGAGATCTCAGTCTGTTCTTCAGGGAGCTCTCCAGGCCACACTGTCTCCGTTTCTGTCTGTGCTGCTATAAACTGCAGCGTTCTGGGTTGTGCGCCCCTCCACAGCGCTCCCAGTTCTCACCTCCAGGTCGGGGCATGTCTCTGCCCTTTGTGCTTCTAAAACCACCAGCCACTATGGTCAAATAATCTTTGACAAAGCAGGAAAAAACATACAATGGAAAAGAGACAGTCTCTTCAATAAATGGGTGTTGGAAAATTGGACAGCCACATGCAGAAGAATGAAACTCGACCATTCTCTGTCACCATCCACAAAGATAAACTCAAAATGGGTGAAAGACCTCAATGTGAGACAGGAATCCATCAAAATCCTAGAGGAGAACATAGGCAGTAACCTCTTTGACATCGGCCACAGCAACTTCTTTCAAGATACTTCTCCAAAAGGTAGTGAAACAAAAGCAAAAATGAGCTTTTGGGACTTCATCAAGATAAAAAGCTTCTGCACAGCAAAGGAAACAGTCAACAAAAGAAAGAGGCAACCCACAGAATGGGAGAAGATATTTGCAAATGACACTACAGATAAAGGGCTGGTATCCAAGATCTATAAAGAACTTCTCAAACTCAACACCCCAAAAACAAGTCAAAAAGTGGGCAGAAGATATGAAAAGACACTTCTCTGAAGAAGACATACGAATGGCTAACAGACACATGAAAAAATGTTCATCATCATTAGCCATCAGGGAATTTGAAATCAAAACCACATTGAGATACCACCTTACCCCCGTTAGAATGGCAAAAATGGACAGGGCAAGAAACAACAAATGTTAGAGAGGTTGTGGAGAAAAGGGAACCCTCTTACACTGTTGGTGGGAATGAAAGTTGGTTCAGCCACTTTGGAAGAGTGGAGGTTCCTCAAAAAGTTAAAAATAGAGCTACCCTATGACCTAGCACTTGCACTCCTGGGTATTTACCCCAAAGACAGAGATGTAGTGAAAAGAAGGGCCATATGCTCCCCAATGTTCATAGCAGCAATGTCTGCAATAGCCAAACTGTGTAAGGAACCGAGATGCCCTTCAACAGAAGAATGGATAAAGAAGATGTGGTCCATATATACGATGGAATATTAGCCATCAGGACGGTGAATACCCACCTTTTACATCCACATGGATGGGACTGGAGGAGATGATGCTAAGTGAAATAAGTCAAGCAGAGAAAGTCAATTATCACATGGTTTCACTTATATGTGGAACATAAGGAATAGCAGGGAGGACATTAGGAGAAGGAAGGGAAAAATGAAGGGGGGGAAATCGGAGGGAAAGATGAACCATGAGAGACTTGGACTCTGAGAAACAGTGTTTTAGAGGGGAGGTGGGAGGGGGGATGGGTTAGCCCGGTGATGGGTATTAAGGAGGGCACGTACTGCATGGCGCATGGGTGTTTTACGAAAACAATGGATCATGGATCACCACATCAAAAACTAATGATGTATGGTGACTAACATAATAAAATTTTAAAAAAGAATTAAAAAATAAAAATAAAACGAACAGCCACTCCCAGTCCGCACGCGCTACCTTGCCGCTCCAGGTTCCGCCCTGAGGGCTGCCCTAAAGTCCTTTCCGCGCTGCTACCGGTCTGTGAGTCTGTGCCCCGTCCCCAACGCGCAAGACTGTCGCTCACTGGCGTTGTAGGATCCCCACGGCCAGGCTCCCCCCCACTGCCATTTAGCCTCCGATATCTCCCTGCAGACTCACAGCTCCCCGCTTCATACCTCCAAACCAACAGTCCACAATATTCTGTTTGTAGAGATCCAGATCTTCTTAGATCTCAGGCTGATTTCGTGGGTGCTCAGAGTGGTCTGGTAGATATCCAGCTCAATTCTGGGGACCAGTTGAAATAGGGTCCCCTACTCCTCCGCCATCTTTTCTTCTCTGCTTTTGAATGTTGAAAATGACTGTTAAGAACCTAAATTTATAGAAGTCAGCTTCGACAGTAGCCATGATTATACTGTTCAGTAATCATTCACTGAATACCAATTTTTTTAGAGGAAATACACAATGTTTTTTTTACATCTTTATTTGAAATTGACATATAACATTATGCGAGTATAAGGTGTGCAACATGTTAATTTGATATATTTACATATTGTAATATGATTAGCATTAGCTAACACCTCTATCACATCATGTAATTATAACTAAAAGTTTGTACCTTTTGACCCCCTCCCCACCTACCAACCACCAATATGTTACATCTGTTCTCTGTATGAGCTCAGTTTTATTTTTTTTTATTTCTTATTTTTATTTTTTAAAAATCTATTTTATTTATTTATTTGACAGAGAGAGAGACACAGCAAGAGCAGGAACACAGCAGGGGGAGTGGGAGAGGGAGAAGCAGGCTCCCCGCTGAGCAGGGAGCCCGATGCAGGACTCGATCCGAGGACCCTGGGATCATGACCTGAGCCGAAGGCAGACACTTAACGACTGAGCCACCTAGGTTCCCTGAGCTCATTTTTATTTTAAAATTCTACATATGAGTTCATACAATTTCTTTTTGTCTTTGACATATTTCATTTAGTACAATAACCTCAAAATTCATCCATGTTGTTGCATATGGATAAATTGTTTTTTTAAAAAAATTTATTTATTTATTTGACAGAGACAGAGCGAGAGAGGGAACACAGCAGGGGGAGTGGGAGTGGGAGAGCGAGAAACAGGCTTTCTGCTGAGCAGGGAGTCCAGTGCAGGGCTTGATCCCAGGATCCTGGGATCGTGACCTGAGCCCAAGGCAGATGCTTAACAGCTGAGCCACACAGGCGCCCCACACAATTGCTTTTTTATGACCAAATAATATTCCATTGTATATACATACCACATCTTGTCTGTCCATTTGCCCATGGACACTTAGGTTATTTCCATATCTTGGCTTTGGTATCAGGGTACATCTCACCTCATAAAAGGGGTTTGGATCTGTTCTCTCCCTTTTAGTTTTTTGGAAGAGTTTGAGAAGTGTTGGTATTCATTTTTTAAACAATTGAAAGAATTCAGCAGTTGTGTCATCTTGTTGTGGGCTTTTCATTTTTAGATCTTTGATTACTGATTTAATCCTCTTGCTAGTTATAGATATGTTCAAACTTTCTTTTGGAGTAAGTCTTGTAGGTCTCTAGGAAATTATTCATTTCTTCTCGGTTATCCAATTTTTTTGGCAAGCAATTGTTCCTTCTATTTTCTTGTGATCCTTTTTATTTCTGTGACATCAGTTGTAATGTCCTCACTTTAATTTCTGATTTTACTTACCTTTCCAAAAAACCCACTCTCATTGTTGGTTTTTCTATTTTTCTCTTCTCTGATTTGTTTATATCTGTTCTCATCTTTATTTTCTTCCTCCTGCTAAATTTGAATTTATTTTATTTTATTATGTTAATCACCATACATTGCATCATTAGTTTTTGATGTAGTGTTCCATGATTCATTGTTTGCATATAACACCCAGTGCTCCATGCAGAACGTACCCTCTTTAATACCCATCACCAGGCTGGCTAACCCATTCCCCTATCCCCCCTCCCCTCTAGAACCCTCAGTTTGTTACTCAGAGTCCATAGTCTCTCATGGTTCGTCTCCCCCTCCAATTCCCCCCCTTTCATTTTTCCCTTCCTACAATCTTCTTTTTTTTAACATATAATGTATTGTTTCAGAGGTACAGGTCTGTGATTCAACAGTCTTACACAATTCACAGCGCTCACCATAGCACATACCGTCCCCAATGTCTATCACCCAGCCACCCCATCCTTCCCACCCCCCACCACTCCAGCAACTCTGTTTGTTTCCTAAGATTAAGAATTCCTCATATCAGTGAGGTCATATGATACATGTCTTTCTCTGATTGACTTATTTCGCTCAGCATAATCCTCCAGTTCCTTCCACATCATTGCAAATGGCAAGCTTTCATTCCTTTTGATGGCTGCATAATATTGCATTGTGTGTGTGTGTGTATCACATCTTTATCCATTCATCTGTTGATGGACATCTTGGCTCTTTCCGTAGTTTGGCTATTGTGGACATTGCTGCTATAAACACCAGGGTGCACATTCCCCTTTGGATCCCTACATTTGTATGTTTGGGGTAAATACCCAGTAGTGCAATTGCTGGGTCGCATGGTAGCTCTATTTTCAACTTTTTGAGGAACCTCCATACTGTTTCCCAGAGTGGTTGCACCAGCTTGCATTCCCACCAACAGTGTGGGAGGGTTCCCCTTTCTCCACATCCCTACCAACATCTGTCGTTTCCTGACTTGTTAATTTTAGCCATTCTGACTGGTGTGAGGTGGTATCTCATTGAGGTTTTGATTTGGATTTCCCTGATGCTTAGTGATGTTGAGCACTTATTCATGAGTCTGTTGGCCATTTGGATGTCTTCTTTGGAAAACTGTTCATGTCTTTTGCCCATTTCTTGATTGAATTACTTGTTATTTGGGTGTTGAGTTTGATAAGTTCTTTATAGATTTTGGATACTAGCCCTTTATCTGATATGTCATGATCGTCAAGACAGTGTGGTACTGGCACAAAAACAGACACATAGATCAATGGAACAGAATAGAGAGCCCAGAAATGGACCCTTAACTCTATGGTCAACTAATCTTCGAAAAAGCAGGAAAGAATGTCCAATGGAAAAAAGACAGTCTCTTCAAAAAATGGTGTTGGGAAAATTGGACAGCCACATGCAGAAGAATGAAACTGGACCATTTCCTTACACCACACACAAAAATAGACTCAAAATGGTTGAAAGAACTAAATGTGAGCTAGGAGTCCATCAAAATCCTAAATTTGAATTTAGTTGTAATTTTTATAATCCCTTGAGGTGTAAAGTTAGATTATTTATCGATTTCTTTCTCTTTTTTAATGTAGGTGATTATCGTTATAAACTTGCCTCTTAGCACTGCTTTTGCTACATCACATAAGGTTTTTTTGTTTTAGAGATTTTGTTTATTTGAGAGAGATAGAGAAAGCACAAGCAGGGGGAGCAGTGGGCAGAGGGGGAGGGAGAAGCAGACTCCCTGCTGAGCAAGGAGCCCAACCTGGGACTCGATCCCAGGACCCTGGGATCATAACCTGAGCTGAAGGCAGATGTTTAACCGACTGAGCCACCCAGGTGCCCCTGCAGCATCCCATAAATTTTGATATGTGGTGTTTTCGTTTTCTTTCTTTTTAAATTTTTATTTAAATTCTAGCGAGTTAGCGTACAGTGCAGTATTGGTCTCAGGAGTAGAATTCAGTGATTTATCACTTACATCCAACACCCAGTGCTCATCACAAGTGACCGTCCTTAATCTCTGTCACCCATCTAGCCCATCCCCAGTGATTTCGTTTTCATTTGTCTTACGATATTTAAGAAAATTCTCTTAATTTTTGTTTGACGTTTTTGTTCAAGAGTGTGTTGTTTAGGGGGCGCCTGGGTGGCTCAGTCATTAAGCGTCTGCCTTCAGCTCAGGTCATGATCCCAGGGTCCTCGGAATGAGCCCAACTTCGGGCTCACTGCTCAGCGGGAAGCCTGCTTCTCCCTCTCCCACTCCCCCTGCTTGTGCTCCTGCTCTCGCTGTCTCTGTCAAATAAATAAATAAAACCTTAAAAAAAAAAGAGTGTTGTTTAATTTCCCCATATTTGTGAATTCTGGAGCTTTCCTTCTGTTATTGATTCCTAGTTTTATTCCACTGTGGTCAGAAAAGATACTTGGTAGTATTTCAGTCCTCCTAAATGTTTCATACTTGCTTTGTGATATAATATGGGATCCGTCATGGAGACTGTTCTGTGTACAGTGGAGAAGTGTCTTTTGCTATTGGGCAAAGTGTTCTATATTGGCTCCACTTGGTCTATAGTGTTGTGCAAGTTTGCTGTTTCCTTACTGATGTTCTGTCTGGATGTTCTATCCATTATTGAAAGTGGGATACTGAAGTCACTGATATTCTGTTGCTATATATTTCTTCATTCAGATCTGTCAGTGTTTGCTTTATATATCTAAGCCCTCTAGTGTTGGGTGCATATACGTTTATAATTGTAATATCTGCCTAACAGATTGACCCTATTATTATGTAATCAACTTCTTTGTCTACTATGACCATTAGTGAATTTAAAATCTATTTTATCTGATAAAAATATAGCCACCTCTTCTCTCTTTGTTACCACTTGGATGGAGTATCTTTTTCCATGCCTTCACTCGCAGCCTACGTGTGTCTTTAAATCTATAGTGCGACTCTTGAACACAGCATATAGTTGGATCTTATTTTATTTTGTATTTTTGACTGATGTGGGTCTCTTTATCGGCACAGGGGCCTACAGAACCCTCCCTCTCCCTCTCCACCCTCTTCCCTGTACAAATAAACTCTATCTTTCCCCCCCTGCTCTGTCTGCTTTTCTGCTTGGGCCAGGGAGGCTCAGTCAGCCCCTAAGACTTGTGCCCCAGGACACAAAGAACCAGCATCCCCTATGCATATACACCATACACACTCGCCTATGAGTTGAGGGAAACTAGGAGGCAGCAGGAGGGCTTGTAGAGGCCCTCAGGCTTCCACTAAGAGCTGAGCACAGTTGGTCAGTGAAGGCTGACTGCAGTATTGGGAGCAGCAGTGTGAGGAGCATGGGGTCGGGGGGCAGCTCCTAAAGGTGGGGCTGAAAGGAGCTGAGGCCACTGAGTGGGCCTCGGGGAGAAGTAGGGGAGGCAACCACCCAGGCCCTGTGGGGTCAGAGTGGGGCAGGACAGGAACCCCCAAAGCCACCAAATTAAGTGATCTTAGGGCTGGAAGAGGCAGACTCCTTCCTGTGGGAGCTGGTTCCCCCGCCCAGCCCCCTCCAGGCAGGGTGACCTGGAAGGATGTGACAGTGAATGGTGGGGGCTCTGCTGCCCCAGGGCCTCCTCAAGGTGGTCCAGATCTCACTGATCATCTCTTTAGCAATTTCCTTGCTCTGCCAGTCAAATGAGGCTTTCACAAGAGGGAGCCTGAAGCGAAGCCAAGTGCAGCATCCATGTTGGAGACACAGGTCTGCTCCTTGAAGGACTTCTTGGTGCCATGGAGCAGCTTCTCTTGTGTAGACTCAAAGCAGTGGTCCAGGCTCCAGGTTGTCTTCTGTCCCAGGTTCCAAATCAAGTAATTGTTAGGATGCTTGGCTCTGTGTGGTTAATGAGCTCTGATACTTGCTGCAAATAATCTGTCCCATACACCACCGTGGGCTCAGAGTCCCCCAGCTCCAGTGGTGAAAGCAAGAAAGGCAGAAACTCCTGCCAGTCTGTGGAGGGTGCCAGACGTGTAGCTCCACAATGTGCATAGTTGGATCTTATTTTTAAAAATCCATTCAGCCACTCAGTCCTTTGGGGAGTATAATCCATTTATGTTTAAAGTAATCATTGATAGGTAAGGGCTTCATATTGTCATTGTTTTCTGTTTGTCCTGTAGCGCATTTGTGTCTCTTTTCCTCTCTTGCTGTCTTTCTTTGTGATTTTTAGATTACTGTACTGATATACTTTGATTCCCTTCACTTTTTCCTTTGTGCATCTTCCATAGGTATTTTCTTCGTGGTTACCCTCAGGCTTACATAAAATGTCCTATAGTTACAGTAGTCTATATTACACTGATAAGTTTGATTGCATACAACACTTTGCCCTCTTACTCCCCTCCCACACTCTGTGATACTGATGTGACAGTTTATATCCGTTTATATTGTGTATCCATTAACAAAAGTTGATAGTTATAGTTATTCTTTTTTTTTGACCACTTTCAATTTTATTAAATATAAGGAAAATTCTCCCATACAAAACAGATGTATTGACTGAGGTCAGTGAAACCCCTAATGTCTCATCTTTTTTTTATTATGTTAATCACTATACATTACATCATTAGTTTTTGATGTAGTGTTCCATGATTCATTGTTTGCATATAACACCCAGTGCTCCATGCAGAATGTGCCCTCCTTAATACCCATCACCAGGCTAACCCATCCCCCACCCCCTCCCCTCTAGAACCCTCAGTTTGTTTCCCAGAGTCCAGAGTCTCTCATGCTTTGTCTCCCTCTCTGATTTCACAATCTTCATTTTTCCCTCCCTTCCCCTACGGTCCTCCCTGCTATTCCTTATGTTCCACAAATAAGTGAAACCATATGATAATTGTCTTTCTCTGCTTGACTTATTTCACTTAGCATCATCCCCTCCAGTCCCATCCATGTCGATACAAATGGTGGGTATTCATCCTTTCTGATGGCTGAGGAATATTCCATTGTATATATGGACCACATCTTCTTTATCCATTCATCTGTTGAAGGGCATCTCAGCTCTTTCCACAGTTTGGCTATTGTGGACGTTGCTGCTATGAACATTGGGGTGCATATGGCCCTTCTTTTCAGTACATCTGTGTTTTGGGGGTAAATACCCAGGAGTGCAATTGCTTGGTCATAGGGTAGCTATTTTTTTAAATTTTATTATGTTAGTCACCATACATTACATCACTCATTTTTGATGTAGTGTTCCATGATTCATTCCCTGTGTATACGTGCCCTCCTTAATACCCATCACCGGGCTAACCCATCTCCCCACACCCCTCCTCTCTAAAACCCTCAGTTTGTTTCTCAGAGTCCATTGTCTCTCATGGTTTGTCTCCCACTCCAATTCCCCCCCCCCTTCATTTTTCCCTTTGTGCTATCTTTTTTTTTTTAACATATAATGTATTTGTTTCAGAGGTACAGGTCTGTGATTCATGAGTCTTACACAATTCGCAGCTCTCACCATAGCACATACCCTCCCCAATGTCTATCACCCAGCCACCCCATCCCTCCCACCCCCCACCACTCCAGCAACCCTCAGTTTGTGACCTGACATTAAGAATTCCTCATCAGTGAGATCATATGATACATGTCTTTCTCTGATTGACTTATTTCACTCAGCATAATACGCTTCAGTTCCATCCACATCATTGCAAATGGCAAGATTTTGGGGGGTTTTGATGGCTGTATAATATTCCATTGTATATATATACCACTTCTTTATCCACTCATCTGATGATGGACATAGGGGCTCTTTCCACAGTTTGGCTATTGTGGCCATCGCTGCTATAAACATTGGGGTGCACGTACCCCTTCGGAAACCTACATTTGTATCTTTGTGGTAAATACCCACTGGTGCAATTGCTGGATCGTATGGTAGCTCTATTTTCAACTGTTTGAGGGACCTCCATACTGTTTTCCAGAGTGGTTGCACAAGCTTGCATTCCCACCAACAGTGTAGGAGGGTTCCCCTTTCTCTGCATCCCGGCCAACATCTGTCATTTCCTGACTTGTTAATTTTAGCCATTCTGACGGGTGTGAGGTGGTATCTCATTGAGGTTTTGATTTGGATTTCCCTGATGCTGAGGGATGTTGAACACTTTTTCATAAGTCTGTGGGCCATTTGAATGTTCTTTGGAAAAATGTCTGTTCGCGTCTTCTTAATTGGATTATTTGTTCTTTGGGTGTTGAGTTTGATAAGTTCTTTATAGATTTTGGATACTAGCCCTTTATCTGATATGTCATTTGCAAATATTTTCTCTCCTGTCGACTGTCTTTGGTTTTGTTGACTGTTTCCTTTGTTATTCAAAAGCTTTTTATCTTGATGAAGTCCCAATAATTCATTTTGCCCTGGCCTCCCTTGCCTTTGGCAATGTTTCTAGGAAGAAGTTGCTGTGCCTGAGGTCGAAGAAGTTGAGGGTAGCTCTATTTGTAATTTTTTGAGGAACCTCCACACTGTTTTCCAAAGTGGCGGTACCAACTTGCATTCCCACCAACAGTGTAAGAGGGTTCCCCTTTCTCCACAACCTCTCCAAAATTTGTTGTTTCTTCCCATGTCAATTTTTGCCATTCTAACTGGTGTAATGTAGTATCCGATGTGGTTTTGATTTGAATTTCCCTGATGGCTAATGATGATGAACATTGTTTTCATGTGTCTGTTAGCCATTTGTATGTCTTCTTTGGAGAAGTGTCTTGCCCATTTTTTGACTTGATTATTTGTTTTTTGGGTGTTGAATTTGAGAACTTCTTTATAGATCTTGGATACCAGCCCTTTATCTGTAGTGTCATTTGCAAATATCTTCTCCCATTCTGTGGGTTGCCTTTTTGTTTTATTGACTGTTTCCATTGCTGTGCAGAAGCTTTTTATCTTGATGAAGTCCCAAAAGTTCATTTTTGCTTTTGTTTCACTAGCCTTTGGAGATGTATCCTGAAAGAAGTTGCTGTGGCCGATGTCAAAGAGGTTACTGCCTATATTCTCTTCTAGGATTTTGATGGATTCCTGTCTCACATTGAGGTCTTTCATCCATTTTGAGTTTATCTTTGTGGATGGTGTTAGAGAATGGTCGAGTTTCATTCTTCTGCATGTGGCTGTTCAATTTCCCAACACCCATTTATTGAAGAGACTGTCTTTTTTCCATTGCATGTTTTTTCCTGCTTTGTCAAAGAGTATTTGACCATAGAGTTGAGGTCCATATTTGTGTTTTCTATTCTGTTCCATTGGTCTATGTGTCTGTTTTTGTGCCAGTATCATCTGTCTTGGTGATCACAGCTTTGTAATATAGCTTGAAATCGGGCAACGTGATGCCCCCAGCTTTGTTTTTCTTTTTCAACATTTCCTTGGTGATTCGGGGTCTTTTCTGATTCCATACAAATTTTAGCATTGTTTGTTCCAGCACTTTGAAAAATGTCAGTGGAATTTTGATCGGGATGGCATTGAAGGTATAGATTGCTCTGGGCAGCATAGACATTTTAACAATGTTTATTCTTATCCATGAGCATGGAATATTTTTCCATCTTTTTGTGTCTTCTTCAATTTCTTTCATGAGCATTCTGTAGTTCCTAGAGTAGAGATCTTTTACCTCTTTGGTTAGGTTTTTTCTGAGGTATCTTATGGTTTTTGATGCTACTGTAAATGGAATCGATTCTCTAATTTCTCTTTGTACAGTTGCCTTCTTAGTGTATAAGAAAGCCACTGATTTCCGTGCATTGATTTTGTATCCTGCCATATTACTGAATTGCTGTATGAGTTCTAGTAATTTGGGGGTGGAGTCTTTGGGGTTTTCCACATTAAGTATCATATCATCTGCAAAGAGAGAGAGTTTGACTTCTTCTTTGCCAATTTGAATACCTTTTATTTCTTTTTGTTGTCTGATTGCTGTTGCTAGGACTTCTAGTACTCTGTTGAACAATAATGGCGAGAGTGGTCATCCTTGAAGTGTTCCTGATCTTAATGGAAAGGCTCTCAGCTTTTCCCCATTAAGGATGATATTCGCTATGGGTTTTTCATAGATGGATGTTATGAACTTGAGGAATGTTCCCTCTATCCCTATACTCTGAAGAGTTTTAATCAGGAAAGGATGTTGTATTTTGTCAAATGCTTTTTCTGCATCAATTGAGAGGACCATATGGTTCTTCTCCTTCCTCTTATTAATGTCATCTATCACACTGATTCATCTGCGAATGTTGAACCACCCTTGCATCCCAGGGATAAATCCCACTTGGTCATGGTGGATGACCCTTTTAATGTATTGTTGGATCCTATTAGCTAGGATTTTGCTGAGGATTTTGGAATCCATATTCATCAGGGTTATTGGTCTGAAATTTTCCTTTTTGATGGGGTCTTTGCCTGGTTTGGGGATCAAGGTAATGCTGGCTTCATAGAATGAGTCTGGAAGCTTTTCTTCTGTTTCTATTTTTTGAAACAGCTTCAGTAGAATAGGTATTATTCCTTCTTTGAATGTTTGGTAGAATTCCCCAGGAAATCCATCAGGCCCTGGACTCTTGTTTTTTGGGAGGTTTTTGATCACTGCTTCAATCTCATTGCTGGTTATTGGCCTATTCAGGTTGTCAATTTCTTCCTGTTTCAGTCCTGGGAGTTTATAGGTTTCCAGGAAGGCATCCATTTCTTCCAGGTTGCTTAATTTATTGGCATATAGTTGTTGATAATAATTTCTGATAATTGTTTCTGTTTCCTTGGTGTTAGTCGTGATCTCTCCCCTTTCATTCATAATTTTATTAATTTGGGTCCTTTCTCGTTTCTTTTGGATAACTCTGGCCAGTGGTTTATTGTTCTTATTAATTCTTTCAAAGAACCAGCTTCTAGTTTCATTGAATTGATCTATGTTTCTGGATTCTAATTCATTGATCTCTGCTCTAATCTTAATTATTTCTCTTCTACTGTGTGGCTTAGGCATCCTTTGTGGCTTTTTCTCTAGTTTTTTAAGGTGTAAAGTTGGTGAATTTGGGATTTTTCTATTTTTTTTTGAGTGAGGCTTGGATGGCTATGTATTTCCTCCTTAGGACTGCCTTTGCAGTATCCCATAGGTTTTGGACCGATGTGTTTTCATTCTCATTGGTTTCCATGAATTGTTTAAATTCTTCTTTCATTTCCTGGTTGACTCAAACATTTTGAGCAGAGTGGTCTGTAGCTTCCAAGTGTTTGAATTTCTTCCAAATCTTTTCTTGTGATTGAGTTCCAGTTTTAAAGCATTATGGTCTGAGAATAGGCAGGGAATAATCTCAACCTTTTGTATCGGTTGAGACTCGATTTTTGACCCAGCATGTGCTCTATTCTGGAGAAAGTTCCATGTGCACTCGAGAAGAATGAGTATTATTTTGTTTTAGGGTGGAATGTTCCATATATATCTATGAGGTCCATCTGGTCCAGTGTGTCATTCATGGCTCTTGTTTCTTTGTTGATTTTCTGCTTAGATGATCTGTCTATTGCTGAGAGTGTAGTATTGTGGTCTCCTACAATTAACGTATGTTATCAGTATGGCTCTTTATTTTGGTTAACAGTTGGCTTATGTAGATGGCTGCTCCCATGTTGGGGGCATAGTTATTTACAATTGTTAGATCTTCTTGTTGGATAGACCCTTTAGGAATGATATAGTGTCCTTCTGTGTCTCTAACTACAGACTTTAGTTTAAAATCTAATTTGTCTGATAGAAGAATTGGTACCCCAGCTTTCTTTTGAGGTCCACTGGCATGGAAGATGGATCTCCATCCCTTCACTTTCAGTCTGGATGTATTTTAGGTTCCAAATGAGTCTCTTGTAGATAGCATATGGATGGGTCCTGTCTTTTTATCCAATCTGCAACCCTGTGCCATTTTATGGGAGCATTTGGGTCGTTCTTTTTAGAGTGATTATTGAAAGATACGAATTTATTGTCATCATGTTGCCTGTAAAGTCCTTGTTTCTATGGATTGTCTCTGTAAATTTCTGTTCTATATCATTCTTGGGGTCTTTCTCCTTTTATAGAACCCCTCCCCGCTTAATATTTCTTGCAGGGCTGGCTTAGTGGTCACATATTCTTTCAGTTTCTGCCAGTCTTGGAAGCTCTGCATTTCTCCATCTATTCTAAATGACAGCCTTGCCAGATAAAGTATTCTTGGCTGCATGTTCTTCTCGTTTATTACCCTGAATATGTCTTGTCAGCCCTTTCTGGCTTGCCAGGTCTCTGTGGACAGGTCTGATGTTATTCTGATGTTCCTCCCTCTGTACGTAAGGAATCTCTTCCCCCTAACTGCCCTTAAGATGGTTCATTGGTTCTAAAATTTGCAAGTTTTACTCTTACATGCTGGTGTGTTGGTCTGTTTTCCTTGGTCTTGTGAGGGGTCCTCTCTGCCTCTAGGACATAAATGTTTGTTTCATTCCCCAGATTAGTGAAGTTCTCAGCTATGATTTGCTCATATGTATCTTCTCGTCCTCTTTCTCTTTCCACCCTCTCAGGGATCCCAATAATTCTGACATTGGAATGTTTCATGGCATCACTTATTTGTCTAATTCTGTTTTCATGGATTTTGAGCTGTTTCTCCCAAGCCTCCTCTTTTTCCTTCTTTTCTGTCAATTGGTCTTCTAGATCACTAATTCGTTCTTCTGCCTTGTTTACCATAGCTGTTAGGGTATTTAGAATGGCTCTCATTGATAGCATTTTTAAGCTATGCCAGTTCAGCTTTCATTTCTGCCCTTAGAGACTCTATGTTGCCATTAATCAGTTTCTCCATTCTCGCTATCATCTCCATAACTGTTACCTTGAAGTCCGTTTCTGACATCTTGGTTATATCTGTATCCATTTGTAAATCTGTGGCAGAAGTCACAGTCTCTGAGTCTTTCCTATTTGGGGGGTTCCTCCTCCTAGTCATTTTGTTGAGGGGTGGTTGAAGCAGTGTACAGAGTCCAAATTATTGACCACAACCCAAGCAAGATGCAGCTGTTTTATAGGGACTTTAGGGTTGTTGGCCTCTCGTCCTTCCAGCCTGTCCCTAACCCTAATCCTGTCTTCTGGGGGAGGGGCCTGCCACACTGTTACTCAGCGACCCTGTTTGGGCAGAGTTGCCCTGCCCCCTGTGTGTGGGGGGTGGGCTCATTGAAAACCAATTTTGGGGGGCTTTTGTTCTCTGACAGCTTTCTGCGTCTCTTCCAAGAGTCAGAGCAGAAGAGACCTTTTCCAACCCTCTGCCTCAGAAGAGAGAGATCGCAGTCTGTTCTTCTGTGAGCTCTCCAGGCCATGCTCTCTCCATTTCTGTCTGTGCTGCTAAAAACTGCAGCATCCTGGGTTGTGCGCCCCTCAGCAGCACTCCCAGTTCTCGCCTCCAGGTCAGGGCATGTCTCTGCCCTTTGTGCTTCTAAAACCGCCAGCCAGCCCTGTTTGCATGCCCACCCGGGCAGCTCCAGGTTTCCACTGGGGGGGGGGGGTATGCCCTAAAGTCCTTTCCCCACTGCTACTGGTCTCCGAGTCTATGCCCCATCCCCAGTGCAGGAGGCTTTCTCGCACTGGTGGTACAAGATCCCAACGGCTCCCTCCCCCTTCTGTTTATCTTCCAATATCTGCCCGTGGAATCACGGCTCCCCACTTAATACCTCGAAACCAACCACCTGTGATAGTCTAATTGTAGAGATTCAGATCTGTCTTCTTACATCTCAGGCTGATTTTGTGGGTGTTCAGAATGATCTGGTAGATATCCACCTCAATTCAGGGGACTAGTTGGAATAGGGTCCCCTAATCCTCTGCCATCTTTTTTACACTCCCTGGACCACATCTTCTTTATCCATTCATCTGTTGAAGGGCATCTCAGCTCCTTCCACAGTTTGGCTATTGCGGACATTGCTGCTATGAACATTGGGGTACATGTGCTCCTTCTTTTCACTACATCTGTGTCTTTGGGGTAAATCCCTAGTAGTGCAATTGCTGGGTCTTAGGGTAGCTCTATTTTTAACTTCCAGAGGAAACTCCACACTGTTTTCCAGGGTGGCTGTACCAGCTTGCATTCCTACCAACAGTGCTCTTTTGCATTCTTGTAAAGCAGGTCAAGTTGCGATAAATTCCCTCAGCTTTTGTTTGCTCAAGAAAGTTGTATCTCTCCTTCATTTCTGAAGGACAGTTGGTCAGACAGTTTTGGGACACTTCTGGAAAGCTTTCTCAACTATATAGCTATGCATGTGATAGACTGATTTATCTGATACACCAGACTTGTAGCCGAACTTCTGTCAGCTCTGCTTCTCACACTCCTACATAGGTGTTGTTCCTCAGAACACCCACCAGTAAGCTTCCTGCATGCAAATCTCTATCTCTGTTTGATTTTCCAAGCAACATAACCCAAGTCACCTATTTCAGAAAAAAAGCATCAGAAAGTCTGAATAAAAATTTTATGCTTTTCATAAAAATTATACTTCACAATCAACAGCTTCATCCTCTGCATATTTTTGAGATCAGAGTCAGGAAAAGATAGTTACTGGCAAGAAAACAAATTTGAAGCTAAGACAGCTATTAGAAACTTCATATTGGCTATCTTTTAAGTGTCTACGCTTGCAAATCATACCAACCACAGAACAATTCCAGCAAATCAAACTGAGCAACAGGGATCTTTCTCAACTATCTTTGAAGTTCTTTTTAAAAAAAATTTTTTTTAAAGTAATCAATACACCCAGTGTGGGGCTTGAACTCAGAACCCCTAGATCAGGAATCACATGCTCTGCCAACTCAGTTAGCCAGGCACAGCCTAACTTCTTTTTTAATTGAAGTATAATTAACATACAATGTTACATTACTTTCAGGTGCACAATATACTGATTTGGTAGTTCTATACATTACTCAGTGCTTACCACGTTGTGTAGTCACCATCTGTCACAACATTAAAATGTTACTGTCTACATTTTTTGAGATTTAAATCCTAATTGTTTTTTAAATTTTATTTTATTATGTTAGTCACCATACAGTACATCATTAATTTTTGATGTAGTGTTCCATTATTCATTATTTTTGTATAACACCCAGTGCTCCATGCAGTACATGCCCTCCTTAATACCCATCACTGGGCTAACTGTCTATATTTCTTAAGTGTATTTTCATCACCATAATTTATAACTGGAAGGTGTACTTTTCAATGCTCTTTATTTTGCCCATCACCCCCTCTGATAACCACTAGTTTATTCTCCATATTTATGGGTCTGCTTTATGTTTTATTTATTCGTTTTTTAGATTCTACACATAAGTAAAAATCATATGGTATTTGTCTTTTTCATCCTGACTTATTTCACTTAGTGTAATACCTTCTAGGTCCATCCATGTTGTTGTAATTGGCAAATTTCATCCTTTTTCATGGCTAATATTCCATTGTATATATTATACCACATCTTCCATATCCATTTATCTATCAATGGGCACTTGCGTTGCTTCTATATCTTGGCTATTGTAAATAATGTTACAGTAAAGGTGCATATATCTTTTCAAATTAGCGTTTTCATCTTTATTCAGTGATGGAATTACTGGATCATATGATATTTTTATTTATATTTTTAAAATTTTGAGGAACATCCATACTGTTTTCCCCAGTAGCTTCACCAGTTTATATTTCCACCAACAGTGTGTGAGGGTTCCCTTTTCTCCACATCCTCACCCCACACTTATTTCTTGTCTTTTTGATTCTAGCCATTCCGACAGGTGTGAGGTAGTATATCTTTGTGTTTTTTGAGTTGCATTTCCCTGATGATGAGTGACATTGAGCCTCTTTTCAGTGTGTCTTTTGGCCATCCATATGTCTTTGGATAAATATCTATTCTGCCTATTTTTTAATTCAATAGTTTGTGTTGTTGAGTTATATAATTTTATATATATATTGGACGTTAACCTCTTGGGAGAGATGTTGTTTGCAAATATCTTCTCCTATTCGGTAGCTTGCCTTTTTGTTTTGTTGATGGTTTCCTTTTTATTTTAGTGTAGTCTCAATAGTTTATTTTTGCTTTTGTTTCCCTTGCCTGAGGAGACCTATCCATAACTATGTTGCTAAGGGTGATGTCCAAGTGATTACTACCTGTGCTCTCTTCTAGTTTTATGGTTTCAGGTCTCACATTTAGGTCTTTCATTTTGAGTTCATTTTTGTGTATAGTGTAAAAAAAAAAAAGTGGTCCAATTTCAATCTTTCGCATGTAGCTATCCAGTTTTTCCAGCACCATTTATTGAAGAGACCATCTTTTCCCCCATTAAATATTCTTGCTTCTTTTATAATTGACCATGGAAGGGTGGGTTTATTTCTGGGCTCTCTATTCTATTGATCGATGTGTCTGTTTTTGTGCCAGTACCATGCTGTTTTGATTACTACAGCTTTCTAGTATATCTTGAAATCTGGGATTGTGATACCTACCTGCAGCTTTGTTCTTCTTTCTCAAGATTGCTTTGGCTATTTGATGTGTTTTGTGGTTCCATACAAATTTTAGTACTGTTTGTTCTAGTTTTGTGAAAAATGCTGTTGGTGTTTTGACAGGGGTTGCCTTGAATCTGTAGATTGTTTGCAGTAATATGGACATTTTAATAGTATTTTTTTTCAAGCCATGAGCATGGAATATCTTTACCTTTGTGGCATCTTCAACTTCTTTCATCAATGTTTTATAGTCTACAGAGTACAAGTCTTTCACCTCTTCAGTTAAGTTTATTCCTAGGTATTTTATTCTTTTTGGTGCTATTGCAAATGGAGTTATTTTCTTAATTTCTCTTTATGCTACTTATTAGTGTGCAGAAATGCTACTGACTTCTGGGTATTAAATTTGTATCCTGAAGTTTTATTTATTCCTTTTAGCAGTTTAATGGGGAGGAGTCTTTAGGATTTTCTATGTATAGAATTGTGTCATCAGCAAATAGTGACAGTTGAATTTCTTTACCAATAGGGTGCGTGGTTTTTTTTGTTTTTTTTTGTTGTTTTTTTTTTTTTTTTTTGGTCTGATTGCTGTGGCAGGACTTAAAGTACAATGTGTTAGCCTGCTAATTTTTTAAAGCTCTCAAGGTTAAGCCCTGCTGGGTTTCAAAGTCAAATGTTACGGGAACTTATTTTTTCATTGTGGGTCCCCAGTGCCTGGGGTATCTGGGGTACCTGGGGTGGGATCTGATCCACTTCCCCATGCTTGTGATGTCTCTCCTAGTTGTGGCTAGTTGTGCCAAGGTTTTAGTTCCCAAGGCATCTCCACCCCTCCACCCTTTTCAATGTGGTTTCTCTATATGATTAGCTGTGGAAGATCTGTTCTGCAGTCTTCAGGTCATCTTCACAGTTAGTTGTATAGATAGTTTTCTCAATGTGTCCATGGGATGAGGTGAGCACAGGATCCTCTCCCTCCACTATCTACCCAAAAATCTCAGATTTAAAAACTTACGTTATCTGTAGGCACAATGTTGAACAGATAGCTACAACTTAATTGTCTTGTATAACTAAAATTTTGTACCTGTTAAGCAGTAACTCCGAGTTTGCCCATCCCCACAGCCCCTGGTAACTGCCAGTCAATGTTCTGTTTTTCCAAGTTTGACTCTTATTATGTTCAGTTGGCCACCGTATAGTACATCATTAGTTTTTGATGTGGTGTTCAATGATTCATTAGTTGCATATAACACCCAGTGCTCATCACATTTGTCCTCCTCAATACCCATCACCTGGCTACCCCCTCCCCCACGCCCCTCTCCTCTGAAACCCTCAGTTTGTTTCCTGGAGTCCATAGTCTCTCATGGTTTGTCTCCCTCCGATTTCCCCCCCTTCAGTTTTCCCTCCCTTCCCCTGTGCTCCTCTGTGCTATTCCTTATGGTCCACATATGATAATTGATTTTCTCTGCTTGACTTATTTCACTCAGCATCATCCCCTCCAGTCCCATCCATGTCGATGCAAATGGTGGGCATCCATCCTTTCTGATGGCTGAGTAATATTCCATTGTATATATGGACCACATCTTCTTTATCCATTCATCTGTTGAAGGGCATCTCGGCTCTTTCCACAGTTTGGCTATTGTGGACATTACTGCTATGAACATTGGGGTGCAGCTGCCCCTTCGTTTCACTATATCTGTATTTTTTTAAACGATTTTATTTATTTATTTGAGAGAGAGAGAATGAGAAAGAGAGCATGAGAGGGGGGTGGGCCAGAGGGAGAAACAGACTCCCTGCCAATCAGGGAGCCCAATGCAGGACTCGAACCTGGGACTCCAGGATCATGACCTGAGCCGAAGGCAGTCGCTTAACCAACAGAGCTACCCAGGCGCCCATTATATCTGTATCGTTGTGGTAAATACCCAATGGTGCAATTGCTGGGTCATAGGGTAGGTAGCTTTATTTTTTAACATCTTGAGGAACCCCCATACTGTTTTCCAGAGTGGCTGCACCAACTTGCATTCCCACCAAGAATGTAAGAGGGTTCCCCTTTCTCCACATCCTCGACATTTGTTGTTTGCTCTCTTGTTAATTTTTGCCATTCTAACTGGCGTCAGGTGGTATCTCATTGTGGTTTTGATCTGTATTTCCCTGTTGGCTAGTGATGTTGAACATTTTTTCATGTGTCTGTTAGTCATTCGTATGTCTCCTTTGGAGAAGTGTCTTTTCATGTCTTCTACCCATTCCTTGACTGGATTCTTTGTTTTTTGGGTGTTGAGTTTGAGAAGCTCTTTATAGATCTTGGATACCAGCCCTTTATCTGAAATGTCCTTTGCAAATATCTTCTCCCATTCCGTGGGTTGCCTCTTAGTTGACTGTTTCCTTTGATGTGCAGAAGCTTTTTATCTTGAAGTCCCAAAAGTTCATTTTTGTTTTGTTTCCCTTGCCTGTGGAGACGTGTCTTGAAAGAAGTTGCTGTGGCTGATGTTGAAAAGGTTACTGCCTATGTTCTCCTCTAGGATTTTGATGGATTCTTGTCTCACACTGAAGTCTTTCATCCATTTTGAGTTTATCTTGGTGTATGGTGTAACAGAATGGTCCAGTTTCATTCTTCTCTATATAGCTGTCCAATTTGCCCAGCACCATTTATTGAAGAGACGTTTTGTTTTGTTTTTTTCCATTGGATATTCTTTCCTGCTTTGTCAAAAATTAGTTGACCATAGAGTTGAGGGCCCATATCTGGAATCTCCATTCTGTTCTATTGATCTATGTCTGTTTCTGTGCCATGTGTGTTTCTGTGTCTGTGTCTTGGTGATCACAGCTTTGTAATATAGCTTGAAGTCAGGCAACGTGATGCCCCCTGCTTTGTTTTTCTTTTCCAACATTCCCTTGGCAATTCAGGGTCTTTTCTGCTTCCATACAAATTTTAAGATTATTCAGCTCCTTGAAAAATGCCAATGGCAAGTTTGACTCTTCTATATATCTCATAAAAGAGAAATTATACAGTATTTGTCTTCCTCTAACTGGCTTATTTCACCTAGCATAATGTCCTTCAGATTCATCATTTTGTCCCATATCCAGAATTTCCTTTTTAAGTCTAAACAATCTGTTGTAAGTATATACCACTTTTTCTTCATTCATCTGTTGAAAAATATTTAAGCTGTTTCCATATCCTGGCAATTGTAAATATTACTGCAATGAACATGGGAATGCAGATATCATTTTGAGAACCTGATTTTCATTTTTTTGGATATATACCCACAATTGGGATTGCTGGAGATTTTGGAGATCCATGTGGAGATTTTTTTTTATTATGTGACGTAAATCACCATACATTACATCATTAGTTTTTGATGTAGTGTTCCATGATTCATTGTTTGTGCATAACACCCAGTGCTCCATGGAGTATGTGCCCTCTTTAATACCCATCACCACGCTAACCCATCTCCCCACCCCCCTCCCCTCTAGAACCCTTAGTTTGTTTCTCAGAATCCATAGTCTCTCATGGTTCGTCTCCCCCTCTGATTTCCCCTCTTCATTCTTCCCTTCCTGCTATCTTCTTTTTTTTTTTTAACATATAATGTATTATTTCTTTCAGAGGTACAAGACTGTGATTCAACAGTCTTAGACAATTCACAGTGCTCATCATAGCACATACCCTCCGCAATGTCCATCACCCAGCCACCCCATCCCTCCCACCCTCCACCACTCCAGCAACATTCAGTTTGTTTCCTGAGATTAAGAATTTCTCATATCCATGAGATCATATGATACATGTCTTTCTCTGATTGACTTATTTCATTCAGCATAATACCCTCCAGTTCCATCTATGTCGTTGCAAATGGCAAACTTTCATTCCTTTTGATGGCTGCATAATATTCCATTGTATATATATACCACCATTTCTTTATCCATTCATCTGTCGATGGACATCTTGGCTTTTTCCATAGTTTGGCTATTGTGGACATTGCTGCTATAAACATTGGGGTGCACGTGCCCCTTTGGATCCCTACATTTGTATCTTTGGGTAAATACCCAGTAGTGTAATTGCTAGGTCATAGGGTAGCTCTATTTTCAACTTTTTGAGGAACCTCCATACTGTTTTCCAGAGTGGCTGCACCAGCTTGTATTCCCACCAACAGAGCAGGAGGGTTGCCCTTTCTCCGCATCCTCCCCAACATCTGTCATTTCCTGACTTGTTAATTTTAGCCATTCTGACTGGTGTGAGGTGGTATCTCATGGAGGTTTTGATTTGGATTTCCCTGATGCCGAGCGATGTTGAGCACTTTTTCATGTGTCTGTTGGCCATTTGGATGTCTTCTTTGGAAAAATGTCTCTTCGTGTCTTCTGCCCATTTCCTGATTGGATCATTTGTTCTTTGGGTGTTGAGTTTAAGAAGTTCTTTATAGATTTTGGATACTAGCCCTTTATCTGATATGCCATTTGCAAATATCCTTTCCCATTTTGTTGGTTGTCTTTTGGTTTTGTTGACTATTTCTTTTGCTGTGCAAAAGATTTTTATCTTGATGAAGTCCCAATAGTTCATTTTTACCCTTGTTTCCCTTGCCTTTGGCAATGTTTCTAGGAAGAAGCTGCTGTAGCTGAGGTCGAAGAGGTTGCTACCTATATTCTCCTTTAAGATTTTGATGGACTCCTGTCTCACATTTAGATCTTTCAAACATTTTGAGTCTGTTTTTTTTGGGTTTTTTTGTTTTTTTGTTTTTTTTTTTTTTGTGCCAGTACCGTACTGTCTTGATGATGACAGCTTTGTAATAGAGCTGGAAGTCTGGAATTGTGATGCCACCAGCTTTGCTTTTCTTTTTCAACATTCCTTTGGCTATTCGGGGTCTCTTCTGGTTCCATACAAATTTTAGGATTATTTGTTCCATTTCTTTGAAAAAAGTGGATGGTATTTTGATGGGGATTGCGTTGAATGTGTAGATTGCTCTAGGTAGCATTGACATCTTCACAATATTTGTTCTTTCAATCCATGAGCATGGAACGTTTTTCCATTTCTTTGTGTCTTGCTCAATTTGTTTCATGAGTATTTTATAGTTTTCTGAGTACAGATCCTTTGCCTCTTTGGTTAGATTTCTTCCTAGGTATCTTATGGTTTTGGGTGCAATTGTAAATGGGATCAACTCCTTAATTTCTCTTTCTTCTGTCTTGGTGGTGGTGTATAGGAATGCCACTGATTTCTGTGCATTGATTTTATATCCTGCCACTTTACTGAATTCCTGTATGAGTTTTAGCAGTTTTGGGGTGGTGTCTTTTGGGTTTTCCACATAAAGTATCGTATCATCTGCAAACAGTGGGAGTTTGACTTCTTTGCCGATTTGGATGCCTTTCATTTCTTTTCGTTGTCTGATTGCTGTGGCTAGGACTTCTAATATTATGTTGAATAGCAGTGGTGATAGTGTACATCCCTGCCACGCTCCTGACCTTAGGGGGAAAGCTCTCAGTTTTTCCCCATTGAGAATGATATTTGCTGTGGGTTTTTCATAGATGGCTTTTATGATATTGAGGTATGTACCCTCTATCCCTGTACTCTGAAGAGTTTTGATCAAGAAACGATGCTGTACTTTGTCAAATGTTTTTTTTTGCATCTATTGAGAGGATCATATGATTCTTGTTCTTTTGTTAATGTATTGTATCATGTTGATTGATTTGCGGAAGTTTAACCAACCTTGCAGCCCAGGGATAAATCCCACTTGGTCGTGGTGAATAATCCTTTTAATGGATCCTATTGGCTGGTATTTTGGTGAGAATTTTGGCATCCATGTTCCTCAGGTAAATATTGGTCTGTAATTCTCCTTTTTGATGGGGTCTTTGTCTGGTTTTGGGATCAAGGTAATGGTGGGCTCATAAAACGAGTTTGGAAGTTTTCCTTCCATTTCTATTTTTTTGGAACAGTTTCAGGAGAATAGGTATTAATTCTTCTTTAAATGTTTGGTAGAATTCCCCTGGGAAGCCATCTGGCCCTGGGCTTTTGTTTGTTGGGAGATTTTTGATGACTGCTTCAATTTCCTTAGTGGTTATAGGTCTGTTCAGGTTTTCTATTTCTTCCTGGTTCAATTTTGGTAGTTGATACATCTCTAGGAATGCATCCATTTCTTCCAGGTTATCTAATTTGCTGGCATAGAGTTGCTCATAATATGTTTGTATAATTGTTTGTATTTCTTTGGTGTTGGTTGTGATCTCTCCTCTTTCATTCATGATTTTGTTGATTTGGGTCATTTCTCTTTTCTTTTTGATCAGTCTGGCCAGGGGTTTATCAATCTTGTTAATTCTTTCAAAGAACCAGCTCCTAGTTTCGTTGATCTGTTCTACTGTTCTTTTGGTTTCTATTTCATTGATTTCTGCTCTGATCTTTATTATTTCTCTTTTCCTGCTGGGTTTAGGCTTTATTTACTGTTTTTTCTCCAGCTCCTTTAGGTGTAGGGTTAGGTTGTGTATTTGAGACCTTTCTTGTTTGAGAAAGGCTTGTATTGCTATATACTTTCCTCTCAGGACTGCCTTTCCTGTATCCCAAAGATTTTGAACAGTTGTGTTTTCATTTTCATTGGTTTCCATGAATTTTTTTAATTCTTTAATTTCCTGGTTGACCCATTCATTCTTTAGTAGGCAGCTCTTTAGCCTCCATGTATTTGAGTTCTTTCCGACTTTCCTCTTGTGATTGAGTTCTAGTTTCAAAGCATTGTGGTCTGAAAGTATGCAGGGAATAATCCCAATCTTTTGGTACCGGTTGAGACCTGATTTGTGACCTAGGATGTGATCTATTCTGGAGAATGTTCCATGGGCACTAGAGAAGAATGTGTATTCCGTTGCTTTGGGGTGGAATGTTCTGAATATGTCTGTGAAGTCCATTTGGTCTAGTGTCTCATTTAAAGTCTTTATTTCCTTGTTGATCTTTTGCTTAGGTGATCTGTCCATTTCAGTGAGGGGGGGTGTCAAAGTCCCCCACTATTACTGTATTGTTGTCAATGTGTTTCTTTGCTTTTGTTATTAATTGCCTTATATAATTGGCTGCTCCCATGTTAGGGGCATAGATATTTACAATTGTTAGATCTTCTTGTTGGATAGACCCTTTAAGTAGGATATAGTGTCCTTCCTCATCTCTTATTATAGTCTGGTTTAAAATCTAATTTGTCTCATATAAGGATTGCCACCCCAGCTTTCTTTTGGTGTCTATTAGCATGGTATATGGTTTTCCACCCCCTCACTTTCAATCTGGGGGTGTCTTTGGGTCTAAAATGAGTCTCTTGCAGACAGCATATCGATGGGTCTTTTTATCCAATCCGATACCCTGTGTCTTTTGATTGGGGCATTTAGCCCATTTACATTCAGGGTAACTATTGAAAGATAAGAATTTAGTGCCATTGTATTGCCTGTAAGGTGACTGTTACTGTATATTATCTGTGTTCCTTTCTGGTCTCTGTTACTTTTAGGCTCTCTCTTTGCTTAGAGGACCCCTTTTAATATTTCTTGTAGGGCTGGTTTCATGTTTGCATATTCCTTTAGTTTTTGTTTGTCCTGGAAGCTTTTTATCTCTCCTTCTATTTTCAGTGACAGCCTAGCTGGATTATAGTATTCTTGGCTGCATATTTTTCTTATTGCTCTGAAGATATCATGCCAGTCCTTTCTGGCCTGCCAGGTCTCTGTGGATAGGTCTGTTGCCAATCTAATGTTTCTACCATTGTAGGTTACATATCTCTTCTCCTGAGCTGCTTTCAGGATTTTCTCTTTGTCTCTGAGACTCGTAAGTTTTACTGTTAGATGTCGGGGTGTTGACCTATTTTTGATTTTTGAGAGGGGTTCTCTGTGCCTCCTGGATTTTGATGCCTGTTACCGTCCCCAAATTAGGGAAGTTCTCTGCTATGATTTGCTCCAATATACCTTCTGCCCCTCTCTTTCTTCATTTCTGGGATCCCAATTGTTCTAATGTTGTTTCGTCTTATGGTATCACTTATTTCTCGAATTCTGCCTTGTGATCCAGTAGTTGTTTATCTTCTCAGCTTATTTCCCATTATTTGGTCTTCTATATCACTAATGCTCTCTTCTGCCTCATTTATCCTAGCAGTTAGAGTCTCCATTTTTTATTGCACCTCATTAATAGCCTTTTTGATGTCAACTTGGTTAGATTTTAGTTCTTTTAGAAAGAGTTTCTCTAATATCTTCCATGCTTTTTTCAAGCCCAGCTAGTATCTTTAAAATCGTCATTTTGAAGTCTAGTTCTGACATCATACTAATGTCCATATTGATTAGGTCCCTGGCAGTTAGTACTGCCTCTTTTTTTTTTTTTGAGGTGATTTTTTCTGTCTTGTCATTTTGTCCAGAGGAGAATAGATGAATGAGAGAACAAAATGCTAAGAGGGTAACAACGACCCCAGAAAAATATACACTAAACAAACCAGAAGAGACCTGAAACTGGGGGAAAAGAAAGGGACAGAAAGAAAAAAGTTAAAAACCAAAAACAAAACAAAACAGAATATGATCAAATATGATCAGGCTGGTGCATAGATCAGTGCCACACATTAGATTTTGGGCGTATTTTTGTCTAAGAAAGTGCCTCCCAAAATTTTAAAGAAAAACATATGTACAAAAATAACGGTAAATATGAAGGGATGGAATATGATTGTAAAGGTGAAAATTATAAAAGATTTTATGACAGGAATTGATAAGGTAAGAAGTTGGTTGAAAAAAGAAAGAAGAGGATTTAAAAAAAAAAAGTGATCAGGCAGGAGACTAGAACAAAGCCATACACTAGAGATTTAGGGTATATTTTGGTCTGTTAGAAGAAACTGTATCCCAAAATTTTAAAGAGAGAACATATATACACACCAAAAATAAGGTTAACTACTATAAAGGGATAGAATATGACTCTGAAAATGAAAAATAGACTTTTTTTAAAAAGGGATTGATAAGATGTTGGTTGAAAAAGGAAAAAAGAAATTAAGAAAATTTAAAAAATTAACTTTGAAGGACTAAAGAATCATGGGGAAAAAAAGCCATGAATTCTATGTGCAGTATTCCCCTAGCGCTGGAGTTCTCCCGTTCTCCTTGATCGGTAAACTTGGTCTTGGCTTGCTGGCTGTTTGTGCTGATCTTCTGGGGGCGGGGCCTGTTGCCGTGGTTCCCAAATGTCTTTGCCGGAGGCGGAATTGCCCCGCCCTTGTCGGTCCGGGCTAAGCAAGCTGCTCGGGTTTGCTTTCGGGAGCTTTTGTTCCCCGCAAGCTTTCCCTACAGTTTTGGAGGATGAGAGTGAAAATGGCGGCCTCCCAATCTCCACCCTAGAGGAGCCGAGAACTCGGGGCCCCGCTCCTTAGTGCGCCCCCAGAGAAAAGCAGTCACTCCCGTATCCCCGGTCTCCGGCCGCACTCCGTGCTCACCCGGCCTGTGACCGAGCGTTTCTATCTCTGGCACCCGACCCCGTGTGGAGTCTCCAAACCCAGCAGATCCCTGCGGTGCGCTCCCGCGCCGCTCCTCCCAGGGGAGGAAGGGGAGTCTCCCCGGATCTGCCGCTTGTTGGGTCCCTGCTGGAGGAGCAGTGGCCCGACTGGGCCGCGGATCACAGTTTATGGCCACCCCGAGCTGAGAGCCTGTGCCTCGACTCCGTCTCTGCAGCCGGCTTCCCCGCTCCGATACCTGGGAGCTCTGGTGCACTCAGGCACCCCCGGTCTTTCTGTGACCCCGAGGGTCCTGAGACCACACTGTCCTGCGAGGGTTCCACCCCCCGCTTAGCCACTGGAGCGATGTCCCTCAGAGGAGCCGACTTCTAAAAGTTCTGATTTTGTGCTCTGCGGCTCTAGCACTTGCCAGAAGCAGTTGATGGAGGCCCCCTCCCAGCCCCGCGTCTATCTTCCTGAATATCGCCTCGGATTCACTTCTCTGCACGTCCTACCTTCCAGAAAGTGGTCGCTTTTCTGTTCAGAGAGTTGTTGCTATTCTTTTCTTCGATCTCCTTTTGAGTTCGTAGGTGTTCAGAATGGTTTGATCCCTATCCAGCTGAATTCCTGGGACCAGACAAAATTTAGGTCTGGTACGCCTCTGCCATCTTGCTCCATCCCCCATACGGAGATTTTTAAAAATTTAATTAGCCAACATATAGTACATTAGTTTCAGATGCAGTGGTCAATTTATCAGTTGCATATAATATCCAGTGCTCATCAAATCACGTGCTCTCCTTAATGCCTATCACTCAATAACCCCACCCCCCTCCCTCCAGTAACTCTCAGTTTATTTCCTGTAGTTAAGAGTCTCTCATGGTTTTTCTCTCTGATGACTTCCCAGCTTTAATCCCTTCCCTACGGTCCTCCGTGCTTCCTTATATTCCACGTGAGTGAAACCATATGATAATTGTGTTTCTCTGATTGACTTATTTCACTCAGCACAGTATCTCCAGTTTCCCTCCATGTTGATGAAAATGTTAATTATTCATCCTTTCTGATGGCTGAGTAATAGTACATTGTATATGTATATACACCACATCTTCTTTATTCATTCATCCATCAGTGGACATCTCAGCTCTTTCCCCCGCGTGGCTATTGTGGACATTGCTGTTATGAACATTGCGGTGCATATGGCCCTTCCTTTCCCTACATCTGTAGCTTTGGGGTAAAGGCCCAGTGGTGCAACTGCTGGATGATAGGGTAGCTCTATTTTCAACTTTTTGAGGAAGCTCCGTACTGTTTTTTTTAAATTAACAAATATTTTTAAAATATTTTATTAACATATTGTTTCATGGGTACAGGTCTGTGGTTCCTCAGTCTTATACAATTCACAGGGCTCACCATAGCACATACCCTCCCCAATGTCCATCACCCCATCCCTCCCACCCCCCTCCTCTCCAGCAACCCTCAGTTTGTTTCCTGAGATTGAGTCTTTTATGGTTTGTCTCCCTCTCTGGTTTCATCTTGTTTCATTTTTCCCTCCCTACCCCTATGGTCCTCTGTCTTATTTCTCAAACTCCTCATATCAGTGAGATCATAGGTTGTCTTTCTCTGATTGACTTATTTCGCTTAGCATAATACCCTCTAGTTCCATCCACATCGTTGCAAATGACAAGATTTCATTTTTTTGATGGCTGCATAATATCCATTGTATATATGGACCACATCTTCTTTATCCATTCATCTGTTCCTGGACATCTAGGCTCTTTCCATAGTTTGGCTATTGTGGACATTGCTGCTATAAACATTGGGATGCAGGTGCCCCTTCGTTTCACTACATTTTTATCTTTGGGGTAAATACCCAGTGGTGCAATTGCTGGGTTGTAGGATAGCTCTATTTGTAACTTTCTGAGGAACTATTTGTGCTGTTTTCCAAAGCGGCTGCACCAGATTGCATTCCAACAGTGTAGGAGGGTTCCTCTTTCTCCACATCCTCGCCAACATCTGTCATTTCCTGACCTGTTAATGTTAGCCATTCTGACCAGTGTGAGGTGGTATCTCATTGTGGTTTTGATCTGTATTTCCCTGATGCCAAGTGATGTGGAGCATTTTTTCATGTGTCTGTTAGTCATTCATGTGTCTCCTTTAGAGAAGTGTCTGTTCATGTCTTCTGCCCGTTCCTTGACTGGATTTTTTTTTTAGGTGTTGAGTTTGAAAAGTTCTTTGTATAACTTGGATGCCAGCCCTTTATCTGAAATGTCCTTTGCAAATATATTCTCCCATTCTCTGGGTTGCCTCTTAGTTGACTGTTTCCTTTGTGCAGAAGCTTTTTATCTTGATGAAGTCCCAAAAGTTCATTTTTGCTTTAGTTTCTCTTGCCTTTGGAGACGTTTATTGAAGTTGCTGTGGCCAATGTCGAAGAGGTTACTGCCTATGTTCTCCTCTAGGATTTTGATGAATCCTTTGTCTCACATTGAGGTCTTTCATCCATTTTGAGTTTGTGTATGGTGTAAGAAAATGGTCCAGTTTCATTATGCATGGGGCTGTCCAATTTTCCCAACACCATTTGTTGAAGAGACTGTCTTTTCCCCCTTGTATATTCTTGCCACAATTTCCTGTGGACTCATACAAGGTCAGAGACTTAAAGGCAGTGGCAAGGTGAAAACACACTTTCTTGGTTCCATACCCACTGGCCTTAACTACCTTACCTATTATCCTGTATGGTTTCTCAATAATGGAGGGATTGGTGTAGAACTCTTACCAAAGGATAGGATCTTTAAGGCACTGCCCCAGTGAACACCATCTGCAATATCCTTATCAAATTATTTCTGCCTTTAAATATCCTTTGTGGTGGAGTTTACCATCAATAAAGGCAAGAGGGTATTCCAAAATTGGACAGTTTTGTTAGGAAAACTTTCACCTATGGGACTTATCTTTGTGCACACTTTATAGTCTTCACTGTATATCCGAGCAACTGTTTATAAGAGACATTTCTCTGCTACAGGTGTCCTTTCTTGGTCAAAAGAATATACAACCACTCAAATTCTTTGGAGTTCATTTCCACTATTCCACAAGCTTTTCTTTCAGTCTAGTTGACACACAATGTTACACTAGTTTCAGGTGTACCAGATAGTGATTTGACAACTCTACATTATGCTGTGCTCACCACAACTGTAGCTACCTTCTGTGACCATACAATGCTATTATACCATTGACTAAATTCCCTATACCTTTTATCCGTGTGACTTACTCCATAACTGGGAATCCACTCCTCTTCCCCCATTTTGCCCATCTTCCATCCCTCTCTTCTAGCAACCACCAGTTTGTTCTCTGTATTTATGGGTCTGCTTCTGCTTTTTTTTTAGAGTCAATATAAAAGTAAGATCGTATGGTATTTGTCTTTCTCTTTTTTCACTTAATATCATTTGCAAATACCACTGCATAGTACCATTATAGGTCTATCCATGTTGCAAAGGGTAAGCTTTTATTATAGCTGAATATTCCACTGGGTGTGTATGTACACCCACCTACATTTCTATCCATTCATCTATTGATAGACACTTGGGTTACTTGCTCATCTTGGCTATTGTAAATAATGTAATAAACAGAGGGGTGCATGTATTTTTTCAAATTAGTGTTTTCTTTGGGCAAATACCTAGTGGTGGGATCACTCCATCATATGGGGTTTTTAAAAAAGTATTTTAAGGAACCTCCATACTGTTTTACACAGTCACAGCACTACTTTACATCCCCACCAACCATATAGGAAGGTTTCCTCTTTTCCGCATCCTTGCCAACACTTGTTTTTAAGATGCTAGCCCTTTTGCATGTCCCTGATGTGATGATTAGTGATGCTGAGCCTCTTTTCATGTCTGTTGGCCATCTGTAGGTCTTCTTTGGAAAAATGTCTATTCAGGTGCGCTGCCCCTTTTTAAATCAGATTGTTCATTTTTTGGTATTGTACAAGTTATATTTTGGATATTAACCCCTTATCAGATGTATTATTTGCAAATATCTTCTCCCATGCAGTAGCTTACCTTTTTGTTTTGGTTTCCTTTGCTGCGTGAAAGCTTTGTATTTTGGGCTAGTCCCAATAGTTTATTTTTGCTTTTGTTTCCCTTGCCTGAGGAGCCACATCCATTACTATGTTGCGAAGGGTGATGTTCAAGAGATTACTGCCTACATTTTCTGCTAGGTTTTTATCCATTTTGAGTTTACTTTTTGTGTATGGTATAATAAAATGGTCCAGTTTCCAGCACCATTTATTGAAGGCAGTCTTTTCCACATTGTATATTTTTGCCTAATTTGTCATAGATTAATTGGCCAAATAAAGGTGAGTTTATTTCTGCACTCTCTATTCTCCACTGATCTATGTCCCTTTTTATTATGTTCAATGAGCCAACATATAGTATTCATCAGTTTTAACACCCATCACCCAGTTACCCCATCCCCTCACTTTTCTGTAACCCTCCAGGAAACAAATAGTCCAGCCAGAGTCTATCATGGTTTGTCTCCCTCTCTGATTTCTCCCCATTCATGTTTTCCCTCCCTTCCCTTATTGTCCTCTGCACTGAGTGAAACCATATGATAATTATATTTGTCTGCTTGACTTCACTTAGCATAATCCCCTCCAGTTCCATCCATGTTGAAGCAAATGGTGGGTATTCATCCTTTCCGATGGCTGAGTATTATTCCACTGTATATATGGACCACTCTTCTTTATCCATTCATCTGTTGAAGGGCATCTCAGCTCCTTCCACAGTTTGGCTATTGTGGACATTGCTGCTATGAACATTGGGGTGCAGCTGCCCCTTTGTTTCACTGTATCTGTATCTTTGGGGTAAATACCTAGTGCAATTGCTGGGTCATAGGGTAGCTCTATTTTTAACATCTTGAGGAACCTCCATACTGTTTTCCAGAGTGGCTGCACCAGCTTGCATTCCCCCCAAGAGTGTAAGAGGGTTCCCCTTTCTCCACATCCTCGCCAACATTTGTTCCCCATTTTGTTAATTTTAGCCATTCTAACTGGTTCAAAACCTCTGGGATACTGCAAAGGTGGTTCTTAGAGGGAAGTACATAGCCATCCAAGCGTCTCCCAAAAAATTAGAAAAATCCCAATTGCACAAGCTAAACTTATACCTAAAGGACCTGGAGAAAGAACAGCAAATAAAGCCTAAATCAAGCAGAAGAGCAATAAATATTAGAGCTAAAATAAATCAAATAGAAACTAGAAGCAAGTTCTCTGAAACAATTAGTAAGATCGATAAACCTCGGCCCAGACTTATCCAAAAGAAAAGAGAAAGAACCCAAATTAAAATCATGAATGAAAGGGGAGACATCACGACGAAAACCAGCAGCTATATGCCAACAAACTAGGCAAGCTGGAAGAAATGGTAATTTATAAGTTTCCAGGAATGCATCCAAGACCAACAGGAATATCCATAATAAGATTTAAAAAAAAGATTTTAACACCCATAACCAGCAAGGAAATTGAAGCAGTAATTAAAAAACCCTCCCCCAAAAAACAGGAGTCCAGGGCCAGATGGCTTCCCAGGGGAATTCTACCAGACATTTGAAGAAATACTAATTGTTTCAAAACTTCCAAACTCGTCCTATGAGGCATTACCTTGACCCCGAACCCACACAAAGACCCCATCAAAAAGAATTACAGACCCATATCCCTGCTGAACATGGAGGCCAAGATACTCAACAAGATCCTAGCCTTAGGCTCCAACAGTACATTAAAAGGATTATTCACCACGACCAGGTGGGCTTTATTCCTAGGGTGCAAGGATGGTTCAACATTTGCAAACTCGATGTGATAGAGCACGTTAATAAAAGACAAGAACCATATGATCCTCTCAATTATGCAGAAAAAGCATTTGATAAAATACAGCATCCCTTCCTGATTAAAACTCTTCAAAGTATGGGGATAGAGGAACATACCTCAAAATCTTAAAAGCCATCTGTGAAAAGCCCACAGCAAGTATCATTCTCAATGGGGAAAAACAGAGCTTTTCCCTTAAGGTCAGGAACATGACAAGGATGCCCACTCTTACCACTGTGGTTCAACATAGTACTAGAAGTCCTAACAACAGCAATCAGAAAAAGAAATAAAAGGCATTCAAATTGGCAAAGAAGTCAAACTCTCTCTTCGCAGATGACATGACACTTTGTGTGGAAAATCCAAAAGACTCCACCCCAAAATGGCTAGAACTCATACAGCAATTCAGCAACGTGGCAGGATACAAAATCAATGCACAGAAATCAGTTGCATTTCTATACACAACGTGACTGGAAGAATAAACATCATTAAAATGTTTGCTGCCCAGAGCAATCTACACATTCAATGCAATCCCTATCAAAATACCATTGACATTTTTCAGAGGTGGAACAAACAATCCTAAAATGTGTATGGAACCAGAAAGGGCCCCAAATCGCCAGGGGAATGTTGGAAAAGAAAAACAAAGCTGGGGCATCAAAATCCCCTACTTCAAGCTATATTACAGAGCTGTGATCATCAAGACAGCATGGTACTGGCACAAAAACTGACACCTAGATCAATGGAACTGTATAGAGACTCCAGAAATGGACCCTCAACTCTATGGTCAACTAATCTTTGACAAAGCAGGAAAGAATATCCAATGGAAAAAAAAAACGGTGTCTTCAATAAATGGTGCTAGGGTAATTGGACAGCTGCATGCAGAAGAATGAAATTGGGCCTTTCTCTTACACCATACACAAAGATAAACTCAAAATGGATGAAAGACCTCAGCGGGAGACAGGAATCCATCAAAATCCTAGAGGAGAACATAGTAACCTCTTCGACATTGGCCACAGCAACTTCAAGACACGTCTCCAAAGGCAAGGGAAACAAAAGCAAAAATGAACTTTTGGGACTTCATCAAGATAAAAAACTTCTGCACAGCAAAGGAAACAGTCAATTAAGAGGCAACCCATGGAATAGGAGAAGATATCTGCAAAGGACATTTCAGATAAAGGGCTGGTATCCAAGATCTATAAAGAACTTCTCAAATTCAACACTGAGAAAAAGTCAAAAAATGGGCAGAAAACATGAACAGACACTTCTCCAAAGACCACCTACAAATGGCTAACAGACACATGAAAAAATGCTCCACATCACTTGGCATCAGGGAAATACAGATCAAAACCACAATGAGATACCACCTCACATTGGTCAGAATGGCTAAAATTAACACTCAGGAAATGACAGATGTTGGCGAGGATGCAGAGAAAGGGGAACCCTCCTGCTCTGTTGGTGGGAATGCAAGCTGGTGCAGCCACTCTGGAAAACAGTATGGAGGTTCCTCAAAAAGTTGAAAATAGAGGTACCCTATGACCTAGCAATTACACTACTGGGTATTTACCCAAAGATACAAATGTAGGGATCCAAAGGGGCACGTGCACCCCAATGTTTATAGCAGCAATGTCCACAATAGCCAAACTATGGAAAAAGCCAAGATGTCCATCGACAGATGAATGGATAAAGAAGATGTGGTCCATGTATACAATGATACAATGGAATATTCCTCAGCCATCAGAAAAGATGAAGACCCACCATTTACATCGACATGGATAGAACTGGAGGAGATTATGCTAAGTGAAATAAGTCAAGCAGAGAAAGACAATTATCATATGGTTTCACTCATTTGTGGAATATAAGGAAGAGTGCATAGGACAATAGGGGAAGGGAGGAAAAACCAAATGGGAAGAAATCAGAGAGACAAACCATATGAGAGTCTTGACTCCAGGGAAACAAAGTGAGGGTCGAGGAGGGCAGATGAGTGGGGGGATGGGATGACTGGGTGATGGGCATTAAGGGCATGTGATTCGATGAGCACTGGGTGTTATAATGTTCAATGATATATCAGTTCAATATATCAAAAAACGATGTATTATACCTTGGCTAATTGAATTTAAATAAATAAAACTCTGTAAATAGTATGGAGTAGCGTGTATCATCTTTCGGTATCCAAGTGTCTTCTCACTCTGGAGGACATTTTTACTGTCCCTCCGCCACCTCTAAAGGATACCATTATTGACCTATCAGACTGATTCAAAACAAACAAAACCACATTCGGGTAGCAAGATAGGGGAAAATGAGCACCCTCACACGTTACTGATGAAAATGCCAAATGAGACAAATTTATAAACAAAACTAATACTGATATAAATAGGAAATAAAGGATATTTATATGAATAATGGGTCTAGAACCATTAGGCATACATCATGGTCATAATTGTTTTAGAGAAGAAACTTCAACAGATTCTAATAGTGACAAGATAGTGACAAAGTAACTCTGCATCAGACACATTAATCTTAAAACAGACAATCTTAATAGTGGAGAAACATCACAGGTAACATCTTAACCAAATGAACAGTTAACTTCACTTGTAAGGAGTAAAATAGACATTAAGAACATACTCACATCTTGCCAAAAGGGCCTATCTTGAATTTCACTGAGGAATTATCAGAGACACCCAGATTGAGGGACATTCTACAACATAACTAGATAGTACCCTGTAAAAGTGTCAAGATGCTAAAAAAACAAGCCCTATTTCAGATTAAAGAGTGCTACAGAGACAGAATAAATACAATGTAGGATCTTGGACTGGATCCATTAGAAATAGAGCATTAGTGTAAATTGGTAAAATGAGTAGTCTTTAGATAATAGCATGGTATCCATATTTAAATGTTAATTTCTATGATCATCATATCCTTATGAAATATGTTAATATTTGCTTTATCTGGGTATTCAATTACAAATTTGTGTCTGAAAATATTCCAGAAATGTAAAAAATAAGAAACATTAGCACTGTGTATTATACGCAAACAATGAATCATGGAACACTATATTAAAAACTAATGATGTACTGCATGGTGACTAACAGAAAAAAATTAGCAAATTACATTTATTGAGGGTGAAATCCACACCTGAGAAACAAAGCCATAACGCCTTGCTGGCAACAGAGGCAACATGATTGATGGTGGTAGAGGCATTCTACAGTGATTTCCAAAAATAAAGGAGTCCTAGCTGAACAAAGAAACACACAGGTCAATCATATTTGCAGGAAGCACTCTGTATAAGGGGTAGTGTGTCAAAGAGAAGAGTCCCCTTGAATTTTGAACTACCCATTAAGGAAACTGGCTGTGGATAAAGGCTAACAACTTTTACAGAAATCCTCCAGTCATAAGAACACAGCTTCCAGGCCCTTATGAAAACCTTCTGATAGATCTAGATGACAAAAAGCCTCTTTCCACCCCAATGGTCAAAAACAAACCAGCCCCAGAACTACACAGTTATCCAAAATAAAAAGAAAACCAGGGTAATTAATGGCCTCTGACAACTTCTCAACAGAAAAATGCCAAAGAGAAGGGCAAAATTTAATAAGTCCTGAATAAAAAACTTTTATAAAGCAATGACATCTATGAAGAAAGAATTCAAGTCAGGCATATAAAAGTTCAGGGAGAAGATGAGACCACAAAGAATTGAAAAATATAGAAAAATATATGTTCATTCAGTCATTTAAAGTAAGCCCTTCACATATGCAATGATTCTTTGAATAAAAATTAAATGAGAATGAGATTATCTCTGCCTTCCCACTAAACTCTTTTTGTGACATTAGGCAAATGTTAAACAATCATGGATCATAGATTTACTCTTTTAAAAAAATGCAGACATGAGTTGAATTTCTGATATACCATAATTGTTTTCATTCCAAATTTAAAAATAAGAGGTCTAGATTTCTCTCACCATCACCTTGCATAAACCAGTTATTCATTCAAAATCTTCTGGTGTCCTCTGAGTGGGTAATCCATGCAATAAGTGATAAGGTGTCAGGATCTCTTGGATTCCTGAGGATATAAATGATCTGAAACAAAAAGGGATTTTATGAACATGCAATATCGACATTTGTCTCTGCTCTTCTCAGGGCTGCACATTTCCTCATTCCCACAAACTGCTCATTTGTTCAGACGCAAGTGGGGTTAGAAAACGTGAATCCTCACTGTCGATCTATTCCTTCAGTGCAAGCTCTCCTCCCCCTACACCATCTCCTTTACTTTTAAGGTTGGTAAATTGATCCTCGGGTAAGTTTTGTTGATTGGTAATGGCTGCCATGTTTCACTACATTAACAATTCTGAGCTGCCCTCTGTGTTCACAAGATAAAATGTCATGATCAGTCAGTCATGGCTGCCACGGATGGAGGAGCAGGGAAGAGTGGCAGCTGTGCTGTGCACCTGGGATACTTGTTAGATTCATCATTTTTTCAAATGATAGAACATCCTCAGCTTCCTTCAAAGCGACGAGCACCATCTCACCTTGGCATTGGAGGTGAACTAGGACTTGGGGAAGATTTCTGTAATCATGAGATATGGTCCATCCCGGTCCCTTTGGACTCTCTGCCAAGATGTAGACTCTATCCATGGGGACCTGGCAAAGTTTGGGACAGTACGGCCCCAACTAGCCTCCCCCACAGTGTTCATCAAATGGACAATCTCAGTCACTCATTGTGCTCCTGGTTGTGAAATAAAGGGGACAATCAGTTTTTGTGCGTTACCTTAACATGGTGAAGATGTTTCACAAGTGCCCAGAATTCATTAATCTGAGATGGGCCACTATAATCTTGACTATCATTTCTATAATATCTGTTCTCTGTTCTCTTCTCCCTGCACACTCCACCTCCAGGGTGACGCAGTTTTTAGCTGAAAGACACCGGAAAGTTGAAGAATCCAAAATCCCTACCTCCAGGCCAGGTACTCCCTGTGCTTTGGTTTTCTAAGTTCAAAGTTAGACCCTTAGAAACAAAAGGAAAAATGAACTATTGGGACCTCATCCAGATAAAAGCTTCTTTTCACTACATCTGTATCTTTGGGGTAAATACCTAGTAGTGTAATTGCTGGGTTGTAGGGTAGCTCTATTTTTTACATCTTGCGGAACCTCCATACTGTTTTTCAGTTCATAGCAGCAATGTCTGCAATAGCCAAACTGGAAGGAGCCGAGATGCCCTTCAACAGATGACTGGATAAAGAAGATGTGGTCCATATGTACAATGGAATATTACTCAGCCGTCAGAAAGGATGAATACCCAACTTTTACATCGACATGGATGGAACTGGAGGGGATGATGCTAAGTGAAATAAGTCAAGCAGAGAAAGTCAATTATCATATGGTTTCACTTTTGTGTGAAACATAAGAAACAGCATGGAGGACCACAGGGGAAGGGAGGGAAAACTGAATGGGAAGAAATCAGAGAGGGAGACAAACCATGAGAGACTCTGGGAAACGGTTGCGGGAGGGGAGGTGAGTGGGGGGATGGGTAACTGGGTGATGTGATGAGCACTGGGTGTTATACAAAACTGATGCATCATTGAACACTACATCTGAAATTTATGATGTACATGTTGACTAATTGATTTAAAAATAAAATTTAGACCCTTAGAATTTTTTCATTAGTGAGTCCCACTAGCTCACTGTGTGTAAAACCAAAATCAGTTTTTCTCTGTGCCTGCTGCTTTTCAAATCTCCACCCAAGTAGACATAGTACTTATCAGATTAGTGCACTGTCTTCACCTCCTCTTAGCTCTCACCCTCATGCACATCCAATTGCTCTCCAAGCTCACAGATTACATGCCCCATACATATCCCACACTGATCCCCTTCTGTTTAATCCACCCCTTTATTTCTGAGCTGAATATAGAAAAATGATTATGACACAGGCCCTGTCTTTAATGGTATGATTTTCATAACAGGAGAAACAGTTATTCTTCTTTCCATATGCATCCCTTGGGTGACCATACTTACTTTTATTAATATATGCAACACCTGTATTCCAGATACCGATGTGCCTTCTCAGTCTTCAGCATCAGACACTTAAGCAATTGTCCTGAAAGGCATATCAAAATTTATGTGAGGGGAGCCTGGGTGGCTCAGTCAGTTAAGCATCTTCCTTCTGCTCAGGTCATGATCCCAGGGTCCTGGGATTAAGTCCCACATCAGGGTCCCTGCTCAGCAGGGAGTCTGCTTCTCCTTCTCCCTCTCCCCTCTGCATGTTCTCTCTCAAAAAATAAATAAAATCTTTTTAAAAATAATGTGAGAATACTGTAGTGCTTTAATTTTGATTCATCTGATTACTGTAATATCAAACAATTGCCATTATGTAAATTCATGAAGGTCATTCTCATTTGAAAACAATTGGAGTTTTAATCGGTTTTCTTATGTGCTTGAGGAAAATTTTTATAAAATACTTTTTATTATGTTAGCATAATCATAGAAAAATCCCTACTTTTCAGAATTTGGAAAAATATTAACTTTTTTAAAAATATTAACTTTCTTGTCTTAATTTTTTTCTTAGTTTATTGTTAGTAATTTCATCCATTTCATGTAAGGACTGAATTACATAAAGCATATAAAGACCTCAAAACAGTTCTTTATACATTTCAAGATCTAGGCAGGTATAACCTGTTACTTATTATCAGAGATAATATCACGATCATCATCTTCTGGTTTCTGCAGAAAGATATTTTCCTGCATGAAATACATAAGAGGACCCCATAAGAACAGCCTCACTTCAAGAACACATACAAGCGCACACATGTGCCTACCCTCACACATATACACTCTTCCTACCTGATCTGAGGTAGCTGGACATAAAGGCATCATCATATCTCACCAAGAACTCATGCCAGGCAAAGCACAAAGACTCCATATTGGTATAACTGGAGTGTGCTTGGATCCCCTCGAATAAGGGTGGACCAGACATCTCAACACAGTCCTGTTTTTCAGTGAAGCTTCCCAGACTGCTGGCTTCGAGTCTGGAATTTGGATGGAATGATCCCTTTAAATTAACCATAGAAGTTGCCAGAACAGCTCAGCTTAGCAACTAAGGGTAAAGTGCAGTCTTTTGCACCTCAGAGCAGGTCTTAACTCAAGAGTGGGTACTAAGGTGGAGGAAGCTTGACAGACAGCCAAGCACTTAGACTTGGACAAGCCTTGAAAAATGGAAAGAGAAATAAAAAGGGGTGTGTGTAACTGGACTAAGGACAGGGGAAAGCATGTGAGGGAGGAGAGAGAGTGTTTTCCAATAGAGGAAAACAATGATCTCTCCAAGGGAGACTCTCTTGGACCTCTCTGCAGGTTGGGAGCACTGGCAGAGCCTCCCTGATGCCCCCTCTGCCTTGTCTTCTCCCAGCCCCCATGGTAGGGTATTTCTGGTGCAGTAAGAGTTCAAAATGGTTGATTGCTACCTCATAGATACAGGAGTTCTGGGACTTCTGGCTTTAGCTCTGCATTATAGAGCAGTAGAAAGAACATTGCTCCCACCCCCTCCCTTGTGATGAAAAAGCTGTACAAACTTCAAATTTCATTCCTTTTTGGAACCCATCAGAGAGCTGGGGTTGCAGAGTAAACAACTAATCCAAAATCTAAGGGGACCTCGTCTGAAAGGGAAGAAGGGATGTCAAAATGCACTCACCTGGGTCAACACAACTGGGTACCTGTTAGGAGAGCGAAGCTAGAACAGCTAACCAACCTGTGAAGGCAGAGCGTACGGACTGGTGGGTGATGCGAAAACCCTGGGGGTGCGTGTTGGGAATGGAAAAATGAAGTCTACCCCTGGCTTCAGGCTTATTCTCCACAAAACCCCACCAGAAACCCATGGAAAAGAACTAGGAGAGCCCTAAGAAGTGTCCTTTGTGGTACCCCCTGGGGGATGGAAACAGCAGTCACGTAGGATGGGCTTCGGGATGAAGATCGAATCTCAGAAGCCCCGGCGTCCGAGTGTGGTCGGGTGGAGATCGAATCTTGGAAGACCCGCCTGTGGACGTGGTTAGTGGACGCACAGCTACCTCCTACTCAGAGTGCACCTCACCAGCTCTCTCTCCCCTCCAGAATGGCCCTGACCCAGGTAAGCAAGGCTGATGAGGGGACAGCAGCTTCTGGCAGCATCTGCTGAGGGAAGTATCTCTTCCCAGTTTTCCCAGTCGTGCCCCCTGTGGCCAGTGGACCGGAAGGAGTAGCTGCATCTGTGCTCCGGTGAGAAACACAAGACTGGGCTACCGAGATGTTTATTTTCTTTCACTTTCCTTTGAACCATAATGATTTATCACAGAAAAATCCTATCGTTCTTTTCTAGCTCAACTAAGGGAAGAAAAAAACAAACCCTTGATCTTGGGGAGAGGGGCACCACGACTGACCTTGGGGCATCGGTGCACATCCACTGCTCCAACAGAAACCGAGGGAATTCACTGCCAGCAGATCTGTTGAAGAAAGACATATTTGATGACATTCGTTAAAGATGGTAAAGCAGGCTTTGATCAGGACCCTCACGGTGGGTAGAGGTACCACTGGAATGGGATTTTGCAGTGGGGGGGAGAGATTGATCTGAACTCTGCATACAACACAAGCAAGTGGGTATGTACAGCCAAGGGGCCCGGGGTGGGGGTGGGGGAGAAGTAGGTAGAAATTACTAAGTGGAAAGATCTGTGGTAAGAGGGGTTCTGACTAAACCTACTAAATAAGATTCTTGTTGAAGGCAGGCAAGGTTGGTCAGACATCACCTGGAAGATGATGGGGGGTTAGTACAGGTATGAAGGTGATCAGGTATGAAGGTGATCAAGATACCCAGAGTGGGGGTTCTTGTTAAGAATTTACAAGAAGGGTATAGGAGGAGGTTCAGGAGCTTGAAAAGGTCAAAGAATCTTTGTCAGTCCCCCCTCTTGTTCAAGGAAAAAAAAATATTCTTTCCTCTGAAAAAAGAGAGTCCAGTTTCTCATTCAGTTATCTTCTGTTAAGGACCAGCTGAACCATCTGCTGGGACTGGGTAATAGAGGATATTTCCTGGATGCTACTAACAGTCAGGCATTTTTAATGAGGGGAGTTTCTAGGACCATAAAAGATTAACAAAAAACCCAGTTTCTGAGTCCACAGGGCAGCCAGTGAGATTTTTAAACAAGCTTGACACATCTTCAAATGGTGCAGTGGGGATGGCAGTGGCCATCTAAAGAATTTTCCTGGTTTGCATTTAGAGTGTCTCCTGATGCCGTTCTATATTCCGATGAACTTTCTGAGCAGTTCATACAGTGGGCAGCAGGAAGCTTGCCCATACGTAAGCCGTGGTAGTAATTTTTAAGTTTATATTAAGTTGTTGAGCTTAAACATGCAGAACTTCAGAAAAAGAACAGTTTTAGTTCTCATAATTCTAAGACAAAAAGGAAAAAGAGACATTAAAAACTCAGACCTGAAAAACAGCGTTTCAGCTCTGGTTTTGCCTGAAAAATACTTTAGTCCTCAGAACAGAGTTGTAGCTGGATATTGGGGAAAACTAGAATTCAGGATTTGGTAAGGACTGGCAGAATGCTCCAGACAGAACCCACAGGGAGGCATTACTGCTTTCCATTAAACAAAACAAAGCAGAACCTCTCTCTACAAATACCTGTGTTTCTATCGAAGATAATCGAGGTTAGTCTAGTTTGTTTGCAAAGTAAGTCTGGTTTCAGAAAACTTTAACTGATTATTTACGTAAGTGCAACAAGAAGAGTGAATCATATAACTTTTTTTTTTTTTTTTTTGAGTTTGCTCTGCTGGAAGTTTTCGTAGGAATCTCAGATTGGTTGTTTCTTAAGATTTTATTTATCAGAGAGAGAGAGGGAGGGAGGGAGAGAGCCCAAGTGGGGGGAGGGGCAGAGGGAGAAGCAGGCTGCCCATTGAGCAGGGAGCCCGACCCGTGGGGTCCAATCCCAGGACCCTGGGATCAAGACTGAGCAGAAGGCAGATGCTTAACCAACTAAGCCACTCAGGTGCCCCTCAAATTGGATTTTTAATAGCCTTTCAAGGCTAGGAAGCCAAATCAAGAATTTGCCATGAGACTTCACCTATAGATTTCGGTGAATTCCTCTTTTCTCAAGGTTTCCAAATATCCTGAGGTTCCTTACTGACCCGTAAGGCAGGGAACCCCATTAACCAGGCAGAAGCTGGTTTTTCCAAGCAGGACTTTATAAGCATTGCCTCCTTAAAGTCAGCTTTGTTTCCTTCAAGTTGTCTGGCCATATCTGATTCGATGCACATCATTCTCTAATACGACATTCTAGTCAAAGCCTTGGTACTTTAACCAGTTGGTTTCCCATTATGTCCGGTTCCAAGGAGAAGAGATTTTTTTATTGAACTTTTGCAAATAACTGTGTTGCCATGAAAATTAGAATACTCACTCAGTTTCCAAATTCTGGACGGAATCAGGTAGGGAGAAAAGATAAATGCTTCACATCTGTTTACAATGAATAATTTATCAAATTGCTCTAAGTTGTAGATAGCTTAAAAGAAAAAGGTTTTTTTTATCTGGAAATCAAAACATTAAATAACCAGCAGTGTTTCAAACAGAGTCATAAAAGTTACAATCATCCTCATCTGTCCCATGTAATTAATTCTTCTGCTTAGTCTTGGGTTAGCAGTTATTTTGAATCCATCAGCTTCTTCATTAGTTCTGAAAATTCTCAGTCCACTGGCTTGGTCTCTAAGATGTTCAAGCAATGCCATTATGGAGCATGCTTTCCTGGAACCAATTTTAAATGTTTTCAGTAAAGAATCAGGGGCGCCTGGGTGGCTCAGTCGTCAAGCATCTGCCTTCGGCTCAGGTCATGATCCCAGGGTCCTGGGATTGAGCCCTGCATCGGGCTCTCTGCTCACTGGGAAGACTGCTTCTCCCTCTCCCACTTCCCCTGCCTGTGTTCCCTCTCTCGCTGTCAAAATAAATAAAATCTTTAAAAAAATTCAGAGTAAAACAATCTGTGGATGACAAAAGATGCAAAATGGCCAAGATTAAAGATCCAATGAGAGTTCATTTGACAAGTAAATTTAGTTATTTCTGTGACATACAGCATTTTAACATAATGCCCCCCAAGCTTAATTGGTTTAACATACCCCTTTGACAAGGTGAAAGAGACAAATCTTTTCAGCCTTTGTTGGAATTCTCCACTCACTTATCCAACTAATACTTACCTAGAGTCATCTTACATGCAGATCCTTTCTCAATTACACCCACAGAAAACCCACTGCTCCTGGTTGTAGACACCTCAGCTCACACTGCTGACACTGGGTATGCAATGCCATTTCTAGGCCAGTGGTTGATTTTATCCCCCAGGGGACATCTGGCCCTGTCTGAAGATATTTTTAGTTGTCACAACTGGAGGAAGGGTTGCTGCTACTGGCATCTAGTGGGTAAAAGGCAGGGTAAAAGGCAGGGATGCTCAACATCCCACAATGCACAGGACATCCTCCCGCAACAAAAAATGATCTTGTCACAAGTGTCAATAGTACTGAGGTTGAGAGGCCTTGATTTAGATCCCACAGTTAAAAGCTGAAAGCTTCTTCATAACAAATCCCCAAATTCATGGACCTATTCCCCAAGCCTGGATCTAGCTCAGGAATCTACAGTCCAGTGGTTTCTTTTTGCCTTTGAGATGCCAAGCCCTCAAACCAGAATGTTTTGAAGTTAAGGAATAGGGCTTTGCAGAAAGACTGCCTTTGAGGTTTTATTTATTTATTTGACAAAGAGAGACAGCGAGAGAGGGAACACAAGCAGGGGGAGTGGAGAGGGAGAAGCAGGCCTCCCGCCGAGGAGGGAGCCGGATGCGGGGCTCGATCCCAAGACCCTGGGACCATGGCCTGAGCCGAAGGCAGACGCTTAACAACTGAGCCACCCAGGTGCCCCAGAAAGACTACCTTTGTTGGCAAGGACTGCAAAGCACCGATAACAGTGCCTGACACAGATTTGTCAACAGAGTCAAGCCTGGATTCCTCCCTACAGAAAAGACAGATTTTTTCCATACATCCATAGCTTTAAGACAATCAATTCCACCTTCTTGTCTTAGGGGCACTCACAATGAATAGAGACATTGTCCCCAAGTCCTAGAAACCCTTGTTTCAACTACTTCCAGGAAGACCTGGCACCAAAAGTACACATTCTATTTTCTACTGAGAAACATGGTCTTCTGTATTTCCTCTGTTGTGACCTCACGTCTATAGCCCCAGTGATGGTAGAGAATACTTTTCCCCAAACCATATCAAGTGTAAATGTATGTAGTGGTTAAGAACAGATACAACTTTGAATCTCTGCTTCTCTACCTACTTTGGCTAGTGAGACATCTGACAAACAAGGTCTCAATTCTGGTTTTGCCTGAAAGTACCTTAAAGTACCTTAAAGACAGGATTGAGAATTTTCCCAATACAAAAAGAACTGTTATATCATTCCAAAATGACGAGCCTCGGACAAGTGACCTGCTCTCCGCACTTAAATTTTGTCAATCTTAACATGGGAAAATATCAAGTATCTCATTCATCTGTTAGTTTCTATATATAGTAGGTACATAAAAACATATTGTGCCACCACCACTAGTTGGTTTTACTGAAAAGCACCATGGTAGGATGGAAAAACTTTAAACTTCCTATCCCTTCATGAACATGCTGTACATTCTTGGACAAGAGATTTAACTTGGTTTAACCTCAACTTCATTATCAATGAGAAGCTAGTAACACTTTGATTCCATTTATGTGATATGTACGGCACAGCATTAAAAAAATCTTACATTTTAAAAATCAGAAAAAAACCCCCACAAAACTGAGAATTGTGTTTTGAAAAGATAAACCCTTCGACTAAGAAAATGAGGAAAGACTCAAAATCAGAAATGAAAAAGGAGAGGGGGCGTCTGGGTGGCTCGGTTGGTTAAGTTTCTGCCTTCAGCTCAGGTCATGATCCCAAAGTCCAGGGATCAAGCCCCATGTAGGGCTCCCTGCTCAGTGGGGAACCTGCTTCTACCTCACCCTCTGCAGCTCCCCCTGCTTGTCACTTATTCACTCTCACTCTCTCTCAAATAAATAAATAAAATCTTAAAAAAAAAATAAAATGAAAAAGGAGACATTGCAATAGATGCCTCAGATATAAAAAGGATCATAAGAAACTATTGTGAACAATTATATGCTAACAAATTGGATAACCTAGAAAAAAATGGATAAATTCCTAAAAATATAACATACCAAGACTGACTGAAAAAAGAAATAGAAAGTCTGAAGAGTCAAACAACCAATAAAGAGACTGAATCAGTAATTGAAACTTCCCAAGAAAGACAATCCCAGGACCAAATGGCTTCATGGGTGAATTCTACCAAACATTCAAAGAAGAATCAATACCAATCTTTCTTACACACATCCAACATATGAAAGAGGAAATACTTCGATACTCATGTGATGATGCCAGCATCACCCGGATACCAAAGCCAAATAGAGACATTACAAGCAAAAAAAATCTTAAAACCTATAGCTCTAGTGACTACAAATGCAAAAATCCTCAATACTAAAAAAACTAAATCTAATAGCATATTAAAAGGATTATACACCATAACCAAGTGGGATTTAACCCTGGGATGCAAGGATGGTTCAACATGAACCAATCGCTGTGATGCACCACATTAACAAAATGAAAGATTTAAAAGCACGTGATCATCTCAATAGATGCAGAAAAAGCATTTCCCAAAAATTCAGCATCCATTAATGATAAAAACGCTCAAAATTTCAATCAAAGACATATATTAAAAGCCCAAAGCTATCATAACCAGTGTCTAGTGGTTTTATTTTCCTCTAGTTCTAGTATAGGCAAAAATGCACACCCTTACCACTTCAACACAGTCCTGGAATTCCTAGAAGTCCTAGACAGAGCAATTGGACAAGAAAAAGAAAAGGCACCCAAATTGGAAAGAAGTAAAATTATCTCTGTTTGCAGATGACAAGATCATACATATAGAAAACTCTGAAGACTCAAAACCTGACAGTCTCTTCAATAAATGGTGCTGGGAAAATTGGACAGCCATAATGCAGAAGAATGAAACTCGACCATTCTCTAACACCATCCACAAAGATAAACTCAAAATGGATGAAAGACCTCGATGTGAGACAGGAATCCATCAAAATCCTAGAGGAGAACGTAGGCAGTAACCTCTTTGACATCGGCCACAGCAACTTCTTTCAAGATACGTCTCCGAAAGCTAGTGAAACAAAAGCAAAAATGAACTTTTTGGACTTCATCAAGATAAAAAGCTTCTGCACAGCAAAGGAAACAATCCACAAAACAAAGAGGCAACCCACAGAATGGGAGAAGATATTTGCAAATGACACTACAGACCAGGGGCTGGTATCCAAGATCTATAAAGAACTCCTCAAACTCAACACCCAAAAAACAAATAAGTCAAAAAATGGGCAGAAGACATGAAAAGACACTTCTCTGAAAAAGACATACAAATGGCTAACAGACACATGAAAAAATGTTCATCATCACTAGCCATCAGGGAAATTTAAATCAAAACCACATTGAGATACCACCTTACACAAGTTAGAATGGCAAAAATGGACAGGGAAAGAAACAACAAATGTTGGAGAGGTTGTGGAGAAAGGGGAACCCTCTTACACTGTTGGTGGGAATGCAAGCTGGTACAGCCACTTTGGAAAACAGTGTGGAGCTGCCTAAAGATGTTAAAAATAGAGCTACCCTATGACCCAGCAATTGCACTCCTGGGTATCTACCCCAAAGACACAGATGTAGTGAAAAGAAGGGCCATATGCACCCCAATGTTCATAGCAGCAATGTCTGCAATAGCCAAACTGGAAAGAACTGAGATGCCCTTCAACAGATGAAGGGATAAAGAAGACGTGGTCCATATATACAATGGAATATTACTCAGCCATCAGAAAGGATGAATACCCAACTTTTGCATCAATATGGATGGGACTGGAGGAGATTATGCTAAGTGAAATAAGTCAAGTAGAGAAAGACAATTATCATATGATTTCACTTATTTGTGGAACATAAGGAATAGCAGGGAGGACATTAGGAGAAGGAAGGGAAGAATGAAGGGGGGGATATCGGAGGGAGAGACGAACCATGAGAAACAAACTATGGACTCCGAGAAACAAAAAGGGTTTTAGAGGGGAGGGGGATGGGTTAGCCTAGTGATGGGTATTAAGGAGGGCACATACTGCATGGAGCACTGGGTGTTATACGAAAACAATGGATCATGGATCACCACATCAAAAACTAATGATGTATTGTATGGTGACTAACATAATAAAATTTTAAAAATTAAAAAAAAACTAAAGTGAATTCAATAAAATTGCACAACACAAAACCAACATACAAAAGTCAGTTTCAATTCTATACACAATGAACTCTCCAAAAAGGAAATTAACACAACAACCCCATTCACCCTAGTGAGAAAAAAATACTTAGGAATAAACTTAACCAGGAAGTGAATGATTTGTACACTGAAAATTATAAAACACTAATGAAGGTAAATGGAAAGACATTCTATATTCATTGATTGGAAGAATATTTTTAATTTCCATACTACCCAATGTGATCAAAGATTCCCTGTAAACTGTAAAAACCAACCAACAAAAAACACTCAATGGCATTCTTTACAGAAATAGAAAAAACAATCCTAAAATTGGTGTGATACTATAAAAGACCCTGAAGAGCCCAAGCAATCAATATAGAACAAAGCTGCAGTCATCACACTTCATTTCAAAAGATATTACAAAGCTACTACAATTAAAACAGTATGGTACAGACATTAAAACAGACCTACAAGACCAATGGAACAGAATATAGAGCCCAGAAAATAAAGCCACACATTTATGGGACTGATTTTCCACAAGAGCACCAAGAACACACAGTAGAGGAAGGGTTGTCTCCTCAATAAATGGTGATGGGAAAATGGAAAAATGAAATTGGACTCTTTATTTCACACCACATACAAAAGTCAACTCAAAATGGTTTAAAGACTTAAATGTAAGACCTGAAACTGTAGAACTACTAGAAAAAAACATAGGGGATAAAAGCTCCTTGACACTGGTCTTGGCAATGATTTTTTGGTTATGACACCAAAAGCACAGGCAACAAAAGGAAAAACAAACAATGGGAGTGCAAACTAAAAAAGCTTTTGCACAGCCAAGGGAACAATGAACAGAGTGAAAAGGCAACCTACGGAATGGAAGAAAATATTTGCAAACCATGTATTTGATAAAGGGTTAATATCCAAAATAGATATAAAGAACTCCAACTCAGTAGCAAAAAAACCCCCCAAATAAACTAATTTAAAAATGGGCAAAGGACCTGAATAGACATTTCTCAAAAAATGACATACAAATGCCCAACAGATACATGAAAAGGTGCTCAACATCACTTATCATCAGGGAAATGCAAATTGAAACTACAATGAGGTATTACCTTACACCTGTCAGAATGACTGGAATCAGAAAGACAAAAGCACTGGCAAGGATGTGGAGAAAAGGGAACCCTCGTTTACTGTTGGTGAAAATGTAAATTGGTACAGCCGCTGTGAAAAACAGTTTAGAGTTTCCTCAAAAAATTAAAAATACAAATACCATATGATCCAATAATTCCACTACTGGATATTTACTTAAACAGAAACACCCATTCAAAAAGACATACGCATCCATCCCCACGTTCATTGCAACATTATTTAAAACAGCCAAGATATGGAAGCAACCCAAGGTCCATTGATAGATGAATGGATAAAGATGTGGTGTGTGTGTGTGTGTGTGTGTGTGTGTATTTGTGTGTGTGTATATATATATTTAATAAATATAAACATAGACACAATACACATACACAAAAAACATACATACACATACATAAAATGTACAAAAATACATAAATAGAAACACAAAAATATATAAAAATAAAAATGGATGTAATGGATGTTACTCAGCCATAAAAAAGCATGAGATTGTACCATTTGTGACAAGATGGATGAACCTAGAGGGTATTGTGCTAAGTGAAATAAATCTGAAAGACAAATATCTCCAATTTACTTTTATTGAGTACATAGGTATTAGGATACAACTTTGAAGGGAAAAAATCTCTGCCATCATGGGGTTATATTCTAGTGGAATGAGACAACAGGCAGAAAAATTATATGGTATATTATAAGATGAGAAAAGCTTTAGGGAAAAATAAAGAGCATAAAGGGATATAGGGAGTTTGCAGTGTTTGAGTGGACCTTTCTTTGTATCTTAAAGAATCACTTAATATCCATATTTATGGGAAAGTATCATTTGGAGAAGATAAGGGAAAAGAGCTTATTGTGGGGTTCCAAGCACGGAAGTTTTTTATTTAAACTGTAAGAGTTCTGAGATAAATATCTAGGTAAGAAAATAAATATCTAGGTAAGCTCAGGTCATGATCGCAGTGTCCTGGGATCGAGCCCCACATTGGGCTCCCTGCTCCGCGGGAAGCCTGCTTCTCCCTCTCACACTCCCCCTGCTTGTGTTCCCTCTCTCGCTATGTCTCTGTCAAATAAATAAATAAAATCTTTAAAAAAAAATGGAGGATAGGAGAAGAAAAAAGATGGTAGAGGAGTAGTGGACCCTATTTCAGCCGTTCCCCTGAATTGAGCTGGATATCTACCAGACCACTCTGAACACCCATGAAATCAGCCTGGATGTAAGAAGATATATCTGGATCTCTACAAACAGAATATCCCCGGTGGTTGGTTTCGAGGTATGAAGCGGGGAGCCATGATTCCGCAGGCAGGTATCAGAAGATAAACGGAAGCGGGAGGGAGACTCTGGGATCCTGCAAAAGCATCAGCACTGGGGACTGGGCACAGACTTGCAGGTAGCAGCGGGGAAAGTTTAGGGCAGCCCCCCCAGACTGAAACTTCGAGCTGCCGGGGCAGGAATACGAATTGGGGGTGGCTAGCAGTTTTAGAAGCACAAAGGGCAGAGACATGCCTGGACCTGGAAGTAAGGGCTGGGAGCCCTGCTGAGGGGCACACAACACAGGACGCTGCAGTTTATAGCAGCACGGATAGAAACGGAGACAGTGTGGCCTGGACAGCTCACTGAAGAACAGACTGTGATCTGTTCTGAGGCAGAGGTTTGGATACAGTCACTTCTGCTCTGACTCTCGGAAGAGAAAAAGAGATGCAGAAAGCTGCCAGGGAAAGCTGGGAGAGAAAAAAAGCCCCCAAAAACCGGTTTTCACTGAGCCTATCACCACCCCCCCACAGGGGACAGGGCAACTCTGCCCAAACAGGGTTGCCTGAGTAACAGTGCGACAGGCACCTCCCCCCGAAGACAGGGTTAGGGTTAGGGACAGGCTGGAAGAACAAGAGGCCAACAACCCTAAGATCCCTATAAAACAGGTACATCTTGCGTGGGTTGTGGTCAATAATTTGGACTCTGTACATTCCCTCAACCACCCCTCAACAGAATGTAATAAGAGGAGGAACCCCCAAAATAGGAAAGACACAGACTGTGACTTCTGCCACAGAACCAATGGATATGGATATAAGCAAGATGTCAGAAATAGACTTCAGGGTAACAGTTATGAAGATGATAGCTAGGATGGAGAAAACAATTAATGGCAACATAGAGTCTCTAAGGGCATAAGTGAGAGCTGATCTGGCAGAACTTAAAAACGCTATCAATAAGATCCAATCTAATCTAGATACTCTAACAGCTAGGATAAACGAGACAGAGGAACAAATTAATGATCTAGAAGACAAACTGATGGAAAAGAAGGAACAGGAGGAGGCCTGGAACAAACAGCTTAATATCCATGAAAACAGAATTAGAGAAATAAATGACGCCATGAAACATTCCAATGTCAGAATTATTGGGAGCCCTGAGGGGGTGGAGAGAGAGAGAGAGAGAGAGAGAGAGAGAGAGAGAGAGAGAGAGAGAGAGAGAGAGAGAGAGAGAGAGAGAACCAGAAGATATATTTCAGCAAACTGTAGTTGAGAAGTTCCCTAATCTGGAGAATGAAATAAGCATTCATGTCCTAGAGGCAGAGAGGACCCCTCCCAAGATCGAGGAGACCAGACCCCAACGCCCTGGCATGTAATAATAAAACTCACAAATCTTAGAACCAAGGAAACCACCTTAAGGGCAGTTAGGGGGAAGAGATTCCTTACATACAGAGGGGGGAACAACCAAAAAACATCAGACCTGTCCACAGAGACCTGGCAAGCCAGAAACGGCTGGCAAGACATATTCAGGGTAATAAATGAGAAGAACATGCAGCCAAGAATACTTTATCCAGCAAGGCTGTCATTTAGAATGGATGGAGAGAAGCAGAGCTTCCAAGACTGGCAGAAACTGAAAGAATATGTGACCACTAAGCCAGCCCTGCAAGAAATATTAAGGGGGAGGGGTTCTAAAGGAGAAAGACCCCAAGAGTGATATAGAACAGAAATTTACAGAGACAATCTACAGAAACATGGACTTCACAGGCAACATGATGACAATAAATTCATATCTTTCAATAATCACTCTCAACGTGAATGGCCTAAATGCTCCCATAAAATGGCACAGAGTTGCAGATTGGATAAAAAGACAGGACCCATCCATATGCTATCTACAAGAGACTCATTTGGAACCTAAAGATACATCCAGACTGAAAGTGAAGGGATGAAGAACCATCTTTCATGTCAATGGACCTCAAAAGAAAGCTGGGGTAGCAATTCTCGATCAGACAAATTAGATTTTAAGGTAAAGACTATAGTTAGAGACACAGAAGGACACTATATCATTCTTTTTTTTTAAGATTTTATTTATTTATTTCAGAGAGAATGAGAGATAGAGAGCACGAGAGGGAAGAGGGTCAGAGGGAGAAGCAGACTCCCTGCTGAGCAGGGAGCCCGACACAGGACTTGATCCTGGGACTCCAGGATCATGACCTGAGCCAAAGGCAGTCACTTAACCAACTGAGCCAGCCAGGCGCCCAACACTATATCATTCTTAAAAGGTCTATCCAACAAGAGGATCTAACAATTGTAAATATCTATGCCCCCCTAACATAGGAGCAGCCAACTACATAAGCCAACTGTTAACCAAATAAAGAGACATATTGATAATATGCTAATAGTAGGAGACCTCAACACTCCACTCTCAGCAATGGACAGATCATCTAAGCAGAAAATCAACAAAAACAAGAGCTTTGAATGACACACTAGACCAGATTGACCTCATAGATATATACAAAACATCCCACCCTAAAACAATAGAATACTCCTTCTTCTCGAACACACGTGGAATTGTCTCCAGAATAGACCACATACTGGGTCACAAATCAGGTCTCAACCGATACCAAAAGGTTGAGATTATTCCCTGCATATTTTCAGACCACAGTGCTTTGAAACTGGAACTCAATCACAAGAAAAAGTTTGGCAGAAATTCAAACACTTGGAAGATAAAGACCATCCTGCTCCAGAATGTTTGGGTCAACCAGGAAATCAAAGAAGAACTTAAACAATTCATGGAAACCAATGAGAATGAAAACACATTGCTTCAAAACGTATGGGATAGGGCAAAGGTTGCCCTAAGGGGGAAATACAGAGCCATCCAAGCCTCATTCAAAAAAAATAATAATAATAATAGAAAAATCCTGAATATACAAACTATACTTCACCTTAAAAAATGGAGAATCAGGAACACTACACCAAAACAAATTATGTAATATAGTGATTAACATAACAATAAAAAATAAAAAAAAATTAAAAAATGGAGAATCAACAAATTAAGCCTAACCCATGCACAAGGGAAATAATTAAGATCAGAGATCAATAAATTAGAAACCAGAAATACAGTAGAACACACAAACAAAGCTAGAAGCTGGTTCTTTGAAAGAATAAGATCGATAAACAACTGGCCAGACTTATCCAAAAGAAAAGAGAAAGGACCCAAATTAATAAAATTATGAATGAAGGGGAGAGATCACGACTAACACCAAGGAAATAGAAACAATTATCAGAAATTATTATCAACAACAATATGCTAATAAATTAAGCAACCTGGAAGAAATGGATGCCTTCCTGGAAACATATAAAATCCCAAGGCTGAAACAGGAAGAAATTGACAACCTGAATAGGCCAATAACCAGCAATGAGATTGAAGCAGTGATCAAAAACCTCCCAAAAAACAAGAGTCCAGGGCCTGATGGATTTCCTGGGGGAATTCTTCCAAACGTTCAAAGAAGAAATAATACCTATTCTCCTGAAGTTGTTTAAAAAAACAGAAACAGGAGTGCTTCCAGACTCATTCTATGAGGCCAGCATTACCTTAATCCCCAAACCAGGCAAAGACCCCATCAAAAAGGAGAATTTCAGACCGAAATCCCTGATGAATATGGATTCCAAAATCCTCAACAAAATTCTAGCTAATAGGATCCAACAATACATTAAAAGGGTCATCCACCATGACCAAGTGGGATTCATCCCTGGGATGCAAGGGTAGTTCAGCATTCGGAAATCAATCAATGTGATAGAACATATTAATAAGGAGAGAGAACCATATGGTCCTCTCAATTGATGCAGAAAAAGCATTTGACAAAATACAACATCCTTTCCTAATTAAAACTCCTCAGAGTATAGGGATAGAGGGAACATTCCCCAAGTTCATAAAATCCATCTATGAAAAACCCACAGCAAATATCATCCTCAATGGGGAAAAGCTGAGAGCTTTTCCCTTAAGATCAGGAACACGACAAGAATACCCACTCTCGCCACTATTGTTCAACATAGTAGTAGAAGTCCTAGAAACAGCAATCAGACAACAAGAAATAAAAGGTATTCAAATAGGCAAAGAAGAAGTCAAACTCGCTCTTTGCAGATGACATGATACTTAATGTGGAAAACCCCAAAGACTCCACCCCCAAATTACTAGAACTCATACAACAATTCAGTAATATGGCAGGATACAAAATCAATGCACAGAAGTCAGTTGCTTTCTTATACACTAAGAAGGCAACTATAGAAAGAGAAATTAGACAATCGATTCCATTTACAGTAGTACCAAAAACCACAAGATACCTCAGAATAAACCTAACCAAAGAGGTAAAGGATCTATACTCTAGGAACTACAGAACGCTCATGAAAGAAATTGAAGAAGACACAAAAAGATGGAAAAACATTCCATGCTCATGGATAAGAATAAACATTGTTAAAATGTCTATGCTGCCCAGAGCAATCTATACCTTCAACGACATCCCGATCAAAATTCCAATGACATTTTTCAAAGTGCTGGAACAAACAATCCTAAAATTTGTATGGAATCAGAAAAGACCCTGAATCACCAAGGAAATGTTGAAAAAGAGAAAGCTGGGGGCATCACGTTGCCCAATTTCAAGCTATATTACAAAGCTGTGATCACCAAGACAGCATTGACCAATGGACAGAATAGAGAACCCAAATATGGACCCTCAACTCTATGGTCAAATAATCTTTGACAAAGCAGGAAAAAATATGCAATGGATAAAAGACAGTCTCTTCAATAAATGGGTGTTGGGAAAATTGGACAGCCACATGCAGAAGAATGAAACTTGACCATTCTCTATCACCATCCACAAAGATAAACTCAAAATGGATGAAAGACCTCAATGTGAGACAGGAATCCATCAAAATCCTAGAAGAGAACATAGGCAGTAACCCCTTCGACATTGGCCACAGCAACTTCTTTCAAGATACATCTCTTGTCTAGTGAAACAAAAGCAAAAATGAACTTTTGGAACTTCATCAAAATAAAAAGCTTCTGCACAGCAATGGAAACAGTCAATAAAACAAAGGGGCAACCCACAGAATGGGAGAATATACTTGCAAATGACACTACAGATAAAGGGCTGATATCCAAGATCTATAAAGAACTTGTCAAGTTCAACACCCAAAAAACAAATAATCAAGTCAAAAAATGGGCAGAAGACATGAACAGACACTTCTCCAAAGAAGACATATAAATGGCTAACAGACACATGAAAACAATGTTCATCATCATTAGCCATCAGGGAAATTCAAATCAAAACCACATCGAGATACTACTTTACACCAGTTAGAATTGACACGGGAAGAAACAACAAATGTTGGAGAGGTTGTGGAGAAAAGGGAACCCTCTTACACTGTTGGTGGGAATGCAAGTTGGTACCGCCACTTTGGAAAACAGTGTGGAGGTTCCTCAAAAAATTACAAATAGAGCTACCCTCAACTTCTTCGACCTCAGGCACAGCAACTTCTTCCTAGAAACATCGCCAAAGGGAAGGGACGCAAGGGCAAAATGAATTATTGGGACTTCATCAAGATAAAAAGCTTTTGAATAACAAAGGAAACAGTCAACAAAACCAAAGACAGTCGACAGAATGAGAGAAAATATTTGCAAATGACATATCAGATAAAGGGCTAGTATCCAACATCTATAAAGAACTTATCAAACTCAATACCTAAAGAACAAATAATCCAACTAAGAAATGGGCAGAATACACGAACAGACATTTTTCCAAAGAACATTCAAATGGCCAACAGACTTATGAAAAAGTGCTCAACATCCCTCAGCATCAGGGAAATCCAAATCAAAACCTCAATGAGATACCACCTCACACCAGTCAGAATGGCTAAAATTAACAAGTCAGGAAACGACAGATGTTGGTGAGGATGTGGAGAAAGGGGAACCCTCCTACACTGTTGGTGGGAATGCAAGCTTGTGCAGCCACTCTGGAAACCAGTATGGAGGTCCCTCAAAAGTTGAAAATAGAGCTACCCTACTACCTAGCAATTGCACTCCTGGGTATTTACCCCAAAGATACAAATGTAGGGATCTGAAGGAGTACGTGCACCCCAATGTTTATAGCAGCAACGTTCACAATAGCCAAACTATGGAAAGAGCCACTATGTCCATCATCAGATGAGTGGATAAAGAAGTGGTATATATATACAATGGAATATTATGCAGCCATCAAAAACCCCTGAAATCTTGCCATTTGCAATGATGTAGATGGAACTAAAGCATATTATGCTAAGCAAAATAAGTCAATCAGAGAAAGACATGTATATGATCTCACTGATGAGGAATTCTTAACCTCAGGACACAAACTGAGGGTTGCTGGAGTGGTGAGGGGTGGGAGGGATGGGGTGGCTGGGTGATAGACATTGGGGAGGGTATGTGCTATGGTGAGCTCCGTGAATTGTATAGGACTCATGAATCACAGACCTGTACCTCTGAAACAAATAATACATTATATGTTAAAAAAAAAAAAAAAAAAGCACGAAGGGAAAAATGAAGGGGGGGAATTGGAATGGGAGACAAACCATGAGAGACTATGGACTCTGAGAAACAAACTGAGGGTTTTGGAGAGGAGGGGTGTGGGGGTATGGGTTAACCTGGTGATGGGTATTAAAGAGGGCACGTATACACAGGGAATGAATCGTGGAACACTACATCAAAAATGAATGATGTAATGTATGGTGACTAACGTAACATAATAAAATAAAATTTAAAAAAATAGCTACCCTATGACCAAGCAATTGCACTCCTGGGTATTTACCCCAAAAACAGATGTACTGAAAAGGGCCATATGCACCCCAATGTTCATAGCAGCAATGTCCGCAACAGCCAAACTATGGAAAGAGCTGAGATGTGTTTCCACAGATGAATGGATAAAGAAGATGTGGTCCATATATACAATGGAATATTACTCAGCCATCAGAAAGGATGAATACCCAACTTTTGCCTCAACATGGATGGGACTGGAGGAGATGATGCTAAGTGAAATAAGTCAAGCAGAGAAAATCAATTATCATATGGTTTCACACATATGTGGAACTTAAGGAATAGCTACACGTCTGGCACCCTCCACAGACTGGCAGGAGTTTCTGCCTTTCTTGCTTTCACCACTGGAGTTGGGGGACTCTGAGCCCATGGTGGTGTATGGGACAGATTATTTTTTTTTAAGATTTTTTATTTATTTATTTGACAGAAAGAGACACAACGGGAGAGGGAACACAAGCAGGGGGAGTGGGAGAGGGAGAACCAGGCTTCCCGCTGAGCAGGGAGCCTGACGCGGGGCTCGATCCCAGGACCCTGGGACCATGACCTGAGCCGAAGGCAGACACTTAACGATTGAGCCACCCAGGCGCCCCTGGGACAGATTATTTGCAGCAAGTGTCAGAGCTCCTCAATCTCACAGAGCCAAGCATCCTAACAGTTACCTAATTTGGAATCTGGGACAGAAGACAGCCTGGAGCCTGGACATTGCTTTGAGTCTACACAAGAGAAGCTGCTCCATGGCACCAAGAAGTCCTTCAAGGAGCAGACCTGTGTCTCCAACATGGATGCTGCACTTGGCTTCGCTTCAGGCTCCTTCTTGTGAAAGCCTCATTTGACTGGCAAAGCAAGGAAATTGCTAAAGAGATGATCAGTGAGCATCTGGACCACCTTGAGGAGGCCCTGGGACAGCAGGTTTGGATGGATGAGAAGACCGATCAGGAAGCCAAGGAGAAAGTAGACACCATCTTTGACAGAATTGGCTTCCTGAACTTCATCCTGGAGCCTAAAGATCTGCATGATGTTTATGACGGGTAGGAAGTCTCTGAAGAGTCCTTCTTCCAGAATGTGTGGAATTTGCACCATTTTTCTGCTAAAGTAATGGCCGATCAGCTCAGCAAGACTCCCATCCAGGCCCAGTGGAGCATGACCTCCCAGACAGTGAATGCCTACTACCTTCCTACCAAGAATGAAATCGTCTTCCTTGCCAGCATCCTGCAGGTCCCCTTCTACACCCATAACCACCCCAAGGACCTGAACTTTGGTGTCGTTGGCATGGTGATGGGCCATGACTGACACCTCTGATGACCCAGGGCGTGAATACGACAAGGAAGGGAACCTGTGGCAGAATGAATCACGGGCAGCATTTCAGAATCCTGCATGGAGGAGCGGTATGTACAGCCAGTACCCGGTCAACTGGGAGAGGCTCACCGGCCACCAGCTGTTGGGGGAGAACATCACTAACAACAGGGAGCTTGAGGCTGCCTGTAACACTTTCAAAGCGTGGCTGAGAAAGCACCAGGAGGAGCCGTGCTTGCCCAGCGTAGGGCCTGCCCATCACCAGCTCTTCTTTGTGGATCTGCTCAGGTGTGGTGCTCAGTCTGCACACCTGAGAGTTCTCACGAGGGGCTGGTGAGTGACCACTTGTGCTAGGCACCCTCTCCAAATCCCATGACTTCCTGCAGGACTTCAGCTGCACTGTTGGCTCCCCCATGAACCCAGGAGGCTGTATGAGGGGTGGTAGACCTGGGGCTGAGGAGAAATGGCTGGCTGTTGCCAGGACCTGGGGCAGCTTGCCCAGCAGGGTTAGTTGTTCCAGGATTAGAGAAGGCAAATGACAGCTGGGTGGGTCCAACCCCCCACACCATAGGTGATGCAAGTCCTGGTCTGCCCTCAAACACCACATCGTCCCTCTGCTTTGGGTGTACCCCTACCTCCAGCAGAGCCCCCACCATTCACTGTCACATCCTTCCAGGTCACCCTGCCTGGAGGGGGCTGGGCGGGGGAACCAGCTCCCACAGGAAGGAGTCTGCCTCTTCCAGCCCTAAGATCACTTAATTTGGTGGCTTTGGGGGTTCCTGTCCTGCCCACTCTGACCACACAGGGCCTGGGTGGTTGCCTCCCCTACTTCTCCCCGAGGCCCACTCAGTGGACTCAGCTCCTTTCAGCCCCACCTTTAGGAGCTGCCCCCCGACCCCATGCTCCTCACACTGCTCCTCCCAATACTGCAGTCAACCTTCACTGACCAACTGTGCTCAGCTCTTAGTGGAAGCCTGAGGGCCTCTACAAGCCCTCCTGCTGCCTCCTAGTTTCCCTCGACTCATAGGCGAGTGTGTATGGTGTGTATGCATAGGGGATGCTGGTTCTTTGTGTCCTGGGGCACAAGTCTTAGGGGCTGACTGAGCCTCCCTGGCCCAAGCAGAAAAACAGACAGAGCAGGGGGGGGAAAGATAGAGTTTATTTGTACAGGGAAGAGGGTGGAGAGGGAGAGGGAGGGTTCCGTAGGCCCCTGTGCCGATAAAGAGACCCACATCAGTCAAAAATACAAAATAAAATAAGATCCAACTATATGCTGTGTTCAAGAGTCGCACTATAGATTTAAAGACACACGTAGGCTGCGAGTGAAGGCATGGAAAAAGATACTCCATCCAAGTGGTAACAAAGAGAGAAGAGGTGGTTATATTTTTATCAGATAATATAGATTTTAAATTCACTAATGGTCATAGTAGACAAAGAAGTTGATTACATAGTAATAGGGTCAATCTGCTAGGAAGATATTACAATTATAAACGTATATGCACCCAACACCAGAGGGCTTAGATATATAAAGCAAACACTGACAGATCTGAATGAAGAAATATATAGCAACAGAATATTAGTGACTTCAGTATTCCACTTTCAATAACGGATAGAACATCCAGACAGAACATCAGTAAGGAAACAGCAAACTTGCACAACACTATAGACCAAGTGGAGCCAACGTAGAACACTTTGCCCAATAGCAAAAGACACTTCTCCACTGTACACAGAACAGTCTCCATGACGGATCCCATATTATATCACAAAGCAAGTATGAAACATTTAGGAGGATTGAAATCCTACCAAGTATCTTTTCTGACCACAGTGGAATAAAACTAGGAATCAATAACAGAAGGAAAGCTCCAGAATTCACAAATATGGGGAAATTAAACAACACTCTTTTTTTTTTTTTTTAAGGTTTTATTTATTTATTTGACAGAGACAGCGAGAGCAGGAGCACAAGCAGGGGGAGTGGGAGAGGGAGAAGCAGGCTTCCCGCTGAGCAGTGAGCCCGAAGTTGGGCTCATTCTGAGGACCCTGGGATCATGACCTGAGCTGAAGGCAGACGCTTAATGACTGAGCCACCCAGGCGCCCCCTAAACAACGCACTCTTGAACAAAAACGTCAAACAAAAGCTAAGAGAATTTTCTTAAATATCGTAAGACAAATGAAAACGAAATCACTGGGGATGGGCTAGATGGGTGACAGAGATTAAGGACGGTCACTTGTGATGAGCACTGGGTGTTGGATGTAAGTGATAAATCACTGAATTCTACTCCTGAGACCAATACTGCACTGTACGCTAACTCGCTAGAATTTAAATAAAAATTTAAAAAGAAAGAAAACGAAAACACCACATATCAAAATTTATGGGATGCTGCAGGGGCACCTGGGTGGCTCAGTCGGTTAAACATCTGCCTTCAGCTCAGGTTATGATCCCAGGGTCCTGGGATCGAGTCCCAGGTTGGGCTCCTTGCTCAGCAGGGAGTCTGCTTCTCCCTCCCCCTCTGCCCACTGCTCCCCCTGCTTGTGCTTTCTCTCTCTCTCAAATAAACAAAATCTCTAAAAAAAAAACCTTATGGGATATAGTAAAAGCAGTGCTAAGAGGCAAGTTTATAATGATAATCACCTACATTAAAAAAGAGAAAGAAATCGATAAATAATCTAACTTTACACCTCAAGGGATTATAAAAATTACAACTAAATTCAAATTTAGGATTTTGATGGACTCCTAGCTCACATTTAGTTCTTTCAACCACTTTGAGTCTATTTTTGTGTGTGGTGTAAGGAAATGGTCCAGTTTCATTCTTCTGCATGTGGCTGTCCAATTTTCCCAGCACCATTTTTTGAAGAGACTGTCTTTTTTCCATTGGACATTCTTTCCTGTTTTTTCTTTTTTTTATTTTTATTTTTATTATTTTTTTTCTTTCCTGCTTTTTCGAAGATTAGTTGACCATAGAGTTAAGGGTCCATTTCTGGGCTCTGTATTCTGTTCCATTGATCTATGTGTCTGTTTTTGTGCCAGTACCACACTGTGGTGGTGACGATCATGACATATCAGATAAAGGGCTAGTATCCAAAATCTATAAAGAACTTATCAAACTCAACACCCAAAGAACAAGTAATTCAATCAAGAAATGGGCAGAAGACATGAACAGTTTTCCAAAGAAGAAATCCAAATGGCCAACAGACTCATGAATAAGTGCTCAACATCACTAAGCATCAGGGAAATCCAAATCAAAACCGCAATGATACACCACCTCACACCAGTCAGAATGGCTAAAATTAACAAGTCAGGAAATGACAGATGTTGGCAAGGATGTGGAGAAAGGGGAGCCCTCCTACACTGTTGGTGGGAACGCAAGCTGGTGCAGCCACTCTGGAAACCAGTATGGAGGTTCCTCAAAAAGTTGAAAATAGAGCTACCATGCGACCAGCAATTGCACTACTGGGTATTTACCCCAAAGATACAAATGTAGGGATCCAAAGGGGAATGTGCACCCTGGTGTTTATAGCAGCAATGTCCACAATAGCCAAACTACGGAAAGAGCCAAGATGTCCATCAACAGACGAATGGATAAAGATGTGATACACACACACACACACACACAATGTAATATTATGCAGCCATCAAAAGGAATGAAAGTTTGCCATTTGCAATGATGTGGATGGAACTGGAGGATTATGCTGAGCGAAATAAGTCAATCAGAGAAAGACATGTATCATATGATCTCACTGATATGAGGAATTCTTAATCTTAGGAAACAAACAGTTGCTGGAGTGGTGGGGGAGTGGTAGGCATGGGGTGGCTGGGTGATAGACATTGGGGACAGTACGTGCTATGGTGAGCACTGTGAATTGTGTAAGAGTGTTGAATCACAGACCTGTACCTCTGAAACAAACAATACATTATATGTTAAAAAAAAGAAGATTGTAGGAAGGGAAAATGAAAGGGGGGGGAATTGGAGGGGGAGACGAACCATGAGAGACTATGGACTCTGAGTAACAAACTGAGGGTTCTAGAGGGGAGGGGGATAGGGGAATGGGTTAGCCTGGTGATGGGTATTAAAGAGGGTACATTCTGCATGGAGCACTGGGTGTTATATGCAAACAATGAATCATGGAACACTACATCAAAAACTAATGATGCAATGTATGGTGATTAACATAATAAATAAAATAAATTCAAATTTAGCAGGAGGAAGAAAATAAAGATGAGAGCAGATATAAACAAATCAGAGAAGAGAAAAATAGAAAAACCAACAATGAGAGTGGGTTTTTTGGAAAGGTAAGTAAAATCAGAAATTAAAGTGAGGACATTACAACTGATGTCACAGAAATAAAAAGGATCACAAGAAAATAGAAGGAACAATTGCTTGCCAAAAAAATTGGATAACCGAGAAGAAATGAATAATTTCCTAGAGACCTACAAGACTTACTTCAAAAGAAAGTTTGAACATATCTATAACTAGCAAGAGGATTAAATCAGTAATCAAAGATCTAAAAGTGAAAAGCCCACAACAAGATGACACAACTGCTGAATTCTTTCAATTGTTTAAAAAATGAATACCAACACTTCTCAAACTCTTCCAAAAAACTAAAGGGGAAGGAACACATCCAAACCCCTTTTATGAGGTGAGATGTACCCTGATACCAAAGCCACGATATGGAAATAACCTAAGTGTCCATGGGCAAATGGACAGACAAGATGTGGTATGTATATACAATGGAATATTATTTGGTCAAAAAAGCAATTGTGTGGGGCGCCTGTGTGGCTCAGCTGTTAAGCATCTGCCTTGGGCTCGGGTCACGATCCCAGGATCCTGGGATCGAGCCCTGCACTGGACTCCCTGCTCAGCAGAAAGCCTGTTTCTTGCTCTCCCACTCCCACTCCGCCTGCTGTGTTCCCTCTCTCACTCTGTCTCTGTCAAATAAATAAATAAAATTTTTTTAAAAAGCAGTTTATCCATATGCAACAACATGGATGAATTTTGAGGTTATTGTACTAAATGAAATATGTCAAAGACAAAAGAAATTGTATGAACTCATATGTAGAATTTTAAAATAAAAATGAGCTCAGGGAACCTAGGTGGCTCAGTCGTTAAGCGTCTGCCTTCGGCTCAGGTCATGATCCCGGGATCCTGGGATCGAGTCCTGCATCGGGCTCCCTGCTCGGCGGGGAGCCTGCTTCTCCCTCTCCCACTCCCCCTGCTGTGTTCCTGCTCTTGCTGTGTCTCTCTGTCAAATAAATAAATAAAATAGATTTTTAAAAAATAAAAATAAAAAATAAATAAATAAAAATGAGCTCATACAGAGAACAGATGTAACATAGTGGTGGTTGGTAGGTGGGGAGGGGGTCAAAAGGTACAAACTTTTAGTTATAATTACATGATGTGATAGAGGTGTTAGCTAATGCTAATCATATTACAATATGTAAATATATCAAATTAACATGTTGCACACCTTATACTCACATAATGTTATATGTCAATTTCAAATAAAGATGTAAAAAAAAATCATTGTGTATTTCCTCTAAAAAAATTGGTATTCAGTGAATGATTACTGAACAGTATAATCATGGCTACTGTCGAAGCTGACTTCTATAAATTTAGGTTCTTAACAGTCATTTTCAACATTCAAAAGCAGAGAAGAAAAGATGGCGGAGGAGTAGGGGACCCTATTTCAACTGGTCCCCAGAATTGAGCTGGATATCTACCAGACACTCTGAGCACCCACGAAATCAGCCTGAGATCTAAGAAGATCTGGATCTCTACAAACAGAATATCGTGGACTGTTGGTTTGGAGGTATGAAGCGGGGAGCTGTGAGTCTGCAGGGAGATATCGGAGGCTAAATGGCAGTGGGGGGGAGCCTGGCCGTGGGGATCCTACAACGCCAGTGAGCGACAGTCTTGCGCGTTGGGGACGGGGCACAGACTCACAGACCGGTAGCAGCGCGGAAAGGACTTTAGGGCAGCCCTCAGGGCGGAACCTGGAGCGGCGAGGTAGCGCGTGCGGACTGGGAGTGGCTGTTCGTTTTATTTTTATTTTTTAATTCTTTTTTAAAATTTTATTATGTTAGTCACCATACATCATTAGTTTTTGATGTGGTGATCCATGATCCATTGTTTTCATAAAACACCCATGCGCCATGCAGTACGTGCCCTCCTTAATACCCATCACCGGGCTAACCCATCCCCCCCCCACCTCCCCTCTAAAACACTGTTTCTCAGAGTCCAAGTCTCTCATGGTTCATCTTTCCCTCCGATTTCCCCCCCTTCATTTTTCCCTTCCTTCTCCTAATGTCCTCCCTGCTATTCCTTATGTTCCACATATAAGTGAAACCATGTGATAATTGACTTTCTCTGCTTGACTTATTTCACTTAGCATCATCTCCTCCAGTCCCATCCATGTGGATGTAAAAGGTGGGTATTCACCGTCCTGATGGCTAATATTCCATCGTATATATGGACCACATCTTCTTTATCCATTCTTCTGTTGAAGGGCATCTCGGTTCCTTACACAGTTTGGCTATTGCAGACATTGCTGCTATGAACATTGGGGAGCATATGGCCCTTCTTTTCACTACATCTCTGTCTTTGGGGTAAATACCCAGGAGTGCAAGTGCTAGGTCATAGGGTAGCTCTATTTTTAACTTTTTGAGGAACCTCCACTCTTCCAAAGTGGCTGAACCAACTTTCATTCCCACCAACAGTGTAAGAGGGTTCCCTTTTCTCCACAACCTCTCTAACATTTGTTGTTTCTTGCCCTGTCCATTTTTGCCATTCTAACGGGGGTAAGGTGGTATCTCAATGTGGTTTTGATTTCAAATTCCCTGATGGCTAATGATGATGAACATTTTTTCATGTGTCTGTTAGCCATTCGTATGTCTTCTTCAGAGAAGTGTCTTTTCATATCTTCTGCCCACTTTTTGACTTGTTTTTGGGGTGTTGAGTTTGAGAAGTTCTTTATAGATCTTGGATACCAGCCCTTTATCTGTAGTGTCATTTGCAAATATCTTCTCCCATTCTGTGGGTTGCCTCTTTCTTTTGTTGACTGTTTCCTTTGCTGTGCAGAAGCTTTTTATCTTGATGAAGTCCCAAAAGCTCATTTTTGCTTTTGTTTCACTACCTTTTGGAGAAGTATCTTGAAAGAAGTTGCTGTGGCCGATGTCAAAGAGGTTACTGCCTATGTTCTCCTCTAGGATTTTGATGGATTCCTGTCTCACATTGAGGTCTTTCACCCATTTTGAGTTTATCTTTGTGGATGGTGACAGAGAATGGTCGAGTTTCATTCTTCTGCATGTGGCTGTCCAATTTTCCAACACCCATTTATTGAAGAGACTGTCTCTTTTCCATTGTATGTTTTTTCCTGCTTTGTCAAAGATTATTTGACCATAGTGGCTGGTGGTTTTAGAAGCACAAAGGGCAGAGACATGCCCCGACCTGGAGGTGAGAACTGGGAGCGCTGTGGAGGGGCGCACAACCCAGAACGCTGCAGTTTATAGCAGCACAGACAGAAACGGAGACAGTGTGGCCTGGAGAGCTCCCTGAAGAACAGACTGAGATCTCTCTGTTCTGAGGCAGAGAGTTGGAAACGGTCTATTCTGCTCTCTCAGAAGAGACGTGGAAAGCCGCCAGGGAAGGGCACCAGAGTACAAAAGCCCCAAAAAACTGATTCCCACTGAGCCCATTCCCCACCACAGGGGGGGCAGGGCAACTCTGCCCAAACAGGGTTGCCTGAGTAACAGCACGGCAGGCCCTTCCCCCAGAAGACAGGCTGGGAAAACAAGAGGCCAGCAACCCTAAGGTCCCTAGAAACCAGGTGCATCTTACTTGGGTTCTGGTCAATAATTTGGACTCTATACATTCCCTCAACCACCCATCAACAGAATGACTAGGAGGAGGAACCCCCAAAATAGAAAAGACTCAGAGATTATGACCTATGCCGCAGATTTACAAATGGATGCAGCTATAACCAAGATGTCAGAGATGGAATTCAGGCTAGCAATTGTGAAGACAATAGCTAGAATGGAGAAATCGATTAATGCCAACATAGAGTCTCTAAGGGTAGAAATGAAAGCTGAATTGGCAGAACTTAAAAATGCTTTCAGTGAGATCCAATCCAATCTAGATAATCTAACAGCTAGGGTAAGTGAGGCAGAAGAACGAATAAGCAACCTGGAAGACAATTTAATAGATAAAAAGGGAAAAGAGTACGCCAGGGAAAAACAACTCAGAATCGATGAAAATGGAATCAAAGAAATAAGCGACACCATGAAGAGTTCCAATGTCAGAAAAACTGGAATCCCGGAGGGAGTGGAGAGAGAGAGAGAGAGGACTAGAAGATGTACTTGAGCAAATCATAGCTGAGAACTTCCCTAATCTGGGGAATGAAAAAAACATTTGCATCCTAGAGGCAGAGAGCACCCCTCCCAAGATCAAGGAAAACAGACCAACACCCCGGCATGTGATAGTAAAACTTGCAAATCTTAGAACCAAGGAAACCATCTTACGGGCAGTTAGGGGGAAGGGATTCCTTCAGTACAGAGGCAGTACAGAGAGAGAATATGTCTTGCCAGAAGGCCTGGCAAGACATATTCAGGGTACTAAACGAGAAGAACATGCAGCTAAGAATACTTTATCTGGCAAGGCTGTCATTTAGAATGGATGAAGAGATGCAGAGCTTCCAAGACCAGCAGAAACTGAAAGAATATGTGACCATTAGGCCGGCCCTCCAAGAAATATTAAGGGGGGTTCTATAAAAGAAGAAAGACTCCAAGAGTGATATACAACAGAAATTTATAGGGACAATCTATAAAAACAACGTCTTCACAGGCAACATGATGACAATTCATATCTTTCAATAACCACTTGAACATGAATGAATGGCCTAAATGCTCCCATAAAATGGCACAGGGTTGCAGATTGGATAAAAAGAGAGGACCCATCCATATGCTGTCTACAAGAGACCCATTTGGAACCTAAAGATACATCCAGACTGAAAGTAAAGAGATGGAGATTCATCTTCCATGCCAGCGGACCTCAAAAGAAAGCTGGGGTAGCAATTCTTCTATCAGACAAATTAGATTTTAAACTGAAGTCTGTATTAGAGACACAGAAGGACACTATATCATTCTTAAAGGGTCTATCCAACAAGAAGATTAAACAATTGTAAATATCTATGCCCCTAACATGGGAGCAGCCATCTACATAAGCCAACTGTTAAAATAAAGAGTCATATTGGGGCGCCTGGGTGGCTCAGTCGTTAAGTGTCTGCCTTCGGCTCAGGTTATGATCCCAGGGTCCTGGGATCAAGCCGAACATCAGGCTCCCTGCTGCGTGGGAAGCCTGCTTCTCCCTCTCCCACTCCCCCTGCTTGTGTTCCCTCTCTCACCGTGTCTCTGTCAGATAAATAAATAAAATCTTAAAAAAAAAATAGAGTCATATTGATAACAATACGTTAATTGTAGGAGACCTCAATACTCCACTCTCAGCAATGGACAGATCATCTAAGCAGAAAATCAACAAGGAAACAAGACCTTTGAATGACACACTGGACCAGATGGGCCTCATAGATATATACTGAACATTCCACCCTAAAACAACAGAATACTCATTCTTCTCGAGCGCACATGGAACTTTCTCCAGAATAGACCACCTCCTGGGTCACAAATCAGGTCTCAACCAATACCAAAAGATGGAGATTATTCCCTGCCTATTCTCAGACCACAATGCTTTAAAACTGGAACTCAATCACAAGAAAAAATTTGGCAGAAATTTAAACACTTGGAAGCTAAAGACCACTCTGCTCAAGAATGTTTGGGCCAACCAGGAAATCAAAGAACTTAAACAATTCATGGAAATCAATGAGAACAAAAACACATTGGTCCAAAACCTGTGTGATACTGCAAAGGCGGTCCTAAGGGGGAAATATATAGCCATCCAAGCCTCACTCAAAAAAACAGAAAAATCCCAAATTCACCAACTCTACAACTTAAAGAACTAGAGAAAAAGGAACAAACAATGCCTAAGCCACACATTAGAAGAGAAATAATAAAATTAGAGCAGAGGTCAATGAATTAGAAACCAGAAACAGTAGATCAGCTCAACGAAACTAGAAGTCGGTTCTTTGAAAGAATAAGATCGATAAACCACCAGCCAGACTTATCCAAAAAAGGACCCAAATTAATAAAATTATGAATGAAAGGGGAGAGATCATATCTTACACGAAGGAAATAGAAAAAAAATTATTAGAAATTATTATCAACAACTATATGTCAATAAACTGAGCAATCTGGATAAAATGGATGCCTTCCTGGAAACCTATAAGCTGCCAAGACTGAAACAGGAAGAAACTGACAACCTGAACAGGCCAATAACCAGCAACGAGATTGAAACAGTGATCAAAAACCTCCCCAAAAAACAAGAGTCCAGGGCCTGACGGATTTCCTGGGGAATTCTACCAAACATTCAAAGAAGAAATAATACCTATTCTACTGAAGCTGTTTCAAAAAATAGAAACAGGGAAAACTTCCAAACTCATTCTATGAGGCCAGCGTTACCTTAATCCCCAAACCAGGCAAAGACCCCATCAAAAAGGAGAATTTCAGACCAATAACCGTGATGAATATGGATTCCAAAATCCTCAGCAAAATCCTAGCTAATAGGATCCCACAATACATTAAAAGGATGACCCACCATGACCGAGTGGGATTTATCCCTGGGATGCAAGGGTGGTTCAACATTCGCAAATCAATCAGTGTGATAGATCACGTTAATAAGAGGAGGGAGAAGAACCATATGGTCCTCTCAATTGATGCAGAAAAAGCATTTGACAAAATACAACATCCTTTCCTGATTAAAACTCTTCAGAGTATACGGATAGAGGGAACATTCCTCAAGTTCATAACATCCATCTATGAAAAACCCACAGCGAATATCATCCTTAATGGGGAAAAGCTGAGAGCCTTTCCATTAAGATCAGGAACACTTCAAGGATGACCACTCTCGCCATTATTGTTCAACAGAGTACTAGAAGTCCTAGCAACAGCAATCAGACAACAAAAAGAAATAAAAGGTATTCAAACTGGCAAAGAAGAAGTCAAACTCTCTCTTTTCGCAGACATGATACTTTATGCAGAAAACCCAAAAGACTCCACCCCCAAATTACTAGAACTTATACAGCAATTCAGTAATGTGACAGGATACAGAATCAATGCACAGAAATCAGTTGCTTTCTTATACATTAACAATGCAACTGTAAAAAGAGAAATTTGAGAAACGATTCCGTTTACAATAGCACCAAAAACCATAAGATACCTCAGAATAAACCTAACCAAAGAGGTAAAGGATCTCTACTCTAGGAGCTACAGAACACTCATGAAAGAAACTGAAGACACAAAAAGATGGAAAAATATTCCATGCTCATGGATCGGAAGAAGAAACATTGTTAAAATGTCTATGCTACCCAGAGCAATCTATACCTTCAATGCCATCCCGATCAAACTTCCACTGACATTTTTCAAAGTGCTGGAACAAACAATCCTAAAATTTGTATGGAATCAGAAAAGACCCTGAATCACCAAGAAATGTTGAAAAAGAAAAACAAAGCTGGGGGCATCATGTTGCCCGATTTCAAGCTATATTACAAAGCTGTGATCACGAAGACAGCATGGTACTCACACAAAAACAGACATATAGACCAGTGGAACAGAATAGAGAGCCCAGATATGGACCCTCAACTCTATGGTCAAATAATCTTTGACAAAGCAGGAAAAAACATGCAATGGAAAAAAGCCTCTTCAATAAATGGTGCTGGGAAAACTGGACAGCCACACGGAGAAGAAGGAAACTCGACCATTCTCTATCACCATCCACAAAGATAAAATGGATGAAAGACTTTAATGTGAGACAGGACTCTATCAAAATCCTAGAAGGGAACATAGGCAGTAGCCTCTTTGACATCGGCCACAGCAACTTCTTTCAAGATACATCTCCAAAAGCTAGTGAAACAAAAGCAAATATGGAACTTTTGGGACTTCGTCAAGATAAAAAGCTTTTGCACAGCAAAGGAAACAGTCAACAAAACAAAGAGGCAACCCACAGAATGGGAGAAGATATTTGCAAATGACACCACAGATAAAGGGCAGGTATTCAAGACCTATAAAGAATTTCTCAAACTCAAAACCCAAAAAACAAATATTCAAGTCAAAACATGGGCAGAGGATATGAACCGACACTTCTCCAAAGAAGACATACAAATAGCTAACAGATACATGAAAAAATGTTAATTATCATTAGCCATCAGGGAATTTCAAATCAAAACCACATTGAGATACCACCTTACACCCGTTAGAATGGCAAAAATGGACAGGGAAAGAAACAACAAATGTTGGAGAGGTTGGGGAGAAAGGGGAACCCTCTTACACTGTTGGTGGGAATGCAAGTTGGTACAGCCATTTTGGAAAAGTGTGGAGGTTCCTTCAAAAGTTAATAATAGAGCTACCCTATGACCCAGCACTTGCACTCCTGGGTATTTACCCCAAAGACACAGACGTAGTGAAAAGAAGGGCCATATGCACCCCAATGTTCATAGCAGCAATGTCCTCAATAGCCAAACTGTGGAAAGAGCCGAGATGCCCTTCAACAGATGAATGGATAAAGAAGATGTGGTCCATATATACAATGGAATATTACTCAGCCATCAGAAAGGATGAATACCCCACTTCTACATCAACATGGATGGGACTGGAGGAGATGATGCTACGTGAAGTAAGTCAAGCAGAGAAAGTCAATTATCATATGGTTTCACTTATTTGTGGAACATCAGGAATAGCAGGGAGGACATTAGGAGAAGGAAGGGAAAAGTTGGGGGGGAAGTGGAGGGAGAGATGAACCATGAGAGACTATGGACTCTGAGGAACAAACTGTGGGTTCTAGAGGGGAGGGGGTAGGGGGATGGGTTAGCCCGGTGATGGGTATTAAGGAGGGCACGTACTGCATGGAGCACTGGGTGTTATACGAAAACAGTGTATCATGGATCAACACCTCAAAAAGTAATGATGAGTTTTATGGTGACTAACATAATAAAATTTTTTTAAAAATTTCAAAAGCAAAATTGGGAGCTATAGAATCCCTAAGGATCAGCAGTAGAGACCAACAGTAGGAAAACATGAAGCTAAAATATAAGAGGTATGCATCAACCATAAATAAGAGCCTATTAAAGTAATGACATAAAAAGCAAAAACGGAATTCAGCATGTAGAAGACAACACATGTGGTCTCCAGCATCAGGACGGTATGGGTAGCTCTGGTCTCTGGGGGAATTTGCAGTAACCATTGGGGGTGTGAATACACGGCGCTCTCTGGTGGTGCCTGTGCAGGAGCAGCACCGTGGGACCACTGGATCAGACCATGAGGCCAATAAACATGGCATCAGAGATGCACCACAAGAAGACAAGACTTGTATTAGGACCTAAGGATGAGCAAAACCATTTGCCTTGGGTATGGTTGTATGTGTCCTGTAGACCAGTAACTTTCACAGGAACATAGATATTAATCAAGACACTGGAGATCCACCAGATGATCAGGAAGGACCAATGACCTTGGGGGTTCATCCCTCCCGCTGTCCTGGGGAAGACAACAACATACTGAAAGGTGCTCAGGACACCGGTGGAGCACAAGGTGGTGCTGCAAGCCATTTGGTGGATGTAATGGACAAGTGTACACCCAAGAGTGGACAGGGGTTGCCTAAAGACAAAAGCCGCCACTGTGAGTGGAATGGAATCTCAGTGGAGAGAAGAACCAAGAGATTGGCTACAGCCATGTGGGTGAGCATCATGTTGAAGAGCCTCTGCTTGTGTCCGTGCCAGACTGGAGGGACCTTACGGGAGAAGAGGACACTGGCAAAGACCCAACCCCAATCTGTACGAACAAGACCATTTTCAGAGCCTCTTCCCCTGTGGTTCTTAGGGCGTTGTTCTGAAAAGGGCTTCAGAGGGGCCTGGAGTGAAGAGTAGGCTGTTAGTCCCAGCATAAGGACTCTTCTTAGTTCTAGGACCTTTTCTTCTGAAAAGGGAGAAACAGTCACATTCCACAGGAGACTCGACTCGGAGAGCACGTCGTGGACACAAATTTCATATTATTATTTTGTATTTCTATTGACTTTTATGTTCTGACTCCCCATCAGAATATGAAGTCCACGAACTTAGGAAGCACGCCTGTCTTGGTCAAAAATACAGTTGACACATAATGGGTATAAAATGAATATGTATTTTATAAATGAATATGTGGAAGGAGACAATAATACAGTGTACCCTCTTTATAATTCATTGCCATCCTGTCTGCCATTATAACGCATTAATAAAGTTATATGGAAATGCAAAAAACAACACACATGTTATAAGATTAACTAATATTGCAAGGAATACATATTCAACTTTTGAATTATGGATATTCCTCTTTATTTACACTTAGCACATCGACTGGAAGTGCACATCCTATTGCTAGGTCACAAGGAAAGACTGGTAATTCCCAAAGCCCTACCTATAGCTCTCAGTTCTAGACCTATATATTCAACTGCATACATCTTTACCTCCTTACATCCCACCGGCGTTTTAAACCCAATATACCTGAACTGAATGCACCCTGTATTACCCTCCTCCTACCGGACTTGTATGACATCCCCAAATCTGATCCTCCATTTGAATCTGTCCTGTAAATGGTGTCACCATCTACTCATTTACTTAAGCCAGATAATTATCCTTGATTCATCCTTTTCCATTATCTCTCACATCTCCATTTGATTGCTATTTTTAAGTCAATTTGCTTTCATTATGGCAATACCTCTTAACTACCTTGCCTCTAATCTCTCTGCTCCTGAGGACTCGATATTATATATTAGAGTGACAGGACACAAAACGCTTTTCAAAAAATCAGTAGCCATTTCAATACACAACATGCCCCTCCAATGTGTTCAGATATTCCATTCAGTAGAGAAAATATCCCTACTGGCCAAAGAATTCCATTTATTAATAATTCCACAGACTGTAACTTGTTGAGAAGTCAGTTCCCAGAGAGGTTTTTCAAAGTGGTCTCCCACCCACCTCAGGCCACACAAAAAAGTAAACACTACTCAAAACCACCAATCAAGACAGGTACTAAAGAGGGCACTTCTTACTTTGGAAAACAGTGTGGAGGTTCCTCAAAAAGTTAAAAATAGAGCTACCCTATGACCCAGCAATTGCACTCCTGGGTATTTACCCCAAAGACACAAATGTAGTGAAAAGAAGGGCCATACGCTCCCCAGTGTTCATAGCAGCAATGTCCGCAACAGCCAAACTCTGGAAAGAGCCGAGATGCCCTTCAACAGACGAATGGATAAAGAAGATATGGTCCATATATACAATGGAATATTACTCAGCCGTCAGAAAGGATGAATTCCCAACTTGTACATCCACATGGATGGAACTGGAGGGGATGATGCTAAGTGAAATAAGTCAAGCAGAGAAAGTCAATGATCATATGGTTTCACTTATTTGTGGAACATCAGGAATAGCAGGGAGGACATTAGGAGAAGGAAGGGAAAATGAAGGGGGGGAAATCGGAGGGGGAGATGAACCATGAGAGACTATGGACTCTGAGAAACAAACTGAGGGTTTTAGAGGGAAGGGGGCTGGCGGGATGTGTGAGCCCTGTGATGGGTATTAAGGAGGGCACGTACTGCATGGACCACTGGGTGTTATGTGCAAACAATGAATCATGGATCACTACATCCAACAAACAGTATGGAGGTTCCTCAAAAAGTTGAAAATAGAGCTACCATATGACCCAGCAATTGCACTCCTGGGTATTTACCCCAAAGATACAAATGTAGGGATACGAAGGGGTACGTGCACCCCGATGTTTATAGCAGCAATGTCCACAATAGCCAAACTATGGAAAGAGCCAAGATGTCCAAGGACAGATGAATGCATAAAGAAGATGTGGTGTATATATATACAATAGAATAGTATGCAGCCATCAAAAGGAATGAAGTCTTGCCATTTGCAACAACGTGGATGAAACTGGAGGGTATTATGCTGAGCGAAATAAGTCAATCAGAGAAAGACATGTATTATATGACCTCACAGATATGAGGAATTCTTAATCTCAGGAAACAAACTGAGGGTTTCTGGAGTTGGGGGGGGGTGGGAGGGATGGTGTGGCTGGGTGACAGACATTGGGGAGGTATGTGCTATGGTGAGCGCTGTGAATTGTGTAAGACTGTTGAATCACAGACTTGTACTTCTGAAACAAACAATACATTATATGTCAAAAAAAAAGATAGCAGGAAGGGAAGAATGAAGGGGGGAAATCGGAGGGGGAGACGAACCATGAGAGACTATGGACTCTGAGAAACAAACTGAGGGTTCTGGAGGGGAGGGGGGTGAGGGGATGGGTTAGCCTGGTGATGGGTACTAAAGAGGGCATGTTCTGCGTGGAGCACTGGGTGTTATGCACAAACAATGAATCATGGAACACTACATCAAAAACTAATGAGGTACTGTATGGTGACTAACATAAGATAATTTTAAAAAGAAAAAAAATCAACTTCTATTTCCATGAGAAAAAATAACCTACTGAATTGCCTCAAAAAAAAAAAAAAAAGAAAGAAAGAAAGAAGGAAAGAGAGCACTTCTTGTGATGAGCACTGGGTGTTGTATGTAAGTGATGACTGAATTCTACTCCTGAAACCAGTATTACACTGTATGTGAAGTAACAATTTTTTTTAAAAACCTATCAAGTTGTACACCTTCACTATAAACAATTTTACTAGTCAATTACACCTCAATAAAGCTAGTAAAACTGGTCTATCATTAAAGCATTGCACAGATTGAGTTACATCTCTTTGAGCTTTTGAGTTTCTACATTTTCTGAGTCTTTGATTCTCATTTATAGAATCCAGAACCAATTAAACTAGATACCTTAGCTCAAAAGCAACCATAGCACATTTGGGTGGACCATTAAAATAAAGACTGCTCTGAGCCCTTATGAGTGAAAAAGAAGGTTCTGTGACATACAAGAGAAAGACGGACCTATTCTGGTAAAAGGTGTGAAGCCTTCCAAAGGCAATAACCCTAACTGTTACTGTAGGAATCAGAAGCCACAGTGAGAAAGGAAAAATAAATGATATTGAGCAAAACATCTCCGAGTTTCTTGCTCTTTGGGAAAACTGGGTCCATGTTAGGCGACTGTTGTGTAGACAAGACAGGAAACAGCACAGTGAGTACCTTGTGACCATCGGCTCTGGACTCACCCAGTACGGGTTTTGTTTCGTATTCCCCACTCTTCAATGATAATTAATGGTGCTGGGACATTAGGACACATCCTTGAGCTCTGAGAACCTGTTCTCTCATTTGTGACATGGCAATGACAGTGGAACCGTGGGTCAGAGGCTTAATCCTTGAGCAGACGAAGATTCCATCCTCTGCATCCTGAAAGCTCTTACTGTGGGTTACAATCATCCACTTACAAGCTTAGTCCCACCTGGGGAGCGTCAGTCACCACTCTGTGCATCTGTCTTCTCATTGAAAAGTAAAGTTTGCTTTAATATGGAACACCACTCAAACCTCATGTGGATACGCACGGTGGATTTCATGTCGATTATTGATCACAATGGCTAGAACAAAGTTCTCATTAAGTGGTGAGAAGAATTATTTGTATGATAGGGGTTGTTGCCTTGTTTTGATTACCTGCCACTACCAGGGATTAAAGGGAAGAATGATGACACGTAAAATGGGAAGAACAGGCTAGCTGCATTCCAACACTCACACTATTTTGTGTGCCTTGAAAATGAACCAGAGTTCATCTTACTAAAATTTTCTCTCTGCACTTGCTGCATGAAGTTAAACAAAAATAGAAGGGCCCTTTTCTACTTATTTAAAGTATGAGCAATACCCCAACTTTCAACACTGGACAGATCATCAGACAGAGTTTCAGTAAGGAAGCATTGCCCCCAAAACGCACAATAGACCCCCTCGACCTACAGACATCCTGACCATACGTCCAACAGTGGCAGAGTACACCTGCTTCCACGCACACACAGAGTACAGGAAAGATCATAGGTTAGGTCCCAAAACACGTCTTAACAGATTTACGAAGACTGACATCATATCGAGTATCTTCTGGCCACAATGGCATGAAACTAGTGATCGGTAACAGCAGGAAAACCGGAAAATTCACAAACATGCACAGATTCAACAACACACTCCTGAACAACCCATGGGGCAAAGAAGAAATCAAAGGGAAACCACGAAATACTCTGAGACAAGCTTAAGGGGAAACACAACACACTAAACGTAGGGGATTCAGCAAAAACCATTCTAAGAGGAATGTTTACAGCGATAAACACCTACCTTAAGAAAGAAGAAAGATATCTGCACCTGGCTGGCTTAGACGGTGGAGCACACAACACTTGGTCTCCAGTGTGTAAGTTCGAGCCCTGTGTTGGGTGTATTGATTACTTAAAATCTTTACCAAAAAAAAAAAAAAAGAGGAGGAGGAGGAAGGGGAGAAGAAACAATGATCTCAACAAACCACCTCAGTTTATACCTCAAGGAATAAAAAAAGAACTCAGCCCACAGTACTTAGAGGGAAGTAACAAATGTCAGAGCAGAAATAATGAAACAAACCAGAAAAATAGAAACGGTTGGTGCAACCCAAAAGAGCTGGCTTTTGGAAGAGATTCTCATTTCTCTACTCACCACTGGCAGGAGCGTGAGGCGGGACATCCACGGTCAGGCAGCCAACTGCGTTTCCCACTCCTCTCCCATCCATTCCTATAGTCAGCTGAATTCACTTCCCTACAAAGAACCAGAGACGTGTTTTCACGTCATCACACAACCCACGTTCATTCTCCTCCTGGAAGCCCCTCCTCCCATCACCTCCCATGTCTCACACCTTCTCCAGCTCCAGCCCACCCAGCTGCACCTGCTCACAGACGCCTGACCGCCATTCTCCATCATCATATCCCTGTTTGTTTCTTTACTCCTACAGCTTTTCTCTTCCCCCTACACTGAGCTGGGTGAGGAGTCGTCTCCTGATCCACTGGTAGATACTTCAGCCATAGTGTCTGGACACAGGGAGCAAACAGCACCTCCTACTGTTCCGTATCACCTCCAACAACAGCAGGAGGAAATACAGCAAGGTTATGCTGGTCTCTCCTTTGAATTATAATGACCTGCAAATTCCCTGGCACCCTGGCACTCCAGGGTGCTGGGTTTTACTGTAGCCTCAACGGATCCCATGGAACCTTCCTTACTGGCAAAAGTTTTGACTTGAGTCTCATGCAGTAAGTCCTCCTATGACTCCTCTAGAAACCCTACTCTGTGCTCCCTAATTCACACCTCCACCCAGCTGTGGCATAGATGCAGCTGCTCAGAGTGAGGCAGTGTTGGCGTGCATCCTGCCCAATCCATGTTGGTGCCCAACCACATCCCCAAGTTCCTGCTCTCCTGGGTTTTGCCCTGAACAGAAGGAACCACTCACCTGGCTGGTCTTTGCTCCAGAGCTCTGTGCAGGGAAGTGTCAATCACAACGAGCCACAGTTACAGGGACAGGGTTCCTGGACCCAATCTCCCCACAGAGATGCCCTTACCATGTCAGCTGTAGACTTGGTGACCCTCTGCATGGAGAGCCTGGGGCATCTCCAGTGAGGAGCTAATTTAATCCCCAGTGCAAATCACCATCACTCTCTTCAGATGATTAAGGACAGTTGTTGGCAATTAACAAGAAGATTGGGGTGGGGGTAGCCAAAGAGCTGGCATAAAAATGTTTTCTAGCTCCCTGTGGAAAACCATATTCAGAATCAAAGTTGTAATCAGGAGTTAAAGGGACACGGAAAGGCACCTCAAGGACTCGGGGAACAAGATGTGACCACTCCGCTCATGCTCTCTCTCTAGCTCTTGCTCTCTGTCTCTCAAATCAATAAATGAAATATTTTTTAAAAGGAGAAGGGGGTGTGCCTGGATGAGTCTAGATTAAGCGTCTGCCTTTGGCTCAGATTGTGATTCTGGGGTCCTGGGATCAAGTCCCCCATCAGGCTCCCTGCTTACCTCATGTTTTTTTATTCTACTTTTAGGGCTAATTCTTTAATACTATATTTCACCCACAATATTTTATATCAGTTTGAACATTTATAATTTCAAACACTAACATTTGTCCATTAAAATATAAATTTTAGGGGAACCTGGATGGCTCAGTCGGTTAAGCGGCTGCCTTTGGCTCAGGTCATGATCTCAGGGTCCTGGGATCCAGCCCCGCATCAGGCTCCCTGCTCAGCGGGGAGTCTGCTTCTCCCTCTCCCTCTGCCCCTCCCCCTGCTCGTGGTCTTTCTCTCAGTCTCTCTCAAATAAATAATAAATCTTTAAAAAATAAAATAAAATAAAACAAAATACAAATTTTAGGGACCCCTGGCTGGCTCAGTCGGAGGAACTTGCAACTCTTGATCTTGGGGTCGGGCGTTCAAGCCCCACATTGGGTGTAGAGATTACTTAAATATATATTTTTAACATTTTATTTATTTATTTGACAGTGAGAGACACAGCAAGAGAGGGAACACAAGCAGGGGGAGTGGGAGAGGGAGAAGCAGGCTTCCCGCCGAGCAGGGAGCCCGATGCAGGGCTCGATCCCAGGACCCAGGGACCATGACCTGAGCCGAAGCAGACACAACTGAGCCACCCAGGTGCCTACTTAAATATTTTTTAAAAATTAAAACACTGTTTTTTGTCTTCTAAAAAGAATTATCTTTAAATTTAATTTTATTATGTTATGTTAGTCACCATATAGCAAGTACATCATTAGTTTTTGATGTAGTGATCCATGATTGTTTTCTTATAACACCCAGTGCTCCATGCAGTACGTGCCCTCCTTAATACCCATCACCGGGCTAACCCATCTCCCCACCACCCTCCCCTCTAAAATCCTCAGTTTGTTTCTCAGAGTCCATAGTCTCTCATGGTTCGTCTCCCCCTCCGATTTCCCCCCCTTCATTTTTCCCTTCCTTCTCCTTATGTCCTCCTTGCTATTCCTTATGTTCCGCAAAGAAGTGAAACCATATGATAATTGACTTTTTTGAGGAACCTCCACAGTTTTCCAAAGTGGCTGTACCAAGTTGCATTCCCACCAACAGTGTAAGAGGGTTCCCCTTTCTCCACAACCTCTCCAACAGAAGACATGACCAGACACTTCTCAAAAGACATATAAATACCTAACAGACACAGGAAAAAATGTTCATCATCATTAGCCATCAGGGAAATTCAAATCAAAACCCCATTGAGATACCACCTTACACCAGTTAGAATGGCAAAAATGGACAAAATTAATACATTTAAAAAAATAAAATACAAATTTTAATGGACGTTTTCAAGCACGCAAAACTGTAGACAATGGTATCACAACCTCCCCTTACACACACACCCTTCAGGAACACCTTGTCTACTTAAACCATCATTTACACTGAGCAGATCTAGTTTCATCTGTATCTCCCTTATATTTCCTTCCCCTGGAGAATGATTATACTCTCTTGGCTGTTCCTGTTAACAGACATCGCTATGATGATGCATTCATGGGATGAAAACCTTTATCAGTTAATGCATTCAAAGAGGAATGAACAACTGGGGAGAGCTCACCATAGGAGTGTCACATCATCGCTTCTATGTTGCCTTTTGGAATGTCCCAGTCGACCACTTCAAACCTCCTCACTCCAATTGTACAGGGAAACTAATTAAGCATCAAGTACAAGCATTATAAAGAAGATAATGATCATTTGAGAGCATGAATAAAGCAGAAATGTTAGAAAATGGCACCGTGGTTGATGTGGTTGGATCTCTGCTCTGATTCATAAAATGTTGAATGACCTAACGGATTGTGTATTTTACTGTCAGGAACGTAAGATCTCATAGCCCAGAGGTAAATTTGTATGCTTTAATAAAAAGGAGAAACATATGGGTAATCTGTTACAGTCACTATAACAAGAACAATTTCCCCAATAATTGTGGACCTGTGCTTATCTGGGTCAATAGCAATGATTTCGGTTCTGCAGATGTCCTTTTGCCTGTGGTAACATTTGATGTGGTCAGACCCACCATCTCCCTTAGTTCCCTTCGCTTGCTTTCCAGAGAGCTACGCTCATCACATTTTCCTTCTACAGAGCCAATTACTTACGGAGATAGGATTTGGTGTCAGTTGCAGAGACTTATTATCCAATCATTTACTCGTGCCAAAGATTTGGTGATCTCCATGTACACTTCCCCTAGAGGGCTCACAGGTGTTTGAACTTGGAGGTTCTCTCAAGTGCCAAAACTAGAAGAATCTGGAGTTAAGACCTCTTGTTCCAGTAAAATTGTGTGTGGAACCAAGAGGACCCTGCCCATCACAGCCACATGAAAATGCTGAGCCCAAGACCTGTCCTTGGATGGTTCAAAGCTGTGTGTTCTGTGGATTGGAAAGTGTGGGATACGGGAGGGGGTGGAAGTCAGGGCAGAAACTGTCTTGGCCATTGGATGGCCAGATGTGAGGGCTGAAATGAACTCCCACCAAAAACTACTTTGGGGCTGAAGTAAAATGGATCCTTCTAGATCTGGCCACAAGAAAATGTCAGAGAATTAGAAAAAAAAAAAACCACTATGAAATCATTTTTTTCTATGGTGGTTGACAATTGATGATATTCTAATTCCATCATTCCTTCTATGTTTACTAGTTGCTACCAGACCCTTCTGTCCTTGGATGCTGGCTCTGCCACTCCAGCTGTGCAATCTTGGGCAAATGAAAGAGTTCTTCGTTTGCCTCTCCCCCCCACCATGTTCATTTGTTTTGTTTCTTAAATTCCACATATGAGTAAAATCATATGGTATTCGTCTTTCTCTGACTTATCTCACTTAGCACAGTACTTTATAGCTCTATCCATGTCATTGCAAATGGCAAGCTTTCATTCCTTTTTGTGGTTAAATAATATTCCATCATATATATGTAAATGAAAAGCTTCTGCACCGTGAAGGAAACAATCAACAAAACCAAAAGGCAACCTACAGAATGGGAGAAGATATTTGCAAATGACCTATCTGATAAAGGGTTAATATCCAAAATATATAAAGAACTTCTAAAACTTAACACCCCCAAAACAAATATTCCAGTTAACAAATGGGCAGAAGACATGAATACACATTTTCCAAAAAAGACATACAGATGGTTCCAGACACAAGACAAGATGCTCAACATCACTGATTATCAGGGAAAAAATACAAATCAAAACTACAATGAGATGTCACCTCCCACCAGTCAGAATGGCTAGAATTAACACCACAGGAAACAACAGGTGTTGGTGAGGATGCGGAGAAAGGGGAGCCCTCTTACACTGTTGGGTGGGTATGCAAACTGGTATAGCCACTCTAGAAAATAGTATGGATGTTCCTCCCTACCCCTTTTTTCATGACTCCTTCTTCTAGAATATAAACTTTGTTCATGCTGGCAATCGCTTACTGGATTCCTCTGGGGCCAGATATATCCCAGAACAACTTGAGATTTTACAGACAATTCTAGAATAGAATTTTATGTAATACTAAGGGGGTTAGTATTACAATGAATATTTCTACAGAAAAATATATGAATAGACTATAAAGAGTTGTTTTAGTTCTAGTTGTCATGTGTTGAAATTTATCGAGTTCTAAAAAAACTACAGTCTTCAATCGTATATTGAGCTACTTTGTTTTTTCTGACTATTTCTGCCCATCTCCACCTTTTTGTAGTTTTATGCCTTACTTTTGATATATATCCCCATCTTTTGCCATATCTCAACCATCTGAAATACTGTTTTTCTAGCAAATTCTCCAGAATGGTGAAAAAGATCTTATATCATTGGAACAAATGAGAAATAGAGATACAAGAACTCATCGTCTGCCATCTTGAAAGAAGTAGACCAGAAAACATGAGTAGTAAACCTCCTTTTCTGAGATTTTTTTCCTTGTGTTCTCAAGAACATCACATCTGACATGACACCTAGCATAGCTGCTTATTGTTAAAGTAATTAGAAGTTCCTTGCTCTTATCGAGTCAGTCGCTCTGGCCCAGATGAGTCTGGAACTTCCATATTTAACTCAAAACCATAAGGTTGAGAGTGTTATGACCTCATTCCCCAGACTGTGAAATACAAGTTGAAAAAAATCTAGAGAATTGGGCCACCATTGTGGGGCAAAAGTTGTCCGTCCAGAATAATAACCCAGATGTATCTGACTCCAAATACCATGCCTTCAGCTATTATGCTTTGCTGTACTTTCCCCTTCAGGTGTGTTTTGACAACATACTCAGGTCAAAACTTCTATATGACAGGCTTGTCTAAACCGACTTGCACCCGTGACTCAAGAAAAAAATCTGGATGGAGCAAAGCATCACACAGTATTTTCATCACATCATTGCTCAGTAGGTTCTTACAGAAGGTCACTTTTTCCAGTGTCTTGCTGCTCAGGAGGGGAGTGAGGCAATTTCTTCACACGCACTAGCTTGCAACTCACACCTCCCAGCGTAAGAGGCAGTCATGCAAATTGAGGATGCCCAGGTTTTCAAGCCGTCCCTCTTTTAGGTAAAACTAGACCCAACCAAGTCAGAGGACAACTACTTAAAACAGGCAATAAATGGGTCTCCATGCTTCTGATCCTGCCCTACTCCAGTTCTCAAAGGTCACATGTGGGTCCATGTGAAGATTCAGGAAGGGTTGTGAGTGGACCCACCTTCACCAGCACTCATTACCGTGTGTCACAGATCTAAGTCAGGCGTCAGGCGACCCACCTGATCAAGACAACCGCGCTTGCCGTCACACTTGCAATGACTTCGTTTTCCTACAGCCTCTGATGCCCCACATGACCTGGCCCTTGACTTCCTGACTTTGTCCAACTTGCTACTCGTGGCTCACTCTATACCATCCTCCCTAATCTCTTCAGTCTTCCTCAAATCCTCCAAGCACATTCCTGCTTTAGCACCTGTGCTCTTGCCCTCATCTCTGCTTAACACGTTTTCCCCAGATATCTGCGTAGTTAGCTATCTCACTTCATCAGCCTGTCTCTTAAAGTTCACCTCTTTAATGAGGACTTTGCTGACCACTGTACCTTCAACTACCTAGTACTGTCTACTGTACTTCAGGCATTGTGCTAGGTTCCTAGGATACGGCAGAAAACAAGAAACGGGATGGAATTCTCGTGGGTAGAAATAAACGAACAAGGAACGTGGCAGGGATGCCCACTCTCACCTCTGCTGTTCAACATAGTACTAGACGTCCCAGCCTCGCAATCAGACGACAAAAAGAAATAAAAGGCATCTGAATAGGCAAAGAAGTCACTCTCACTCTTTGCAGCTGACATGATACTTTATGGGGAAAACCCAAAAGACCCACCCCAAAATGGCTAGAACTCATACAGGAATTCAGCCACGTGATAGCAATAAGGGAAAAATGAAGGGGAGGAAATCGGATGGGGAGACTAACCATGAGAGACTGTGGACTCTGAGAAACAAACTGAGGGTTCTAGAGGGGAGGAGGGTGGGGGGATGGGTTAGCCTGGTAATGGGTATTAAAGAGGGCACATTCTGCATGGAGCACTGGGTGTTATGCACAAACAATGAATCATGGAACACTACATCCAAAACTAATGATGTAATGTATGGTGATTAACATAAATAAAATAAAAGGATATGGAATCAATGCACAGAAATCAGTTGCATTCCTGTACACTAATAATGAAACAGAAGAAAGAGAAATTAAGGAGTCAATCTCATTTACAATTGCACCCAAAACCATAAGATACCTAGGAATAAACCTAATCGAAGAGGTAAAATATCTGTACTCTAAAAACTACAGAACACTTATGAAGGAAATGGAGGAAGACACAAAGAAATGGAAAAACAGCCCATGCTCATGGATTGGAAGAATATTGTTAAAATGTCTATGCTGCCCTTTGATAAGACGAAACAACATTAGAATAATTGGGATCCCAGAAGAAGAAAGAGAGAGAGGGGCAGAAGGTATATTGGAGCAAATAATAGCAGAGAACTTCCCTAATGTGAGGAAGGAAACAGGCATCAAAATCCAGGAGGCACAGAGAACCCCTCTCAAAATCAATAAAAATAGGTCAACACCCCGACATCTAATAGTAAAACTTACGAGTCTCAGAGACAAAGAAAATCCTGAAAGCAGCTCGGGAGAAGAGATATGTAACCTACAATGGTAAAAATATTAGATTGGCAACAGACCTATCCACAGAGACCTGGCAGGCCAGAAAGGACTGGCAAGATATCTTCAGAGCACTAAACGAGAAAAATATGCAGCCAAGAATACTATATCCAGCTAGGCTGTCATTGAAAATAGAAGGAGAGATAAAAAGCTTCCAGAACAAACAAAAACTAAAGGAATTTGCAAACACAAAACCAGCCCTCCAAGAAATATTGAAAGGGGTCCTCTAAGCAAAGAGAGAACCTAAAAGCAGCAAAGATTAGAAAGAAACAGGGACAACATACAGTAACAGTCACCTTACAGGCAATACAATGGCACTAAATTCATACCTTTCAATAGTTACCCTGAATGTAAATGGGCTCAATGCCCCAATCAAAAGACACAGGCTATCAGATTGGATTAAAAAACAAGACCCATCCATGTGCTGTTTGCAGGAGACTCATTTTAGACCCAAAGACACCCCCAGATTGAAAGTGAGGGGGTGGAAAACCATTTACCATGCTAATGGACACCAAAAGAAAGCTGGGGTGGCAATCCTTATATCAGACAAACTAGATTTTAAAACAAAGACTGTAATAAGAGATGAGGAAGGACACTATATCCTACTTAAAGGGTCTATCCAACAAGAAGATCTAACAATTGTAAATATCTATGCCCCGAACATGGGAGCAGCCAAATATATAAGGCAATTAATAACAAAAGCAAAGAAACACATTGGCAACAATACAATAATAGTGGGGGACTTTAACATCCCCCTGACGGAAATGGACAGATCATCTAAGCAAAAGATCAACAAGGAAATAAAGACTTTAAATGACACACTGGACCAAATGGACTTCACAGACATATTCAGAACATTCCATCCCAAAGCAACGGAATACACATTCTTCTCTAGTGCCCATGGAACATTTTCCAGAATTGATCACATCCTAGGTCACAAATCAGGTCTCAACCGGTACCAAAAGACTGGGATCATTTCCTGCATATTTTCAGACCAAAATGCTTTGAAACTAGAACTCAATCACAAGAGGAAAGTCGGAAGGAACTCAAATACATGGAGGCTACAGAGCATCCTACTAAAGAATGAATGGGTCAACCAGGAAATTAAAGAAGAATTAAAAAAATTCATGGAAACCAATGAAAATCAAAACAACTGTCCAAAATCTTTGGGATACAGCAAAGGCAGTCCTGAGAGGAAAGTATATAGCAATACAAGCCCTTCTCAAGAAACAAGAAAGGTCTCAAATACACAATCTAACCCTACACCTAAAGGAGCTGGAGAAAGAACAGCAAATAAAGCCTAAACCCAGCAGGAGAAGAGAAATAATAAGGATCAGAGCAGAAATCAATGAAATAGAAACCAAAAGAACAGTAGAACAGATCAACGAAATTAGGAGCTGGTTCTTTGAAAGAATTAACAAGATTGATAAACCCCTGGCCAGACTTATCAAAAAGAAAAGAGAAATGACCCAAATCAACAAAATCATGAATGAAAGAGGAGAGATCACAACCAACACCAAAGAAATACAAACAATTATACAAACATATTATGAGCAACTCTATGCCAGCAAATTAGATAACCTGGAAGAAATGGGTGCATTCCTAGAGATGTATCAATTACCAAAATTGAACCAGGAAGAAATAGAAAACCTGAAGAGACCTATAACCACTAAGGAAATTGAAGCAGTCATCAAAAATCTCCCAACAAACAAAAGCCCAGGGCCAGATGGCTTCCCAGGGGAATTCTATCAGACATTTCAAGAAGAATTAATACCTATTCTCCTGAAACTGTTCCAAAAAATAGAAATGGAAGGAAAACTTCCAAATTCATTTTATGAGGCCACCATTACCTTGATCCCAAAACCAAAGATCCCATCAAAAAGGAGAATTACAGACCAATATCCTTGATGAACATGGATGCAAAAATTCTCACCAAAATACTAGCCAATAGGATCCAACAGTACATTAAAAGGATTATTCACCACGACCAAGTGGGATTTATCCCTGGGCTGCAAGGCTGGTTCAACATCCGCAAATCAATCAACGTGATACAATACATTAACAAAAGAAAGAACAAGAATCATATGATCCTCTCAATAGATGCAGAAAAAGCATTTGACAAAGTACAGCATCCTTTCTTGATCAAAACTCTTCAGAGTATAGGGATAGAGGGTACATACCTCAATATCATAAAAGCCATCTATGAAAAACCTACAGCGAATATCATTCTCAATGGGGAAAGGCTGAGAGCTTTTCCCCTAAGGTCAGGAACGCGGCAGGGATGTCCACTCTCACCACTGCTATTCCACATAGTATTAGAAGTCCTAGCCACAGCAATCAAACAACAAAAAGAAATCAAAGGCATCCAAATCGGCAAAGAGGAAGTCAAACTCTCACTCTTTGCAGATGATATGATACTTTATGTGGAAAACCCAAAAGACTCCACCCCCAAACTGCTAGAACTCATACAGGAATTCAGTCAAGTAGCAGGCTATAAAATCAATGCACAGAAATCAGTGGCATTCCTATACACCAACAACAAGACAGAAGAGAGACAAATCAAGGAGTTGATCCCATTCACAATTGCACCCAAAACCATTAGATACCTAGGAATAAATTTAACCAAAGAGGCAAAGGATCTATACTCAGAAAACTATAAAATACTCAGGAAAGAAATTGAAGAAGACACAAAGAAATGGAAAAACGTTCCATGCTCATGGATTGGGAGAACCAACATTGTGAAGATGTCAATGCTACCTAGAGCAATCTACACATTCAATGCAATCCCCATCAAAATACCATTCACTTTTTTCAAAGAAATGGAACAAATAATCCTAAAATTTGTATGGAACCAGAAGAGACCCCGAATAGCCAGAGGAATATTGAAAAAGAAAAGCAAAGCTGGCGGCATCACAATTCCGGACTTCCAGCTCTATTACAAAGCTGTCATCATCAAGACAGTATGGTACTGGCACAAAAACAGACACATAGATCAATGGAACAGAATCGAGAGCCCAGAAATGGACCCTCAACTCTATGGTCAACTGATCTTTGACAAAGCAGGAAAGAATGTCCAGTGGAAAAAAGACAGTCTCTTCAACAAATGGTGTTGGGAAAATTGGACAGCCACATGCAGAAGAATGAAACTGGACCATTTCCTTACACCACACACAAAAATAGACTCCAAATGGTTGAAAGACCTAAACGTGAGACAGGAGTCCATCCAAATCCTAAAGGACAACACAGGTAGCAACCTCTTCGACCTCAGCCGCAGCAACTTCTTCCTAGAAACATCACCAAAGGCACAGGAAGCCAGGGCAAAAATGAACTATTGGGATTTCATCAAGATAAAAAGCTTTTGCACAGCAAAAGAAACAGTCCACAAAACCAAAAGACAACCGACAGAATGGGAGAAAATATTTGCAAATGACATGTCAGATAAGGGACTAGTATCCAAAATCTATAAAGAACTTATCAAACTCAACACCCAAAGAACAAATAATCCAATCAAGAAATGGGCAGAAGACATGAACAAACATTTTTCCAAAGAAGACATCCAAATGGCCAACAGGCACATGAAAAAGTGCTCAACATCGCTCGGCATCAGGGAAATCCAAATCAAAACCTCAATGAGATACCACCTCACACCCGTCAGAATGGCTAAAATTAACAAGTCAGGAAACGACAGATGTTGGCGGGGATGCGGAGAAAGGGGAACCCTCCTACACTGTTGGTGTGAATGCAAGCTGGTGCAACCACTCTGGAAAACAGTATGGAGGTTCCTCAAACAGTTGAAATTAGAGCTACCATTCGATCCAGCAATTGCACTACTGGGTATTTACCCCAAAGATACAAATGTAGGGACCCGAAGAGGTACGTGCACCCCAATGTTTATAGCAGCAATGTCCACAATAGCCAAACTGTGGAAAGAGCCAAGATGTCCACCGACAGATGAATGGATAAAGAAGAAGTGGTATATATACACAATGGAATATTATGCAGCCATCGAAAGGAATGAGATCTTGCCATTTGCAACGACGTGGATGGAACTGGAGGGTGTTATGCTGAGTGAAATAAGTCAATCAGAAAGACATGTATCATACGACCTCACTGATATGAGGAATTCTTAATCTCAGGAACAAACTGAGGGTTGCTGGAGTGGTGGGGGGTGGGAGGGATGGGGTGGCTGGGTGATAGACATTGGGGAACATATGTGCTACGGTGAGCGCTGTGAATTGTGTAAGACTGTTGAATCACAGATCTGAAACAAATAACGCAACACATTTTAAGAAAAAAGAAAAAGAAGAAGATAGCAGGAGAGGAAGAATGAAGGGGAGTAAGTCAGAGGGGGAGACGAACCAGGAGAGATGATGGACTCTGAAAAACAAACTGAGGTTTCTAGAGGGGAGGAGGGTAGGGGGATGGGTTAGCCTGGTGATGGGTATTAAAGAGGGCACATTCTGCATGGAGCACTGGGTGTTATGAACAAACAATGAATCATGGAACACTACACCAAAACAAATTATGTAATATATGGTGATTAACATAACAATAAAAAATGTCTATGCTGCCCAGAACAATCTACACATTCAAAGCAATCCCTATCAAAATACCATTGACATTTTTCACAGAGCTGGAACAATCCTAAAATTTGTATGGAACCAGAAAAAGACCCCGAATAGCCAGAGGAATGTTAAAAAAGAAAAACAAAGCTGGTGGCATCACAATTCCGGGATTCAATCTCTATTACAAAGCTGTAACCATCAAGACAATATGGTACTGGCACAAAAACAGACACATAGATCAATGGAACAGAACAGAGAGCCTGGAAATGGACCCTCAACTCTATGGTCAACTAATCTTCGTCGAAGCAGGAAAGAATAGCCAATGGAAAAAAGACAGTCTCTTCAACAAATGGGTGTTGGGAAAATTGGACAGCCACATGCAGAAGAATGAACTGGACCATTTTCTTATACCACACACAAAAATAGAATCAAAATGGATGAAAGACCTCAACATGAGATAGGAATCCATCAAAAGCATGGAGGAGAACACAGGCAGTAACCTCTTTGCCTCGGCCACAGCAACTTCTTGCAAGACATGCCTCCAAAGGCAAGGGAAACAAAAGCAAAATGAACTTTTGGGACTTCATCAGATAAAAAGCTTCTACACAGCAAAGGAAACAGTCAACAAAACTAAAAGGCAACCTATGGAATGGGAGAAGATATTTACAAATGACACTACAGATAAAGAGCTGGCAACCACTCTGGAAAACAGTATGGAGGTTCCTCAAAAAGTTGAAAATAGAGCTACCATACGATCCAGCAATTGCACTACTGGGTATTTACCACAAAGATACAAATGTAGGGATCCAAAGGGGTACGTTTATAGCAGCAATGTCCACAATAGCCAAACTGTGGAAAGAGCCAAGATGTCCACCGACAGATGAATGGATAAAGAAGATGTGGTATATACACACAATGGAATATTATGCAGCCATCAAAAGGAATGAGATCTTGCCGTTTGCAACGACATGGATGGAACTGGAGGGTGTTATGCTGAGTGAAATAAGTCAATCAGAGAAAGACATGTATCATATGACCTCACGGATATGAGGAATTCTTAATCTCAGGAAACAAACTGAGGGTTGCTGGAGTGGTGGGGGTGGGAGGGAGGGGGTGGCTGGGTGATAGACATTGCGGAGGGTATGTGCAATGGTGAGCGCTGTGAATTGTGCAAGACTACTGAATCACAGATCTGTACCTCTGAAACAAATAATGCAATATATGTTAAGAAAAAAAAAAGATAGGAGGGGCAGAATGAAGGGGGGTAAATCAGAGGGAGAGACGAACCATGAGAGATGGACTCTGAAAAACTGAGGGTTCTAGAGGGGAGGGGGGTGGGGGGATGGGTTAGCCTGGTGATGGGTATTAAAGAGGGCACGTTGTGTGTGGAGCACTGGGTGTTATGCACAAACAATGAATCATGGAACACTACATCAAAAAATAATGATGTAATGTATGGTGATTCACACAACAATAAAAAATTTAAAGACTTTAAAAAAAAAGGGCTGGTATCCAAGATCTATAAAGAACTTCTCAAATTCAACACCCAAAAAAAACAAATAATCCAGTCAAAAAATGGGCAGAAGACATGAACAGACACCTCTCCAAAGATGACTTACAAATGGCCAACAAACACATGAAAAAATGCTCCACAACACTTGGCATCAGGGAAATACAAATCAAAACCACAATGAGATACCACCTCACACCCGTCAGAATGGCTAAAATGAACCAGTCAGGATTCGACAGATGTTGGCGGGGATGCAGAGAAAGGGGAACCCTCCTACACTGTTGGTGGGAATGCAAGCCGGTGCAACCACTCTGGAAAACAGTATGGAGGTTCCTCAAGAAGCTAAAAATAGAGCTATCCTCTGACACAGCAATTGCACTACTAGGTATTTACCTGAAAGATACAGATGTAGTGAAGCAAAGGGGCGCATGCACCCCAATGTTTATAGCAGCAATATCCACAATAGCCAAACTGTGGAAAAAGCCACGATGTCCATTGACAGATGAATGGATAAATATATGGTATATATGTGTATACACACACACACACACACACACACACACACACACACAATGGACTATTACTCAGCCATCAGAAAGAATACTTACCATTTGCATCAATGTGGTTGGAACTGGAGGGTATTATGTTGAGCAAAATAAGTCAATCAGAGACAGACAATTATATGGTCTCACTCATATGTGAAATATAAGAAACACTGCAGAGGACCATAGCGACAGGGATGGAGAACTGAAGGGGAAGAAATCAGACAGGGAGAGAAACCATGAGGCTCTTGACTCTGGGAAACACACGGAGGGTTGCTGAAGGGGAGGTGGGTGGGGAATGGGGTAACTGGCTGATGGGCATTAAGGAGGGCAGGTGATGTGAGAAGTACCAGGTGTTATACACAACTAATGAATCGTTAAACACTACATGAAAAATTAATGATGTACTATATGCTGGCTAAGTGAACATAATAAATTAAAAGATAAAAAATAAAGAGAAAGAAATGATCAAATGTGTGATGTTTCTACTAGATGGTCAGTTCTATACAAACACTAAAAAAAAAAAAAAATCAGTTGACCATAAAAACAAATATTTAAATATTGAAACTTTTTTAAAAAGTAAATCAGGGTGAACTATAGAGAAAGGGAAGGAGATATTCTAGTTCCACATGGAGTGGTCAGCGGGATAAGTGTCAAAAAGGTGGCATTTAGTAGCAATCTAAGAGATGGCACATTCAACCTCTAGGGGAAGAGAATTCGTGGTAAAGGAACTAACTGCAAAGGCTCTGCAGCAGGAGTAGGCTTGGTGGTTCAAAGACCTGAAACAAGCACAATAAGTAAATGGAGGAGTGGAAGACAGGTGGCAGGATTAACCAGGGTCACCCATGGTGAAATGATGCATTTTATTTTGAGTGAGACTGGAAGCCATTGAAGGTTGGAGGTCAGAGAGCAGAAGAGTGGCAAGATGGGGCTTAAAGTGAAAACTAAAGTTGCCCTTCTACTCTCTTGCATGTAGCAGGCAAAGGTGGGGACAGGGAGAACATGTAGGAGCGTACTGGAATAGTTCAGATGAGCAATGATAGGGACTTGGTCTACCATGCGTAGCAGCAAAGGGAGCAGCAAGTAGTCCAGTGGATCCATCATGATTGCAGCCCTAAATAATTTGTCTAAACCGAGACACATTTGGAATGCCTATATCAAAATAGAGACATTGAAAAGTTTGTTTGGTAGGAGTCTCAAACCAGGAGAAATATATGGTTGTGAACCTACATCTGGGAGTCTTTAGCATATAAAGCTACTTAATGCCATGGAAACGGATGAGAACTCACACAATGAGTGGACAAAGAAGTTTAGGAGGACCTTGAGACATCTTAATGAGGTATGTAAATCAACTTTTTAAAAGATTTATTTATTAGAGAGGGAGACAGAGAGAAAGCACAAGCAGAGGGAGTGACAGGCAGAGCGAGAAGCAGGCTCCCCCCGTTGAGCAGGAAGCCCAATGTGGGGCTCGATCCCAGGACCCTGCGATCATGAGCTGAGCTGAAGGCAGAAACAACCAACTGAGGCACCCAGGAATCCATACAAGTTTTTTAATTGTAGATTTTTATAAAGCCAAAATCAAGTGTTTATGATGAAAATTTACTACCACTTTCTGACAAATCTTGAGAAAGAAGAGAGGAGAAGAGAGAAAGAAGAGAGAAAGAAAGTGACGCCTGGGTGGCTCAGTTGGTTTAGAGTCTTCGGCTCAGGTCATGATCGCAGGACCCTGGGATCGAGTCCCGCATCAGGCTCCCCGCTCAGAGGGGAGCCCACTTCTCTGCCTGTGCTCTGACAAATAAAATCTTAAAAAAAATTTCGTACCAGAGTAGAGATGTTGCTTTTTTTAAGATTTTATTTATTTGTCAGAGAGACAGAGACAGAAAGTACACAAGCAGGGGGAGCAGCAGGCAGTGGGCGAGGGAGAAGCAGGCTACCTAAACAAAGAGCCCGACGTGGGACTCGATCCCAGGACCCTAGGATCATGACCTGAGCCAAAGACAGATGCTTAACCGACCGGGCCACGCAGGCGCCCCATAGTAGAGATGTTCTATAAATGTAAAATACATTCTGGATCGTGAAGACTTAATAGTCCCTCAAAGGAAGGTAAAATACCATTCAAGTTTTTACCATTACTTTTTATTGAAGTATAGCTGACATACAATGTTATGTTTCAGGCATACAATATGGTGATTCAAGACGTCTACATATCACGCTGTGCTTACTAAAAGTACAGCTACCATCGGTTACCATACAATGCTATACCAGTATCACCGGCCATATTCTCTTTCATCTCTGTGACTTATTATTCCCTAACTGGGAGCCTGTATCTCCCAGTCCCTTTCACGCCTTTTTGCTCATCTCCCCACCCACCCACCCCCTCTGGCAACCACACCAGTTTGTTCTCTGCAATTATGGGTCTGTTTCTGCTTTTTGATGCCAATTATGTATTGATGTAATTTGATATGTTAAGATATATTATTGAAATTAATTTTGCCTGTTTTTTAACCTTTTTAATGTGGCTTCTCAAAGGTTTAAAATTACCTTGTGGCTCTCTTAGGCAGGCTATAAGATTTGATCAGGATGGTCTATGCCCAAGAATGGGCATAGGGACAAAATGATTAGAGAAATATGGGTCAAAATGAGAAGCCAAATTCTAGAAAAGATCATCCACATCGGAAGTGAAGTCATTCAAAATGACAGGGATAATGTTGGTGGGAGAGAAACAAGCCATGTGCTAAAAATCTTCAAGGAGTAAGTTGCATCTTGGAGAAGTTGCAGGTGCTATTAAGTGGAGAACACATCTGCACACCTATACCCAGCCATTCCCCTCATATACAGTCAACATTCAGCTCAGCACTAACTCACCTCAGATGCTGTATGTTAGGTTGCCCAAGACCTCATGCAGAAGTGACCACATACTTAGGGAAATGGGCATCCAATTCAGGTTCAGAAATGTGATTCTAGTTAAGAACAACAGCCTTGAATACACCTTAAATTTGGTATCAACTGGGAGATAGGTCAACCTGCAGAAGGTAAAATTATTGGGAGAGTTACAGTCAAGGTCCCACACAGAGTATACACATCTCCTCTGTTATTTCTCCTACGTGCCCTGTTTCATGTTATATGTACTTAGAGGGGAAAAACGTACACATAGAAGCAATAAGCTAAGATGCAATACCAAAGAACCAAAGACAAATTAGCCTTGATTCAGGAGCTCCATGAATCACTGGGAAAATACTTCCAATTAAATATAGAAATTTGAAATAGAGACAAGAAATTTAAAATGGTTAAAATATGCAAAATATTGGCTAAAATATTCAGAGCAGTGTACCTTATAGTTCAAAGACAATTTTTCAAGTCATCTGTAAAGAAGCACTGCTGTGTGGTCAGATGGGCATATAGATTATTGGTGTAAAACAGTGATATCCTTTTGGGAAAGTAGACAGTGTTCAAAGTTTTTAACACAGTTAAATACTTTAATTCCATTTCCTCTTTTAAGAGCCTATGAAGCAGAACCACTAGGTGTAAAACTTGTCTAATACAGTATTAAGTTGTCCTATGGGCTAGTATAGAATCAGAAACTGAAGACTGAGAGCAGAGCATGATTAAATGTATCTAGTTTATTGATGCTGCATTTTAGAAACCCACTTGAGTTTAGTCTTTCTAAGAACACTTAACAAGAGCTCCTATGGCAAGTCTTAGGAAAACTGAAGTAGTGTAAAAGACTAGTGTTTATAAAGTCTCTCCACTTTCTTAGACAAACATATCACTAAAAAGTAAATCTCTTCAACTGCTGTTTGTAAAGCACAGATAAGTGCTTTTAAATCTTGGTTTCAAGGTGTTTTACAGTGAATGTAAGTGTATTATGCAGTGAGGAAAGTTAAGTCCAATGAAATCTATTCCTTCCCCTAAATCCCAAGTTATTTCCGTCCTTTGGCTTCTATTTTGCACCATCCCCTTTGAGCTTCCTCCTTGGGGCTCAGACTCATCTTAAGAGTTGAGATGGGGTCCAATGCCCGCACAAGGTTTCAACAAGGAAAGTCAATGCAGAAGTATCCTGACTGAGTCATGCGGCTGGATAACCAAGGACCAGCCGGTTGGATGCTCTGAGGAGTTCTGATCAGACCTTCTCAAGCACTGCTACCCAGAGTCCTTAAAAATCCTGTTCAAGTTGAATACAAAACAGAGACCACACTTGAAAATTCCCTGAGCAAATTCAGCAACACAAGAAACAGGTGTTGGTGAGCATGTGGAGAAAAAGGAACACTTGTGCATTGTTGATAGGAATGCAAGCTGGTGCAGCCACTCTGGAAAACCGTACGGAGGTTCCTCAGAAAGTTAAAAATAGATACAGCAATTGCACTACTAGGTATTTACCCAAAGAATACAAAACTACAGATTCAAAGGGGGCACATGCACCCCGATGTTTATAGCAGCATTACTTGCAATAGCCAAACTATGGAAAGAGCCCAAATGTCCACCTACTGAGGAATCAATAGAGAAGGTGCGGTGCATACATATACAAGGGAATATTACTCAGCTGTAAGAATGAAATCTTGCCATTTCCAAGGATGTGGATGGAGCTAGAGAGTATAATGCTAGATGAAATAAGCCAGTCAGAGAAAGACCAAATACCATATGCTCTCACTCCTATGTGGAATTAAGAAACAAAACAAATGAGCCAAGGGGCAAAAAAAAAAAAAAAAAAAAAAAAAAAAAAAAATAGAGGGGCAAACCAAGAAACAAACTTTTAACGACAGAGAACTGATGGTTACCAGAGGGGAGGGGGTGGAGGGATGGGTGAGGTAGGTGATGGGGATGAAGGAGTGCACTTGTCCTGATGGGCACAGAGTGATGTATGGAAGTGTTAAAGGACTATGTTGCACACCCGAAACTGATATTACACTGTGTGTTAACTGGAATTAAAAACAGGGAAAGAACAAGTGTTGGAGAGGTTGTAGAGAAGGGGGAACCCTCTTACACTGTTGGTGGGAATGCAAGTTGGTTCATCCACTTTGGAAAACAGTGTGGAGGTGCCTCAAAAGATTAAAAACAGAGCTACCCTATGACCCAGCAATTGCACTCCTGGGTATTTACCCCAAAGACACAGATGTAGTGAAAAGAAGGGCCCTATGCACCCCAATGTTCATAGCAGCAATGTCCGCAATAGCCACACTGTGGAAAGAGCCAAGATGCCCTTCAACAGATGAATGGGTAAAGAAGATGTGGTCCGTATATACAATGGAATATCACTCAGCCATCAGAAAGGATGAATACCCCACTTTTGCATCAACATGGATGGGACTGGAGGAGATGATGCTAAGTGAAATAAGTCAAGCAGGGAAAGTCAATGATCACATGGTTTCACTTATTTGTGGAACATAAGGAATAGCAGGGAGGACATTAGGAGAAGGAAGGGAAAAATGAAGGGGGGGAATCGGAGGGGGAGATGAACCGTGAGAGACGATGGACTCTGGGAAACAAACTGAGGGTTCTAGAGGGAAGGGGTTGGGGGGATTGGTTAGCCTGGTGATGGGTATTAAGGAGGGCACTAGTGCACGGAGCACTGGGTGTTATATGAAAACAATGGATTGTGGATCACTACATCAAAACCTAACGATGTATTGTATGGTGACTACCGTAACACAATAAAATTTTTAAAAAAACTTTTAAATTTAAATTCAGTTAGCCAACTTATAGTACATCATTAGTTTCAGGTGTAGTGTTAAATAAATTATTGGTTGCATATAATACCCAGGGCTCATCATAAAATGTTTTTTAAAAAGAAATTCCCTGAACAAACCATTTAAACCACATTAGCAAAACTAAATCTACCGTATTTCATGAACGTAAGTGAAACTTGTTATTTCTTATAAATACCTCTGATAACCATAAAAGAAACACTGATGCTGACTACACGTAGTTACATACAGAATTGTTGAATCAATACTGTACACCTGAAACTAATAACATTGTATGTTAATTATATATCAGTAAAAAATGCAAGTTAAGAAACTTCAGCCATCTTCCTAAAAATGTGTAAGATAATCACTTTGAAACAATCTCCTGCCGTCTGCAAACCTCCTCTGTAATAACCAACCATTGTGAAGATACACAACCTCCTTGTTTTCACTCTATAAGCCATCCTGTAATGTCATGCCCCTGAGCTTCATATTAATTTACAAACCACTCTTAAGTGCACAATAAGCTCTTATTAAGTACTATTTTACTGATCTGGTGGTTTTAGTTTTGCCACTTCTGGGTTGTTTTGTTTTTACAGTCCCAATGCCCAGAAATATCCATATTTGTTAAACAAGAAACTCTGGAAGTTGGACCCAGGAATCCATGTTTTCTTACAATTCCCCCAAATGACTTCAACATGCAGCCAAAATTGAGAGCCAGTGCCTTATAACACTGTTGAGCATCCCTAGAAGTAGAGAAGCTGTAGCTCACCCTTAAAACATCTTATCGGGGCGCCTTGGTGGCTCAGTCGTTAAGCGTCTGCCTTTGGCTCAGGTCATGATCCCAGGGTCCCGCTTAGCGGGAAGACTGCTTCTCCCTCTCCCACTCCCCCAGCTTGTGTTCCCTCTCGCTGTCTCTGTCAAATAAATAAAATCTTAAAAAAAAAAAAAGCCTCCCTTTAAAAAAAAAGACAGCATGAAAAAAATTAAGAAAATAGGAGAATTTCGGTAACAACATAAACAACAGGATTTTAAAATGAAAAGAAGCAAGTTGCCAAGAATGGTAACTCACCAACACTGATACGAAGTCTCCAAGTCTCCTGGGCCAGTTCCTAAAGCAAGCAAACCAGGAAGTGGGAAGGAAAGTCTACACCCACCCCAGAGGGTCCGTTTGAAAAAAGGGCCTCCCTTTTTATTGATTAAGGTAGGTTGTGGATGACGCGTTTACAATAGAAGGGAAACATTGTTTCACCTGGGCTTTTGTGCCTCAACTGTTTTTCTCCACGTAGACCTTTCTTCTAGGGTCTGCTGATTACAAAATTGTCCTGACCCAACTTGTGATGTTGGGGCTCTTGGGGTATCTGGTGAAGAACCCCCAAAACAATTGATTGGGGGCAGTGCCAAAGGAAAAGAACTTCTCCCCTGATAATCTTCAGATAATAATATGTACCATGAGCTATGTAAGGTAAACACTCCATGCAATCTACATCGGGATCTGGCAAGAGGCCTTTCCAATATAAGTGATTGTGGAATGATGCGATCATGGGTGCTTTTGCCAGGTGATAGGGTTCATGGAGGCACTCCTAGGTCCTAAACCCTGAGGTCCTCAGATTTGCTGCTCAGCTGGAATCACCTGACATCTCTCACGCGGATGACCTCCTCCCACCTGCAGGACCTTGCTTTCATCAGCAGGGAGTGTGCTCTGGGTATGATTGGTAAATGTAACCCTTCATATTTCACAGCTTACAGAAGAAAAAAATCTCTCTTCATAGATGCAAAAAGGGTAAATCTAGGCAAGTTTGAAATTATATGAAATAATTTGATATATCTTGCAAACTCCCTCCCCCCAAATCTATGGCAAAAACAATTAGGATTAATACTATATAGTACACTTGAAAGTTGCTAAGAGAGTAGATTTTAACTGCTCTCACCAAACACACACACACACACACACACACACAGTATTTATGAGATGTTAATGTAGGTGTGAGCTAATCTTGTGATGGAAACTGTTCTGCAAAATATTAGTGTATCATCAACACCCTGTGCCTTTAAACTTACATGTCTTATGTCAGTTATATCTCAATAAAGCTGGGAAAAAATGTTCCCAAGTTTTTAAAAGGTAATTTGATGAATATAAAAATCCATGTGTATTTCTGTAAATAGATCCAGTTAGAATTTGAAATTTAAAAGGATGTCATATGCAATAAAAGGCATCCAAACTGGTAAGGAAGAAGTAAAACTTTCACTATTTGCAGTTGATGTGATACCATATGTAGAAAATCCTCAAGACTCCACCAAAAAACTAGTGAAACTGATAAATGAATTCAGTAAAGTTGAGGGATACAAAATCAATATACGAAAATCTTGCATTTCTATACACTGCTAACAAAACAGCAGAAAGAGAAATTAAGAAAACAATCCCATTTACAACTGCACCAAAAAGAATAAAATACCTATGCATAAACTTACCCAAGGAGGTGAAAGACCTGTATTCTGAAAACCATAAAACATAGATGAAAGAGATTAAAGATGACACAAATGGAAAGATAGTCCATGCTCATGGGTTAAAAGAACAAATATTGTGAAAATGTCCCTACTACTGAAACCAATCTACAGATTCAGTGCAATCCCTACCAAAACACCAACAGAATTTTTCACAGAACTAGAACAAATAATACCAAAATTTGTAAGGAATGAGAAAAGGCCCCCAATAACCAAAGAAATCTTGGGGAAAAAAATGAACAAAATGAGAGGTATCACAATCTCCAGGTATACTACAAAGCTATAATAATTAAAATGGTATGGTACTGGCACAAAAATAGACACATAGATCAATGGAACAGAATAGAGAGGCCAGAAATAAACTCATGACTGTCTTGTGAATTAATCTTCAACAAAGGAAGCAAAAAATATGCAATGTGAAAAAGATAGTTTCTTTAACAAATGGTGCCGGGAAAATTAGATGGCTACAAGCAAAAGAATGAAATTGGACCACTTTCCCACACCATACACAAAAATAAATTGAAAAAAAAAATGGATTGAAGACCTAAATGTGATACCTAAAACCATAAAATTCCTAGAAGAAAACATAGGCAGTAATTTTTTTCACATCAGCCACAGAAACATTTTTCTAGATGTGTCTCCTGAGGCAAGGGAAATAAAAACAAAATTAAACCACTGGGACTACATCAAAATAAAAAGGTTTTGCATAGCACAGGACACCCTCAACAAAACAAAAAGACAACCTACTCAGTGGAAGGAGATATTTGCAAATGATGTATCTAATAAGAGGTTAATATCCAAAATATATAAAGAACTTATGCAACTCAACACCAACCCTCCCCCAAATAATCTGATTAAAATGGACAGAAGACATGAATAAACATTTTTCCAAAGAAGATATATAGGTGGCAATAGACACATATGAAAAACGCTCAACATCACTAATCATCAGGGAAATGCAAATCAAAACCAAAATGAGGTATCACCTCACATCAGTCAGAATGGCTAGAATCAAAAAGACAAGAAATAATAAGTATGGCAAGGATGTGGGGAAAAAGAAATCTTTGTGCACTGTTGGTGGGACTGCAAGCTGGTGTAGTCACTGTGGAAAACAGTATGGAGGTTCCTCAAAAAATTAGAAATAGAATTACCATATGATCCAGTAATTCCATTCTTTGGGTATTTACCCAAAGAAAACAAAAACACCAATTTGAAAAGATACGAGCACCCCTATGTTTATTGCATTATTATTGTTCTAGTTTTGTAATAGCCAAGATATGGAAGCAACCCAAGTGTCCACTGATAGATGAATGGGTAAAGAAGATGTGGTACACACACACAAACACACACATACACACACACACCGTGGAATATTACTTGGCCATAAACAAAGGATGAGATCTTGCTATTTGCAACAACATAGATGGATCTAGAGGGTATAATGCTAAGTAAAATAAGTCAGAGAAAGGCGAATACCATGTGATTTCACTCATATGTGGAATTTAAGAAACAAAACAAATGAACAAAGCAAAAAAAGAGACAAACCAAAAACAAAACACCAGACTCTTAAACATGGAGAACTAATGGTTGCCAGAGGGGAGGTGGGTGGGGGAAATGGGTAAAAGAGGTGAAGGGGGGGGCGCCTGGGTGGCTCAGTCAGTTGAGCAACTTGCCTTCAGCTCAGGTCATGGTCCCAGGGTCCTGGGATCGAGCCCCACATCGGGCTCCCTGCTCCGCGGGGAGTCTGCCTCTCCCTCTCCCACTCACCCTGCTTGTGTTCCCTCTCTCTCTCTCTCTCTCTGTCAATTAAATAAATAAAATCTTTAAAAATAGAAAAGAAGTGAAGGGGATAAGAACACACTTATCACAATGAGCACTGAGTAATGTATAGAGCTGTTGAATCACTATATTGTACACCTGAAACTAACGTAACACTGTATTTAATACTTGAATTTAGAAAATAATTGAAAATTAAGAAAGGATGTCCTATGCAAAATGGCAAGAAAAATATAAAGTAACTAGAAATAAATCTAATAAAAGATTATAAGCCTTATTGGACCAAGTATGAATTTTTATTGATACATATATAAAAATATAAGAAATGAAGAATTATGTTAAGTTCTTGTGTAGGAATGATCATTATTACAAAGATGTCCATACTCTCCATATAGATCTCTACCTTCAGTACGTTGTTAATAAAACCCCAACAAAAATTTTTATTTCAAAATATAATCCTAAAGTGTATGCCGGAAACAGAGGCAGTTAGTGTAAACCAAGCTACTCCCACAGCACAATACAGTGTGGGGAGAGGATGTTGATTGAATTGGACCTACGTTACAAAGATTTCAGTGAAAAGCTATAGTATTTTTCTTTCCCTTCCCCTACATCCATCTGTTTTGTTTCTTGAATTCCACACGAGTGAAATCATATGGTATTTGTCTTCCTCTGACTTATTTTGCTTAGCATAATACTCTCTAGCTCCATCCCTATGTCATTGAAAATGACAAGATTTCATTCTTTTTGATGACTGAGTAAAATTCCATTGTATATATACACCACATCTTCTTTATTCATTCATCTGTGGGAGGCCAAACATAAGAGATGCTGAACTCTAGGAAACAAACTGAGGGTTGCTGGAGAGGAGGTGGGTGGGGGATGGGGTGCCTGGGGCATTAAGGAGGGCACTTAATGGAATGCGCACTGGGTGTTATATGCAAATGATGAATCACTAAATTCTACCCTTGAAACTAATAGGACAGTATATGTTAACTAAATTGAATTTAAATGAAGAATAAAAAAATAAAAGCTATAGTAATTAAGACTTATTGGTACATGGAGGGACAAATGAATCAAAGGAAAAAAGAGCCTAGAAGGAAAGGCAATCAATATAAAAAGTTGCTTCATAACAGATTGCTGTGCTGTGGGGAAGGCAAACTATTTATTAAATGGAGCTAGTAGTTTTTCAATGCAAATTGAAAAAAAAAAATAGATTCCTTCTCCCTATCCTGGAGAAAAGCAATAACAAGTGGATGAATACTTCTGTGTGAAAAGCAAAACTATTATATTTTATTTTAAGATTTTTTAAAATTTATTTGACACAGAGCAAGAGATAGCAAGAGCAGAAACACAAGCAGGGGGAGTGGGAGAGGGAGAGGGAGAAGCAGGCTTCCCCCTGAGCAGGGAGCCCGATGCGGGGCTCGATCCCAGGACCCTGGGCTCACGACCTGAGCCGAAGGCAAGTTGCTCAACTGACTGAGTCACCCAGGCGCCCCAACATACAGATGTCTTATACTGTCTTTTAAAATATGATAGTTTTGGGCTCCCTGCTCTGTGGGAAGCCTGCTTCTCCTCTGCCACTCCCCCATTTGTGTTCCCTCTCTTGCTGTGTCTTTCTCTGTCAAATAAATAAATAAATCTTTAAAAAAAATCTGTACGTTGAACATTTCTTCATGTGTCTGTTAGCCATTTGTATGTCTTCTTTGGAGAAGTGTCTGTTAGCCATCAGGGAAATACAAATTAAAATCACAATCAGATACCACCTTATACCAGTTAGAATGGCAAAAATTAACAAAACAGGAAACAACAAATATTGGTGAGGATGTGGAGAAAGGGAAACTCTCTTCTACTGTTGGTGGGAATGCAAGCTGGTGCAGCCACGTTGGAAAAGAGTATGGAGGTTCCTCAAAAAGTTAAAAATACAGCTACCCTATGACCCAGCAATTGCACTCCTGGGTATTTACCCCAAAGATACAGATGTAGTGAAAAGAAGGGGCACCTGCACCCCAATGTTCATAGCAGCAAGGTCCACAATAGCCAAAGTGTGGAAGGAGCCGAGATGCCCTTCAACAGATGAATGGATAAAGATGTGGTCCATGTATACAATGGAATATTACTCAGCCGTCAGAAGGGATGAATACCCACCATTTGCATTGACATGGATGGAACTGGAGGGGATTACGCTAAGTGAAATAAGTCAAAGAAAGACAATTATCATATGGTTTCACTCATATGTGGAACATAAGCAATAGCACAGAGGACCATAAGGGAAGGGAGGGAAATCTGAAGGGGGAGAAATCAGAGAGGGAGAAGAACCATGAGAGACTATAGACTCCGGAAAAAAACTGAGGGTTACAGAGGGGAGGGGGTGGGGGAGGGGGTAGCCAGGTGATGGGTATTGAGAGGGGCACGTGTTGTGATGAGCACTGGGTCATATGTGACTAATGAATCACTGAACACTACATCTGAAACTAATGATGTGCTATACAGTGGCTAATTGAACGTAATAATAAAAAAATATTTATTAGAGCACCATCAGATAAAGTTGTTAGTGCTATACCATAAGACCCTTGAAGACAGGATATGGTCTTATTCATCGTTCATCCTTAACACGCAGCACCGGGACTACTACACAAATACTTGCAGAAAGGAAGGAAGGAAGGAGCGAGTTATTCTGAGAGAAATTTGCAGTGGGGTGAGCATGGCTTTTAGTAGCAGGAAATGGATTTGAAGGATGAACACCAGCTCCAAACTGAGAAAGGGCCAGGAGTTGGGGCTATTATAAGAGGCAGGGAGGTGGATGAGTCAGGCATAGGCTGAATTTGGGACCTGGATAACTTCTCTGATGTCTTGGAAGGCCTCTTTTCATTGTGAGCCAAAAAAAAAAAAAAAAAAAAAAAAATTCAGATTCAAAATTATTAAGAGAAAAAATTAGAATTTATTGACTCGTGAGCTGAACATGCAGAGCAATATGGCACAGAGAAATCCAGATACTGTAACGATGACATCAGGATTCAGTTTCTTCATCATATGAATCTTCTTGCTTTTCAACGGGTTTTACTCCAAATATGCTCTGCCCAGGTGTCTCCTGGCAGGTCCAGACCTACATCCCACCAGCCTCAAGTACAGCGGAAAGAGAGCCAGTCTTGGTCGCACGGGACAAGCACAAATGACACTTCTTCTGAGTGAACTGATAGGAGTATTATGCTAATCTGAGAAACAAAAGTTGTGCTCAGAGAGAAAATACTGTGGCGGCGGGGCACCTGGGTGGCTCAGTCAGTTAGGCATCTGCCTCCGGCTCGGGCCAGGATCTGGGGGTTCTGGGATCGAGCTCCGCGTCGGGATCCCTGCTGAGCTGGGAATCTGCTTCTCCCTCTTCCTCTGCCCCCCCCCCGCCACTGCTCATTCCCTCCCTCCCTCTCTCTCTCTCTCTCTCTCAAATAAATAAAGTCTTTAAAAAACATACAGTAGTGGCTCCATGGAGAGATCAATGCCAACTGAAACAGCACAGAGTGAGAAGTACTGGCTCTTGGCCAGGAGGAGGGGAAGTGGGCTATGGGCTTACATCCCTACAGATGTCTTTGACCCCAGCCATCTGTGGAAGGAGACCCCAGGCCTCTCGAGGAGGGAAAGTCCAGAGAAGCACATCTGGATATTCACTCATTCTTTAGACAAACATTCACTGAGTGACGGCTAAGTACCACACAGAGCTAGGTGCTGATTGTAACTGATGGGTGAGCCGGGCGATGGGTATTAGGGAGGGCACGTTCCGCGTGGAGCACTGGGTGTTATATGCAAACAATGAATCATGGATCACTACATGAAAAACTAATGATGTAATGTATGGTGATTAACATAATAAAAAATAATAAAAATAAAATAAAATAAAATCGTAACTGAGCATTCTTCCAGTGAAGACCCAGATGGCCAAGAGGTGCATGAAAAGGCACTTGGCAACACTAATCATGCAAATAAAAACCACACTAAGGGTATAGAAGTGTTGAATCACTCTATTCTACACCTGAAACTAATAGAACACTGTACGTTAGCGAACTGGAACTCAAATAAAAACTTTAAGAAACGCAGAAATGGCCTCACACCTGTTGGAATGGCTATCATCAAACAGACAAGAGGTAAATGTCAGTGAGGACGTGGAGGAAACAGGGCCCTCGTGCACTGTCTGTGGGGATGTAAGTTGCTGCAGCCACTGTGGAAATCAATGTGGAGGTTCTGCAAGAAGTTAAAAATAGAGCTACCGGAGGATCCAGCAATTTCACTTCTCGACTGATACCGAAGGAAATGAAAACAGGATATCCAAAAGATGTATGCACTCCTGTGTTTATTGAAGCATTATTCACAATTGCCAAGATGTGGCAACAACCTAAGTGCCCATCAACAGCTGAATGGATAAAGAAGATGTGATACATACCATGGAATATTATTCAGTCATGAAGAAGAAAAACATATTCATACTAAAACACAATTGCAAAAAAACATTGCATGGGACATACTTATACTCAAAACTGTTTGGCGTTTACTTGAAATTCAAATTTAACTGGGTGGCCTGCTTTTTCATATTTTGCGAAAGCTTGCCACACCACTTCCATGGGAACCATACTATGACCATAAACACACATAAGGTTCATGCTCCATTACCAGGAACAGAACCCTATTATACTCAAGAGAGTGTGCCTGAATGATGGCTGGACTCAAGACGGCCCTTAGAGAGGCATTGGCACCCTTGCCAAAACAGGGAATCAGAGAAGGAAAACAGAAAGAGATCCATGTGGGGCACATTGAGGTTCCCAATTTCTGCTCTGGGAGGGCCATCCAGCAAAGGCTGAATGAAGGGGGTGGAACCACAGAGAGGTTATGGAATATGGGTTCGTCTTCTCTGAACACACACCCGCCCCAGGGCAGCCTTCACCCCCTTGTTCCGAAGGCTGTAGATGAGGGGGTTGCGCATGGGGGTCACCAGGGTGTAGGACAGGGACACCACCTGCTTGCTCTCTGGGGAGGAGCTGGCCTCGGGTCGCAAGTGGATGACCCCCGTGGTGCCATAAAACAGAACCACCACGATGAGGTGGGAGGCGCATGTGGACAGGGCCTTGTGGCGCCCCGTGGCGGATGGCATCCGAGGCACGGTGGCCAAGACCCCAGTGTAGGACGTGGCTATCAGACAGAAGGGAACCATGATGACCAGCACAGTGGCCGCCAACACATTGGCCTCGAAGACTCTGGTGTCCCCGCACACCAGGCTCAGCAGAGGGGCGATGTCACAGAAGAAGTGGCGGATGCCACGTGGCCCACAGAAGGGGAAGCTGAACAGCCAGATGGTGAAGACCAGCGACACGGGGACTCCGGCCAGCCAGCACGTGGCGGCCAGCAGGTGGCAAAGCCGGGGGCTCATGATGGCGCCATAGCGCAGGGGCCTGCAGATGGCCACGTAGCGGTCCCAGGCCATGGCTGTCAGGGGGAAGCACTCGGACGTGACGCACGACAGCACCAGGACCAGCTGCAGGGCGCAGCCCGCGGGGGACACGCCCCACCCGGGCCGCAGCAGGGTCCCCAGCAGCCGGGGCGCGATGTCCAGCGAGAAGCAGACCTCCAGCAGGGCCAAGTGGCGCAGGAAGAAGTACATGGGCGCGCGCAGGGCCGGGTCCAGGGCGGTCAGCAGCACGATGAGCGCGTTGCCCAGCAGCGTGAGCGGGAACATGGCCAGGAAGAGCGCAGCGAGCAGCGGCCGCAGCGTGGGCACGTGCGCGAAGCCCAGCAGGACCAGGTCGTGGGGGGCGCAGCTCTGGTTGGCGCAGGCTGGGGCTTCGGGGGCGCCCGGGGGAGCCCAGGCCGTCGGCATGAACCCGGGCTGGGGGAAGGGGCCTCTGGGAGGGCAAGAGGTAAGGAGAGGCCGTGAGGAGCAGAGCTGCGCCTGCCCGGGCTCTGTCTCCCCAACGTGCGCTGTGCAGAGCAGGGGAGGCATCTTATCAAAAGGCAGATCAGCTCGCGCCACACCCAGGGTCCTCCTTGAATGCCCCCCCGCCACCCAGAGCATGGAAGGAGATCCCAGGGCCTTAGGAGGCCCACAACGCCCTAACTGGTCTGGCCCAACCACCCTCTGACCTCTTCTCTGTGGAGCTGCATCCACAATGCCTGGTCCTGCCTCAGGACCTTTGCACTTGCTATTCCCTCGGTTTGAGATACCTTTCCCTTGGATATTTATGCAACTGTTTCCTTCTCTTCTTAAAAATATGAACTAAAATGCCCCTCCTCACCAGACAGCCCTTCTTCAGTGACCTACTTTCAAATATCTTCTCCGAAACATGCACGTACACTAGCCACTCTCTATGACACCATCTCGATCGTAAAGCACATTTGAAGTATCCTGGTTTATTTGCTTACTTGTCTATCATCTATCTGCCCCACTTAGAGGGTCACATCCATGACCTTTTTTCTGCCTGCTTCGGAGCTGTGTCTGTGGCATGTCAAAGAGTGGTTGGCACATAGTAGGTGCTCGATAAAGTTCAGTCTGTTATATGGTTGAGTCTCCATTCTGTAGACAACAGACTTAAGCATGTACTTTCTCCCGACAAAATATTTTCTATCTGTTTGGCTCGAGTCTATTTTATCTCATTTTTTAAAAATGTTGGTTTTGACCATCTAAACCAGTGGTTCTCAACCGGGGATGATTTAGTCCCCCCCTCCCCTACAGGGGGACTGTGTATGATGACATTTTGAGCTGTTATAATTGAGGTGCTACTGGTGTCTAGTTGGTAGAAGATAAGGGTGCTGTTAAACATCCTACAACACCCAGAACAGGAGACCTCATGCATCGCCAAAACAGAACGATTCTACCCCCAATGTCAGTAGGACCAAGACTGAGAAACCCTGATGTACATTGATTTCAGGATCCACTAATGGGTCATGACCTGCAGTTTGAGAAAGAAAACACCAGGCTTGCAGGAGCGGTGGGACCAGTAGATGAGAAATTAGGGTACAGTGATGTCGGGAGGCAGGAGAGGGTATTGGCTAAGAGATTGGTCTTGAAGGATAGAAAAAACTCAGGTTATTCCCAGCCCTGCCATGTACAAACTCGGGCAAGTTTCACTGTCTTGAAGCCTGTTTTCTTATCTGTGGTGTGATAAGAGCAGGATTTCCCTCATTTGCAGGATCTCCAGAAATAACCCTACTAAAGCACGTAGCACTTCATCTAAAAACCCTAAGACGGCCCTACTGATCTTTATTTTATAAAATAAATCATATCATGTCATGTTCTTCTTCAGAGTGATGGTCATGCTGAGGGTTTGGGATCTTAATTTGTTTTATCCCAAATGCAGTGGGAAGTTATTTGAAGGTGGCAGAATTGTGGCAGGTCTACAAGGACTATTATGTATCCTTTAGAAAAGAATGGGGTCTGGATACGCAGGATATGCAGGAGGCACCATATGCAAAAAGTAGCAACTTGCGGAGTGAGGAGGCTGGACCGATGCAACAGCCGTCCTGAGCCCCGCTGTATGGCAGACGTGGATATAAATGCACAGAAAATGTAGGGAAGGACACTCACCAGTGGGAAGGGTGAGCATTGTAATTGGAGGCAAAAGTCAAGGGGAAATTTCCAGGGTGTCCCTTCTACGTTTTATTACGAGAATGTATTCATCAGTTCCTGCAAAATTGAACACTATGAAGTCCGATTTCATCGACTCTATGAAATTGCAGGATTGGACCCAGAGCTGTGTGCAGCAACAAAGCCCCCGTGTTCCTGAAACCCACGCGCACCTCTCTGCCTCTGCTGGGTCTGCAAAGCACGAGTTTTCACCGTCGTTTGCTTTACCAGCTATAATCACTACACTACGAACAGGCTGCACCTCAGGGCACATCAGTGCTTCAGGCTATGCCTTCTCGCTCCTTGAATTTCCAAAAACTCAAAGACAGTGCAGATTGTCATTCTTTGCCACAGGGTGTTCCAAAACGAGGACCTGTGATCCACTAGTGGATCCTAAGTTTGGTAGGACGTGACCAGCGTTCTTTGAATGAAGTACAGTAGATTTTTAAAAATGAGATCATGGTGTTATATGCAAACAATGAATCATGGAACACTACATCAGATACTCATGAAGTACTGTATGGTGACTAACATAACATAATAAAAATTTTTTTTTACAAAATGAGATCGTGGTTTATGATAAGAGTGAGGACTGTTTCACGACGCTTTAGTTTCCGTTGTTTTCACGATGCTTTAGTTTCCGTTGTTGTGTGTGTGTGCACGCAAATATGCATTCTTATCCAGGAAGTAAACTGTATTTCTTCCTAGAGCTCATTATCAAAAGAAATTTGAGAAATACCCCTATAAAAATGGCCTCTTACTTAAGAAGAAAGGCACACTAGGACCTCCTTTTGTTTGAGCTACTTTTAAGGCTGGGAAACATTGCTTTAGAACATTGCAAAAGGTAACAAAACTCTGGCAGGTGCACAAAATCCCTGGCAGCTCATAACCGTATCGGTTTATATAAAGGACTCGGCAGTTTACCAGATTCCTGTCTGGGGAGTCCCTTTTCTGGACTGTGGAATGCTCCTGCAGGAAGAGAACAATGCCATTGGTTCCTCGTCCTGCACCAGTGGACTTCTGATTTTCTTTTTAATACAATCATGTCTGACAGCTTTGGTCTCATTTTCACACAGTTCTGGGGAAACTCTCTTCCTTGTGCAATCTTTACCTCCTGGACCATTGCTGCAGCCTCCCCATCCGCTCCCCCACCTCCCCTCTCCACTCAACATCCACGGTATCCGCCCTCAGCCAAATCCACTTCCCTTCCTGTGAAATTCCTGTCATTTTCCTTGCCCTCCCAGGAAGGACACAGATAAAGCCGGTATGCCCAGGGAGAAAGAGAGGGACCGATCTTGTACACGCCAAGCACTTACACGGGACTTGGTACCGGGCAAAGTTGCAAGCACTTCAGTAATGCTCTGACTCCACACAACAGTCTTATAAACTAGGTACTGTCGTCCCCGTGTAACCGGGAAGTAACAGCCCGTGTCCCCACAGCTCACAGGGAGCACGTAGCAGCCAGTGTCTGAACCTTGGCCAGAATGATTCACACTGGCTTCCCAGGAGGGTGTCCACCCTCTGTCAGGAGAGGGGGTCTTGCTTACAAACAATGGCTACCAGTCATAACACATTAAACACAGAGATACAGACAGACACAGGGACAGAGACACACAGAGAAATCATTAAAATCCTGGTGAATGTCTGGGGGGACGGTTGGGCCATACCGAGGAATGTGACCACTGGTCTCTTGCAACAGTAAGAATGTTTTTAATCTGGTAAAGGGCTCTCAAATTCTTCAGCGAGGCCCACGAAATAGGCAAAGTTCACACAAAACCCCTTCATGACTCTCTCTGAGGGCAGGGACTTTTCTGCCCCAGTCCTTTTTGAACCCCAGTGCCTGACCCAGTACCTTGCACATGGCGGTGAGTGAAGACACCCTCTCTGGATTATTCCTCCTGCAATACGATTCCCAGACAAGGGCTGGTAATGTCCCTCCAAAGCCCTCCCCCTCCCCCTCCCCCCCCAGCCGTGTCAGGGATGATCCAAGCAGAGGGGGCAGAATGACGACGGCCTCCGTTAATGACCCAGTGCCTCCTTCCATGCAGCCCCAGATTGCCTAGGATGCTCACCCCCTGCACAGGAAAGGAACCTTCTGCCTTGAAGAAATTCCCCTAACTGAGAGGTTTCATGCAAACAGCACTAATGGTGGAATGCCTGCTACAGGAGACGAGCTTAGAGCTGAGCCACCCTACCAAATACGGGGGTGATAGCAGCCCCGAGCGAGGGCTCAAGGAAGCCGTGCAACCTTGGGCGAGTGGCTTAGCTGGGATGAGGTCGCCACTCCCTCTTCTACAAAGGGGGGAGGCAGGTAACAAAACCTATGGCTCAGGGCTGGTGGGAGGAGAAAGGCCTGGTGGGAGCTGACTTTAAAGCCAGCCAGATGGAGACTTAAACCTGAGCTCTGCCATTTATACTAGGTGTGTGCGTTCTAAAACCTCTCTGAGTCTCTGTTTCCTGGCCTGCAAACTGATGGCGTCTACCCCATAAGACTGCTTTGAGAATTCACTGGGATCATACACGACGGTGAGGACACAGTGAGCATTCAATAACTGAGAGCCGTGATCATCCGCCTCGTCACCACCATGATTACCACCGCCCTCTTCATCGCCAGCTGTCATCACCATCATCACCACCATCAACATCAACATCATCATCAAAGAACGATGGCCACAGGGAACCCCAACCTTCTCTTCCCCTTGCAGCCTGGAGCCCTTCCCCTCACAGAGGACCCACTTACCTTCTGCTTCTTGGTCTGCCTGGAACTGAGCACAAAGCTCTGACTCTCCCCGTTGATCCAGGAGCTCCCAGGGCTGCCTGGGATTGCAGGAACCAGAGATTTCAGTCTTTGGCTCTGGCCATACGATGAGAGCCCTGAGGACTTAACCCACAGAGAATTCTACTCGTTACCAAATTGGCACCTGTGTGCTCCAGGTGAAGGCAGAGGGAGTTGGGGAGCGAGGAGTCTCTGCTTCTCTCAAGGCTGTAGTTCCCACTACATTCCCTCTTCCTGGGCTTCTCCATCCCGTGTTCCTTCTGACCTCCTGCTTCCAGAATGTTCCAGAGGGGCTGGATACTGTCTGCTCCTACCACCCCCGTATGCTCTTCATCTTAGCGTCCAAGGCCCCCTGAAATCTGCCCCTGCCCACCTCCCCATCTTCATGCCTTACCATGTCCTCGCCCCATGTCTCCCACAGCCCCATAATTCTTGGTTATGTCAGGGGACCCGAGATAAGCTCTGTGCTTCTGATTTGTGCTTTTTCCCATATGGCTGCCATTCTTCAATCATGGAAGTAAAAATAGCCATTTGGAGGGACTTATTTTAGGAAATGGAAATAGTAACCCTGTGTGCTTGGGTGAAGGGTTTGAGCCCTGGGACCCACAGTTTCCCCTTCTGGAAACAGGGTGTAAAAATAGCACCTGCCTCCCAATGTTGCAGCCACATGTGATGACCAAGGATCGACACAAATCCTGCTTCCAAGGGACCAGCACAGCACCTGGTTCTTCCTGTGCCTGCAACAGACAGACGTTCTCTGGCGCTAGTACAACTGCATGTCTAACCACATCGCCGCATCTGCAGGGCCCGCATTAGTGCACGTCTTATTGTGTGCACTTGATATGTGTTTGCAGAGTGAGCAGATGACTGTTGCCATTTGCTGCATCCTAACTTTTACCAGCTGTGAGTCAGCTTCATAAGTCACAGACCGCATTAAACACGGGCTAGAGCGGAGAATATCAGCATCTCAGGACATAAGGATGAGCGAAGTTTCAGATATATCTGCGTCCATGTCCCTTTCTACTTCCATCTCTATTTCTACAGACACATCTATGTCATAGCTGTACTGGAATCAGTGTTGGTGTATTTCTCTATCTCCATGTCTGTATTAATTTTAGATTCCACAGATAAGTGAGATCCTACAGCGTGTGTCTTTGTTTGGCTTCTCTGATTTATCACAAAGCCTTCTGGGTCCACCCATGTTGTCATAAATGGCTCTGGGACCTGACTGACTGCATGTGACCATCACACATCTCTTACTGGCTGTATGTTACCCAACTCGTTTGTGCTCCCGCTTTGTCATGGTTAAGTGTGTAAAGTAAGGATCACAGTACTATCTACCTGATAAGCCTATTCTGTAGCTTGAGTTACAACGTGTAAAGTCCTTATAAACAAACTCTATAGAAAGTGTTATCTATTGTACTTGGATGACAATGAATGTTTTACACTTGACTGGAATCCAAAAACAAACGAACAAAACCCAAAAAACAAAACGTGAAAGTCCATGCCTGACATACCTTATTTATTCCATCTTGACAATGATTGTATTGGGTCAGCCTTTTGCCCTGTATCAGAGGTTGGCAAGCTATGGCTCTTTGCCCATTACCTATAGCCCTCAAGCCATAGGTTTGAAAGGGAGGGAGGGAGGGAGAGGGGGAGAGGGAGAGAGAGAGAGGGAGAGAGAGAGAAAGGCGGGAGGAAGGTTTTTACATGATTAAATAAATGGTTGGAAAGAATATCAAAAGAAGAATAATATTTTGTGACACATGAGCATCATATACAATTCAAATCTCAGTAAGAGATTTGGGGGACACAGTCTGTCCCTCATTCATGTATTATCTGTGGCTGCTTTTGGGCTACGTTGGCAGAGCTGAGCAGTTACAACAGAGAGCACGGAGCTGGCAAAGCTGAAAATATTTACTATCTGGCCCTTTATAGAAAATGTGGTAGGACCTCTGACCTATGCACAGAAATTGGTAGAGACAGAATGCACCAAAAGGTGCACAGAAGGTCAGAGAGAGGGAGTGAGGTGTGCAAGGTCCCAGAGCTAAGTGTCCCCAGCTCTGTTTCCAACCCCTCTGGGTCAGCCCAGCACAGTGCCCGACCCCCCAGAGCCGGGTGAGGGCGTAGCAGGCTGCAGCTTGGACCTCACGGTTTTGAAGGCTGTCGATAAGTGGCTTCAGGACCCAAGTGAGGATGACATAGCTTGTGGTGCTGGGCAGGGAGGTGCTGGAGCCAGCGGCGGGGCGCAGGGACACGGTGGTCACCGCACCCTAGGAAAGAGCCGCCACGGCCAGGCGGGAGCTGCAGGTGGGTAGTGCCGTGAGGCGGCTCCTAGCAGAAGGCAGCTAGCCCACGGCCAGCAGAACAAAGGCGTGGGGCGCGAGGATGAAGGCCAAAGGCACCGAGAGAGTGCGTGTGCCCAGGCCGAAGAGCACGGTTAGCTGCAGGGTTTTCGTGCACCTGATTTCCTCTCTTCTCCCTTGTCTTTCCCTCTGTCCCTACCGCTCCTGGCTCCCCACAGTTCTCCCCTCCCCTCGTCTTTCACCAGCCTTCCCCCCTTCTCCTCCTCAGTTCAGCGCTGGTGTCCGGGGCAGTGGGCAGTGGAGGCAGCCCTCTGGCCTCCGTCCTGGAATGGGCAAGCGTGGGGTGGGCCCAGGACAGATGAGGAGTCGGACCTCCCAGAGGGAAGACCACTCCCAGGAAGTCTTTGCAGGGCACCCAGCCTCCAACAGTCCCGGCAAATCTTGCTGGCCACACCCCAGGGCTGACCCCAGAGCCTGGCACTGAAGAGGTGCCCGATGTATGTGCTGGAAGGATGGATGATCGTGGCTGAGGGTGGAGGTCTCTGCAGTCGATTGCCCCACCACAGAGTAAGGACGTGGACTCTGTGCCTCAGTTTCCTCAGTTGTACGATGCAGATGATGACTATACCGAACCCACATATGATTTGGAGAATCTGTAAACAGTGTTGTAACAGCACTGTCCTCGCAGATTATTGTTTCGATGGAGAATGAGTTCCCATCCCTACCGGGGACGGGGCTATTGGGCTGTCTCTAGTGTGAAAGCTGAAGTGGCTGAGTGAGGACCGATGAGACATTTAGAGTCTCTGCAGAAGTGTGGCCAGATCTGCTGAAAATAATGTAGAAGCCGGCTGGAGGTGCTTGCTACAGCTTTGTAGAAAGAGAAGAATTACGGGGCATCTTGCTGGCTCAGCCGGTCAAGCCCCACGCTGGGTGTACAGATTACTTAAAAATAAAATCTTTTTAAAAAGAGAAAGAGAAGAATTATATAAAGTCAATGTGCATGTCTGTAGTCACGTGTGCTTTTCTCTTTAGTCAACAAAGATATCTCGTGTGTACACGTCATGGGCTGGACTTGGGGTTAGGTGCTGGAGATGCAATGATGAGCCAAATCCCTATACTTCCTTTCATTTAGAGTTACTTCACTTATCTTCAACATGGCCTAGATAGATTTTCAGATCTACCTATATGTCAAAATTCCCGATAAGCTGTTTCTTCAAAATGCTAAAATGCCAGCTTTATTTTCGTTTTAAACTAACATTGGAAGATACAATCTCAAAATAACATCTGACAGTTTTCAACCTGTGAATGCCAGATCTCTAATTAAAAAGTGCCCGACAGTCATTTAGTTTCTTACTAAATTGTACATATATGACACAACATCCATATCTTAAAAAAATAAAAAAAGGCTTAATGATAAGTTTAATTCATTTATTTGAAGGAAGGATGCAGGTCAGAATCAATCTGATATAAATGATCACAGAGTCACCAATCCCTCGCCCTGCCTCCAAGTAAGAAAAAATTAAATGTTCACAAAGATATCAGGTACTACTTACTTAAAAGAAATCTTTACTGTTACCTTAAGACCATGATCATTGAGCCTTATGTTAATGGGAGAGGTAGCGGTATGTTTTAAAAAGCAATTTTAAAAAATTTTAATTCCAGTATAGTTAACACAGTGTTATATTAGTTTCAGGTGTACAATATAGTGATTAAAAAGCAAATTTGTTTAAAATTAATTAGAGATTTATTAATACTATATTTGGCAAGGTTAGAGAGGAAACCTCAAAAGATTGAAAAGGAGATTTTTGAAACCAGTATTATACCACATGCTAACTAGCTAGAATTTAAATAAAAACTTTAAAAAATGCATGTAAATAAAAGCGTATCTTGAAAACGGAAAAATAAAAAGGAGATTTTAAAGATCCTCAAATGATTGTGATAAATGCATGCAGAGGTCTTGAAGTTAGAAATTTGTTTGTTTGTTTGTTTGTTTAAATAAAATGACAAGTTAATCGGCCCCTCATGGAGGGGCACCTGGGTGGCTCAGTTGGTTAAGCATCTCCCTTCAGCTCAGGTCATGATCCCGGGGTCCTGGGACTGAGCCCCATGTCCAGCTCTCTGCTCAGCAGGAAGCCTGCCTCTCCCACTACCTGATGCTCCCCCTGCTTGTGCTCTCTCTCTCTCTCCCCCTGTCAAGTAAATAAATAAAATCTAAAAAAAAAAATAATAATAATACCTCACGGGGGAACCACTGACTATCTCTGTGAAGTGTAGTAAGCAAGAGCGGAAGAGATGAATATAAAATAGTTATTTGGACCAGCACCGATTCGCGAGGTCAGTCCATGAATATTGCAGGAGAGCACTAGAAACACAGGAGGACAACCTATGGTATATCCATAAAGTTATTCCATAGATACATTAGAAATCAAGGCTGTGTTTGGTAAGAGCTTACGCATCGTTCTTTAAGAGAGATCTTTTCTAGAACAAATACTGTATCTTTTAATTACCACACTGAGCTGAGATCAACAGTCAGATTCTCAACTGACTGCGCCCCCCAGGCACCCCTTATTTGGAGTCTTTTAACGGGGCCAAATTGAGAGCCAGACCCTCCGGCGGCAGCTTTTAACTTACTCGAGTATGTATAGAGGGTTGGGTCTCGGTGCCACTCAGTGTCACTCTGTGCTTCCATGCTCCCCTCTGGCCACACGGGCCCAGGCTGGGGCGTACCGGAGGGTGGGGGGTGGGGGGTGGGAAGCAGTCATCACCGGGTCCCAAGTATCCACGCAGATTTCCTACTGGGCATGACAGCAGTGCCAACCCGACGACCCTCCTCCACCGGCCACCTGTCAGGGCTGTGTGTGCTGTGAGAAACCTTGTAACGAGAGTAAACCCTCCAAACCCAGCGTCCCTGCCCCGGAGCCCAGCCCGTGCCCGGGCAGCTATCCGCCACGAGCCCCTTGCTCGCGTCCCCGTGGGACTCGGAGCACGTGGAGAACAGAAGCAAACGAACACAAAGTACAGCTTTCGCCGTGAGTCCTGACGCTCTCTGTCGCTGACCCAGAAGCCCCATGTCTTTTCCAGCATCTATTTAACACACGAGGAGCTGAGTAGGTACAATCCCAGACCTTTCGCAGTGCTGGGCAGAACGACACGGCCCCGGCGGGAAGGTACGGCTGGGCTGGGGTCGCTGAGACAGTAGCCCCGCGCCTCTACAGTGCGCCCACGGGGTGCAGCTTCCTGGAGGGGCTCCCGAGGCAGAAGTGGCTAGACACAGCTCTGGCTGGGGTCTGGCCACCGGGTCCCGAACCAGCGGCGAGAGTCGGTCGACGTGGATCCATCCCTCCTCCCCTTCGGCCATCGGGAATGTCTGGGACGGTCTCTTTCATATCCACACCTCACACACACTCATTCACACTCACACACACACACTGAGAATTGGCCCTTGCTTCACTTCCTCAGAGGAAATACTTTTTTAAAATAGGAGTCCGTGTGTGTGTGTGTGTGTGTGTGAGATACATCCTCCATAGAACGGTTGCAAAGAAGTAACTCACCGTTTACAGCCCAGAGTAGGCAAACCAGAATATCAATTTATTTCCCCCCTCCTCGGCCCCACATCCTGGAAGTCAGCCTTTTTCCCCAAGAGGCTCCCGAAGGCGCCTTTCATGTCCTTGTTCCGCAGGCTGTAGATGAGGGGGTTCATCATGGCGGTGAGGACGCCGTAGGACATGGAGACCATCTTGTCTCAGTCACGGGCGATCTTGTCCTGAGGCATCATGTGCGTGGAGATGTCCGTGCCATAGAAGAGCGCCACCGCCGTGAGGTGAGACCCACACGTGGAAAAGGCCTTGCCGTGGCCCTCCGTGCAGCACATCCACAGCACGGCCACCAGGACCCTTCCATAGGAGGCCGCGATGAAGGCAAAGGGAGCCAGCAGGGCCAGGGCACTGGTGCCCACCATAGAGTGCCGACTCATAGACCTTCAGGTCAGAGCAGGTCAGCTTGAGCAGGGCCAGGACCTCGCACAAGAAGCGATTGATGATCTGGCGGCCACAGAACTCCAAGGGCATGGTCAGCAGGGACCATGGTCAGCAGGAATGCCGCCGTCCACGAGGCCCCGGCCAAAAGGCTGCAAAGCTGGGGCCCCATATGCACGGAGTGGCGCAGGGGGTCCACAAGGGCCACACAGCGATCATAGGCCATGGCGGCTAGCAGGAGACACTCCACGACACCCAGATAGAGCCCACGGCCATCTGGGCCAAGCACTGTCCTAGCGAAATGGCAGGAACGGTCACCAAGCAGTTGATGAGGATCTGGGGCACGCTGGACGTGGTGCAGCCCACGTCCAGGGAGGACTGGTTGCTGAGGAGGAAGTACATGGGCGTGTGAGGCCGGGGATCATAGCAGATCAGGAGCAGTATGAGGCAGTTCCCGAAAAGGGTGATGACATGGTACAGGAGGAGCAAGCAGAAGAAGACGGTCTGAGCCCACGGGTACCGGGCGAGCCAGAGCAGGATGAAGTAGATCTCCCCTGTGCTGTTCTGGCCACCCGCGCCCCTTCCGAAACTCCGGCTGGGTGGGAAAATGTGGATTGTCTTGAGAGGTTGTTCAGAAACCAGCAGCTTTTTATAAATAAAGTTGGGCTCCTTCAAGTCAGCAACATTCACGTGATGACCCCTTTACCCCTGCATCGCTGTGGCCCTTGCTGCAGAATGTTTGCTTAATACACTCCACCGTTCAGAAGCACTCACGGACCCATCCAGTTACACAGCCATTGATCTGTGGATTTGGTGGATTGGTGGATTTGTAGATTGGTGGATCGTGGAAGAGATTGGATCGTTCCTTCACTGACTCTTTTACATATTGGGTACTGGGCTCTTTCATTCATTCCTTCATTACTGAGTCATCGACTCATGAATCCACCTATACGGATGGATTCACTCCTTTGTTTCTTCCATGCATTTATTCATTCGTTCAACAGGCACCTCTGAGCAGCTTCTAACTAGTCCAGACTCGATCCCAGGCAATGAAATTACAGTCGGGGATAAAAAAACAGGGCCTGAGCTCCCAGGAGTTGATAAAGAAAAATTTGAAAAGTAACACTAGTGAGCTCAGTGCTCAGACCTTGCTCTGTTCCCACCCACACTCCCTTCCCTGAAAAACTGTACCTACGTGTGTTCTTCTCCAAGTTCTGCAACTCTAGGAGTTTATCCTGCCAACGGATCACATGTGCAAACTGAGATCAATGGGATTATTTTCAAACAGATTTTTAACATTTTTTAAAATTTTATTTATTCATTCCCTTAAGTCATCTCTACACCTAACGTGGGGCTTGAACTCACCACCCTGAGATCAAGAGTCTCTTCCAACTGAGCGAGGCGGGCGCCCCCTAAATTCATGTTTAAAAACATGAATCCCAAGTTGTATTCCAGGTGATAGAAAACTACCGCAACGTCTAGAAATACGGGACTGGGTAAAGAAATTGTGGCCCGTCCATGGCAAGAACACTGTGCAGAAGTGAAAAGAATAAGGAAACTATGTATTCTGATATCTATCTAGATAGATAGATAGATAGATTGATTTCTAATACATTGTTAAACTGAAAATGTGGAAGTGAGTTTGGTGGAGGCAGGACTTATATGGGAACACTTGGGTACACGTCGGCGAAGGAGAGAACAGCAGCTACCAATTTTCTTTTAATGGGGAAGAAAATACGTTGTATACCTTTATCTCCTCCTTTGACCACATGCCCAAACTGAACTGTCGTTTGAAGGCGATGAGAGAGGACATGTCTGAAACTAGGACAAAGGAGCAGTTAGGAACACGACGGCACCTGCCTAGCGCTTGTAGGAATTGGAGTTTCTGACATGAGGGGAAGGGACCCTGTCCCAGCGAGGGGATAAAAATGCTTCCTACGGAAACGACGGGACAGCGCTGGGAGGAACGGGGACCTGAGTAGCATGGCCAGGAGGCAGAGGGAAAGGACGGACGGATGGGAAGACGGACGGATGGGTGGAAGGAAGGAAAGACAGATGGATGGGCAGACGGAGCTGTATCAGGTTAAGCACACTTTTCCCACGATTCCCCCCGACCCAGCCACACACCTGGTTCCAGCAGGGTCTAACCCGGGCACCTCGCCCCTTCCTTCCATGAACACACAAACAGGCCTCAGGCGGCTCTCACACTTTGGGGAGAACAAGAAGATCATTCCAAGGAGCCTGTGTACAACACCTTGACCCCCAGCACCTCCCCAAGCAGCATCCCTGAGAATAAGAACATCTCCTCTCCCTTTTTCTTCAGCCTCCCACAGGGTTCCCGGAAAGCCTGGCGGGGAAGGGTGGAGCCGAGGCAGGGGGAGAACGGAAGAAGCAGAGAGAGGTGAGCAATTTAAGTAATCTCTACACCCAACTACACCCCTGCGGTCCCTGCAGGCTCCTGGGCACCACCTAGGGATGCTTGTTGGCAAAGCTTAGATTAGGATATTGGAAAAACAATCCTTACGGATCTCTCAGAGCCGTCAGAGGAGAGGTTTCACGTCGCTCCCTCCCGCCAGAATCTGGGCCACTGAGGGCGGGCAGATGGAGACTCAGGGTCCGGGTGTGCGAAGGCTGTCCCAGCCACACCGTGGATTGGCTCTGGGGCCTTCCAGAGAGTCACGTTCCCCGGGTGTGAAGGAGACAGAGGAATCCCAGCTGTTGTGTTCCAAGAAAGGGCTCACAGATGGGAAGGGAGAGCCAGACTCCTGTGCTCTTCGGTGGGGCACCTGCAATTTCACGGCGTATGCACCTCAGGCAAGGCCGCTCTGCAACTGCCAAGCAGTGAGGCAGAAACAAGACCACCCCATAATCGTGCATGAACACAGACAAAAATGAGTACTGGCCAAAGACAAGGCCTCTCCAACTTGTAGGGCGACCAAACCCCCCCCCCCCCAGAGTTCCCAAGACTGTCCAGATTTTACAACTGAAAGTCCTGTGTCCCACAAATTTCTCAGTGCCAGGCAAACCAGGAGGGTTGGTCGGGCCTGCTTCTGACCTTGAGACAGCACATTGTTATCCTTTGGCCTTCAGTCCGTCCAAAGACAATGAGGGGATTGGAGTCTGGTCAGTGGTTTTCAAAGCCCCTTTCTATAGAAAGTAGGTTTTTTTGTTTGGTGTGTTGACCCCAAAGAAACAACGGCAAAGCTTTCTCAAAAAGACTACATGATCTCTGGATGCCTGGGTGGCTCAGTGGGTTAAGCATCTGCCTTTCACTCAGGTCATGATCCCAGGGTCCTGGGATCAAGTCCTCCATCAGGCTCCCTGCCCGGCGGGGAGCCTGCTTCTCCGTCTCCCTCTGCCCCTCCACCCTGCTCGTGTTCTCTCTCTCTCTCTGACAAATATTTTAAAAATCTTAAAAAAAAAAATTGCATAATCTCACTTGCATGTGGGTCTGAAACAGTTGAATACTTAGAAGCAGAGAGTAGAACAGTGGTGGCCAGGGGTGGGGAATGGGGAGAAACTGGTCAGCAGGGACAAAGTTGCACTTATACAGGGTAAATAAATCTGGAGATCTCGGGAACAGCGGGACTACACTTAATAAAATACTGTATCGAATACCGGAAACTTGTAGAGAGAGCTTTGGGGTGCCTTCAGCAGGCACACAAAACGGCAACTCTGTAGCTGGACTGTCCGAGTCATTTCGCTACGTAAATGCACATCTAATCATCCCCTGTGCACCTTAAATATATACATTTTTACTAACAATTAAATGAAAAAGAAGCATGAAAGAGAAACTACACAGATGGGAGCATGTTATAAATTTGAGTAATCAATAATTTTAGGTTTTCTTTTCGACTGATATTAGTTTATAAATTTTGTGCCGCCTCAGTCTACATCCTACGAGTGTGTGAGTGTGAGTGTGAGTGTGCACATGCATGTGCAAGAAACTGGACAGACCGAATCTGAAGTTTACGTGGGAATATAAAGGAACAATCCAAATGGAAAGCAATGCTAATCTCAAAGCTATGGAAACGAGCAATAAGGACATCTGATCAATGGACTCACAAAGAGAGTGACGAAACCGACCCACACATACACCTTTGTTTAACTTATAGGAAAAAAAGGACACTGCAGAAAAATGAAGAAAGAACAGTGTCTTCAATAAATGGCTCTAGTCCAATTCACGACTAAGAGGGAGAAAAATAATTTTTCTCAGTCTCACACTACTCCCTTTTCCTAATGTATGAAAGTTGTTTGTTTTTTTTTAAGTAAACCAACTAAAATACTTTTCTTCCTGAAAACAAAAACATCCTCCTTGGAGAAAACCAGAAAAATACCATCACAAAGCAGAAAGTAAAAATTACATTTACTTCGAATGTGCAGAGATCTCCCCAATTTGCAGCCTGGCATGTTTCCCTCAAGTCTTCTCTGTTTTTTTTGGTTGAAGTATAGAGTTGACACAATATGATATTACTTTCAGCTGTACAACATAGTGATTCAACAGTTCTATACGTGGCTCGCGGTGTTCACCGCAGTAAGTGTAATCACTATCCATCAGCATACGACGTTATTATATTATTAACTACATTCCCTGTGCTGTATTTTTAGTCCTTGAGCCTTATTTCTTTTTTTAAAAAGATTTTATTTATTTATTCATGAGAGACAGAGAGAGAGAGAGGGGCAGAGGGAGAAGCAGGCTCCCCGCGGAGCAGGGAGCCCGACGCGGGACTCGATCCCAGGACCCTGGGATCATGACCTGAGCCGAAGGCAGACGCCCAACCATCTGAGCCACCCAGGCGCCCAAGACTTATTTCTTCTATAACTGTACTTCTTAATCCCCTTTACCTGTTTCACTCACCCTCACCCACCTTTCCTCTGGCAACCACCAGTTTGTTCTCTGTTTAAGTGCATTCGCTTTTCGTTTTCTTTTGTTGTTGTTGTTTTTTTTTTTTTAAGATTCCACATATAAGCGAAATCATATGGCATTTGTCTTTCTCCTTCTGACTTATTTCACTTAACATAATGCCCTCTAGGTCCATGCATGTTGTCACAAATGGCAAGAAATTCTTTTTTTATGGCAGAGGAATATTCCATTGTGTATATACAGCACATCTTCTTTATTCGTCTATCAAATGACCTCGCTTCCATATCTTGGCTACTGTAAATCATGCTGCAATAAACATAGGGGTGCATGCATCTTTCTGAATTAGTCTTTTCATTTTCTTCATGTAAATACCCAGCAATGGAATTACCAGAACGTGGGGCAGCTGTATTTTTAATTTTTTGAGGAACCTCCATACGGTTTTCCACAGTGGCTGCACCAGCTCGCATTCCCACCAACAGTGTAGGAGGGTTCCCCTTTCTCCGCATCCTCGCCAACCTCTGTTGTTTCTTGTCCTTTCGATACAACCATTTTGACAGGTGTGAGGTGACACCTCACTGTGGTCTCAAACTTAAGTTCCCTCTAAAGGAAAAAGTAAAGGTAAGGTAACAACTATAACAACAACAAAAAAACCCCAACTCTTGGAAGACAAGATGAGATCCATTCTCTGGGGTATGTGTAAACCTCTAACCCAGTGCAATTGATAAACTTAGCTACATTAATACTAAGTACTCTACCCAAAAAGGGGGAATGAAAAGTCAAGGTATCAGGCGCCTGGGTGGCTCAGTCGTTAAGCGTCTGCCTTCGGCTCAGGTCATGGTCCCAGGGTCCTGGGATCGAGCCCCGCATCGGGCTCCCTGCTCGGCGGGAAGCCTGCTTCTCCCTCTCCCACTCCCCCTGCTTGTGTTCCCTCTCTCGCTGTGTCTCTCTCTGTCAAATAAATTTTAAAAATCTTAAAAAAAAAAGTCAAGGTATGGCATGGGAAGTTATTTGCAACACATACATTTGAAAAAGAGCTCATATCCTGAGCACAGAAGTGACTCCTATAAAGCAAGGAGAGACAAAAAAACTCGAGTAGAAAACACGGGGGAAGAAATTGAAACCAGTCAGAAAGGGAATATTGAATGGACATTCCATATACGAAAAAACCCACACATCTGTTAACACTCGGGAAAATGCAAGAGAAAACTTATGAGACATTACCAAAAACCCTCGTATGCAGCAAACATCAAAACGAGCTTCCAGCCACGGTTTGGGATGGAGGACATCTGGCAATGTTCATTCACCACCGCGGGGTAATGTAAATTGGTCACCTGTAGCAATGCATTTGGCAGGATCTATGTGTAATGTATCCAGATTCTATGACAAAGCCCTTCCACGCCTACGTGCGGGTTTAGTGGTCGCGCACGGACGTGAGCACCGCGACGCGCACCAGGTCTTACAGCAGCGCCAAACCAGAAACCGCACAAATGTCCTTTAGCATGAGAACACACGAAACATTCACCCCCCAAAAAAGGCAGGACAAATGACCAAGTGATGCCCACACACAACACAATTAAATCTCACGAACGTGTTGAACAAAATATCCAAGAACATCTAGTGTATGAATCCATGAATCAAAAGTCCAGAAATAGGGGCGCCTGGGTGGCTCAGTCAGTTAAGCATCTGCCTTCAGCTCAGGTCGTGGTCTCAAGGTCCTGGGATCCTCTGCCCCATCTCAACACTCCCCTCGGCCTCTCAGCGTGCTCTCTGCTCCCCTCACCCCTGCTTACACCCCACCCCCGCTCACACTCCACCCCCCTACCCCTGCTCCCACGAGCTCTCTCTTTCTCTCAAATAATCTTTTTTTTAAGCTTTTTTAAAAAGGCGACTGTTTACTTTTCTGTGATTCGAGACTGCCATCTACTGACCACCTGGTACTTGATGAACTCCGAGGCACTCCCTCAAATTAGAGCAGAGAAAATAAAGGATACTTTTATAACGAATGTGTTTATATTTGTGTGGGGTTTTGCTGTGGTTTATGATAAGACTGCTTCCTCAGGGGCAATAATGGTGCACACACCAGGGTTTGGGCACGGTGGCGCAGGGCCGGGTGGGATGCCTGCCGCCCGGGGGGTGGGACTCAGCTGTGTGAGTCGTGCAGGCTGGTTTTCACACCTGCTCATCTCCCCAGACGCTGCCTACCTGCAAAGTGCCACACAGCCGAGCCGGGCAGCTCTGGCTGTCAGCGCGGACCTCGGACGGTCTGCATTTGACAGATGCGAACGCTGGGCTCAGAGGGCAGGTCTCCCGCCTGTCTGGCCCGGAGCCCGTGTGTCCCACATCCACACCCCATCCTGTCTCTGAACATCAGGGGACTGGGCATTCCAGGCCTGGCTTCTTTCTCTGCCCTCTGCTTGGGTCCTACTAAAGTAAAGATGGGCAGGGAAGGGGGCTTGAGGCTGCAGTTTGGTTTGTCATGGAGTCATCTCCAAATTCCCCTTTCAACACCCGCCACACACGCCATGAGGAGATGCTTCCGGGCTCTGCTGGACTTGCACAAAATGGAAGTGATAATTGCATGAGTCACGAAGTTTCACACACAACAGGTAAACAGAACTGTAAATGACAGTCATTAAAAGTGTGTTACTTTCCCAAGAAGTGGGGCAGGCCTTGGTGGGAAAGCACTGGCTGGGTGAGCAGGCGGAGCCTGGGCATGGGAGACGTGGGGCAGAAGTATTTACTGTGCTTTGGGGGGAGGTGAGGGCCCACGGATGCTGTCCCACCCAGGAGAGCCTGACAGAGCAGGGAGCGGGTGTGGGCTCTGGATTGGCTGGTGTGCGTACACACACTCTCTGCCTCTTGTTCACTATCTTTAGGCCTGGGCTGGCCCTGGGAGGGACCATGCCCAGGTGAAAAAGGATCAGAAATACAGAAATATACATCCTCACGAAACTCCTCTATTCCTTATAGGTCTGGACATGGGCAGTCACCCTCAGCAAGACCACTTCCCCCAAATTCCAGCTGATCGCAATACTCACAGAGAGGAATAAAAAAACCACACACCGGCGCTCCTATTCTCAAACTTCTAACTCTCTAGTCACCATGCCACATGATTCCTTCTTCCGTGACAAAAGTAGCAAAACAAACAGAATATAGATTTTTTTTTTACAAGAAATTACTTACGGTTACTTTTGTTCTTTGGACTTTTACATTCCCCATTGACAACCCTGGCACCAGCAGAAAAGCAGACCCTTAGCTCCGTTCTTTCTACCACATGCCAAGGGGCTCCCATTCCAGTGGTGGGAGAAGCAACAAACAAGTGTGGGTATCAAGGAAGTATCAGTACCATGATGGAAAAAACGCAGGGGAGGTGTGTGGACGGTCTCTGAGGATGGCAGTGGGGGCGGGGGGGCTTCCCTGAGGAGATGACCTCTGAATGGAGAAAGGATGGAGCCCCATGAACACCCAGGTGAGAGGGGTAGAAGGAACAGCAGGTGCAAAGGTCCTGGGGTTGGTTCTTTGGAGGCATAGACAGAGGCCGGTGTGGATGCAGCCTAGTGACCAAGGGAAAATTTGGGTTTCATTCTGAGGGAACAGGGGGTCCCTGGGGCAGGGGTGGGTGTTTATTTGGGGGAGTGGAGTGCCTTAACTGATTCACTCTTTGGTGATTCCCCCAGCTGCCCAGCAGAGATGGATGCAAACGGGACTGAAGGGTGCTGGGGGGGAGAGGAGACAAGGGGAGAGGGTCTGCGGCCTTCCAGGTGGGGGTGACGCTGAAGCTGGAAGTCCCCATCCATGGACACGGGCAGCCTCTAAGCCCTGCCTCACACATCTGTGCAGGGAGATTACGGACATAAAGAGAGCTTGGTCTGTGGGGTCTCAGGCAGCAGCGGCTCTCCTGTGAATCAGCGAGGAGAGGTATGCTGGGGAGCTCACCTCACAGCCTCCACCACCAGCCCCTCTGATGAAGAATTAGGAATGTTAGGAATCCCTTATGTGAGCTCCGGGGGGCGGGGACGGCCGGGCGGGGTCTACCTCAACCCAAGAAATCACCGTGTATCTTCCTTTCCTCGGAGCCTGAATTCCATTTTCTGACTGAGTCGGGCTTTCCACTGCAGGTCCCCATGACAACGGGCCCCCCCCTCCCCCTTCCTGACACTCTGTCCTGATTTTCTGCAGGAGGCGAAGCTGCAGGCATGGCAACCGGTCGGGTGGCTGATTGCGGAAGCAGCAGCATTAAGTCTCTGAACGAGTTAACACTCACAGAGCTGGACAAGACAAAGCCAGTGTTTCACAAAGCACTGTTAAAACATCAGCCAGAATTGAGGGTTGCTGGAGTGGTGGGGGGTGGGAAGGATGGGGTGGCTGGGTGATGGACATTGGGGAGGGTATGTGCTATGGTGAGCGCTGTGAATTGTGCAAGACTGTTGAATCACGGATCTGTACTTCTGAAACAAATAACGCAACATATGTTAAGAAAAAAGAAAAAGAAGAAGATAGCAGGAGAGGAAGAATGAAGGGGAGTAAGTCGGAGGGGGAGACGAACCATGAGAGACGATGGACTCTGAAAAACAAACCGAGGGTTCTAGAGGGGAGGGGGGGAGGGGGATGGGTTAGCCTGGTGACGGGTATTAAAGAGGGCACGTTCTGGTGGAGCACTGGGTGTTATGCACAAACAATGAATCATGGAACACTACACCAAAATAAATAAATAGATGTCCAAAAAATAAAAAAATAAAAATAAAAACAATAAAACATCAGCCATCCATTGATTATTGTTGTAGGAAACTTAGTGACAAAAAAAAAAAAAGGCCCTTTGGATATTTTACACATGAGGGACGCACAGCAATATTCGGTATCTGTCTGACGCCACAGGAAGTGCTTACTCCCGTGGCTCACCTTTTCAACATTCAGTCTCTCTACATGCCTTCCCTTAGCGGCAGATCTTTGCGAGCTGGCTTGTCAGTGGCAGCCATTAAAAATTTAAAAGTGAACACCGCATGAAAGTCAAGGTCAAGGAAATGACAGTGAATGGTCCTATTTCCCAGGTTGGAGAAGTTGTGCAGTGCCCAACCTGCACACACAGGCCGTTATTAGGCAATTGTCATTGTTCAAGATTGAAAGAAAGCCACCATAATGTGAGTGATGCCTCCAATGCCCTGATCTTCCTGAGTCTTGACCGCCTCCTTCCAGTGACCCTGTCCCGTAAACTACCTCAGCTGCTCCTTCCCAGGTCAGCCCCTCCACTGGGGTGAGCTCCCCTCTCTACAACTCAATCCCAATAATGCCTTGCCCCCACTCGTGCCTAAAATGCAACGGTCCTTCTGCTTTTCCGTTGTTCCTCATCGTCCCCATCTCTCGCTTCCCCTTGCCATTGGTGTACATCCACAGCCGCTCTGCACAACAAATTCCTCACGCACAGCCCAGGCCCTATCCCTCGTACCTTCCTTCCCTTCTGCAGAAGTCCACCCACCCACACTTGAGAACAGCTCCCGGCCTTCTCTGTCCTCTCATTCGCACAGCTGAAGGTGGCTGGGCCAACCCCTTCTTCGGCTTGAATCGTGTCCACCCCGCAAAAGGGTTATGTTAAAATGCTAACTCCCAGTCCCTGTGTAGTGACCTTAGTTAGAAGTAGAGGGTCCTTGCAGATTATCAAATTAATTAAGCTGAGAACATCAGGCTGGGCTTAAGCACTAACGGGGTCCTTACAAAAAGGAGAAATTTGGACACAGACACGCACAGGGAGAAGCCGCATGAACGCTGCAGTGACACTGCCGCAAGCCCGGGAGCACCGGAAGCTAGGAGGGAGGCCACCCGAGCACCTGCAGAGGGAGCACGGCCCCGCCCACACTGTGGTCTCAGACTCTGGCCAACACATTTCTGTTGTAAAAGCCACTCAGTTTGTGGGACCTTGCGTGACAGTCCTAAAACGAATCGTTTTAAAAATGTGTATGTCCCTGAGCCTCCTTCTTTCCTTCTCTGCTCTCCCCTATTTCTATCTTTAAGGTGAAATGTTAAAATATATATATATATATATCTCAGCTTTGACCTTTTTGAAAAAGCGAAATTAAAATAAATGAACATTTTCTTATTTTATTTATTTGAGAGAGAGAGCGTGAGTGAGGGGAGGGAGAGAGGGAGAGAGAGAAGCAGACTCCCCACGGAGCAGGGAGCCCGATGTCAAACTCGATCCCAGGACCCTGGGACCATAACCTGAGCTGAAGGCAGATGCTTAACGACTGAGCCACCCAGGCGCCCCTGATGTGATGTATTTTAATGGGAGACAGTGTGTCGGGGGGAGGCATCCTATAGGAGGCATGTCCAGGGCCTGTGGATCCGTTTTACCGTTTCCTATAGTTTCAGATTCTCTACTATGAGCATGTACTGTAAAGAAAGAAAAATTCACAGAATGTTTTGAAGAAGCACATTAATAAAAAAATCTTAGGAAAGATTCGGAATGAAAAAGCCTGTTTCCTCATCTCAATGAGGGCTTGTGGACGGTCTATAAATAAATACATAAATATATAAATAAAAACGTTATATGTCATTTATATTTCAATAAAACTGGCAAAAATCAAATTTTTAAAAAGTGGAAGTTTTCTAGACAACCAGAATTGGTACACAACTCTAGGAACACCGTTCTTAGTGTGGCCTTAAGCAAACTGTAGAACCCAATGGGAAATCGTCCAGAAGCCTTGCCTTAAATGGTTATTAATGCCTTCCTCCCTAAATATTTGTTTTTCAGAATGCTTCATTCTCAGAGTCACAGCTGTTCCAGTCCTCCCGCACGAAGCTCAGACTCCCCCATTTAACTACCTTCTAGAAACTTCCAGTTGATGCCTGAAAGAGAACCTGAATGGAGCATACCCCTTGAAGAGACCCTAAGGAGATCCATCCTACCTGCTTCTCCCACATTTTCTGGTGTCTCAGTTAACAGTGATTTAGTGGTTTGTTCCTTGGTGTTGAAAACTTTGATGTCATGCTTGCCATCGTTTTGGACGTGTAAATTATAAGCCAATCCTGTTGGCTTTCCTCTTCCAAAATAGCGGAAGTCAAAACACCTTTTAAGGATCTCCATCACTGTCATCCTTGTATAAGCCGCCATCATCCACACGTGGGTTACTCTCCGCCCCCATGTTTGTCACCTGCTACTTTCCTCTCGTACCTTTACTGTCATCTCAACAAAGTCATTCTATTAAAACGTCAATCACATTATGGCTACTCTTCCTAAAATCCTCCATTGGCTCCACATCACACTCAGAGTGAAAGCCAAGGTTTTAGAGTGAGGTGGGAAGCCCTGCATGGCCCCAGCCCCATTATATCTCCCACAGCACACCTTGTCCACTCTGCTTGAAGCACACTGTGGGCTCCGTGCCAATACTCCAAGGATTGGATGGTCCCAGCTCAGCTATTTTGACCCTGCTGTACCTTCACTCAAAAACATTTTTCTCCTTCACTTTCTTTTATCTTTGCCTAATTAACACCTCCTCAGTGTGGCATTCTCTGAAGAAAGTATTCACAACAAGAATATCCATCCAAAGTCAGCCCCTCCTACCTCTGGACTCTATTTCCATTCATGGCATTTATCAATTTCTAGCATCCTAGGTAATTAATTTATTCACTGGGTAAGAGTCTGTCTTCTTTCAACGGAATGGAAGACCCAGGGGGGACAGGCATTTTTATTTTGTTGGTAGATGTATCCCCAGTGGCTAGAGCGGTTTCTGGCACACAGTAGATACTAAAAATATAGATAGACAGACAGACAGACAGACAGACAGATAGATAGATGGATGGCTGGCTGGCTGGATGATGGATGGATGGAGAGAGATGAGTGGGTGGATGGATAGATGGGTAGATAGATGAGAGATGATTTGTTGACTGAATGAATCACCTCTATAATTCTCACTATAGCCTTATGAAGGAAGTATTTGTTTTGTCTGTACTTCACCAATGAAGAAATTAAGTCTTAAGGCACCAGTGGTTTTCAAACATTAAATATTGTACTCCTGGGGCCAAAACTGACCTGGTGAATCTGCTTAGGCGCCATCATCACCATCATCATCCTTGTGGCTCCTATGTGGCCCTTCTCCTGGGTCAGACACTGTTCTGGGTACTTTAAACGGCACCACACTCACAAGAGGCGGGGGCCATTCCCAGGATCATCCCCATTTTACACGTAGGAAAAACTAAGGTACGAGAGCTGATGTAGTCCGACCAGAGTCACACAACTGTTACGGCTTAGCCAGGGGCCAAGTTACGAAAGTCTAGCTCCTCTACGGACACCTTTAATCGCAGTGTTTTTCAGCTGTCTCTAAAGGGGACGGTCTATACTAGGGTAGCGTAATCAATCCCATTTATCCTGACCAGCATGCTTTCAATGAGATAAAATAGGATAGACTGGAATATAATTTTTAAAGACAGCAGTGTGAACTGCTATGGAGGATTTCATGCCTGAGGACCCCACCCTTTCCGCCCCATAAGCGGGCAGACACAGGGGGGCCAAATCGCTGGCCCCCGGGGGCACTCAGCAGAAGCCGGTGAGGTCAAGGCTGGAACCTGGGCCTGCGCGCGCGGAGCAAGCCGGGAAGCCAGGAAAGCCAGGGGCTTTCCGATCGCCTGTGGCACCAGCGCTGCTAGGGTCCAAGACAAGGTCGCACCAGGCTGCGCAGGACCAGTGACACTCGTGCACTGCCATGGGGACACCTTTATGTCCCCGGCCCTCCTGCCCACCGAGCCAGGCCCTGGAGGTGAGGGGGCAGCAACATATCACACTCCTTTTTGCTCCACAAAATGTCATGCCCTGCACTTCCAGGAGCCTGTGTGCAAGGGGTTTTCCTGGGGACAGGGGCCTAAAACTGCATTTCCTGGGGGGAAGGGACCGAGGACCCCAACCCGGCCTCCCCCGACCCAGGCTCTCAGCACCCCCGCACTGGAATCTTATTTTCCCCTATCTTTTAAGGGAAAGGCTTTGTTTGAGCAGATTTTATCCTTCTTTCTGTGAGGCCACAGCGCCCCCAAGTGATCGACACGGTCGTTTGAGAAAAGAGGGCGGGTGTATCTTACTGCATGTCCTTGGAGGTAACTGCAGAACATAATTATATGTACCGCAGTTTACATTTGGCCTCTTTCCTTTTTATCTTTTTTGGAAATAAGACTTCTTGGTGATTTCTCTAATTACACTTAGAACTAACATTTATCTCTGTCGCTTCCCTCTGCATACCCCCGTCCTTCCCATTTCCTCTTGAGACTCCTGCCGCGCTCAGGTTCACGTGCGGGCTTGGCCAGGCTCCAGTCCCTGTGATCGAATCCGATGCTAATTCAGGTGTTTCTGTGCAGATATCCGGTGGAGGTGGCTGCCATCTGCAGTCGGCACCCTCTGTGCGTGTCTGCCTCTGTGTACAAGTGTCCCCTTCTTACAAGGACACCCGTCATGTTTGATGAAGGCCCTGCCCCAAGGACCTCATTTGAACTTGATTACCTCTGTTAAGGATAAAGACCCCGTGTCCCACTAAGGTCACATTCTGAGATACTGGGGGTTCGGACTTCCATGCATCTTTCTTTTCTTGGAGGGGTGGGGCACAATTCAGCCCGTAACAGTTCAATATAGCTTTCTAAAGAAAACAGCTTTAAAAATCATATTTAAAGGAAAGGAATGTGTGGGCTGTTTCCATTGTCCATTCTTTGAAGAAAATGTCCCCTTTCGTGATTTCAGCAAGGATGGACAAGGGTCCTCAAACACTTCCACATGAAGCTAATATATCACTGCAGTGAAAGCATCACTGTCTTCCATCGGAGAAAAAAAAAACGCAACATTCCTCTTGGCATAAATTCAGACCATTTCTGCTTTTTGGTAAAATAGCACTTGCTGTTGTTTTCTATAAAAAAAATGAGGCGAATTTTAATTACGAACTTTAATTCGGGACTTCTGCTTCTGGCCAAGATGGAGTAATAGGGACCAGATTTCCTCTCTCTGAAACAACCATAAAAGGGGCAAAACACAGTGGTTTTTAAGACAGTGGACATCAGGCTACGGAGGATCATGATTACTGGTATGTGTGGGAAATGAACAAGGTGAGCCCTACAACTGCCCCAACTTACTGTCTTCAGAGAGTTTCCAGGTCATGGTGCAGGGGAGGAATCAGGCAGAGACTTGTAGACCCTGTGAGTTGAAGAGATGGAGCTGTGTGTCCAGGAGGACCATGGGGCCAGAGTTTAGGGGAAAGAGTACTCAACAGAAGAGAGCAGCAGAGAGAGAGAAGTCGGGAGATCCATGGAGGACCCTCCATGAGCACTTAGCGGAGCAATGATCTGAGGCTCAGGAAAGGACCACCCAAAAGGATTGGAGTAAACAGTACCCAGCATTCACACTAGGCAGGGACACATATTAACCTAAATGCAGACTCTTCCAGGTTTAAAAGAAGAAAAAGCACAACAGTGATTCCCAACTATCCTCAGGAAATGTTCTTAGTATGGCCCACCAGAAACTGAATTATCTTCATCTTCAGCCTCATCTCTTGGCCCTGCCTCAGTGGCCACTAAGCTACTGTGTAACAAATAGCCCCTCCATTCGGTGGCTTGCTCCTGGATTCCTCCTATTAAAGCCCTGAACCACCCTCTAAGAATTTCTCCTATTCTGTGCCCACTATGCGGTGAGGAAGCCCAAGCTAGCCACATGGAGATGTCTGGCCAGCCCCCAAAGACACCACACAGACAAAAACCCAGGCCCCAGATGGATAGCCCTAAATGAGCCAGCCCAGCCATCTCCAGCTGTGTGGGCCACCTCAGATGAAGTCCCACCGTGGAGCAGAGGGGAAGCCTCCCTGCTGTGCCCTGCCTGACTTTCTTTTTTTTTTTTAATAATTTTTATTGTTATGTTAATCACCATACATTACATCATTAGTTTTTGATGTAGTGTTCCATGATTCATTGTTTGTGCATAACACCCAGTGCTCCACGCAGAACGTGCCCTCTTTAATACCCATCACCAGGCTAACCCATCCCCCCACCCTCCTCCCCTCTAGAACCCTCAGTTTGTTTTTCAGAGTCCATCGTCTCTAATGGTTCGTCTCCCCCTCCGACTTACTCCCCTTCATTCTTCCCCTCCTGCTATCTTCTTCTTCTTTTTTTTTCTTAACATATATTGCATTATTTGTTTCAGAAGTACAGATCTGTGATTCATCAGTCTTGCACAATTCACAGTGCTCACCATAGCACATACCCTCCCCAATGTCTATCACCCAGCCACCCCATCCCTCCCACCCCCCACCACTCCAGCAACCCTCAGTTTGTTCCTGAGATTAAGAATTCCTCATATCAGCCTGCCTGACTTTCTAAACCACAGAATAATGAAATGAGCATAGTCAAATGTTTTTCCTCATGATATACATGTATCTGAATAATTCCTGCCAGCTTTTTAGTGGTAAAAAGAAAAAAAAAAAAACCACTTCTGCAGACTTCTGAGCTCTCAACATGGTTTATAAGGAATATGCAAGAGGTATTTTTTAAATCTTCAAATATAAAACTAAACCAGAAAAAAAAAAAAAAGCCCTTAAGGATTGTGGCTTAAAACCACAATCCTTTATTCTTGAGCCCACAGGTCGGTGTATTAACCTGAGAGGCTCTGCTCCATGAGTTGCAGGCTGGAAAGGACACTGGGCTGTTCTTACCACGGCAAGGCCAGAAGCTTCCAGAAGGATAAGGGAAAACATGCAGTGCCTCTTGAGGTCTACATATAAGATGAAAATATGAAGTGTAAAGAAAGTGTGTGTGATGGTCTGATGGGCAGCCCTGGGGGCCCATAAAATAATGTGGCATCTCCCAATCAATGGCATGTCGATTTGGGTGAAATACATTTGTCTTCCCATTCTCTGTTCACCCGTTTCTTTGCTTTCCCAGTTACCTGAAGGGCCCAGTTAACAATTTCTGAACGCTAACAGAATTTCCTCATCGGAAGCACTTGAAAATACTGGCGGGCCAAGAGAACACGTGGATGTGCACGTTCGCTACAACCGCTGGCCCGCCTAGATGCACCTGTCACCTCCTCGGCTTCGGAGGGAAATTAGATCAAATTCCTCAAATGCTTTCCACCACTTCATGGTGAACTGTGGGTGGTGAGCGGCGCTCCCGCCCTCGCTGCGCTGTTTGGCCTGTGTTCAGTGACTTAGCGTCTCTGATCCTCAGTTGGTTTTCCCCGGCTAAGCCTGTGGACTGCGCCCCGCCCCTAAGCAGGAAGAGTCCCGCCCCCATGCCCCTGACCCCGCCCCCCACTCCGAACCCCAGGCCGGCTGCGGCCCCTCCGCGCGCAGGGCGGGGAGCTTCCGGGCTCCCGGCACGGCGCCTTCTGGGAGTTGTAGTTCTCGGGAGCGGTGCGGGGGCCCGCGTTGTCCCGCCGCGCACGCGCAGTCCGCACCGGCCTGGCGCTGAGGCCCACCCGGGTGGTCGCGGCCGCGACCTGTCCGGCCGGCTTGTCCGAGCCACCGCGGGACCAGGGGCTACCGGGGTCCGCGCGGGCCGGCTAGGGCCGGAGACTGAGGAGAACCTGACCCGAACCCACCGAGATCGAGGGTAGCCGCCCACAGCCTTCGGAGCTGGCGCTGGGAGGCGAGGGCATTGGTGTGTGGTGTGCGCGTGCGCGAGTGGGTGTGCGCGCGGGTGTGCGTGTCGGTTGTCGCTGTACGTTCGTGACTCCAGCGCAGTGTGCATGTGAGTCCCGCCCCGCCTGTCTCCGCGTGTCTGCACGTGCATCACTGCAGAACTTTGTGCGTGAGTCCGTCGCCGCATGTCACCGTGTGTTTGCGCCTGCGTGCCCGTGCAGGTGTGAGCCGTGCATGTGAGTCCGCCCCTGTGTGTCTGCGTGAGGGTGACCACCTCAGTGTGTGCCCTTGCAGGTGTGTAACTGTGGGTGCAACTCTGCATGTGAGTCCGCCCCCACACACGTCTGCCGGCAGGTGCCCGGTAAAGGGGGAGCGGCGAGCCTAAGTGAGCAGGTGTCTGCACTGCAAGACCCGTGCCCATGTGTGCCCGTGTGTGGAACCTGTTCTCCTGGGTGTGGAGTGTGTGACTCCATGTGTGTCTGGGGGGGCTGCTGTCTGTAGTGTTTTTCAATGGGCGTGTCTGCCAGCCTGAGTGTGCCTGTGTCCTTCTGTGTGCCTAAACAGGACTGCAAGTGGAGGTCTGTGCAGGGGTCACGGGGTGTGTAGGATACACTGTGCAAGCCTGGGGTCGCTGCGTTTCTGCGCACGGGCCAGACCCTGCACGTGTGTGACTGCGTGTGCCTGGGTGTCACTGTGGGTGGTGTCCCGGTGCACGGCCTGTGTGGAGCAGGGCGGCATGTGGGCTTCTGTGTGACTCCGTGTGTGTCCGCCTGTGAGTGTGTCTGCGTCTCCCCATTGGCTGCCTGTTTGTTTGCATGCCCGTGCCAGGACCACTCCGCCCTGAAGCCACAGACCCTCCCACACGCACCCGGAGGAAACGCCCTCTGCCCCAGCATCTTCCTTTACGGCTCCCATTTCTTTCTCTCACAGATGATGACTGGACCCACCAGTACATGGCGGCGAGAGCAGGGGCCCCAAGCTGAGTGACGTGGACAGGACCTGATGCTCCCAAGACCACGAGGTGGGTACCCCTGCCCTCTCTGGGGACACAGGCCTGAGGGCTGCCTGTGGAGACGGCACCAGAACTGGGCCTGGCCCAGCCTGCCTCCCACCAGCAACGTTGTCACTGCTGCACACAAGACCCTGCTTGCTCTGACCCTCACCCCCGCTATACCTGATCTCCCCCGCTACCTGCCTCGGTTGCTCTGCTCTACCCCCTCCCCCAATGCCCAGCACCTTTGCTTTTCCTCTGTCACCCCAGCCATGGTCCTGCTCAGGACCTTTGCTTCTGCTGCACTCATGGCCCAGAACGCTCGCTCCTTCACTTCTGGGTCTACACTCAGAAGTCTTCTCCCTGAGGCCTGGGCTCTGGGGAAGAACACTCCAGGCAAATTCAACAGCCAGTGCAAAGGCCCTGAGTCAGGAGCATGCCTGGAATGTTTGTGGAACAGGGGGAGGCCCATGGTTGGAGCAGTGAACCTTTGCCACATGTTCATAATTCCTAACCCTCCCCTGTCTCATGCTCTATCTCATTCTCTCTCTCAAATAAATAAAATCTTAAAAAAAAAAATAGATGGTTGAGTTCGCCTGTTTTTAACCTAAATGGCATCGTACCTGATCAATTCTTTGCATCTTACTTTGTTTGCCCACACTGTGTATCTGAGGTTCTAAGCTGGTACGGTGGCTGACAGGTGTTTGTGTTTATGCTGTGAGATACTCCACTGTATGAATATACCCCTGTTCATTGGACTGTTCCCATGTTCCTGGACAGCTGGATTGTCTTCTAGTATTTGGCTGTTACAATCTTGGACAAGCCTCCACGTACACCTGTGCGGTTTCTCCTGCTCACATTCCAGAAAATGTAATTATTGAGCTACAGGGGATGTGTGTCTTTAGCTTTCCTTGAAAATGCCAGTGGTTTGTCCAGTGCCTGGTCCCACCAGCAGTATATTATGCGTGGAGTTTGGGAGCTCCCTGTTCCTCTGTGTATGATTTTTCTCCAGCAAAGAAAACTCTCAGCTCAGACTGACATAACAAAGTACTACAGACTCCCATGTCTTCGACAGCAACAATTTACTCACAGTTTCGGAAGCTGGAAGTTCAGGATGAAGGCATCAGCATAGTTGGGGTTCTGGTGAGGACCCTCTTCCCGGCTTGGAGATGGTCTCCTCACTGTGGAGAGAGGGAGCTCTGGTCTCTCTTCCTCTTATGAGGACACCAATCCCATCATGGGGGGGGCCTCATTATCTCCCAAAGACCCCACCTGCAGACACCATCACTTCAGGCTTTGACCTATGAATGGGGGGGGGGAGGGGCGGGGAGGAGACACATTCTAGCCTGTAGCACCAGGTTGCAAAGCTATATTTAAGAGCTGTCAGGGGCACCTGGGTGGCTCAGTTGGTTAAGCGTCTGCTTTCGGCTCAGGTCATGATCCCAGGGTCCTGGGATCCAGCCTGGAGTCTGGCTCCTTGCTCAGCTGGGAGCCCGCTTCTCCCTCTCCTCCCTGCTCGTGCTCTCTCTCTGTCTCTGTCACTCTCTCAAATAAATAAATAAAATCTTTAAAAAAAAAAAAAAAGCTGTCAGAGTCCTGTTTTTGCAAGGATCTTTTAAAATTGTTTTCAGTTCTTTAAGTCAGTGATTCCCAGGGATCATTTTGCCCCCCAGGGGACGCTTGGAAATGTCTGGAGACACTTTTGGTGGTCACACGGTGGGGGATGCTGCCTGTGATCCATGACTGGAGGCCCAGGGGTGCTGCTGAACGTCCTACGGTGCACAGGACGGCCCACAACAAAGAATGATCCGACCTCAACCGTCCGGAGTGCGGAGGCTGAGACCCTGCACTGAGTCTTTGCCAGCCCAGGACAAATGACCAACCTGTTCGGTTCTTCTCTTTTCTTTCAGGTCCAGTCGAGAAGATGTGACAACAGGCAGTGGCTCAGGAAGCGGGCATGGAAGGACTCTCTCCCGAGGCCGCCCCCCGGGGCTCCGAGGCGGGAGAAACCTGGAAACAAGAGGGTCAGGGCAGGGACCGGCAGGAAAGCCAGGTAGGCTGCGTGAAGCAAGCGGCCGTGGCCCCCGGGGAAGACCCCGCCGGGGGTGGTGTGCGGGCGCAGGACGGACGCGGCGGGATCCCGGGAAGCGGATCCAGCCCTCCCCGGACCCAAGCCGACAGCAGGCCCCCGAGGCGCGGGGCGCCGAGAAAGAACTCAAAGCAGAAGGCGGCCGACCCGGGGGAGGAGGAGCGAGCGGGCGGCCCCAGGAAGCCGTGGAAGTGTGGGGACTGCGGCAAGGCCTTCAGCTACTGCTCGGCATTCACCCTGCACCAAAGAACGCACACCGGCGAGAAGCCGTTCGCGTGCGCCGACTGCGGCAAGGCCTTCAGCCAGAGCGTGCACCTGACGCTGCACCGGCGCACGCACACGGGCGAGCGGCCCTACGCGTGCCCCGAGTGCGGCAAGGCCTTCAGCCAGGGCTCCTACCTGGCGTCGCACTGGCGCACGCACACGGGCGAGCGGCCGCACCGCTGCGCCGACTGCGGCAAGGCCTTCGCGCGCCCCACGCACCTGGCGCAGCACCGGCGCGTGCACACGGGCGAGCGGCCGTACGCGTGCCCCGAGTGCGGCAAGGCCTTCCGCAACCGCTCGTCCTTGCTGGAGCACCAGCGCATCCACACGGGCGAGAAGCCGTACGCGTGCGCGCAGTGCGACAAGGCCTTCCGCTTCTCCTCGGCGCTCATCCGCCACCAGCGCACCCACACTGCCGAGCGGCCGTACGCCTGCGGCCAGTGCGCCAAGGCCTTCACGCAGATCGCGCACCTGACGCAGCACCGGCGCGTGCACACGGGCGAGAAGCCCTACACCTGCCCCGAGTGCGGCGCGCCCTTCAGCCAGAGCGCCTCGCTCGCCGAGCACCGGCGCATCCACACGGGCGAGAAGCCGTACGCGTGCGCGCAGTGTGGCAAGGCCTTCACGCAGGTGTCGCACCTGAGCCAGCACCAGCGCGTGCACACGGGCGAGCGGCCCTACGCGTGCCAGGACTGCGGCCGCGCGTTCAGCAACCGCTCGCACCTCGTGCAGCACCACCTCGTGCACACGGGCGCCAAGCCCTACAAGTGCCTGGAGTGCGGGGTGGCCTTCAGCCACGTGTCCTCCCTCATCGAGCATCAGAAGATCCACACGGGCGAGAAGCCCTACAGGTGCGGGGAGTGCGGCAAGGCCTTCAGCCAGGGCTCCTCGCTCACGCTGCACCAGCGGACGCACACGGGCGAGCGGCCCTACGCGTGCCACGAGTGCGGCAAGGCCTTCAGCAACCGCTCCTACCTGATCCAGCACCACATCGTGCACACCGGGGAGAAGCCCTTCGAGTGCAGCGGCTGTGGCAAGGCCTTCAGCTTCTCCTCCGCGCTCATCCGACACCAGCGAACGCACGCCGACAAGAGGCCCTACTCGTGCAGCCGGTGCGGCGACACCTTCACGCAGCTGCAGCACCTGACGCGACACCTGGGCTCCCACCGGGAGGAGAAGCCGGTAGGCAGCAGCGAGCCTGCAGACTTGGCCCCCGGCCTGCGGGAGGATGAGAGCTGACGTTCAACAGGGAAGTCTTCCGTAGCCGGGCAGCGCGCCGAGCGCTTTCACACCTCACTTCTTGCCTCGCGGCGCTAAGGGGAGAGCCCCTGGCCTCCCGGTGCTGCCCGCGAAGAACCCACGGCTCAGAGAAGCTCGGTGACGCGCCCAGGGTCCCACGGGGAGGAAGTCCCCGGGCCGGGACTCGACCCCACGTCTGCCAGACTGCACGCCCCCCTCCCCCCCCCCACACACACACCCTCTGCCTCCCGGTGCAGAATTATAAATGTGACCCACAACAGTAGACCCAAAGAAGTGTCTGTGCGTCTCTAGCGAGCCTTTTAATGGTTGAAGGTTTTATGACAGTAGGTATTTGTTCAATAAATTTAATCGGATAAAAGGTTCGGCTCCTTTGGTGAAGTGGGTATATTGACTAAGGGAGCGAGGCCTGAAGGAGAAGCGTAGCTTCTTAGGACTGAAACAGTGCTTCCCAAATTAGAACGAGCCAGAGAAATGCAGAGAAGGACGAGTTCGAGAAGACACTTGCCTCTCCCCTGACAGACCTGCAAAGGGAGATTTTGAGAGTGGACCCCGGCCTTTTTCAGTGTGAGGACACACTTTTCCCCTGCTCCAGCTTTCTCCCCCCACCCCCAAATCCTGCCTTTAGTGGTCGTGTCAGCTTTTGCTGTGCAACAGTCATCCAGAGCGCAGTTGTCTGTTCAATATTTCCCACGGTGGGTGTTTCTCTTGGTCTGGACCAGGCCCAGGTGATCTTGGCTAGACTCAGTTATGCACCTGTGGTCAGCTGAGGTTCGGGTGCGGGCTGGCTGTCCCAGGACTGCTCAGCTGGGCCGACTTCACTGTCTTCCTCAAGACTCGCATCTAACCTGGGTATGCGCTCACAGCAGTAGCAGGAGTTTGGGAAAGTGGACCCACCCAAGCACAGTCTCAAGCCTCTGATAATGTCACGTTTGCTTCTGGACCTATCAGCCAAAGCAAGCATCATAGCCAAGCCGGGGGGCAGTGTAGGAAGGGCCTTCCCCATGGTGTGGAAGACAGACGAGAGTAGTTACCTACTATCCGAGTGAGGTAATTTATGGTCCTACAGCATGATCTCTACAAAATTATGTTATGGGTAACACATTTCTTGGGTCCACGGTTAGCAATTAAAAAAAAAATCCTACCCCTATGCCCTACTCTATCCTCTGTACCCACCAAGTCCCCCTCCCTAGAAGCAACCATTCTTGAGTTTCCTGGTATCTTTCCAGCATGTTCTATGCATAGAGAAGCAAATATTTATGTGAATATTTGTTTAAAAAGATGCACAGCATACCTTCCTACACAATAGTAGCACATGGCACAGTTTCCCACCTCGTATTATTTTATATTTGGAAGCACTTTTTATCATTAGAGAAGAGAAAAGATGTTCTCATTTCACAAAGTTTGGGCATCAGATTTCATAGGTATAGAATCACTTACAATTGTTTTGATCTCACTGTGATGTGTCCAGCTCCAGAAAAGAAAAAAAAAAAATCACGGAAAAATATTTTTCAATTAGGAATGTCTTTTTTACAAGGTTGACCAAAAAAACTGTCCTGTGTCATGGGACAACGTAAACCCCCCTCTGCATAAAAACAAACCCCCCACATTAAAACATTTTTGTGAGATTTTTCAATTATACAAAAAAGTGTGAAGTACGATAAATGCCCATATGCCCATCCAATTTAAATGCCTTAAAAAATACTATTTTAATAGGATAGGAACACGATACCTAAAAATGTTTTCATAACAAAATCTACCATATTTTATGATACATATTTGCTTTTAAAATAGGTCATGAAGGGGCGCCTGGGTGGCTCAGTTGGTTAAGCGACTGCCTTCGGCTCAGGTCATGATCCTGGAGTCCCGGGATCGAGTCTCGCATCAGGCTCCCTGCTCAGCGGGGAGTCTGCTTCTCCCTCTGACCCTCCCCCGTGTTGTGCGCTCTCTCTCTCTCTCTCTCTCATTCTCTCTCTCAAATAAATAAATAAAATCTTAAAAAAAAATAGGTCATGAAAATATGCCTATTTTTTTTCCTGGTCTATCTTAAGGTAAATTGCAGATATGATATCACTTTACTGCTAAATGCCTTAGTTTGCATCTCTTTAAAAAAAAAAAGTATCTTCTATACAACCACAATATTATCACACCCAGTAAAATATTAATTTCTTGATATCATCCAGTGTCTATTCCATATTCAGATTTCCTTGGCCCCTGAAAAAGTTTGAAAAAGGGATGTGATTTGTCAGAAAATAATGTCAAGCCTTGAAAATAAACATAAATTATCTTTAATGTGTATAAGGAGGAGGGAAGTTAAGACAGTGACACAGACACAAACAAAGTCGTCTGTCTTCCTGTCCACCAGCTTCCGTGGCTCTCCTACCAAGGAAGCTGGTGAGGGGCCAAGGAGGTCAGAGGGAGAAGCAGACTCCCCACTGAGCAGGGAGCCTGATGCGGGACTCGATCCCGGGACTCCAGGACCATGACCTGAGCTGAAGGCAGTCGCTTAACCAACCGAGCCACCCAGGCGCCCCTTCATGACCTATCATCTGCACAGGCCTTGGCACCTAGTAGGTCCTCAGGAAATCTCACATGAATAGACAAATGAGTGAAAAATCCCTGACCTGCCTTACAGAGTCAAGACTCGTGTCTGAGTCTTCTCTGTGCTCCAGACATCACTCAGGCCTCAGCACAGAGTAGGTCCTCATGAAGTACTGGGTGACTAGTTGAACATCCCAGCATCAGCCCTGGAGTCATTCAGGGTCAGAGACCACACAGTTGGTTCCTTCCTGTACCCCAGACATCACCCAGCCCAAGCATCAGCACACAGTAAGTCCTTAGGAGATATAAATTAATAGGGCAGGGAAATTAATGAATAAGTGAATATCCTTCGCATCAGCCCTGGATCAGGGAGCATGCATCCTGGTTCCTTCCTGTGATCCAAACTCTCCAGCCCAAGCCTCATCACATAGTAGGTCCTTGAGAAGCTCTAGGTGATTGAATAATTGTACATACCAGCATCAGCCCTGGAGTCATTCAGATTCAGGGAGGACACAGCCCGTTCATCCCTATGCCTCAGACATCTCCCAACTCAGGTGTCAGCACACAGTAGGTCCTCAAGAAATACTGAGTGAATGAATAGTTGAACAACCCCAGCTCCAACCCTAGAGCCGTTCAGAGTCATGGACCACACAGTCGGACTCCTCCTTCTGACCTTCGCCCAGCTGAGGTGCTCTGCACACAGTAGGTGCTCAGAGAGTGCTGGGTGAATGGATGAATGAGTGGAATGGGACCCTTGTTAATAGACATGGGCCTGAGTTCCGTCACCGCAGAGGGCAGGGGAAACTGACCCTCTTCGACCGGAAGGGCTGCCAGTCGCTGGGCTAAGCGGAGAATGGGCGGGGCCGTGGGCGGGGCCGGCGTCAGGCCCTGGAGCCCTTCTGCCAAGACCTCAAGGAGAGCGGGCCGGGGGCGGTGCACCCGCGCTGGGGGCTCCCCTCGGAGTGCGCGGGCGCGTCCGCGGGAGCGGGGTCTCCACGTCGATTTGCGCCTCGCTGGTTCCCACGCTGCTCGGTGTTCGTCTCGCGTGTCGGCCGTTTGGCCGGCTGTGCCCCCCAGCAGACCCGGAGGGTGAGCGTGTGCGCGACGAGGGTCGCAGCCCCGGAGCACAGGGCCGTCTGGGGCCCCTCCTGCTGCAGAAAGTGGCCCACGCGAGCGGTGCCCGGAGTCCACAGCAGTGGAGGAGCTGAGCCCCGGAGGGGCGCTGCGGAAGACACCTGTTTCAGAGCTTTCGAAGTGCCCGATGAGGTGAGGAGGAAAAGGAATCGGCAAAGAGCACCGCAGCGCAGCCGGCCCGTCAGCCTCACACCACTCATGCCAGTTTCCTCCTTAGGGTTTTAGATTTGCCATATTTGCCAACTTATGTGACGCCCCCCCCCCCCCGTGTTCCCCAGATACTATATACAGATACCACCCTGGGTCCGTTCCAGGAGGGGACAGAGCAGCTTCAAGCGCATGGGGGAGGGGGTCGGAAAGGGTTGGGGTCCCACCAGCTGGCGTGGAGAGAGTTCCTGGGAAATGCAGGCTGAACTCTCCCCTCCCCCAACTCAACCTTCCCAGGACTCAGTTCCTCCAGGAGACCCGGCAGAGGGGGAGGACAGACCAGAACCTCATGAACCCATAGTGGTCAGGTGGTGATACAAGTTATGCGGACAGTGACCAGCGGAGGGAGGTGCCATTTGGGGACGGTGGGGGAGGCCTCTCTGAGGAGACGTTGGAGCAGAGCACTGCAGGAGGTGAGGGAGCCACGTCAGCTTCTGGGGGAAGAGCATTCCGGGCAGAGGTCCATTCCGGAGGCAGTGCAAAGGTCCGGAGGCAGGCGCATGATGGGCTTGTTCAAACAGCAGAAGGCCAGTGCGGATGCTATAAATTAAGCCAATTTCATCGCGAACTTTGGTGGTGTAACATGAATCAATAATTAATCACCAACGAGCTTAAGCTCATTTGAATTGAGCTTCTGTTATTTGCAACCAATAAATCCTAATGAATGTAAAAGCTGAGGCTTGTGTTTCTTTTAACGGACTGTTGTTGCTCGTTGGATGCAATCGGCTGGCGGGAAGGATGGGGAGAGACAGAGTGTCCCATACTTCTCCCAGCCCTGATTTTTTGGCAAACTCAGGAGAGGCCACTGGAAGTCCTATTAAAACAAAATGATACTAAGAGTCTAAATACACACACGTGTACACACACACACACGCACACAGATGAATTAAAAAAGAGCAGGATGGAAATATCAAACTCTATCAGACAAGGTAAAATAAAATCCAAAGGATTGAATTGATTTAAAGACAATCATTTTCCATTTCACAAAGGATTCAGAATCGGGTTTTAACTAACATTTATTGCGTGGCTACTGTGTGCTGGTATTGTGCTTGGCGTCTTGCATGTATTCTTTAATTGGCAAAGACAAAACAGTGCTGTAACTTATGTGCAGCAGATGACACAGTGGCTGAATACATAAAGCAAAGGTTACAAAAATATACTGACAAACACGGTCGTACGAACAGATTTTCACAGAACCTTATTGGGTTTTGACAGATAAGGCGAGCCAGAATTAAATAACACATGAATCTAAGCAATATACCTGATAAGACTGAGCTAATTAACAGACATGTAGAGTTTTGAATCCTAAAGACTGAAAATACATATTCACCTTAAATGTCCATAAAACACGTACAAACATTGGATGTGTTGTAGGCCACAATAAATGCTTTTAAAAAGGTGTTGAAAGCAGATATATTAGAGGCCACATTTTTTTGTTCACAGTGCAGTAAATCATTAAAACAAAACCATTTTTAAATAAACCTGATCACTGAGTTTAAAGTACTCCTTATATTGTAGAAACACTACAATATAACATTTAGACAACAACATAAGCAAGAATACAAATTATCAAACTTTAAGATGTGGCCAAGGCTATAATCAGAAGTACATTTATTATTAAGTACACTACTTTAGCAAATAATTTTGTAAGAAGAGATTATAAATGAATTAATTATTCAATGTAAAAACAGACAAGAGATAGAAATAATAATAAAAAATAAACCCCATACGTATACATGGAAAACAAATCACAAACTAGAGAAATATGGATATAAATAAATCCCAGTGCTAGTTCTTGGAAAGGTAATAGTAGACGAGGTAAAACTTTGATAAATCTAATAGTGGGTCAACTATAAACAGAAGTTGAAAGGAAGAAAGGGGTTAGAACAAAATAAAGAGAAGTTTTTCATTTAATTATAGAATAGTATTCATAATTCAGCCAACAATCTGAAAAGTTCAATGGAATGAAGAATTTCCTAGGGCATAAAAAAAAACCCACTATAAATCATCAAAATTAATGAAGTAAAAAGTATTCATAAACCGATAACATGGGAAGAAACTGAGAAAGCCCCCCAAGAATTTAGCTGAAACTTTCTCCCCAGCGCTCCAGGCCCTGATTACTGGTAAGTTCTTTCAAAATGTCACGGAAGTGATACTTCTTAAGCTACAGAAACTGTTCTAAGGTTTAGACAACAATAAAAGTGACGTCCTTCTATGATGCAAGCCTGGCCATGTTACCAAAACGTGACAAAGATAGCACCAATCTTACATATGAAGAAAGAGGCAAGAGTCATACATAAAGTATCATGAAGTACAAATCAGGGTCTGGAAAGACTGGTGCACCATATGATCCTAAGACTACAAAGGTGATGTGATATTAAGAAGTCTACCAGGGGCGCCCGGGTGGCTCAGTCGTTAGGCATCTGCCTTCGGCTCAGGTCATGAACCCAGGGTCCTGGGATGGAGCCCCGCGTCCGTCGTCGTCGTCAGGCTCCCTGCTCGGCGGGAAGCCTGCTTCTCCCTCTCCCGCTCCCCCTGCTTGTGTGCACTCTCTGGCTGTCTTTCTCTCTGTCAAATAAATAAAATCTTTAAAAAAAAAAAAAAGAAGTCTACCAGATTTCACGAATCCCAAGTTGCACATTTTTTCATCCTCTCTGAAGCAGGGATGCATCTTCCAGTTGGTGGCATCTTACGATGAAGCAGTGTATTTTCCTTTCTCAGTCGTATATAAAATAATATGTGTTTTACAATCAACGATGTCTTAAGTTCAATGAAATACAGTAATGCAAAACCTCACCCCAGGTTAAATACAAAAAAAAAATTTTTTTTTCTTGATAGATGTTTAAAAGGCATTTGCTAATAACCTATTCCTGATTTTTAACCAAGACATTTCCTTAACAAGAAACAGTGCGTCTATTTCCAAACAGTCGTCATCATTGTAGTTAAATGTGGAACATCATAGGCATCCCTGTTAAAACCAGGAACAAAAACAGGACACACACTACCAAGACTATGGTCGTTTGTTGTGGAGCTTTCGACCACTCCACAAAGCCCTGGAACAGAGAAAAAAAAAAGTACAAATATCAGAAACAGAGGGGCCAGCATTGTTTCTTGCCTGGCACAGAGTATGAGGTCTGTAAATCTTTGTCAAATGAACTCAGGAACGGAAAGACATACCATGACGAAGGATGGGAAGACAAAATGGTTAATGGTGACAGTTCTTCTCCAAAATAGTGATGAGTATAGTGCAACAGGTCTTAAAATATCAGGAAAGTCTGGGGAATGGATATGACATAGGGAGTTATCTGGAAAGCCAGGCAGTGGCGACATGAAAAAAAATCCTGAAAAAGAAGAGAAATGGGTGGAGCATGTACTATGAAATGTTCAACATAAGCAGCTCTGAGACCTGGCAAAGCCTCAGAAAAACTTGGAGGATATTTTTCGAATATCGGGGCTCCTCCCTTGGACTTTCTAATGCAGTAGATCTTGGCTAGGACCAGAACATACAGATTTTTATGAAGTTCCTCATAATTCATGCTATAGAAAAATAGGACAACTTGACAAATATTCATTTTTCTGTGGCAATCACAACACCCAAATCTGACAATTCATCAGTTAGGTAATGGGTATGATACAGCATACCACAAAATATTTGGCAGCTGTAAAAAGTAAATTAAAAAAAAAATATATATATATATGGAAAGCTATCCAGAATATTTATTATGAGGACACCAAATGGCAGGATAATAATTTTGCTATAATCTCCTTTTTTGGGTTTTAAGAAATATATGTGAGTTATTGTAGGACTCTATTTATACGAAGCTCAACAATAGGCAAAACTAATCTATATGAGCCGAAATCAGAAATGTGGTTGCCTCGGGGTGGGGGAGTGAGAGAGACTAGAAAGGAAGATGAAGGAATTTTCTAGGATAATGGCAGTGCTCAATATCTTCATCAGGGTGTTGGTTACACATATACACACTCACTGTTCTGTGCACTTCATTAGAAATATTAATGGCAATTTTTTAAAGCAGAGTATAAAGTTAAGAAAGCATAATAAATACAGGTCATCTGCAATACAAAAGTTTTACACACACACACACACACACACACACACACACACCCCACGTACCCCTAATAATAGACCCAACCCTGCCTCACCTGGTTCCCCTTTGTCGCTCTTCCAACTGCTGTGCATCTTGGCTGCTAACTATGGTTTAGCGCTTATATTTATGATTGCCCCCTTCCGAGAAACTCCCCTAGAGAATCACAGGGGAGGTCATGCACACCAGTGAAGGGACGTAACAGGCTCCCCACTGGCTCAGAGGAGGACAAGGACTATTGTTGCTCCGGAGCTCCCCGTGGGATCGGGCCCAGGCTGGACCCCAGTTAAACTCCCTCTCCCTGTTTCCAGCTTCCCGCACCACCTACCGGCTCCTCCTGAGAGCACGGCACCCTCAGTGAATCCCTTGTACAAAAATCCCAACTAGTCTCCGTTTCCAAGGAGAAAAACGTCTCCAAGGATATATGGCAACTGAGTGGAGTGACTGCCTATGGATGGGTGGGTGGGTGGGTAAGTACACAGGTAACTGGATGTACGCGTGACGTGCAGGCGAATGAAAGGTGGGGTGGATGAGAGGGCGGTGAGTGGCTGACGGGTGTTCGATGAGTCAGTGGATGATCAGGCGGGTGAGTGGGCGAATGGATAAGGAGCTAGAGGAGGTACATGGATGGACAGACAGACAGAGGGAGGGATGGAATGCGTACATGGATGAGTAGGCAGATGAAAAGTCGGGCAGATGGATGAGGAGGCAGGTGAATGAATGGCTAATCTGAGTTTATGAGTGAAGGGTTGGCGGGTTTGTGTGGATGGGGCTCCACACCACATGGAGACCCTCCACTCCCTGTCTGACTACCACGGGACTATGTCCTGTTTCCCACGGGACACTGCTTGGTTGGGGAAATTCCAAGCCGAGGAAAGGAATGGACAACCCACTGAGATCTGCGGGGCGGGGTATCTGGGAAAGAGGAGGGAACCCCCACCTTACCTGAGAGTCCTCTGACTCGTCATCTCCCTCCACCGCGCTCCACTCCTGGGCCAGCCCAGGCTCTTGAGAAGACAGACCTGAGCACAGGAGACAGGACCACGAGTCAGTGACCAGGGCAGCTGGGGGGTGGGAGGGAGGGCTCTGCCTGCTCGTCCCACCTGGCTTCCTACCCTGTCCTCTTCCCTGCCACACTCGCGTGCGCACACACATTCTGGCCCGCGTGGTGCAGGTGGTGCAGAGAGAATGCGAGACCTGAATTCTGACCTTGTTTCTGTCACTACCCGGAAGACTTAAAGTGCGTCACCTGAGGTGACCCGCCCCCTGAGCCTCTGTTCCTTCACCTGTCGAATGGGTAAAACGGTCCCTTCTCTACGTGCCTCCTGCGAAAACTGAGTGAGGGAGCAGAGGAAAAGGTGTGGAATTAAGCCAGGATGAAGCAGGCTTGCCCAGCTTCTAGCCGCCGGTGGAGACATCTCCCCACATCCAAACGTCAGCAACCTTCCCACCCCTTGGCTGGATAGAACTAGGGGTCAGGCCAAAGATCGGCATTTTCCACTCCTCCTGCACCCAGGCTCCGCTAGGAGCCCCCCAACCTCCTCCTCACTGCCAGAACTGACACCCCTATTATCCACACCTCCGTCCCAGGCCTGCTCAACCTCTGCGGGAGAAGGAAAGACCCCGCCCCAAGTAGAAGCTCCAGCCCCCATTCCGCTGTCGGGCTGACTTTCAGGGTCCCCCCCTCGGTCCAGCTGTCTGAGCCCCAACCCCAGGAGCTATCCGGGGTCTCTCTTGTCCTCCCCTCCGCGCATCCATCTGCAGGAACTCTGACTCTCCCTCCCAGACGCGTCCCCAATATCTCTTACGTCCACCACTGCCCCATGTGGCTCGGGCATCTCCCTCCCAGATGGTTGCTGGAAACTCCCATCAGGCTTCCCAGCTTCCACTCTGACCTCCTAATCCGACAGTTCATCCTCACACACAGCTGGATGCAGGCTTTCTCAGCCTGGCGCCATTGGCCTTGCGAGCTGCGTAACTCCTTGTAGTGGGGGTGGGTCCCGGGCCTCACAGGGTGGGCCGTGTCCTCCGCCTAGCAGCATTGCCTCGACCCACCTTGTAGCAGTAGCATCTTCCCCATTCAGATAACCCAAACTCCAGACTTTGCCAAACGTCCCCTGGGGAGGGGAGTGGGGTGCAACATGGCCCCCGGTTGAGAACCGCTGAGCTAGCAGAATCTTTTTGAAACACAAATGAGATCCTGTCTTCCTCCTCTGCAAAACCTTCTGGTGCCTTCCCAATATCCGAGTAACATACACTGTGCGGCGGTCTCCAAGACGCCCCATCACTTGCTGGCCCCGGCTGATCTCTACCCTCTTCCCCCGTATCTCTGCTCTGTTCAGTCAGCACAGCCTCCTCAAACTCAGCGAGCTTGTCGCCACTGCGGGGTCATTGCCTGCGTGGCTCCAGTGGCCCACGAGGGGACCCCCCGGCTCTTGGGATAGACGACTCCTTCTCCGGCCTCTCTCGCCCTCCCTGACCACGCTTGGGTCCCTCTCAGTCAATCATCCCATTTTACTGTCTTTGGAGCCCTCATCAGACATTACTTTTCTTTTTATTTCGTTGCTTGTTTATTGTCTGCTTCTCCACTAAAATCAGCTCTACTGGGGCCATCTTGTTTGCTGCTAGATCCCGAGCACCTGGCACATAGTAGGTGCTTGTGGTAGATTTTTGTTCCAAATGGCCTTCCACTTGTTCACCGATCCCTGTGTCCACACCCCTGGGCAGCCCCCTCCCTCAGTGATAGTGAACTTGACCACGCAGCTGATTTTGACCCACGGCCTGTGAGCAACTGGGTGGCCAGTACAGCTTAAAAAATGCTTGCAAATTGAAGTTTTCCCTCCCTTTCCCTGCAACCACCCCCAGGAGAATACGCCCGGACTCGCCTGCAGGAGACAAGTAGCCCAAAGTCAGCACCCTCAAACCGGCCAGACCCGCGAGTGAGGTCAACCAGCTGCCCTGGCCAGCTCACCGTGGCTTTGCGGGCAAATGCAGGCTGTCCCCTGAGGCCGTGTCATATGCTGACCTGCAGAATCCTGAGCAGAGAAATGACTGTTGCTATAAGCCACTAAGTTTCGGGGCCACCTGCTACCCAGCAAAGGCTGATGGACACAGGGCTCCATAAATATCTATCTACTGAATGAGTGAAGGGATGAGTGTTGTGTCTTCGCAGAGGCTCTGCCACAACCTTCCCCCCACCGCCCCCACAGGCTGCCCGCCCCTCACCTTTCTCGTCACCGTCACAGCTGGTGGCCCCAACCTCCACAGCCACCCAGTCTTTGGCGAGGGTGGCACGCTTCTCCCAGGCCCTGCTCTCCCGGGGAAGCAGCGTCTTGGCCCTCTCGGGCTCCAGTAGCCCCCGAATCTGCTCCGGCCTGAGGCTCTGCATCTTCCCGGGACGGAGAGTTTCCAAGGCAAGCCTCTCGTTCTCCTCCTGCTCGTGTTGGGTTCCCTGGGCACAGGATTCAGAACCTGGACGGCTGACAAACATTTCGTCATTCCACAAATACTTAGAGTGCCATCTGTGTGCCAGGCACCATTTGTAGGTGCCAGAGACACAGCAGCGATGGAAGCAGGCTCCCTACTCCCGTGGGGCTTGCATTCTAGCGGGCCCTGGGCAAGGAGAGACGGCGTGCCAAGTGATAAGTGGCCGAGAGACAAATAAAGCAAGAAACGGAAGAGGAGTTTCGAGGTGGGGGCCAGAGAGCGGCACATTCACACACAGATTCATTCCACAGCCCAAAGCACACAGCCAGAAGGTTTTAGGAAGACAGAGTCACCCCCAGATCCCCCTGGCTGCAGAGAAAAGGGTCACAGTCTTTCCACCAGCCCCCAGCAGCCCCAACTTTCTCCTTTGTTGGCATAAAAGAAAACCAAGAAGCATTCCCCAGGTGGGGGGTTAAAAGTCTAATTTAAAATGAAATGTTCTTTAGTATTCTCATTCTAGATCTTGTCAACCCAAACTTCAGGAGGTTGTTTGCAAGGAGCTGTCTGAACTACACTGTGTTACCCTTTACCTTGAGACCCTAAATCTGGTTTATGTTCTTATTCTAGGGATCTGTACACATTATCAACCTTGCATTATATTAACCTACCGGCAGCCCTCATGAATAGTAAGTTTTTTAAAGGAGTAAATTCTCTTGGTATAGGGAAAATAAAAGCTTTTTAAAGCATCTTATTCTTTAATTAGTTTTATACAAATAAAAATTGTCATATCAAATTTAGAAACCACAGGGCATATAGTCTAGAGTCAAAGAGACATTAGCGACTGAACAATCAAAAGCATGTGGGGACATGTTTGGAGTCAGAGCCAAAGAAACCTGGTGTGAAAAAAAAATTTTTTTTAAAGACAATCAAGGGAATTGATTATGGACTGGGTATTCGATGATGTCAGGGCACTCACATCGCTTCTGCTGGGTGTGGAAATGGCCTTATGGACAGGTAAGAAAATATCCATCTTATTTTTTTAGAGGTGTGTGTAAAGGTCAACCGACATGATGGCTGAGATTTGCTCTAAAATATTTCTGCGGTGGCGCCTGGTGGGCTCAGTGGGTAGAGCACCTGACTCTTGGTCCCGAGGGTGTGAGTTCAAGCCCCACATTGGGCGTGGAACCTACTTTAAAAATAAGTAAAATAAAATAAAATAAAATAAAATAAAATGCTTCCACAGTGAAGGAAAAAGACAGAGACAAAAGAGGGTCAGAGCAAACAAAGGATGATTTCCGAACCTGGAAAATGGGGAGATGTGGCTCTCAGGGGTATCCCCGTGCTTGTGAGTAGCTCTGAAATGCTTTCATATCAGAAACTAACACATAGGGCGCCTGGGTGGCTCAGTTGGCTAAGCGTCTGCCTTCGGCTCAGGTCATGATCCTGGAGTCCCGGGATCGAGTCCCGCATCGGGCTCCCTGCTCAGCGGGGAGTTGGCTTCGCCCTCTGACCCTCCCCCTTCTCATGAGCTCTCTCTCAAATAAATAAAGAAAATCTTAAAAAAAAAAAAGAAACTAACACATACACTGCGGATATGCAGAATGTGCTCGTTGCTTCTACATTACTCATCATCACGGAGGTCTTCCTTGCGGACGGGGTGGCTCCAAACCCTCGAAACCCAAATCTGAATGCACTTCCCCAGACACCTGTGCCCTCGGTCCCCAGCCCCCAGCACAGCCTGCCTCCTGGGTCCCCTGCTCTGGACACGGACTCCACCACCGTCCCCAACAGTGTCCACAGGCATCACTGTCCACTTGTCTCATCACCCCCACATCCAGTGGACCACTAAGCACACCTGCTCTTGTCTTAGAAAAGGCTGCCCCGCTCTGTTCTCCACCCTCTGTCTTCACCCTCTGGCCCACTCCGCCATTGACTCTGCCGATCCCCTTCCCTCACCGCACTCCCCAGTCCAGGCTCCTCAAGAGCCCCTCTGGTCAGGATGCTTTCAGTGCTGCACACGGGGGTGCAGGGCAGTCTCCCGACATGGCCTCAAGGCCTCCACCACCACCATCCCTATGCTTTCCCTCCTCCTGGACAGCCCAGGAGGTGATCCTAGACACACCCGGGACTAAACAACAATGAACCCCAAGCACGCAAGGTTCCCCCGCTCTTCGGTACCCTCTTTTCTTTCTTTCTAAAAATTGAGTTGGGGGCGCCTGGGTGGCGCAGTGGGTTAAGCGCCTGACTCTTCATTTCAGCTCAGGTCGTGATCAGGGTCTTGGGATCCAGCCCGGGGCAGGCTCCGCACCCAGCGGGGAGTCTGCTTGTCCCTCGCCCTCTGCTCCTCCCCCCACTCACACGCTCTTTCTCAAAATAAATTAATTAAATACTTTTTAAAATCTGAGTTAAAATACACCTAACACAAAATCTTAGCCATTTTCCAGTGTACAGCTCAGTGATATTGAATGAAAGCTTTCACAGCGCCCTGCAGCCAAGACCGCCATCCAACCTCCTAACTCCTGCACACCTGCGACTCTGTCCCCATTGAACGCCACCCCCAGCCCCCAGCCCCGGGCACCACCATCCCACTTTCTGTCTCTAGGAGTCTGACTACACCAGCTACCTACGTAAGTGGGATCACACAGTATTTGTCCTTTGGTGCCTCACTATGTCACGCAGCATAATGTCAGGGTTCATCCACGGTGGAGCTCCTGTCAGAGGCTCCCTCCTTCTTAAGGCCGAATAACACATATTTGCTTGTCCATCCAATGCTGTAGCCACTGTGAATAATGCTGCTATGAAAGTGGGTGTGCAAATATCTCTTTGAGACCTTACTTCCATTTCTTTGGGGTATATGCCCTGCAGTGGAATTGCCGGGTCGTAGGGCAATTCTGTTTTTAGCTTTTTCCGGGAACCTCCATACTGTTTTCCAGAGCAGCCACACCAATTCACGTTCCTAACGGTGCACAAGGGTTCCCTTTTCTCCACATCCTCAACAACACTTGTTGTTTTCTGCGTGGTTTTTTTTTTTTTTTTTAAGATTTTATTTATTTATTTGAGAGAGAGAAAGCAGAGCAAGAAAGCACAAGCAGGGGGAGTGGGAGAGGGAGAAGCAGGCTTCCCACGGAGCAGGGAGCCTGATGCGGGGCTCGATCCCAGGACCCTGGGACCATGATCTGAGCTGAAGGCAGACGCTTAACCGACGGAGCCACCCAGGCGCCCCTGGGTTTTTCGATAGTAGCCACATCCTCATGGATGTGAGGTGGTTCCACTGACAAAGGAAAAAGTCAGCGTTTGATGCTAACACACCTTCACACCCTCCCCACTTCTGTCCTCTCTCTCAAAGAGAGAGCAAGCGGCTTCCTGCTCAAAGTATCCGGACAGAAGGTAAGGATATTGGTTTGTTTTCCTGTGCTTATTTTCATGGTTACCCTCAATACTGTTAAAAAAAGGGGGGGGTAGTGGCTTTCCATTTATAACAAAGTTTCCCTTTGAAAATTCACTGAGAAGAGACTTTAAAAGTGCGGTGACTCGGGGGTCCTGGTGGGAGTGTATGTTGGCTCAGCCACTTGGAAAACTACCTGACAAACATCTACTAAAGCTGAACGCGCAATTTCCCTCCTAGATACTCACTCAAGAGAAAGGAAAACTCACGTCCACACAGACACTTGTACTCAAATGTTGCTATCAGCTGTATTTGTAAAATACAGCTGTTCATATTCACAGACACCCCAGGTGTCTATCAATAAGAGAATGGATAAGTAAGCCACAGTTTATTCATATGGTGGAGTATTACTCAGAAATAAAGCGTACAAACAAAAAGGACACATGCAATAATATGGATGAATCTAAAAATATATGTATTAAACTGAGTGAGAAAAGCCAGATACAAAGGAGAACACATGTGTGATCTTACTAATTTAAAAAAAAAAAAGTGTGGTACAGGCAAAGAAATCAATGTTGGTATCAATTATTGGTTGTGTTGGGCTGGGGGCAGGGGCAGGGGCAGGGGAACTTTCTCGGGGTGCCAGAGATGTTCTATATCTTCATCCGAGTAGTGGTCCCACGGGTGAAGACATTTGTGCAAATTCACTGAGCTCTCCCTTCACTGAACTGGACACTTCATGCCCATTGCTCTGTGTGTCTTAGACCTCACTAAAACAGAAAACGAAAATAAAATACAAACTTTAAATTTCATGGAACTTTGTGGTTTGCTGCACATGCCTGTTTTAATATATATGTAAATAAATGTTGGTTTTGAGAGTTGCATATTGTATGTATTTTGCTGTGTTGCTTGAACCTGGTTCTGCAGTATCATCAACATCCAATGTTCATAAAGTTCTGACATTGAAAGGATGCTTTAGATATTGTATTCGTTTCCCAGGGCTACTGCAGCAAATTACCACAAACTGGGTGGCTTAAGACAATGCAAACTTATTATCTTATAGTTCTGCAGCACAGACGTCTGAAATGGGTCCCACTGGAGTAAAATCAAGGTGTCTCAGGGCTGTGTTCCTCCTGGGGGCTCTGGGAGAGAATCGATTTCCTTGCCTCTTCCAGGATCTTAAGCTACCTGCACTGCTTGGCTCCATGGCTCCTTCCTCCCTCTTTAAAGCCTGCATTGGCCGCTTGCGTCTTTCTCACGCTGCATCACTGTGATTCTGACTCTCCCGCCCCTTCCACTTTTAAGGGCCCTTGTGATTGTTTTGCTCCCACACAAAGAATCCAGGACCACCCCCCATCTCCAAGTCAGCTGATCAGCAACCTTAATCTGCCCTCACCCTGTGACCAACATATTCACAGGTTCTGGGGAGGGGGTCGTGGGCATCTTCGGGGAACCATCTTTCTGCCCACCACAGGGATTAAATAAAAATGCTAGAAGAGGAACAAGGGAAGGGATGTGAAGGAAAAAGAATAGGGGAACGGTAGAGTGGGTGTTGTTGAGACGACTTACAGAAGAGTTGAAGGTGGGGGAAGAATGACAGGTGGTAATAGGAGGATGCTCATGCTGCCAGCCTGGCAAGGCATGAGTTTTTGGCTCTGCGGTGCCTTCGCTGTGTGACCCTAGGCAGGCCACTTAAATTCTCCACATTCCAATGTGCCCATTCGTAAAGTGGGGGTGTCGACAGAAGCGGCGGCTACCTTACCGAGTCATTGTGAGGTTTCTGCTGAGACAGGACAGTTCATACACAGGGAGTACCTGACGAGTGGAGGAACACCCAGGTTTTTCCTCTGGCTGGCTCATCCTTGCCCCTCTGTGTTGGCTTCTAGGAACCGTGCCCATACATCAAGGCTGAGCTGAGACGTCACTTCCTGTGGGACCCTGTTAGCACTTGCCACCCGTGACTGCTTGAACGTAAATGACTTCTTCAAAGCATTTCTCAGCCAGAACTTTGGGCGAGACCTGTACTGAGTACTGGGGATTCGCAGATGAATTCAACACCTTCAGCAGCTCACATTCTCCTGCAGCAGGAGGGTAGCAAGCAGAGAGGAAGGAGCAGAGCCGCAGACGTGGTGTTGCCACAGACAGAGACACCAGCAGCAAGGTTCAACCTCCAGGAGCTCGGCAGATCACAAAATTGGGATAGACCTAAAAAGATAAAGCTGTCCCTCCCTGCTCTTACTTCACTGTTTGAAAGTGAAAATGAAATATGGGTCTAGAGAAATACTTCTCTATTGTAAGGAGGACGTGAGCAAATGCCAGCTGATGCCTGGGATAGGCAGAGGTGATAGGGTGGGGTGGGGACTGTGGCAAAGGAGAGATCGGTCTCTGTCTGAAGAAGCCCAACCAACACTTGCCCAGTGAAAACGTGGGCGCATGGTCTCCTATCTTCTGATTTCACAACAGAACACTGGAAATCTACAGTTTTAGATTATCTTCAACATTTCTAAATACTCTCCGATGTTTAAAAGGAGGACACATGCCAGCGAGCCAACTAATGCAGGTTGTGGGGCTGTTAGTTTGCAATCCCGGTGTGCGCTGGGAAGTATGTAGAGGGTAGGGAGAGGAGGCTGTAAGCATAAACACTTTCCAAGAAAAAAAATATTCGTCTTGATGGAAAAGTTCGTGAGAGAGCAGGAGTAGGGGGTTATGTTTTGTTTTTAACATGAGCTATAATCGTGTGTTTAGACTGAGGGGTAAGGCCAGGGAAGAGAGGTGACCGACGGAGAAGACAAGAGCCTGAGGGTCCAGGTCACAAGAGGCTGGATCTGGCTGGATGGAGAAATCTGAGGGGGTGGTATGGGTGTGAAGGAATTCACACCTCACAGCCTCCGTGTTCTCTGCGAAATAGCCGACTGGTCATCCCCGAGGGGCAGCGGTTGCAACAACGGGCCACCACAACCGCCACCGTAACCCTGGCAGCCGCCGTTCCCAGGAGCGCGCCAGTGTGTCAGGCCTCGGGGCGCACGCAGAAACCTTTTTCTACTGTACTCCTCACCCTAATTCTCTGCGGCTGATACTGTTCCGCCCATTCTACAGACAGTGAAAGTCCTCAAAGCCACACAGCTAATCGGAGCTGGGCGGGGACGCAACGCGTCTGAGCGCAGCGCCTGTGCGCCCGGCCGCCGCAGAGCGATACGCGCGCGCCCAGACACACAACGCACACAGGCGCAGGTGTGCACGCCGGCGGGCACACAGACTCGGCGCGCTAAACGCACCGGGAGGGCGGACACAGACGCCGAGACCCCCTGCGAGACCGGGGCACACGTGCCCTCAGCGACCCACAAGGGCGCGCAATTCAGGGTCATTCCCCTCCTCGCGCGGAGGCCGAAATTCAGCTGCAGTGCACGGGCAGCTGGGCAGTCGCGCTGGGCGGAGGAGCAGACCCCACCCGGACCCAGCCCAGCCCTTTCCCGGCGGATGGAGTGGGGGACCCCCTCCCCGGACACGCACCCTTGGACTATGCCTCCGATCCCACCGCCAAACACAGACGCGGCTCGCACACATTCACATGCGCGTTTCCCGGGTCGCCGCCCGCGCCCCCAGCCCCTTTTCGAAGCCCAACCTCCCGCCCGCGGGGGTCCCTCGAAGGACTCACCCTCCCCAACCAGACCCAGTCCCGGCACTGCAGAGCTGGAGCCGCGGCGACCGCAGCTGCGCAGACGCGCAGGCTGAGGGGGTGGGGGTGGGGGTGGGGGGACGTGGGGGAGTTGGGGAGGGTGGGCGGCCTTCTCGCCGCCTCCCCTCTCCCCTCCCGGGGAGCCGGAGCCTGCAGTGGGGTAGGGAAAGGAGTGGAGGGGCCACAGGGATGAAGCGGCTGCGGTGAACTTGCTGGAGGTGTGGTGCTGTGCGCGCCTTGGGTCGGCCGCAGTGGGATGAGCCGTCCATCCCCCGCTGATGGGCACGGAGGTTATGCCCAACTTCCCCAGCTGCAGATGTGCCCTAAGGCCAACAACTTTCTCAGGCTCCTTGGTGATTCTCTATTCTGCAAACCCGGGTCAGGGTGGGAGGAAGGAGTTGGGGCAGGGGTGTGGCAGCCCCTGCGACCCTGAGGCCAGACCGCCGGGGGTGAGAGGCTGGCTCTGCCATTTGCTACTAGTGTGTCCTTGGGTGTGTCGCTTCGCATCTCTGTGCCTCGGTTTCTCATTCTGCTTACCACATCCCAAGGACTGCTGTTAAGGTAAAAATAAACCAGGCTTGTATGGTGCTTAGAACAGTGCGTAACTGTTGCTACTATTATCACTGTTGTTCAAGTTTTAGAATGTAATCACTACCTGTCAAATTGCTCTCATGGACGCTACATCAAATTTTCAGATTTTTTTTTTAAAGATTTTATTTATTTATTAGAGAACGAGCGAGAGAGAAACAGCATGAGAGGGGAGAGAGTCAGAGGGAGAAGCAGGCTCTGCACTGAGCTGGGAGCCCGATGCGGGACTCGATCCCAGGACTCCGGGATCATGACCTGAGCCAAAGGCAGTCGCTTAACCAACTGAGCCACCCAGGCGCCCAAATTTTCAGATTTTTTTATAAAGCCATAAGTGGGGGGAAGAAAGTGGTCTCTCTCTTTGTGGTCTTATTTTCATTTCATTACATTACACGTTTGTTGACCAGGTTTATTTTCTGTTTGTGAGTTGCTTGTTTATAATCTCCCTGCCTTACTCTCTTTGTATAACTTTTGTTTCTTGATTTATAGGCATTCTTTATATATTCTGGATACTGATCCTTTGCCTGTTCCTCTATCTGTAGCAGATATTTTCTCCTGGCCTGTTACTTATCTTTTCACTTTGCTTACACAGTGCCTAAAGTTTTGGATTTTGATAAAGTTCAAGCTATCCATTTTTTCTACTCTGATAAACAGACCTAACTCCCCAACCTCATACTTTACAGTCTCATTTTATGTTTAGTTTGTTGCACCTTCTGGAGTATTTTTGAATAGTGTGAAGTAAAGATCTAACTTTCTTTTCTAAATGTATAGACAATTGAATAATCCTGGTTTCCCAGAAAAAGTCGAAATAACTGTCATTTATCCAACCAAATTGATGAGCAAAGGCATCACAAACATGCACATTATTTCATTTCATTCAATGACCCCAAGTGGTAGGGTATTATTGTCCCCATTTAGCAGAGAAGGGAACTAAGGCATGAAGGAGTTACATGATTTGTCCAGAGAACACGTGGCAAGAATACGGAGGACTGAGATTGGTTTTCTTAGGTGTTTCCATATATGTCACACAATTTGGAGGGGTAGCTTTCTTCTTTTAAAAAAAAAAAGACTTTTTATTTATTTATTTGAGAGAGAGAGAGCACAAGTGGTGGGTGGAAGGGCAGAGGGAGAAGGAGAAGCAGACTCCCTGCTGAGCAGGGAGCCCAACACAAGGCTCCATCCCAGGACCCTAAGATCATGACCTAAGCTGAAGGCAGACACGTAACCAACTGAGCCACCCAGGTGCCCTGGAAGCTTTCTTTGCTTAGAAGTTTAGGAGATGAGCTTCCAGCCATTCTGAGCATAGTTCAGTGTGAATAGAGGAGAGACAGATTTAGAGTAAGGCTCCTCATTCACCCCTCACCATTTCCTCTGATAACAGGACATTTAGCACAGGACACTAGGGTTGCTGCCCAGCTCATGGGGCCTTTGAGGGGCTTGAGAGGTTGGCCTCCAGACCCAGATCCACTGCACACCAGCTGTGTACATTTGGGAAGTGAATAAATTGGGTCTCAGTTGCCTTATCTGTAAAATAAGGACAGTAACAGATCCTACCTCATAGGGTTATCGTGAACATCAGAGTTAATACATGCACCTCATACAGACTGAGTCATTATTATTGAACACCAGGTCTGCCATATGGGGGAAATTCCAGATGTGATCCTAATAGTTTATAATTAAGGGTTGTTCTTAAAACAGACTCAAGTTTGCGGGGTTTCCCCAGGGTCAAAGGTGGGTGGGGGGAGCTAATGAATGACTCCTTGGGAAATGACTCCTTCCCCAGAGCAGAGAGAATGTCTGGAATCTTATTCTGTCTTCCTCTGACCTTTCTTCAGTCTCTCACATTTCTCTTTCTTAATCTTTACCATGTCTCTACATAAATGGAAATCACTTTATGACTACTTCCATTTCTGCATAACATCCATATATTAGTAAGTAGCAATTTTATTTTAAATAAATGCACTTTCTGTCTTTTTAAAAAGTGCCCCTTAAGGGGCGCCTGGGTGGCTCAGTTGGTTAAGTGTCTGCCTTCGGCTCAGGTCATGATCCCAGGGTCCTGGGATCAAGCCCCGTGTCGGGCTCCCTGCTCCACGGGAAGCCTGCTTCTCCCTCTCCCACTCCCCCTGCTTGTGTTCCCTCTCTTGCTGTGTGTCTCTGTCAAATAAATAAATAAAATCTTTTTTAAAAAGCCCCTTAAAAGGAAAGTTTTCAGCACTTTGTAAGTGAAAAGCCAGTTTCATGCTTCATACCAAAAAATGGAAATAAAATAAAAATTAATAAATCATAGCTAGAAGCTTCTACTTGATGTGGTAGATTGAATTATTGGCCCCAATTCACCGTCACCCTAGCTGTGACACATCTTTACTCTTCATGGCGAGTTGAATGGTGGAGAAGTAAACTCTGATTACCATGAGGCCACGGAAAGGAGAAGATGCGTCATGTGCATGAGCTTTTTCCCTTTGCTGACTGTGATTCATACTCTTCCACTATAATAAATCATCATCATGAGGATGCCTATATGATGAGTTCTGGCAGTCCTGCTAGCAAATCATCAAACCTGGGGGTGGTCTTGGGGACTTGCAACACAGCTCTCAAACCCTGGACCGGTACCTATGACTGCTCTTTGACCAGGAGTTGAGTACTGTTGACATCTCTTTGGGGATCCATGAGTAGCTGGGAAAAGACAAATTAATGCTAGGTGTTCACTCATTCACTCACTCACTCATTCAGCAATTCAACAAATATTTATTAAGCAGCTGTTATGTTGCAGATGCTGCTCCGGGTGCCAAGACAACAAGAAGGCTACTGTGACCAGAGTGGTCAGGCAAGGGAGAGAGTAATGGGAGATAGGATCAGAGAGCCTCCCATGGTCTTGAAAGCCACAGCAACATCTTTGAATGTTATTGGTAGCTGCACTGGGAAACTATGGAAGGACATTGAGGAAGGGTGTGACATAAGCAATTTACAATTTCAAGGCATGACTGAAATGGTTGTGTGGGAAAAACTCTAGAAGGGGCAAGAGGTAAAATGGGAAGATCAGTTAGGAGGTTGCTGGAATAAACCAAGCAAAACATGATGGTGGACTGGAGTGATGTGGGGCAGTAGGGGTGGCAAGCACTGGACATATTCAGGATACACTCTAGAGATGGAGCTGAGATGACTCCCTGATGGGCGGTATGTGAGAGGTAGGAGAAAGGAAAGAAGGAAGGCTTTTGGACTTTGAGCCTGAACAACTAAGTGCCCTATAGTGAACGCAGTGAGGAGGACCCACTTTTTTTGTCTGTGAGAAAATCCAGAATACTCTCTTTGGGGCATGTTAAGTATTTGATGTCTGTGCTTTTTGAGGTTAACACCAGGAGAACCTGTGTTACCCAGATATCAGCATTCAGAAACTCTGGGGGTGAGGGTTGTGGAGTGGGCCCAGGAATGCTCAGAAGAGCACACGTAGGGGCGCCTGGGTGGCTCAGTCAGTTAAGTGTCTGCGTTCAGCTCAGATCACGATCCCAGGGTGCTGGGATTGAGTCCTGCATCGGGCTCCCTGCTCAGCAGGGAGTCTGCTTGTCCCTCTCCCTCTGCCCCTGCTCTCTTTTGCTCACTCCCTCTCAAATAAAGAAATAAAATTTTTAAAGAAGAAGAAGAGGAAGAGGAAGAGGGAGGAGGAGGAGAGCACCTGTATTTAGCAGAGCCAGCGGCAGAAGTGGGCTCCTGACACTGTCCGCGGTGCTGAACCGGCCAGGCCTGAGCTGTCCGTGGTTCTGAATCTCTAGGCGGACTAGCTGGAGATCTGTCCGCCTCTATCTCTGTCTGCCTCTCCCTCTCCCTCTCCGCCTCTATCTCTGTCTCTGTCTCTCTCCCTCTCCCTCCCTCCCTCCTTCCCTCTCTCTCTGACTCTGTCTCCCTCCCCCCTCCCCATTTCCCCCTCTTGCCACGCTCACCCTCTCTCCCTCTATTTCTTCTTCAAAGAACCAGTCTGCCTGGGAAAAGCCCTGCTGTTGGCTGAAACAAAGCTCTCTGGGCTGTGGGGAGCTCGGGATGAAAGCAGATGAGGGAGAAAACTGCAGAGTCATTTTTTAAATTAACATATAATGTATTATTTGTTTCAGGGGTACAGGTCTGTGATTCATCAGTCTTACACAATTCACAGTGCTCACCATAGCTGCAGAGTCATTTTTAAGAAGCAACTTTGGCTCTTAGGAGAGCAGGGCCTGACTACAACCTGACTGGAATTATTAATGCAGAGTTTCCAGAGCATCTCTGAGGGGGAAAATGTACAAAAAGGAAATCAAGGGAAAAGTGCCCAGGATTCAGGCTCATGGTTACCTTGGGCTGGGGGGAAATGGGAGTGCTATATAAGCATATGTGAATTATCGGCAAGATCCTATTTTTATGTTACGAGGTGGAGTCACAAGAAGGATATTACTGTAGATTTATATAAATACTAGCATGGCTATATCTTATGCTAACCCGAATTATAAACATTTGAAATCATGAGCATTGGGGGCATTTTTTGAAATGAGAAGAAGCTTTACAATTTAAAATTCCTTTAATAAAAAACCCATAAGTTTGAATATGACCAATTGTGTACTTTGTAAACTATGCTTGTTATTATACTATCACTTTAGCTAGTGAAGAGACATGCCAACAACTTTTGTTAGGATTAATCTTGAATTATGTGAGTTTTGAATTGTCCAAGGTCTTCAACAATGAGTCCCCGGCATAAAATCCAGCCACTGTGGGATGGATGAATATATTTGTTTTTCCCAAAGATCTGGTCACCAGGGAAGCCACAGCTGCTCTATCACTCAAGAGACAGACATTCATAAGGCACCCACTATGTGCTGGCCATTGCAGGGAACATCCAGCATGCCTGAGGCATATCCCCTTCCCCTAAGAGGATGATTTCCATGACTTTTTAAGAGGCAGGAAGGCTCAAGCCTCTGATATGAACACTTTAATCAGCAAGAGTCACTGAAGTCTGACTCTTACCTACTTTTCTATCTTCTCATGGAGTTGTTGGCCTGGTGGGTTTTGATATTCCAAATTCTCTAAAGAAGCTGGAGTTCATTACATTATATAGATATATATTATTTTTTCTTTGCTTCTTGTCTGCCTCACCTTCTAGAATGTAGACTCCACGACGGGTAGGGACTGTGTGTTTCTAATTCATCCCTGGGCCTCTAGCACTTAGAACATTGTTGGACACATCCCAGATGTTCTATAAATGTTCTTTTTAAGGGTTGAGTGAATGAAAAGTGATGTTCATAAACATAAAATATCCCAGTATCTTAATGATGGCAACTCATTAAATTAAAAAGAAGATGAGTGAACTGAACCAACATATAGGTGGGCTGGATGCAGCCCATGGTCTGCACAGTTGAGTCATTTAAGATCATGGAGTCCTTATTGAGCAAAACTCTGCCACGAGACCATCCATGGGCCGCTGATCTGTTGTTCTGCACTCTGGTCCCTTGGCTGTGGCCCAGAGGACAGGGCTGTGGCATCAAGCAAGGAATCCTGTCAGCAAGGATTCTCCCACAAAGAAAAGAATCTACTTATTCTTTTAAACAACTACAGGGAGGGGGCCCCTGGGTGGCTCAGTCAGTTAAGCGTCTGCCTTCGGCTCAGGTCATGATCCCAGGGTCCCTCTGCCTGCCGTTTCCCCTGCTTGTGCTTTCTCTCTTTCTCTCTGTCTGGCAAGTAAATAAATAAAACTTAAAAAAACTTAAACAACTACAGGGAATTAATCCCACTATGCGGCTACATGGTCTTTCCCCCAACCAGCAGACATTAAGGTTATTTCCAGAGAGTGATCATTTGGGAGCCTCAGATCTCTTGGAAAAGACCCAAATTCAACTTGTAAAGAGCCAGAATTTAACCCAGGGCAATCTGTCGCCAAAGACCTTCTTATTTCATTACTATTGAGAATTCTTCAGTTTATTCTGCAGGGGAAAAGACAGATGACTGAAGTGAGAAAATGCACCTAGTTGCTTAAAACCTTGACGTGACTAAATACTAGTCACTTGGGCAGTGGGGGGGGGAAACAGAAAAATGGCAGAGTTGCCAAGTCTGCTTAGAGAAATACCACCCTCCTCCATGCTGTTAGTTGGGTAATGTTCTTACCTTCATTTTACAGAACAAAATAGATCTTTGGGGACTGACATGGAAAGATCTTAAAGACACATCATTGCATGGAAAAAAAGCAAGCTGCAAAACCACAGATGCACTCTGATATCACTCATATGAAAACCCAACAACACATAAAACAATGTCGGTTATTTTCTACGAATACATAGATGTGTACGTAAAGCCTTGGCAAATTTAAAACACGACTGGTGTTTAAGAGAAAAGGCTCACAAGATTAGCAAGTTTATCGAGGTTACATTTGTTCATTCATGATCAAACACCAGTAGTTTTGTTAAATGAGGATCACAGCCAAAAGACCTATCTTCAAGTCTCAGCATGGCAAAACTCAGGGATTAAGTTTTTTACCATGGATTACAGGTTTACAAGAAGTGTTTTATGATTTGGGGATCAGCACTAGACACGGAGGCCCTGTTAGAATTGGTTAATCTCAGGGTGCAAACTCATTTTTCTTCCTGACTACGGTATGCCGTGAATGTGAGTTTTGCTTCCACATGTACTGCTTACAAGGTAAAAAGTTAAAATCCTAAAATACTGACAATATGAAGGCAGATTTCAAAGTCAGAGATGTTAGAATGTAAAAAAAAAAGTGCACTTTAGCATCAAAGAAATATGATAGATTTAATTATTACAACTTATTCAGTAATAATAGCATATATATACTTACTACAACTTATTCAGTAATAATAGCGTATAGTAAAAGACCTATATATATTTGGCATTGTTATTATGGGATGGGTAATATTAGCCATTGTTCTATGGATATCGTTCTATGGATAAGGAAAGTGAAGCTCAAAATCAATGCATTCCCAGATATGCACACAAAAATTGCACCTGTTTCTCTGGGCACAGACACATCTGTACATGAGGATGAAAAGCACCCTCCCAGTGCACCCCAAACCCACCAGTTACTCACCTCTAGAGCAGCGGGCTAGGGTTGACGAAGTGAGATCAGCAGGAAGTCTTGCTTAATCAATATGTTTTGACCTTTGACAAAGAAAATGTGTTTACTTATTAACTGTCCAGAAATAAAATAATACTATTTAAAATAAAGGGATTTGGAAAAGGTGAGTCCCCCTCCAAGAGATGGGATGTGAATGGTCTTGCTCACCCCTGATTCCCAACACCTTCGGATAGCTATTAAAATGAGCTACCTGGCTCACACAACCAGTAAATCGCAGACTTGCGATTCAGACCTGAGAGACTGGCTCTAGAGCCTGCCCCCGTCCTGCTCTGTGGGGCAGACTATTTCTGGAGGTTCTTCAACACCAGGAGAGGTGCCTCCCCTCCCCAGGCTCACCCCAGGACTGTCCATTACTGAGGGGAGGGCGGCTGGGGCATGGCTGGCTGTGTCTACTTTGTTGGGTCCTTGTTCTGGGTCTCCACAGCAGTACTCTTCCCCCAGAGAGGATCCCAGATCCATTCGTGGGCAGCCGCGAATGTCTTTTCTTTCCATCTGTGAAAGATGGTTGATTACCATAGAAACCCTCCCTCGGACGTTGACCACCAGCTACAGGAAAGATAGTCCTACCATTTGATTCCCTTCTTTGCTGGTCCTGTTAGGATCTGATGAGATGGGGTGGGGGGTGTATGTACATGGACAACATCTCTTGAAGGCTCCCCAGTAATGGTTGCCATAAGAGAACCCAGTGTTTGAAGACAGAGAGAACGTTGCCTTTTTTGTCATATATTCTTTTGTCTCCTTTGAATTTTGTATCAAATAAGCTCTTTAGTGAATAACGATAAATAAAGTACAAAGGTAGGTAAACTGTTAAAGGATTAGGATAAAATGAAGAAAGAACTGGACACGATGTCAGCACGAGATGTATGGTGGCTTAAAATTACTTTTTAAGTCGGGCTCTGCGCTTAGCCCGGAGTCTGCTTAGGACTCTTTCTCCCTCTCTCTGCCCCTCTGCCCTGCTCGCTCGCTCTCTCTCTAAAAATAAATAAATCTTTTTAAAAATCACTTTTAAAAATAAAAGTCGTGTCCCTACATGCTAAAAAAAGAAATCTGAGTGGTAAATACACGGGACGCACGCTGTCTTATTTTCTATTCCACCCTGTAGGCTTATTTAATTTCATCATTACTTTTTTGAAAGGAGCCATGAGGGTCCCAGTTTCAGGTAAACCCTCTGTTCTGTCTCTCCCACTGAAGAATTTCAACAAATCAGCAACCTGCATAGTAGTAGGAGCTAATCTAAGTACTTTAATCACGGACAGCTCGCACCCTTTTGGTGGGCTCTAGGACGGGACAAGGCAGTAGGGTCAGGAGCCTCCCGTCAACTATTTACCAGCTTTCACAGCAGCATCTCAACAGATTAATAACCTGTACAGAAATCATGCTACTACTATGTATATTTGCTCATCAAGGCTCTGCTCAAATGTCACCTTCTCAGAGAGATCCTCCTGACTCCAAAGCCAAAGCAGCCTCCCCTCACTGTCCCCCTCATTACCTCTGATCGCACTCAGAAATTAGCACTAGTGGCCCCATAAGACAAGGAGCCTTGGTTTGCTCACTGCTTAACTCCCAGCTCCTAGAACGTGTCTGGCACAGAGGAGGTGCTCAGATATTTCTCGAAGGAATGACTCCCAGCTCACCCCGAAGCCTCTGTCCCTTGAGGTCCCTGCTTATCAGTGGATGCAGTAAATCAAAGTACTTTCCTGTATTAGGCAACCACTTTCTTATTTCTTAGATGGCTTCTCTCCCACCGCTAGGGAGGAAAGAAGAAAAAAAAAAAACTCAGGCTCCTTCTTGACCCAAGTATTTCCTCCCCCTTTCCACACACCTCTGCTCACACCAACCTCCCTGTGTGACATTAAATTTGGCAGTGAAAAAATGCCACCTTCGCACCTGCCTTTCCTTCTCCTCCACTTCTTTCCCACCTCTCACCCTCTCTGTGAAGCAGGTGATCACCTTTATTAAATAAACACCCACATCCCCGTAGGCAGTTCTTTAAAGAAACTTGGGCAAAAGAAAGATTCCTCTTATGAATGTCCATGCTTTGGGAAATATTTACAGGGCAAGTGAGTATCCATGATGAAGGAAATAGAAAATCCATTGACTGCCCCCCCTCCCCAGAGTGGGGGTGCTGGAGGGGGTGAGTAGGGGTAGACAGATGGATATAATCCCCTCCCAATATTTCTCCCTGGTCTTGGGAAACCAATAAACACTACGGAGACTTGTTCTGATTAATAGGCATGGAGCAGGGTTGCACTTAAACCTCACATCAACCTTAGGAGGTGATAATAAAATTATTATAATGATAATGACCACACGGAAGAGAGCCTATGTGCCAAGAACTGCTCTAAATGCTTTGCCATACGATTCCATTTGTCCTTCACAACAACACTGTAAGCTAGATACTATCCATTATCCCCAGTGTACAGATGAAGAGACTAAGCTGTAGAGAAATTCACTTTCCCAAGGTTCCTTAACAAGGGATTGGCAAGCCCAGAATCTGAAAGCAGCAGTGCACTGCCTGAAAGCTCTCACCTGGGCCCACCAGAGGCGCCTCCATGGGCAGAACCTAGTCACAAGGCCACACCTAGCTGCAAGGGAGCCTGAGAAATGCAGCTAAAACTTAGGGGTTCTAGCACTGTGGAAGAAGTCGAAACAAGATACTGGTGGACAATGAGCAGTCTTCACCCCCCCCACACACATACTTTGACCTTCTTCCATGTAGTTAAGATCCCAAAATTCAGGAGCTCAAGGCCACTGTCCATGATGGGTGGGGCAGTAATTAAGACAGGCATTCTTATACATTGGCAGTGAGAGTGCCAAACGGGGAAATTACTTTGGGAAGGTACCAGTTAGCTAATTCAAACTGATACCTCCTCTAGGTAGATAGGGTCTCCAACACCCAGCTAGTGTCAGAGAATCGCTTGGTGGTGTGGGGAAAAAAAACACAGAATCGGAAGATCTAACTTGCAAAATCCTACGGCATCGTTTCTGCCACATTCTATTGGTCAAAGCAAGCCACACAGACAGCACAGATTCCAGGACTGGGAAAACAGAGTCCGACTCTTGATAGCGGGTGCTGCAAAAAAAAAAAAAAAGAAAGAAAGAAAAGAAAAGGAAAAAGAAAAGGAAAAAAGTGCCATTTTTAATATCCAAAACGAAAAAATTTAAAAGGAAAATGGAAAGGCAGTCAAGGGACAGAGAAGAGAAAGGAACAATGAAAAACAAAAGACAACAAAACAGAACACACAAAAAAACACCAGTTCCTGGGAAGAGGTACTGTAGGACCACTCGGGTGCCCGTAGGGCGGTAGGCGGAGCCTCCAGGGCAGGTGAGTTCGGCTCTGCCCATCCGTTCTCCGCAAGTTCCAGGATTTTCTAGCTTAGATCCAAGTAGAGACAAAAACACAACCCCATGCTACCCGCATCTTGCTGACCCTGTCCTGTGGCCTTTCCCAAATTCATTACACCTAAGCCTCCTCCTCCTGCAGTTAAAGGACATTATATGGGTGTCCAGAGTCTCTCAGGGGGCCTGGCACAGAGCACGCACCCCACCAGTGACAGTAGCAGTCAAGTCATCCAGGTCTACGGCAAGAGGCGCACCTCAGAGATACGCGGTAGGGACCCAGTGGGTTAATCCCCGCCAAGTGCCTGGAACGGTCCCCGGCATTCAATAAGTAGCGGGAAGTGCGGTCTTGCTGTCGTTAGGGTCGTTGCTGTGGGGTTTTATCTAGCGGGTCCTCGTAGAGCGCCCCTCGAGAACGCCGTGGGAACGGACTCGCGCGACTCACAGAGCAACCCTGCCGGGGAGGTTTCCTTACTCGTCGTAGCTCCTCACCGGTGAGGAAACCGCGGCTGCGAGGTCCGACGACTGCTGGCCGGGATCCGAACCCGGGCGCACCCGGGGCCAGGGACCCCGCTCCCACCCGGTCCTAACCCATCGCCTCCTTGCTCTCCTCAGCGCCGTTGACCCTGTTTCCCTTCCTTCCCTTCTTCGTTCCCTCATCTTCCTCTTACCCCTCCCCCCACCTCCTCCGCTCCCCGAGCTCCTCGCCGGCCCCTTTCCCGCGGCCCTTCCAGAGCCTCCCGCCTCCCCCTTGCCCCCCTCGCTCCTTCCCCCTCCCACCCCACCTCCCCTCCTCTCTGCTCTCCTACAGCTGTCCTGCGCTTTCCTGCCGCCCCTCCTGCCTCATCCACCGTCTTCCCACGCTCCCTTCCCTCTTCTCCTCCTCCCCGCCACCCCACGTCGCTTTCCTCCCGCTCCCACCTCTCTTCACTTTCCCCTCCTTTCTGCACCGCCCCTCCTCTCCTCCCCACTCCTCCCCCTAAGCCCCGGCCCGGCTGCCTTCTCCAAGCCCGCTCCAGGCCCGTCCCCCCTCCCCTCCGTCCCCTCCCTCCCCTCCTCCCCGCTGCCCTCCGAGCCCCTCCCTCCCCTCCTCCCCGCTGCCCTCCGAGCCCCTCCCTCCCCTCCTCCCCGCTGCCCTCCGAGCCCCTCCCTCCCCTCCTCCCCGCTGCCCTCCGAGCCCCTCCCTCCCCTCCTCCCCGCTGCCCTCCGAGCCCCTCCCTCCCCTCCTCCCCGCTGCCCTCCGAGCCCCTCCCTTCCCTCCTCCCTGTTCCCTCCGAGCCCCTCCCTCCCCTCCTCCCCGCTGCCCTCCGAGCCCCTCCCTCCCCTCCTCCCCGCTGCCCTCCGAGCCCCTCCCTCCCCTCCTCCCCGCTCCCTCCGAGCCCCTCCCTCCCCTCCTCCCCGCTGCCCTCCGTCCCCTCCCTCCCCTCCTCCCCGCTGCCCTCCGTCCCCTCCCTCCCCTCCTCCCCGCTGCCCTCCGAGCCCCTCCCTCCCCTCCTCCCCGCTGCCCTCCGAGCCCCTCCCTCCCCTCCTCCCCGCTGCCCTCCGAGCCCCTCCCTCCCCTCCTCCCCGCTGCCCTCCGAGCCCCTCCCTCCCCTCCTCCCCGCTGCCCTCCGAGCCCCTCCCTCCCCTCCTCCCCGCTGCCCTCCGAGCCCCTCCCTCCCCTCCTCCCTGTTCCCTCCGAGCCCCTCCCTCCCCTCCTCCCCGCTGCCCTCCGAGCCCCTCCCTTCCCTCCTCCCCGTTCCCTCCGAGCCCCTCCCTCCCCTCCTCCCCGCTGCCCTCCGAGCCCCTCCCTCCCCTCCTCCCTCCTCCTTCCAAGCGCCTCCCCTCCTCTCCTCCCCACTCCTCCATCCAAGCCCCTCCTCCCCTTTCTCAAAGCTCCGCCCCGCTCTGCCTCCCTCCAAGCTCCCATTTCGCCCCTCCTCCATCCACCTCCTCCCTCCTCCCACCCCTCCCCTCAGTCCCTCCCTACCCTCCTCCCTCCACCCTCCTTCCTCCAAGCCCTTCCCCTCCATTTCACCCCTCTCCTCCCTCCGAGCTCCTCCTCTATTCCCATCCCCTTCTCCTCCCTCCTCCGCCCCTCGGTCTCCTCCCACGCTGAGGCTTCTGGGAGTGCGGAGGGGGGCGCGGCCCCGCGCGGTGCAGGGGCGGGGCGGGAGCGGCGAGGCGCGCAGGCGCAGACCGTGTGCTCGCCGGGACCGACCACGGCCCGAGCCCAGCCGCCGCCCGGGGGCCGCCGGTGAGTCCGCGCCGCCCGCCGGGTTCACTAGTCCGCCAGGTGTTCGTCGTGGGGAGGATCACGCACCCCGGATCGCGGGAGGGGCCCGGAAGGGGCTGTGAATCCCGCCCCTCCGTGCCTCAGTTTCCCCGCCCGGACAGTGGGTGTGGACAGCACCTCGGCCGGGGTGGCGCGCGGAGCTCCATCTGTCGGAGCTGCTCTCGTTGTTGCTGTTGTTTAGGTAATAGTAACGGCAGCGCTGCCGCCAGCAGTTTCGGAGCGTCCACTTGCTCCGGAGCGTGGGTCCCCCTCCCACGGTGCCGGCGCCGCCCGGAGCTCATCGGAGGTGCAGACCCCCGGGCCCCGCCCGGGAAGACCGGCTCCGATTCGCCGGGGCGGGGCCTGGGGGCCCGGGGCTCCTGGAGCTCCCGGGGCGATGCTGATGTGGACGCCTGCGGAAACCGGAGAGACATCCTGTTATCTCCTTGAACCCCACAGGAGCCCAGTGCCATTCGTACTAGGATTCCCCCCCATTTGCAAATGTGGAAACTGAGGCGCAAAAATGAAAAGCCCCCTCGCCCCCACAACGGTGGGAGAGTTAGTGCAATATAATAACCACACTTAGGAAGCCCTGTGCAGGTACCACTTCACAACAACCCTACAAAGTAGGGGTCTTAGGTCCTTCACCTTCCAGATGACGAAACAGGTTAAGTGACCTGCCCAGGCACACAGCTAGGGAGCGGCAGGCAGGGAGTCCAGCCCAGGCAGCCTGGACCCGGGGTCTGCGCTGTGTCAGGACAGTGGTCTCCGACATGGGGTGTGCCAGGCCGTGCAGTGGGGTGAAGCCAGAGAGTACTAGAGCTTGCGTTCGTAGGTCATTTCACGAAGGAGAGCAATTCAGCTTTAATTCTAAGATGCATTTTTCACATTTCCCTCCCATTTTAACATCTCCAAAAATAGGATGTGTCTTACCACTGATGGTATGTTGTGGTTTAACTGGCAGATTTTTTTTTCCCCTTAGGCAAAATCATGCCTTTTTTCAGTGGTCTGTTGGAGTCATTGAAATATGGTATTTCGTGGCATACACATATATATGGTATTGGGGTAGTTATATGTATTAGTGTAATTATGGTATTTAATGTGCGTGTACATATACACCTTCTATAATGTATATACAGTAGTATATGTACATATATATACCTTATTTATAAGTATATATGGTAGTGTGGTAAACCGTTTATATGCCCATGCATATGGTATTCAGAACAATGAATGATATATGTATAATCAGTTTACATATCTTACACACAGTGTTTAGTGTGCATGATTCCATGCCATATACAGGTATATATGGTATTTGGTACCACAGCACACAGATAAAAAGGTCACATATATATAGGTATATGTGGTATTTAGTGTGTGATTGGACCACATATAATGTATATGTGATATTTAGTACCTATACCTCTTATATACAGGTCACTTATATCAGTTCATATATACGTTATATATGCATATATACGGCATTTACTGTGTGATTATGTCTCATAGACACATATGGTAATATGGTCTTTAGAGTATGTGTGTACCTTATATACTTGTAAGTATGGTGTATATATATATATAGTGTGTGTGTACCTTATATTTTGTATCATAATATACCATGTTTTGTACTGCAGTACTTGTATATCATTTAGAAATAAACACCCAGGGGCGCCTGGGTGGCTCAGTCAGTTAAGCACCTGCCTTTGGCTCAGGTCATAATCTCAGGGTCCTGGGATGGAGCCCTGTGTCATGCTCCCTGCCCAGCAGGGAGTCTGCCTCTCCCTCTGCCCCTCCCCCCACCACTCTCTCTTTCTCTGCCTCTCAAATAAATAAATAAAATCTTTAAAAAAAAAAGAAAGAAAGAGTAAACACCCAGAGGTTGCTGCTGGGCTCCGTTTTCTATTTTTACAGATTGGGGTTTGGGATCACAAGAGTTTGAAGGGGAAGCTGGAGCCACATCAGAGTCCCTGGTGAGGAAGAGGACCCGTTAAAAATGCAGGTTCTGAGACCCTGTGGCCCCAGATGACCTAAAAGACCCTTGTCTCCTTCCCTTTTATATTTTTGTATATTCAGAGTTTCTTCTAATTTAAGGCCCATTGTTGCTGGGGAAAATCAGTTTGGTGGTTCCTTGAAAAGTTGAACACAGAATTCCCCCATGACCCAGCAATTCCACTCGGGTATACACCCCAGAGGATTGAAAACAGGGATTCAGACAATAAACACTTGACCGTGCATATTCACAGCGGCAATACTCACAATGGCCAAAAGGGGGAAACAACCCAAATGTCCATGAGCACACGAACAGTCTGTTCACACACTGGAATATTATACGGCCGTGAGAAGGAGTGAAGCCCTGACACACTCAGTCACATAGGTGAACCCTGGCAACCTCACACTCAGTGAAAGAAGCCAGACACAGAGCCATGCAGTGTAGGATTCCGTTTATAGGCAATGTCTGGAGCAGGCAAATCCATGCAGACAGAAAGCGGACTGGTGGGAGGGAGGGCGTGGGGAGGGTCTGCTTCGGGCGTATAAGGTTTCCTTTTGGGGTGATGAAAATGTTTTGGTTTGGAACTAGACAGACGTGATGGTTGTACAACACTGTGAATGTGCTATCAATGCTGATGAATTGTACACTTTAAATGGTAAATTGGTAAAACGGCAAATGTTATGTTATGTGTATTTGACCATAATAAAATAGGGAAGCTTGCTGTAGACCAAATCCTACGCAGAGTCCTGGGATAAAGGCTAATAAAAGGAATCCCAGTTAAGTGGGGTGGTGGGGGGAATGTTCTATATACAGATGGTGATAATAAAATAAAATTAAAACAGGGGTGCCTGGCTCCCAGTAGAGCATGTGACTCTTGATCTGAGGGTTGTAAGTTCAGGGCTCACGGTGGGTGTAGCGATGACTTTAAAAAAATAAAATCTTTAAAAAAATTAAATGAAAACGTTTCTACATTCTTACCACATGGCACACACTACCTTAAGGGATTTGCTTATACTCACCCGTTGAAACCTCGTAAGGACCCTGTGTGGTGGGCACCTTATCCTCATTTTCCAGATGACAAAACTGAGGCAGGCAGAAGTTAAGTCACTTGCCCAAAGGTACACGGCAGGTAAGTGGCAGAGCTGGGATCTGAACCCAGGTATCTGGCTCCTGCAGCCTCACAATCAATTCAGCCCAGGGTTACCAGTGTCAAAGGAGAGTTGTGAGAGTTGTCTGGGTCAGCACAGAGGAAAGAGCCCCATGAGCTGGGTCAGGGAGGGTGGGGATGTGTAGGCAGAGCGGGCCTGGGTCTGATCCTGCCTGGGAGACACGTCTCCACTGCCCATTTCCACCACACTGCGGGCGTCTGCCTAGTGTGAGCCCCTGTGCGGTATCTGTGTGTTTCTGTGGATGGGAAAAGGGGGACGGCGGTGTGTGCGTGTGCGTGTAGAGCAGAGCTAGGCCTAGTTCCTCACTGTCCTCTCTTTCTCTCGCTCCCTGCACCTCACCCCATCAGCCCCCAGACTCAGCCACCAGTCCCTCATCACATGGGCAGTGAAGGGATGGCTGCCCAGCTGCTGGCTGACGAGGCCCTGGTGAGTACTGTTGTCCCTCACCCTCCTTCCGGTGGGTGGACAGAGAGTCGAATGAGCCCCTGCCCGCCTGAGTCCCCTCCAGGGCCCGTCTCCCCAACACCTGGGGCAGGGCAGTCACAGGTACGATTTTATGTAGAGTCCTGTGTGTCCTTGTAAAGCATCATCAAACCCAGGGTCTCAGCCTCAAACTCCAGCCCTGTAATAATAATGGTCATCGTAATCTCAGCTGATGTCTCTTGAGTACCTACTATGTGCCCTGCGCTGGGCTGGTGTGTAGGGGGTCCTCCGGGGATGACCCACTGAAACCAGCTCCCTGCCCCCCCTTTCCCCTGGGCCTGGGTGGACCAGATGACTTTGTGGTTGCAGGAGTTGGTGACCTTCAAAGACGTGGCCGTGGACTTCACCCAGGAGGAGTGGCAACAGCTGGAGCCGGCTCAGAGGGACCTCTACAGAGATGTGATGCTGGAGAACTTGCAGAACCTCAGCTCACTAGGTAAGACCAACCATTCTGGGAGGGCCCTCTTTGGCTGGTTCACGGCCAGTGACTTCTTGTGTCCTCGCAGGGAGGCAGGCTGGAGGAACTCTCTGGGGTCCCTTTTAGGAGGGCACTAAGCCCATTTATGGGGGCTCCACCCTCCCGACCTACTCACCTCCTCAAGGCCCCACCTTCTAACATTACCACCTGGGGTTGAGGATCTCGGCATATGAATGGGGGGAGGGGACACTGCACCCGCGCATCAGGCCTTATTCTAGAACCCTTGAGAAGTGCTTGAGGGGACTTCTCTTGGCTTTCCTAGCTCCCAGCCCTCACCTCTCCTCGCTCTGGGAGCAGGCTACGTGGGTGACATTCGTGTTTTGGGTCCCTTTCAGATTTGGAATCCAGGCCTGACAGGGACGGCCCAGAGGAAGCCGTGCCTGCAGGAGCTTCCCCCGGGCTGGCCCTGGAAGAGCTGGGAGGGAGCCGCCTCTGGCGCTCCGGGGCGGGAGAGTCCGAGGGGCCTCCAGGAAGGGCCCCTGCAGAGCATCAGCCCAGAGACGCCCAGCCAGAAATTCCAGAAGGGAGGAGCCTCCACAGTTGTGCCCCGCGGAACCCCGACTGGGAGGGCCCCCGGGGAGCCCCTGGCGGCGAGGAGCCCTGCGTGTGCAGGGAGTGCGGGGAGGCCTTCGCGCAGCGGGCCCAGGTGGCGCAGCACCAGCGCGCACACGCCCTGGACAAGCCCTTCGCGTGCGGCGAGTGCGGGAGACGCTTCCGCAGGAATGCCACGCTAGCCGTGCACCGGCGCGTGCACACCGGGGAGAAGCCGTTCGCGTGCGCCGAGTGCGGCAAGGCCTTCAGTCAGCGCACCAACCTCACGGTGCACCGGCGCATCCACACCGGCGAGCGGCCCTACCGCTGCGCCCAGTGCGGCCGGGCCTTCGTGCAGAACATGCAGCTGGTCGGGCACCAGCGCACGCACACGGGCGAGCGGCCCTACCCGTGCGGCGACTGTGGCAAGGCCTTCACCCTCATCACCAATCTGGTGGACCACCAGCGCATCCACACCGGGGAGAAGCCCTTCGTGTGCGACGTGTGCGGCAAGCGCTTCACCAAGCGCTCGTCCCTGCTCGGGCACCAGCGGGCCCCCACGGGCACCAGACCCCACCAGTGCCGGGTGTGCGGGAAGGCCTTCCGCAAGAAATCCGACCTGGTCAACCATCACCGCACACACACAGGCGAGCGGCCTTTCAAGTGCTACGAGTGCGGCAAGGCGTTCACGCAGAGCATGACGCTGGTGGAGCACCAGAAGACGCACACGGGCGAGAAGGCGCGCCCGTGCCAGCAGTGCGGGAAGCGCTTCACCAAGTCGTCCGCGCTCATCCTGCACGAGAGGATCCACACCGGCGAGAGGCCCTTCCGCTGCCCCGACTGCGGCAAGGCCTTCAACCAGAACGTGCAGCTCGTGGTGCACCGGCGCAGCCACACCGGCGAGAGGCCGTTCCAGTGCGGGGCCTGCGGGAAGTCCTACAGCCAGAAGGGCTACCTCACCGTCCACCGGCGCACGCACACTGGGGAGCGGCCCTTCCCGTGCACGGAGTGCGGCAAGACCTTCAGCCAGAAGGCGCACCTCTCCATCCACCTGAGGATCCACACGGGCGAGAAGCCCTACCGATGCGGCGAGTGCGGGCGCAGCTTCCGGAAGGTGTCCTTCCTGTTCCAGCACCAGGCCATCCACAGCGACGAGAGGCCCTTCCAGTGCGGCGTGTGCGGCAAGGCCTTCGTGCGCAAGTCCACTCTGGTCCAGCACGGTAGGACCCACACGGGAGAGAAGCCCTATCAGTGCACGCAGTGTGGGAAGGCCTTCCGGCACCAGCCCACGCTAAGGGCGCACCTTAGAATTCACACCCGGGAGAAGCCCTACGAGTGCCAGGCGTGCGGCAAGGCCTTCAGGCGCATCGGGAATCTCACCTGCCACCAGAAGACCCACATGGCCGGGGAGGTGGCCCCGCGCCGGCCCAGCTCAGGGAGCAGGCCTTCCTCCCAGCTAACCAACAACTGAGCCTCACGTGATGGGCCTGATGGCCAAGTTTCGGCCTTCTTTCTCTTTAGGCTTAACTTAGGGACCTCAAGAGATGCCCATAAGGCTGGTGCCACATTCCTGACAATCTGGAAAAGACAGATGACAGCAGGGCCTGCTTCATGGGTGCACAACCTGAGCCACCACACAGGGCGCACATCGATTTCATGCTCTGCTGTCACTGTGGTGAATTTGCCAGTCCCAGGGAGGAGATCAGACCAGGGGTTGAGAAACCACAGCCCACAGAGCCAGACATGCTTTTGCATGGACCGCAAGGCAAGAATGGTTTTTACCTTTTGGAAGGGTTGTAAAATAAAATGAAAAGAGTATGAGAAGAGAGCTCCTATGACCCGCAAAGGGTAAAATATTTACCATCTAGGCCTTCACACAAAGTTTGCCAGCCCCTGGCCATCAACCAAGAGTAATCGAAGAGAATTCTGGACCCTCTTTCACCACCTAGGGCAAGTCCCTGCTTGGTCGCAAGGTCTCCCTCCCTGGTCCTTTCTGGGTGGGCTGCTCCACATCAGGTGGTGGGATTCTGAGACGGGATGGCTCCATTCTTTCGTCTCAAGGCCTTCCTGTGGGCCGGACCAGCCACTGTCCTTGGTCCTGAATCCTACCAGCTGTCTGTGTACCTGGCACTTAATCCAGAACAGAATAAATATGATTCTCTGTTCAGTGGCTGCATGTTTGAAGCAGGATCTGAGTGTCTCGGGCAAGGGAAGTTTGTCCAACGGGAGCTTTTTGTAGCTCTCTCTATTCATTGCACTGGTTTGCTCCCGCTACCATAGCAAAGCACCATAGACCGTGCGGCTTAAACAACAGAAATCTATTTTCCCACGGTTCCAGAGGCTGGAATTCTGACATTGAGGTGTCCACAGGGTTGGTTTCTCCTGTGGCTACTGTCCTAGGCTTGCATATGGCAGCCCTGTGTGAGGCCCTGGCGTGTCTCTTTCGTTCTAAAGACACCAGCCATAGGCTTAGGGCCCACCCATATGACCTCATTTAACCACAATGATCCCTTTAAAGGCCTGTCTCCAAATACAGTCACATTTTGAAGTGACTGGGTATTGGGATTTCAACATCTAAATCTGGGGGGACATGTTCAATCTATGACATCCCCAAATGGCTAGAAGTTTGACCTTTCATAACTGTAGCTGATGTCTACATGGTATGGGCAAGCATTACCTGAGCACCCACCTGTGCTTTGTGTGCGTGGGAGGGAGGGCCAGCAACCCTTACTTCACCATGTGGAGTTGGTCTGGGAACACAGCTGTCCTGTCAGAGACTGCATTTTCCACTGGCATCCAGGGCGGGGGGACACGGACTACCCCTCACCTGTAGAAAGCGAGAGAGGGGTGTGTTCAGAAATGGTTGAGCCTTTGCCACTTGCCCTTCCCCTACTTGTCTTCTGGATCCTCACCCCTGGGCATCTCCAGAAGCAGCAGTGCAAGATCGTGGAGGGAGCCCCCAGGAAGCCCATCCTCCTCCTAATTGGCTGTGAGGAATACGGTCCCAGGCTTTTGGGGTTGCTTGCTGCATTTAGTGCATGCTGACCCAGGTCCGTGACCTCAGCCATCACCTCCACCCTCATGGGAGGTCAGGCACCATCTCTGTTTAACAGACAAGGAGGGACCAAAGGAGCTCAGCAATCACTACCTACTAAGTGTGGGGGCCAGCAGCAGTACCCGGGATCCGCTGACCCCGCAGCGAACCTCATCACGCTGCCAACCACATGACCCAGGCTACAAGCCACGGGGTTCCATGCGGTCCTTCCCCCGCACATAGGTGGTCCGTGTTCTGGCCCAAAGAGCATTGCTTAAATAAATACGGAAATTGGGTACCATTGAGAAAACAGAAACATTGCACATAAAAAGTCTGTCTTTTCAGCTCCCTGATCTCAAGCAAAGTATTAGTCCCCCGAGCCTCCGTTTCCTCCTTTGGAAAAGTGGGATAATAATAGCACTCTGGATACTAGTTATTTCTTAATAAATATTTTATTATTGATAATAATAGAGCATAATTATATTATATATATTTGTTTATAATTTATTATTGACAAAATAGAGGATAATTATTTTCAATAATAAAATACTAAAATATTAAGGTTGTGGGTGAGGTTTGTACTGGATAAGGCACCTGCTTGACTCAGAGCACTTTATGTTCACAGGCATCCCATCCAGGGTGTTGGGGTTCACGGCGGGGCTGGGTGGGTGCAGTGATTAGTCTGTGATGTGAGAGAGGATCGTTCCTCTCCTGTAATTCCAAAGATTCCAAAACATTTCTGGCTTTGCCTGGAAGCCTCGCCACCGCTTCACTGGGTTTCTGCAGGACCAGCCTCCTTCTCCCCAATCTCTGAGGTTCCCGGTGCGACCACTCCCAGGCCAGGAACCGGGGCTGTGAGGGGGAACTGGCTGACCCAGGAGACCCCTTCCTCATATTCTAGGGCAGGCGTGTGGGGTCCCTGAGGTCCCGGTGGGGTCCCCAACAGTGGGGCAGTGTCTAGGCAGGTAGAGCAGAAGGGCCACCTCCCTCTGGCTACATCGTCCGTATGCTGCTGCTTGGCCAGAGGCCCCAGAGGCCCACAGGGAGCCTTGTCCAGCCACCCCTGCTGAGGCTGAGCGAGGGAGACTGGCTCTGGCTAGGGCGATGATGTATTCACCATGCCTTTTATTTTCTGCTGCTTTGACCTCTTAGGGCCTCCTGGCACTGGAGAGACCGCCCCTCCCAGAGCTAGCTAATTCCTAGAGGCAGGGAACAACTCATCTGTAAATATGCTTTTCAAATGCCAAACAACCCATCCAGAGCGCCCACACCCCAAGAACCTACTCCATCAGGCTCTGTTGGCCTGTCCTCAGCGCCTAACCCCCCAGGGCAGGTGCCAAACAACTCTGGCAGCCCCCATGTGCCCTGAGGCCCACTGAGAGGATTCAAACCCGCAGGTCCTCAACCCGCTCACCTGGCCTCCCCTGGGGACGACGGGACACAAGCCGCATCCAGGTCTCCAGGAACTGCGCTAGGTCTGGAGTGGAACGGCCTGGGACCCGGGAAGACTCACTTGCTTATTCATAATCCAGCTGGCTGGCATTTATTGAGCGCTATCCTTGACTCATTCATTCAGCATTTACCGAGTGCCTACTGTGTACCAGGCACTGTTACAAGTCCTGGGGAAACAACAGGGAGCAAAATTGAGCAGATCCACAGCTCTGCCCTCACTCTAGTGAAGAAGACAGATGCCAAGAAATAAAATCAGTACTAAGGCTGTAGTCTGAATCAGGATCATGAAGCAGGGGATGGAGCTAAAATTTCAAACAGGGAAATCAGGAAGATAATGTAGAAGCAGGGACCACGTGTCATTCAGGGCTTTCTAGAAAAACAAGCCATATCTTCTTATACGTGTATATTTTATTACATATATCTCATTATATGTATCATGTATTTTATTATATATCATATACTATCATATAGCTCATTGTACAGATCTTTTTTCATTCTTTTTTTTAATTTAAATTCAATGAGCCAGTACCTCATTAGTTTCAGATGTAGAGTTCAGTAATTCATCAGCTGCGTAACACCCAGTGCTCACCACGTCACGTGCCCTCCTTAATGCCCATCACCCAGTTACCCTGTCCCCCCACCTCCCCTCCAGCAACCCTCAGTTTGTTTCCTATAGCCAAGAGTCTCTCATGGTTCGTCTCCCTCTCTGAAGAGTTCCTATTCAGATTTCCCTCCCTTCCCCTATGGTCCTCTGCAGTATTCCTGTGTTCCAAATATGAGTGAAACCATATGCTAATTGACTTTCTCCGCTTGACTTATTTCACTCAGCATCATCTCCTCCAGTCCCATCCATGTGGAGGTAGAAGTGGGGTATTCATCCTTTCTGATGGCTGAGTAATAGTCCATTGTACATATGGACCACATCTTCTTTATCCATTCGTCTGTTGATGAACATCTTGGCTCTTTCCACAGTTTGGCTATTGTGGACATTGCTGCTATGAACATTGGGGTGCATGTGCCCCTTCTTCTCACTACATTTGTGTCTTTGGTGTAAATACCCAGTAGTGCAATTGCTGGGTCATAGGGTAGCTCTATTTTTAACATGGTATATATCTTATATATATGCCCAAAATTATCTTATTTTACATATATAGTACATATATTACATAAAATATATAATGTATATGATATATAACTATTATAGTAATTACTGTATAATTATATAATACAATGTATATGTTATATAGATCATGTGTATTATATATATTACGTGTTATGTTCATATTTAAGCATTAATATATATAGTAAGTATGAGTAGAAAAACACCCCACTTCTCCTGGGCACCGGATGTGTGGGCATTCCCCCGCCCCCAGCAATTCTGACACCAGCTGGGTGTCCTACAATTCAACTCAACTGTCTACCTGGAGGTAGCATCAGATCCCACAGGTGGAGGGCTCCCCTGTGCACGCTTTCAGAGGCCATTCACAAGTGCAGACTGTCACCTGTCCTGAGTGGCCGTGTATAGGAGGTTCTCAGTCCCCGTCCCTGGGTTTAACTTGTTAAGAGGGGCTCACAGAACGCAGACACATTTTACTCACTACGTCACTGGTTTATTATAAAAGGATCTGAAAGGGGACACAGATGCACAGCCGGATGAGGAGGTACACAGGGTGAGGTCTGGGAGGGTCCCGAGGGCAGGAGCTTCTGTCCCTGTGGAGCTGGGGGGCAGGGGCCCTCCCGGTATGTGGATGTGTTCACCAAGCTGGAAGCTCTCTGAATGCTGTGCTTTCCGGATTTTGTGGAGGCCTTCTCACGTGGGCAGGGCCAATCATTAACTCCACTTCCAGCCCCTCTCCCCTCACTAGAGAAGGGGTGGGTGGGGGACTGAAAAATCCCAAGCTTCTAATCATGGCTCTGTGTCTCCAGGGGCCCACCCAGAGTCACCTCATGAGAACAAAAGACACTGCTATCACCACGGAAATTCCAAGAGACTTAGGAGCTCCGTGCCAGGAACAAATATATACAAAATGTTCCTATTATCTCTCAAGGGGACACAAACCATTCAGTCCACAGCACTGTTTTCCGTGGTGTACATATATCATCTCATTTATTTCCCACAACTAATGCACAAGGTGAGAACTGGTATTACCAGGAAACAGGTTCAGAGAGGTTAAGAAACTTGCCCAGAGTCACACAGCAAGGGCAGAGTCTGGATTTGAACCCAGGCAGTCTGGCTTCAAGGCCTCTGTTCCTCCTGGCTCCATTATTCCGCCCCCTCTCCTTCACTTATGGAGCGAGGGCTTCTTTCTCATTGATAGTGACAGTAACAGCAGGTGCTCGCCTTGAGTATGGGGTCCTGTGTTCCGTTCTACCTTCGTCCAAGTACTAACTCATTCCGATGACTCCAGGAAGCTACATAAAATGATGAAAATACGATTTGTCTTCCTCTCGGGCGTCTGGTGAAGGCTACGCAAGGGGCTGGTAACCGTGGGGGTGGCCTGCACAGGGGTCAGGGTGCAGGCTCTGCCAGGATGCAGCCCACACACCACCCCCGGCGCCCTCACGTCCAGGCTGTGCGATCGGCTCGAGCCTCTGAGCCTCCCTGAGCCTCGGCTTCCCCACCTCCACACCGGATGACGTGGCGAGAACACCTGCGTCTGTGTCACGTCCTGGGCACGTGCCCGGTGCTCGATACACGCTAACCGTAGTGACAAGGTGCTCCCACCACCCCCTTATGATAAGGATCGGTGGTGAACTTCAGATCCCCTCTTCTGGGCCTCTCGGGGGGATCTCACCCGCCTCGCTAAAGGTCCCGCGGCGTCTTCGGGTCTCTGTCAGATGTCCGCTCCTGCGCGGCCTTGCTGACCACCCAGCCTGAACGGGCCTCATACCTCCGCTGGCTCTGCGGCTTTCCTGCCACCATGCACCCCCCCGCGGCCTAACTCCGTGTCTCAGGCTTCTCTAGCCCGTGCACCGCTGCCTGGTGGCCCTAGAATGTCAGCTCCAGCACGCGGGGAGCTCACCCCTGCTCGGGCCTGCACCCCCACCCTCGGCTTCTTCAGGAGCTGCACCCGGGTGCACGGGACCTGCTGTAGAATGAGTGCTGCCGGGGCCTGTCCCTGTCCCGGGCCTCAGTTTCCCCCCCATCCCACTTTCAGGGATGAGGTGGCAATGAGTGAAATGGGAGCTGCCGCTCGTCGCCTCACCGCTCCGCTCCCTGCCCTGCACTGTTCCAGGGGAGCACAGGCCCGGGCATGGGAAGGCGGGGCCGGAAGAGGTGGGCGGCCTCCCCTCACCAGCAGGGCTAAGATGCCAGCAGAGGGCGGACCAGGGAGGACGCAGGTGACGCGACAGAAGGAAGCGGGGGTGTGGAGACAACAGCTGCTGGTACGAGCCCCCAGAGACCCGGTCTCTCGGCCCCCAGAAGGGCCGGAGAGGCAACAAGCTTCCCCACGCCCCTTCCTGACCACACACACACACAGTCACCACCACGTGAGGCTGCGTCTCTCAGCTCCTGGGGGCGCCCCTGGCCGGCCCCCTGCTGCCCCTGCCCCTGCCCCGTGGCTGGGTTAAGGGAGTACGGACAACGACAGAGGGGGCTGAGGCCCCTCCTGGTCTCCATGGTACTGACAGCATTTCCCAAAGGAAGTGCCACGTGCAGCAAGACCTCACGCTGATTAAAGCCAAGGCAGCCATGCGATTCTGAGCCCCGTCCACCCCCTGTGGCATGATGCCACGGGGCTGCCTTCTCCATATCCTCCCTCTTCCCCTGGACTCTGATCTGGACGGAACAGCCCCACAGCCACAGCAGGCACACAGAGGCTCGGGCCCTGAGCCCCTCCATGATTTCAGGGATGAGGGAGAGACCCGGATCTAGGCCCATCCGCACACGGCGTTTCTCTGGTCATGGCAATCTGTTGGTGGGTGAGCCCACAGAACGAAGCTTCGGGCCTTCGTGTCACGGCCAAGAGGTCTGCGTCCACCTGGACGTGTCTGAGACAAATTGCTGGAAACCACCACGAAACCCTGAGGGAAGCCAGCCTGAGGATGAGGCCGGCCCAGGACGGGAAAGCCAGAGAACCAGAGCACCAGAGCTACATGCCTGATGCCGCATCTGGAACAAACCGACCCTGATGCCCACCTGGCTGCCAGACATCCATCCGAAAAGCCATTGCCTTGCTTTTCCTACTCACAACACAAAGTGCTTACTGATATAAATGATTTCCTAAAATGAATTGTTTACTCCTCGTGGACACTGGTGTTGCAAACACAGGGACATCTGCGACAAGCAGGAAAGCAGGATCGAATGTTAAAACAGAAAGGGCGGTGTCGAAGGCCCTGAGAAAGGAGACTCTGGGGGAGATCCCTGTGTAAACCAAGGGTCAGGTCAGCCTTAGGAAGCTCACTTGGAGCTGCCTTCAAATTTAACTGCAAAAATCCACTGTAAAAACGGACAGTGTGGTGCTAAGATACACAAACTTACCAACCTAAGTAAGTACTTAAACCTGAATATCAGGCCTGCTGGTGTTGGCCTGCCCTCCCCCTCTCTCACAGGCACTGAGACGGATTTTAGAAACCACTGGTGCCTGTGTCTTTTGCACCTGACAACTATTTAAAATTACACCAGTCTCTCTTAATTAAAAGTTTTATTTTTTAAAAATTTAACAGACTCTGAGAAGCTTCGGCATCTGAAGTGCTTACTGTTATTTGCTGATGCTGAAAACCACCTTTTCCGCCCACTTACAACTTGCCAGCTTCTCTGGCTGGGTGGCTCGGGGACAGACGGAGGGAGGGCTCCTCTGGCTTCCACCCCCAGGAGGGAATTCATGGAGGGTGAGACCTAACATCTGGACCAGATCTAGGATCCAGAAATGTCCCCATGTTCACTTACCGAGTCCCCCTCTCCCCCAACCCCCTCCTGCATTTTCCTACTGAGTGTCGCCCCAGAGACACTAAATAACCTTGTCCCAGCTCTTACAGTTCGTTCCCACGGCCCGGAGCCCTGATGCCCAGGCTCCTGGAGCTCCTGGGAGTTTCCAGCCACCGTGCCCCTGAGCATGGTGCCAAGTGCGTTAGACGTGGAGGGCCTTGCTCTACTGCGGACGTGCAGGTGCCCCGTGGGGAGGGGTCTGTGCACAAGTCCCCATTCGTAAGGCCCGTCTGGGGCTGGACTCCTCTAACCCTGGTGCTACCCATGGGCGACGCTGTCAGAACTTCTCGTGCTGCTGGCGGGTGTGGAGGATCCCACCCTCCTGGTGTGGGCTCTGAGGCCCCTGAGGGAAAGCCCCAGGACGACGGGCCCCCCAGGCCGCCCCTAGGTGTGGATCCTCAGATGGCGCGTGAGGTTGGTGTTCCGGCTGAAGGCCTTCCCACACTCGCCGCACGTGTACGGCTTCTCCCCGGTGTGGATCCTCTGGTGCACCGTGAGCGAGGAGTTCTTGATGAAGGCCTTGCCGCACTGGCCGCACTTGTACGGCTTCTCCCCGGTGTGGATGCGCTGGTGCTCGATGAGGTACGCGCTCTGGCTGAAGGCCTTCCCGCACTCGCTGCAGGCGTACGGCTTCTCCCCGGTGTGGCCCATCTGGTGCACGATGAGGGACGAGCGCCCCGTGAAGTGCTTCCTGCAGATGTAGCACTCATACGGCTTCTCCCCGGTGTGGATCCGCTGGTGCTGCGTGAGGGACGAGTTCTTGCTGAAGGCCTTCCCGCAAGCATTACACTCAAAGGGCTTCACGCCGATGTGGAACCGCTGGTGCTGGATGAGGTAGGAGCTCTGGCTGAAGGCCTTGCCGCACTCGCCGCACACATAGGGCTTCTCGCCCGTGTGGTTCCTCTGGTGCAGAGTGAGGGACGAGCTCTTGTTGAAGGCCTTCCCGCACTCCTTGCAGGCGTAGGGCTTCTCGCCCGTGTGCGTCCGCTGGTGCTCGGTCAGGTGCATGTTCTGGCTGAAGGCGCGGCCACACACGTCGCACACGTAGGGCTTCTCGCCGGTGTGCGTCCTCTGGTGCACGATGAGGTGCATGTTCTGGCTGAAGGCCTTGCCGCAGTCCCCGCACGCATAGGGCTTCTCCCCCGTGTGGATCCGCTCGTGCTGCGCGAGCGACGAGGTCTTGCGGAAGGCCTTCCCGCACACGTCGCACACGTAGGGCTTCTCGCCCGTGTGCGTCCTCTGGTGCACGATCAGGTTCATGCGCTGGCTGAAGGCCTTGCCGCAGTCCCCGCATCGGTAGGGCTTCTCTCCAGTGTGAACTCTCCGGTGGATGGTGAGGGATGACCGCTCAATGAAGTGCTTCCCGCAGACGTCGCATTCAAAGGGCTTCTCTCCCGTGTGGATCCGCTGGTGCTTCATCAGGGATGAGCTCCGGCTGAAAGCCTTGCCACAGGCGCTGCAGTCGTAGGATTTCTTCTCCACGTCGAGTCTGGACGGCTGGCTGAGGTCCAGGGCCCTCGAGAACGTCTTCCCATGCATGACAAACGGCCGGGTCCCCTCTTCCCTTGGGCCCTCTGACCGTGGTGGGACCGGGCCGGAGCTCTGGCGGGTGAATGCCTTAAATTCCCGGCACGCGGGGGCGAGCTCCTGGGAAGCCTCCAACCGCTCCAGACAGGTCCGTCTGTTTCCCAGCTGCCTCTCCACCCAGTCACCCTGTGTCCACGCTCTTTCAGAGGCCAGACCGCGAGCACCATTTCTCGGGGGTCCCTCCACGACCGCCCCAACAGACGGTCTGTCTTCCGCACTATCCTCTTTTGGACCCGACTCCTTCATTTCAGGTCTAGTCTCCAAGTCTGGGGGGAGGGGAAAGAGAAGATGAAACGCATGGAGTTAACAATGCTGGGAGTAAGGAACCTCCAAAGCTGGGGATGGATGAGCACACAAAATCAGAGACACAGCCGGGCGTGGATGGAGACGCAAATGACAACCTGCCGATCGGAGGGGAAGCAAAGAGCTGGTGACAAATGTGGTTGAAGGAAGCAGAAGCAACAGGAGGGGAGCGGAGGGAACAGGAAGTGTCCCTTCGGGAGAGCAGTGAAAAGGACGGCGGCCGACGGGAGCGAGAGAGCCGAGGAGAGGCGTCTGAAGAGAAACGACAGGAGGTTAAGCCGGCTTGGACGGAGCGGACCAGAGACTCTTGCAAACCCGAGCAAGGAGTTACTGCAACGGGTTCCCTACTTCCAGGGCTCATCTTGAATATCCCCCACCACTTAGGCTTCCCAAAGCACCAACTTTTGTTAGAAACGGTAAGACGACAGCCGACGTCTGTGTGGCATGTGCTGGTTACCCTCCGAGGCCAGCCAAGCTCCGTCCTCCCCTGTCCTGCCCAGTGCCCCTCACACCCCCCCTCCGCTGCCCAGTCCTAGAGCTGCAGGTGTCTCTTCGAGCTGGTCCCAGACCCTCCTGCCTCTGCACATCTGTCGCTGCCTGGCAGTCCCAGCCCTGCTGCAGCTCCAATCCCCTCCTTCCTATGACGCAACCAGAAGCAGGGGTAAGGTGGCAGCGGTTCCTGCTGCCCCTTTTAAGCCCCGACCTAGCCCACAACCCCTGGCATCTGAGACCCCTCCCCTAAGTCACAACGGGCCATGCCAGGGGAGTCTGGATTTCAGTATCTTCCACATGCTGACGCCTCCCAAATCTGAACCTCCAGCCCAAACCTCCTCTGGGCTCTGCTGATGAATATTCGAAAGCCTACTTGTTGTCCCTCTTGGATACTGCAAACCTAGTACATCTCATTCAGAACCTGTGGTTTGGGAACCCCTGCCCCTTCCGAAATCAACGATAAAAAGAAAGCCTCGTCAAAGAGCCTTAGCAAACTCAGAAGGATCAATACTGTATGACTCCAGTCCTTGTGAGGGCCCTGGAGTCATCACATTCACAGACACGGAAAGTAGACCGTGGCACCAGGGGCTGGGGGACAGGGTGGGGAGAGGGCGTTTAATGGGGACAGAATTTCAGTTTTGCGAGATGAAAAGAGTTCTATGAATGGATGGTGGTGGCTGCACATCAGTGTGAATGTACTCAACATCACTGAACTGTACACCTAAAAATGGTTAAAATGGTAAATTTTAGGTCTATCTTACCACTTTAAAAAATTAAGTTAAAAAAAAGACGTAGCAGTTCCCCTTGATTCACCCCTTTTCTCCCGCCATCCAGACTGCTAGCAAGTACCACTGGATGCGCACAACAGCTTGGACTAGATCAAATCTTGCCATCACCCTCGCCAATGATCCAGTTAGCACCCCGGATTTCCTAGCCGAAATGCAGCAAGACCCACCACCCTCACCCCTCTACGATGCATTTTCCACTAAGCAGCAAGAGGATCTTCTTAAGAGTCAGACCAAACCCTCCAGTGTCTTCCTGGTGCTCTGAGAATCAAAGCCAGTGCCTTCCCCGGCCTACAGGGTCCTCAGGACAGAGCCAGGCCCCCCTCTCCTAACCTGTCTCCCGCCACCCATCCCTGCTCACCTGCTGTCAGCCAGACTTGCCCTGTGGTTCCCTTTTTATTCCCTGACAAGTTGTCCATGCCAAGTTCTTCCTGCCTCGGGGCCTTTGCACGTGCCACCGCCCCACCCCACCCCACCTTCCCAACGGTGCTCATCCTTCAGCCCTGAGCTAACATCCTCCACAGGGAGGCCTTCCCTGTCCATCCCATGGTGGAAAGGAACACCCCTCCTGCTAGTCTCTTGCCTGTTTCATTGCAGGCGCTCATTATGATCTGTGGCAACTTTCGTCTGTCCCTGGGATCTGTTTATTGCCAGCCTCCCTATGGAAAGTGAGCTCCATGAGGCCACAGACCTTGTCGGGGCCCAGCTCCTGCAGCAGTGCCTGGCACAGAGAAGCTGTCCAATGAACATTCACTGGGCAAGGTGCCTGGTGCGGCGCTAAGCCATCTGCATGGATCATTCCAGGCAGCCCTGACAACCACATGTGAGTTAGGTACTCTTAAGATTGTGCCCATTTTACAGACGAGGGAACTGAGGGCCTGAGAAGCAAGTCACAAACTCAAGGTCACAGCACATTTGAGGCAGAGCTGGGATTCTAGCAGTCTGATCCTAGAGCCATACGCCCTGATGAGTCACTGTTTTGCTGTGAGTTGCGTTCCTATCCCAGAGGAAAAGATTTGAGAAATACCGAGGGTAGGGGAATGATTGTGGCTTAGTCACCTTGGGGTGTGCATGATGCTCAGCTGTTAGGGCAGATGATGGCATGGGATGTGAAGGCTATGGGGTGGGGAAGGGGATGGCAAACCGGGATGGGGCCAGTGGGGACTGAGAGGCGCTGGGGTACCCACTGGCCATGGCTGCAGAGACCAAAGCGGGCAGAGACTCAGCCGTGAACACAGTTGAAAGTCCTTCGGAGCAAATACTAACTTGAGAAGTCAGGAGACCGGAGGCAGAACGCCAGCACACCCTGCGATCTAAGGGGGCAGGGGAAAGGAGGCAGCCTCCCTTTCATGGATTAAAAGCCGTCAGGAGAGATCGTTTGCAGAAAAGCAAACACTCAGCTCTTAGCCATGAGAAGCTGTGAATACACAGCTCATCGTCAGCCAAATTAAACCAACCGGCCACACGGCGTTTCACCAACAAGACTGGCAAACAGCAGAGCATGGAGGACGTGCAGATGGTGCAGTGCGGGGATGTGAGCATCCTTGTGGCAGTCGAGGGAAATGCTAACAGGACGATGTCTGCAGAGGTCACTTTGGCAAAAAGCTACTCATGTGCAAAACGCTATTCGTTCCTTTTGATCTAAATAGGGATGTTTTTGTGGTACTAGATTTCTTGTCTTCCATAGTTTCTTTTCTTATATTCTGTATTTCTACGATCGTTTCTGATCACCAAGTAATTCACACTTGTAATTAAACATCAAACATCAAAAAATAACATAAAATGGAAGTCTCCTGCAATCTCACCTGTGTTAACCATTTGGTGTGTATTTTTAGAACTTTCTCTCTAGTGTACACCTTTTTTAAAAAGTGCATATAACACACTTGTACGCACACACATATACATGCACACGTTTTTCCCCCTCAAATGGGGCTTCTGGCCCAGACAGAATAACAGGGATAAGACTTCCCTTCAGCCTACAGCCTAAAGCAAAGGGAAAGGGTGCGGGGGAGGACAAAATATATAAAACAAAGGTTATAAGACACTGGACATCAGACAGCAAAGGGCAATGTTACCTGAGAGGTGGGGTCAGAGAGGCAGGCCCTAGGACCACCCAGCTTACTCGGGGGAAAGGCTGCAGGCTTCGGGTGGGGCCTTGGGGGTTGGGAAGGGAGGACAAGGCAAAGCCCAGCAGACCCCCTGAGCAGAGAGAGCGCTCTGGAGATCTGTGAGGTCCTTCGCCCAGCATCAGATTCCTGGTCAGAAGTGCACACGTGGAAACCACCCAAGCTTGGGAAAAAACACCCAGAAGGATTTGAAAATGTACCCAGAGCCGATGAAGGCTGGGAACAGTGCCTTCTCACACCAGCCAGCCACGAAACCCATACCATGTAATTCACAGGCATTGGGTAGGACACTCAAGAGGGTCATGAGGACAGCAAGCTGTCTGAGCACAGGTCATAAAGGCAGAAACTGAGAACAGATCAAATGATACAGTGTTGGTGTCACAACAGACATAGATGGAGGAGACAGAACACAGCCCAGAATTAGACCCACAAATACATACACGGACAACTGATTTTTGACGGACATGCGAAGGAAGTTTTTCCAGTGGAAAAGTGCAGTCTCTTCAACAAACGGTGGTAGAACAACTGGATATTCGTTTGATGAAAAAAAAAAAGAGCTTCAATTAACACTTTGCGTCATTACAAAAATTAACTCTAAAGGGATCAAAGAACAAAACACATAACCTAAAACTATACGACTTATAGAAGAAAACCTTTGTGGCCTTGAGACAAGCAAAGATTTCTTAGATATGACATCAAAAGCATGATCCCAGAGGAAAATGACTGATAAATCGGACTACATCAAATTAAAACCTCCGGCTCTTCAGCAATTAGTGCTGGGGCACCTGGATACCCACATGCAAGAGTGACATTAGACCCCTTTCCTACACAATTCATGAAAATTAACTCAAAATGGACCAAAGACCTAAATGAAGAGCCAAAATTACAAAAGTCTTAGAAGAAAACACAGGAGTGAATCTTAGTGGCCTTGGGTCAGGCAACGGTCTCTCAGGACACCAAAAGCACACGCAACAACAATGCACACCCCCGAGAATGGCTAAAATGACAAAGACTGCGCATGCGAAGCTTTGACAAGCACAGGGAGCACCCGGAACTCGTGGGCTCTGCTGGTGGAAATGTAAAATGGTACCACTGCTTTGGAAAAACGTCTGGCAGTTTCCAGAAAGGTTAAGATACACCTACCATGTGATTCAACCATTCTACTCCCCGGTGTTTGCTCAAGAGAAAGGAAAGCATAGATCCACAGTGAACGCTGTACACACGGGTTCATAGCAGATTTACTGGTGGCAGCTCAGAACTGGAGACAACCCAAATGTCCATCAACAAGTGAATGGATAAACACATCGTGGTCTATCCATGAGGTAGACTATTACTCAGCAACAAACAGACGTGAACTACTAATACATACAACATGGGTGAACCTCAAAATAATTATGCCGAGTGAAAGAAATCAGAAAAAAAAAAAGAGTACATGCTGTATGAGTGTGTATATGTAAAATTCCAGAATATGCAAATTAAACCACAGTGCCGTAAAGCACTTACACATAAAGTGGTTGCCCAGGGAGTGTAGGGTGGGTGCGAGAAGCACACGGAGATATTATAAAGGGGTAATGGATGTGTTCATTATCTGGATCATGGTGATGGTTTCCCCCTGGGTGTATACAGATGTCAAAATGCATCAGATTGTAAGTTTTAAATCTGTGCAGTTAATTGTAGGTCAATTATACTTCCATGAAAGCTGTAAGAGAAATGGGACATATTCTTGGTCTGGAAGTTAGTGGTTTTGACCTAGCACTGTATCAAGGGATATCTTTCCATGTCAGCATCCACAAAGAGTGCTCATCTTTGAAGACCTACATGGTTTCCATCATACTGATACGATTTGATGTGTTTAGTCAGTCTTGTATGGGTGAGCATTTAGGTCATTTCTCCTTTTCTTCCTGTGTAAAAGTTTGCACACTCACAGGAAGATATCTAAAGGACAGATCCCTAAAAATAGAACTGTTCAAAATTTGGCTGATAATGCCCAAACTGTCCTCCAAAATTGCTGTCCCAATTTTATATTCCTAAAATGGGAAAGTCTTTTCCCTACACCCTCACAATACAGGCTATTATCATTCCTCACGGGCAAAAACTGTATTTCTTTGACTATTGGTAAGGTTTAAAAATCTTTTATAAACTGTGATTTTGTGTATTTCTACATTTATGAACTGCCAGCTCACATGTTTGGTCTACCTTTCTATCATTGTTTCTTGTTTCATTCTTGTTTATTCCTAGGAGCTCTTTATATAATTATAATCCTTTGACTATTATACATGTGGTGAATATTACTCCATTTCATTACCTATCAACTTTATTTTTATCTTTAAACTTCCTACATAGTAAAATCTGTCCATGCTTTTTCTTATTTCTTTGTAGTCCTCAAGTGACAGGCCGATGGTGAGTAATTCAGTGAAGCTGCCCCCTTACCCAGAGAGACCAGGTTCCTGTAGTTCTCCAGCATCACATCTCTGTACAGGTCCTTCTGGGCAGGCTCCAACTGCTGCCACTCCTCCTGGGTGAAGTCCACTGTCACATCCCTGAACGTCACTGATTCCTGTAAGAGGAAACCCACAACCACTCACCGCAGGGCCCTGCTCACAGAGGTCTCGAGAAAAGGCCAGAAAAGCCAAGAGGATTTAGGGGAGGCAGACGGGATGTCTCTGGAGTGATTTCAAGAAGGTGCAGAGTTCTGAAGGGACCAACCCCTCAGTGTTCTTGGTGCCTACTTATAGTGGGATGGTCCTCTGACAGAGAAATAAAACAAATATAGGACTGTTTAGAGCAGAAAGTCACACACTTTGGAAACAGAGAAGGAATCAAAGGTATAATGACCATAACCCCATGAATGGACATGTGCATTAGTTGCCCAGTAAAGGCAGAATCCTAGATGGACTCCAGTAGCTCCACACACTGTCCTGAGCCCCTATGGAGCTGCAGGCACTGAGCTAGGTGCTGGGAAACGACACGGAAAGTTCAAGTACTAGCTCCACATGGACGAGGTACATGAACACATACATGACTGATCAGCAATCTGGTCAATACCACCGTGAAGGTACGAACAAAATCCTCCAGACGCCCTGAGCAATGGCAGCTTTAGGGGGTGTCTAGGAAGACTTCAGAAAGGTGACACCGAATGTAGTCTGAGGGGACAATGAATGGTTGGGTCTGTGGGGGGAGTCTGAATCAAGACCTGAGGCTTCAGCGGCAGATTAGGCCATGGGGAACGGTGGAGAGCTCCTGGGGTAGAAGCCTCGGTGCCTTCCCAACAGATGCTGCAAACCCTGTGGATAAAATGAATATTCCATAGCACGGTAGGTAATGATGATGGTGATGACGTCAACCACCACGGTGACAAGACCTATCACTTATTGTGCAGTTGCTGCGGGCTGGGTCCTATTCAAAGTGCTTGCTGTAGGTTGAATTATGCCCACCCCCAAGTCCTATGTGGAAGTCTAGACCTCCAGCACCTCAGAATGGATGTTATTTGGAAACAGGGACACTGCAGATGTAATGACTCAAGATGAAATCATACTGGGGTCGGGTGGGCCCTTAATCCTACATGACTGGCGTCCTCATAAAAAAGAGACATTTAGACACAGACATGCACACAGGGAGAATGCCGTGTGAAGACTGGCGTTGTGCTGCCACAAGCCCAGAACTACCAGAAGCTTGAAAGAAGGCCTGGAACGGCTCCCTCTGTTAGGCCTTCAGAGGCAGCATGGCCCTGCTGACACCTTGACCTTGGGGACGTCGTCCTCCAGAACTGTGAGAAGATAGATTTACACTGTGATCCCCCAGTCCGTGGTACTTTGTTATGGCAGCCTTAGCAAACCAATACATCCATCCTGCTCACTATGATATCCCCAGTGCTTTGTACAATGCCTGGCATCTAGTAGGCACTCAACAAATAGCTCTTGAATGAGTAAATGGATCAATGAATAAGGAGGGCATGAGAATTAAGTTAATCCGTGTTTGCTGCTCAGAACAGTACATACATACAGTAGGTGCTCAATGACCATCAGCTACTGTTACTGCCACCCACAGGTCCTTGGCTCCCTCCAGTGCGCTGAGCACCGCCCCCGCCCCGGACCCTGAACCACGGCTCACCCTCCCTGGGAGGAGACCTCATCTCTTGGCCAGTTCTTTCATTGTCCCCAGTGCCTGCCCAAGTGCCCTGGGCTCACACTGGCCTCCCTGTCTCAGGGGCCACCATCACTCAATGCAGATGCAGCATGCAGCGGTGGCTAAGGGTTTGGACTTGGGAGTCTGGTAGCCTGCAATGAAATCCTGGCTCTGTCCCTCTTATGCTGTGTTTCCTTGGGCTACTGTCTCAACCTTTCTGAGCCTCATCTGTTCAATGGGCTTCATAACAACAATGTCCCCCTCCGTGGTTGTCAGGGGTGTTAAGTGAGGAATACATATATGCTTCCAGCACAGTGTCCCATACAGCTAGAGTAAGCTCTTGATGAATGCCAACTTTTGCTAATCCTCATTTAATTTTGATGTTTCATATATATCTTATATACTTTTTATTATTAATAATAGTTATTATTATATGATATTATTTGATTCTTTGACCTTTGACCAGTCCTGCTAATAATTTCTTCTTTTAAAAAAACCTACTTTATTGAGGTATGGTTGCCATACAAAAAGCTGTGAATATTAATACCATTTGATAAGTTTGGAAAGTATACACCCATGTAATCACCACCACAATCTTAAACTTATCCATCACTTCCACAAGTTTCCTCCTGCCCCCTTTTAAAATTTATTTTAATTTTTTATATAATTATTTAATTTTTTATTAAATTAATATTTTATATAAATATAAAATATAATTATTTAATTTTTTATATAATAATTCTTTCAGAAAGTCTTGCCTAAGCACATTCCATCTCAACTTGCTCAATAAGTAAACTATTTGCTGAGCATGTCCCATACACCAAGCCTGGCTGGGGGTACACAAAAATACACCAAAACCACAATGGATGGTCTTAGAAGTCTTGGAGCCTACACCTTACCGCAAAGGATGCTGGGAGGGCAGACAGCAAGGGGTGGAGGAGACCTCCCCTAGAAGTGAAGCTTAACACCAAAGGCACCCAAGCCCTCAGAGTCCTCCTATATAATGTAGGTAAAAGAAGAAATCGAAACAACCACCACAGATAAGTTAAAAATGAAGACATTATGGTGCAGCTGCTTTGGAAAAGAGGCCGACAGTTCCTTCAATGGTTAAACACAGCAACCTCACTCCTGGGTATGTACCCAAGAGAAATGAGGACGTGGGTTCAAACAAACAAAAAAAAACTTGTAATGTTCACTGCAGCATTACTAACAACAACCAGAAAGTGGCAACAACCCAAATGTCCATCAGCTGATGAATGAGTGAATAAACATGCTCTCTCCACGCCGTGGAATATTACTCGGCCCTGAAAAGGAACGAAGCATTCGCACGTGCTACCACATGAAGGAACCTCAAAATCATCATGCTGAGAGGCAGATACAAAAGATCACACAGTGTGTGATTTCATTTACATGAAACGTCCCAAATACGAAAATTCGCAGAGGAAGAAAGTAGATTAGTGGTTGCCAGGGGCAGGGGACCAATGTGGGAAATGGGAACAAGTGTTAACGGGCACACATTTCCTGTTTGCCTTATGAAAATGTTCTAGAACTGACTGTGGTCACTGCCGCACAATTCTGTGATTAGACCATAAACCAATGAACTGTATATGGTGTGGTAGGCAGAGTGCGTCCCAAAACAGGGGTTACATAAACGAAGACATGACAAACCGAAAGTCACAGACAAGTAAACTGACACGTTCATACAGCAAATTAAATTTCATGTAGATACAAAAGATTCAAAAGTTGCGGTTATTATCCAAATGATAAATGGAAAAAAGGAAGAAAATACAGGTCATGTATGACCTGCGAACAGAGAGACCTTTAAAGTCAACGATGTCACCACAGAAGGAGAGGCAGATTTGGTTTTAAAGATCTGAAATGCTTTTGTAATTTAAAAATATAGAATAAATGAAGAAACAAAGAGCGAGCCTGGGAAGAATATTTGCCACGACTACGTATACACATACACACATACATACACACACACACACACACACACACACACACACACACACTTAAAATTTCAAGAATACTGAGAGTCCTATAGACTGGTAAAGCACAAGAGAGATAATCTACCCGCCTGCAGAAGTGGCTAACAAACATTTCCTGAAAATAAACCCTCACCCACAATACAGACAATGCTACTCAAGCTCACCCGTCATGCTCAAGGTCAATGCCATGTGTCATTTATATCCCACGTTCAGAAGAAATTCTGACAACAGCCCACGGAAACCTCTCCTCCAGCCTGGCAGGAACACAGACAACTGCCACCATCAGTGAGAAAAGCGCTAGGAGCCTCAGGGAAGGCCTCAGAAACATCCAACCCGGGATTCCTCCTCAAGGAAGCACACCTAAGAAATCACACGAAATGCACAGAAAGACTTATGTGCCAGCCGTGTCCCTCCTAACATTGTTCGTAACCACGAGTAACTGGAAACCAGTAAACATCCCACAACAAGGGAACCACAAAGGAAGCCAGCTACAGCTCTTAGCTGACCTTCTTACATAGCCATTAAAATGGATGTTACAGGGAGCTTTTAACTACGAGGAGAAATGCTTAGGATTAAATCTTCAACAAAAAAAACAGGGTATAAAAACTGCTTAGCCAGGGTGATTCTCATTTTTGCAAAACATGTATCCAGGGAAAGAAAGACACCCAAACATTCAAGAGTGGTTATCTACTGTGCAAGGTCGCAGGTCAGTCCCATTCTCTCCGCTGTGTTCTTCTGGACTTCTCTAAGCTCTTTATAATGATTATGCATTTCCTTACCTACCAGGAATTTTCTTTTACTTTTATGATAGACTATTGACAGCATCAAAAAATTTTTTTAAAAAGTCAGACTCATCGGATGACTATGCAGCCAAATAAGCGATGTTTGCAAAGTTTATGAAGTTTCAAAATAAGGGAAATCCTTATCAATTAAAGTTAGAATGGGGGGGAATCTCAATATTAAAATGGCAGAGCCAATACTTGGTCAGTTTTTTAAAATGCTAATCAGAGAAGAAAGAAAATAAATGAATACACAAATATCCATATGGTTTATCTACGGGGAAAGGGACTATGGGTGAATTATATTGTTTTACCTACAGTTTACTGGGCTTTCCCAGTTTTCTAGAAGGAATATTTACATGTAATTTCTTTATTATGAAATATTTCTGGCATAAAAGGAAATTTAGAGAAAAACACAACAAACCACCATACACGTGCCACCCACTAAAGCATAAAACCTCCTAGCGAGAGCCGCGGACGCCCGGATGCCCCACCCCGTGGTGCCCTCGTCCCTCTCCCCAGAGGTAACCGCTGTCCGAAGTGTGCACGCGGGCCTTGCTCCAGCCTGTGTTCTGCACGTTCACCACGCGTGTGGGTGTTCGTAAGTGACATTCACGTGTCTGGGACAGCATGCTGCCCAGGCCCCTCTGCAGGGGCCTTTCTCACACTTGATGTGATGTGTTTAAACCACCACTTCCCAGGTGCCCATTTGTCTCCTGAAAGCGCCGGGGACAGAGCCAGTCCCTCCCAAGCTGCCCTGTCCCCCTTGGCTGACCGAAGCCAGTGGCAGGGGCAGGCCAGGGGCTGCCAAGCCCGGAAAGGGCAGAGCAGAGGAGAGCAGCACCCACGAACGTGACCCGCCCTCCTCAGGGCAGACACAGGCCCCTGGAGACAGCCCAGGAGGTGAGCTCCGCAGGGGGCCTGGGAGTCAGAGGGTCATCCCTGGGCAGGAGTCCTGCCCCTTGGGCTTGAGCCTCTGGAATGGAGTGTGAGGGGGCAACATGACTTACCAGGGCCTCATCAGTCAGCAGCTGGGTGGCCATCCCTCCGGTGCCCAGGGTGACGGGAACGGGCAGACTACGGCTGGGAGAGAAAGAGGGGTCACAGTGAGCGACCAGGCCTGGGCCTGCTTCACACAGCAGACAGGACAGACAGACCCATAGCCACTAGGGGACAGGCAAGGAGGGATGCGCACACACACGTTAGTAACAAACACTAAGCACGACTCCTCTGTGCAAGGCCCTGGGTGGACACCTCTCCTTTAATCCTCTTAATGCCCCACAAAACAAGTCCGGCTTCCAGCCACCCCATTTCACAGATGAGAAAACCGAGGCCCAAGGGATAAGCCACTGACCCAGGATTACACACAGCTGGGAATGGAGTGGGGCAGAGTATGTCCAGGTCTAGGTGCTTGCTGCCTCTCAAGTGCACAACCGGACACCCTCACACCCGCACATCCGTTCCCACAGTCTGCTGGGAGCAACAGAACCCTCCGCCTTCTCCCTGCTCGGACCCCCTCCCAGGTCTGAGAGCTGGTCTGAGGCCCCAGTCCCCACCCCTGCAGGCGATCCCCCACATCTCACAGGGGTAACCTTGGGGTTCAGCTAACTGGCACGCAGAAGGAACCTGGGGCCTTCTAGCACACAGTAAGAGCTCAGCACACAGCAGCTGTTACTACTGTTGTTGGCCGTGTATGTTCCGAAGAGTGGGGTGCAGTCAGCTCTGTCCTACAGGGTCTCCTGTCTTACAGCAGTGCCCCGCTCCTATTTATGGCAGTCACACAGAATGCCCTTCTAAACTAAGTTGATTTAGGGGCGCCTGGGTGGCGCAGCTGGTAGAGCGTACGACGCTTGGTCTTGGCTCAGGCCGTGATCTCGGGGATCCTGGGATCGAGCCCCACGCCCGGCTCCGCACTTGGCGTGGAGTCTGCTTAAGACACTATTGCCCTCTCCCTCGGCCCCTCCCACTTGTGCTTGCACTCTCTCTCTGAAATAAATAAAATCTTTAAAAAAAAATAAAAACAAACTAAGTTGATTTAAGTAAAATAAATAAATAATTTTAAAAATCAGTGCGTCAAAACAAACAAAAATCAGTCAATTTAAATAAAAGACAAAGTAAAACACTGAACAGGCGGCATAGACTAGCACAGATTCTTAAGAGTTTAGGACATGCTAGTTCAGTCCTGGCTCCATGGTGACCTGTCAGGACTTGCATGCCTCCCATGATGAGGAGCTCACTACCTGTGTCACCAACACCTCTGGCTGGAAACAAGTTTTCCTTCTGCTATAAGTCAAAATATGCCTCCTTAAACCTCCCTCAGGATCACCTGTAAAAATACAGTCCTCTCCTATACAAAAGCCCTTCAGCTACTGTGCCATTTCTCAAAGTACCAGAAATCACTAGGAATGCTTATTATTCAGAATATACATCCCTAGGTCCCTGCCCAGACCTGCTGGATCAAACCATCCGGGATGGGGACTGAGAATCATTAATTTCCAAATGAGTTTTTTTTTAAGATTTTATTTATTTATTTGACAGAGAGACACAGCAAGAGAGGGAACACAAGCAGGGGGAGTGGGAGAGGAAAAGCAGGCTTCCCAGGGAGTAGGGAGCTCGATGCGGGGCTCGATCCCAGGACCCTGGGATCATGACCTGAGCCGAAGGCAGACGCTTAATGACTGAGCCATCCAGGCGCCCCTCCAAATGAGTTTCTTAAAGTGTAAGAACCATGAAGACAAAGAAAGTTCTTTTTGAGGCCAAAGGGCCCCCCACTTTTACAAGCAAAAAGTTGCGATTTTAACTCACACATAAAGGACAGGTGGGCAGAAGCCTTTAGAACAGTTCTCCACTAGGGGGTGATTTTGGCCCCAGGAGACACTTGACAACGTCTGGAGACATTAGGAGTTGCCACAGCTTGGGGGAGCGTGCTGCTATGGGCATTTGGTGGGCAGAGACCAAGCATACTGCTCAATATCCTACGCTGCACAAGACAGCCCCCACAGCAAAGACTGCCAATAGCGTGGAGGCTAAGAGGCCCCAGTGTTGTTCGCAAACGCGTGGGCTGGGGTCTCTTACCACTTCCTGTCCACAGACTTCACAGCACCACGTCTGGCCTGCAACAAGCCCTCAATAAAAATGTCCTCCAGCTTAAAACCCTCCTACGGCTTCCCTCAGCATTAGAAATCATCCACAGTCTTCCCAGCGGCCCATGTGGCCCTTACGGTCTGCCCCTGCTGGCCATCCCCCTTCCACTCTGCTGTCCCCTCCAACACTTGGCCCCAGGCACACTGGCCTTCACATCTGCTGTTCCCTTTTCAGGGATGCTCTTCCCATGGCTAGCTCCATCTTCCAGTCAGCTTAAGAGGCACCTCCTTGGAGAAGTAAGTCCCCACCCCCAAGCCCCTGAGCTCAAGTGGCAACCCCCACCCCTTCCACCATCTCCCTATAGCACACATGATCATCAACAACGGTCTTTTTAAAGTGGTGTTCTCAAGTTCCTCATCTGTCTTCCCTCCTCCAGAATGCAACCCCCCAGGAAGCAGAGATGATCATTTCTGCACAGCGTCTCTGGCATCTTGGACAATGTGTGGTACACAGGAGGCACCCAAACACAGAGGGAATGAATAGATGAGCAAACTTCTAGTGTTGGCAAAGACACAAGAAATGGGCCCTCTCACACACAGCTGAAGGAATGGGAGTCTCTCACCTTTCCAGAAAGAGAGCTGGCAATATACGAACCCCATAACCCAGAAACCCTGTCTGAGACTCTGCCCATAGCAATAAAAGCTCTGCATAAAAGGTTATCACATAGAAAAAAGACATTTATCGTAACACAATTCCTAGAGGCAAAAGGCCAACCAACCAACAAAAAGTCCTGGAAACAAAATAAGTACCCATCAGTAAGGGAGAGGCCGTATTATGAAGGATCAGGTCATCTCTACAAAGGAGGAGTTAGTTCTGCATCTACTCACATCTGTAAAGTCACTAAGTGAGAAACACAAGTTAGACGAGAGTTTTATACCTAACTTTAACCTCTCTGAGTAAAGACAAATCAGCACACGGTGGGGGGTGTTTCTGTGCAGCATTTCTGAGCCTGGGGAAGGCCATGGAATGATGGACACCAGGTGGTGCTTTGAGGGGAACAAAGTGGGAATGAGAAGGAGGCGTTATTCATTGTCTTCCTTCGTATTCTTTTGTTTCCCTGGATGCAATAATTTCTATTACTGTCATAATGTTTGAAAAAAGATTTAACTTTTTCAGTGTTACTCGTGCTGGACTGGCAGCCTCTGACTCCTATTCCTGGACTGTGAGGTGAACAACACTGGCTCCTTTGGCTGGACGTGGACAGAACCAGAGCCAGCTCACCCACGAGGCCCGGTGAGCCAAGGACCCCTAATATCAAAAAAGGTGAATGTAATCCAACCCAGATTACACGTGTCCTTATAGCAGTGGAATCACAAACTGTAATTTAAAAAAAAAAAAATTTTTTTAAAGAGGCCCATGAACTCCCAGCGGCCCTGTAAAGTGACACGTGCGCAGGGCTGGTGACTGTTGAACCCAGTGTGGCCCGAGATCTGTGCTGCTGCAAAGCCAAGTGGCTCCCTCCTTCCTCCTCTTCCTCTGAGCTTTCTGGTATTTCCTTCCTTCCATTGTTTCTAGGGGAGAATCCCAAGGGAAAAGTCCTGGAACTTTGTCTCAGATGAGTTGAAAGGAAAAAAGAATTTCCCCTTTGCCTGGTAGCTAAGCGCGGGGGCTCCGGAACCCGATGCCTGGGTGTAGAGCTGGGTGACTTAGGCTCTGAGCTCAGTGTCCCCATCCGTAATACGAGGGTGATAAGGGCTTCCCTCCTCACAGTTCCTGCAAGGCCTCTAAACGAGGCAGTCCCAGCAAAGTGCCCGGAACAGCACTCTGAGTGCCCAGCGCGCAGTCCCTGAGCCAATAAACCCCTGGTCAGGACGGGGTAGGGGTCAGGACTCCCCTCACCAAGGCCCTGTGAGAGGAGGCAGGAAAGAAGGCGCACACCCCCAGCCCCAAATGCTGTCGCCCACACACTTCCTGGCCCTCAGGCTCCCAGTCCCTCCAGGGCCTTCTATGGCCAGACAAGTCTGAGCGCCTGGGAGGAGCTGGGGACTTTGGGAGGCGCACAGCCAGAGGCACTCACACCCACCCAGCAGCGGCCAAAGACCGAGACCCCGGTGGACACGCTGACAGGGCTGGGCCTCAGGGAGACACCCTCCCTCCCAGAGACACAGATCCAGAGGCCAGGAGCGGACACAGGTGCGCCCGGGGCGGCCCCTCCGAGACGCGCCGGCCAAGCTACTAAAGGCAGACGCGCGCACACACGCGCACAGGCCAGGAGCGGACCCAGGTGCGCACCCTACTAAAGGCAGACGCGCGCACACACGTGCACAGGCCAGGCGCGGACACAGGTGCGCACCCGGACGCACCGCACAGGCAGGCGCGCAGGGGGCCGCCCCCGCTCGCTCTGACTTACACGCGGGCACGACCGCAGGGCCAGCGCACACGCGGTCGGGCACCCAGATCCGCCTCCTTCCCGACCAGCGCCCGCTCTCCGCAGCCCTCCAGCCCTCCCCGGTCCCTCCCCGCCCGCAGTCCGCACGCCCCCTCCCCCGGGCGAGGGTCGGTGCGCGCAGGGGCAGCAGAGTGAGGGGGAGGGGGGGAGGGGGGAGGGGCCCCGCCCCTCCTCCCCCTCTCCTCCCGCCCCGCCCCGCCCCGCCCGCAGCCGGACTCACCCGCGCTGCTCCGCCAGGACAATGACCCGCGCCCGCTGGGCCCGCCCGGCCGCACTGCGCCTGCGCAGCCGAACGGACTACACTACCCAGAGGCCCGCGCGCCGCGCCTCCGTTCGGGCCTCCCGCCGAGCGGAGCCGAGCGGAGCCGAGCTCACCCGAGGCCCGATCGCGCCCTTCCATCTCCCGAAGGTCCCAGCCGCACCGCTACCAAGGAGGCGGGGTGTGTGTGGGGAGGAGTGAGGGAGAGGGCGGGGCGAGAGCGAGGCGGGGAGAGGGAGGAGCGAGGCGGGGAGAGGGAGGAGCGGGGGGGGAGAGGGAGGGGGGAGGGAAGAGGGAGGGGGAGAGGGAGGAGCGGGGGGGAGAGGGAGGAGCGGGGGGGAGAGGGAGGAGCGGAGGGGAGAGGGAGGGGGAGAGGGAGGGGGGAGAGGGAGGGGGGAGAGGGAGGGGGAGGGAAGAGGGAGGGGGAGAGGAAGGAGCGGAGGGGGGAGAGGGAGGAGCGGAGGGGAGAGGGCGGAGAGGGAGGAGCGGCGGGGGAGAGGGAGAAGCGGAGGGGAGAGGGAGGGGGAGAGGGAGGAGGGAGAGGGAGGAGCGGAGGGGAGAGGGAGGGCGGAGAGGGAGGAGGGAGAGAGAGGCGCGCGAAGGGCCAGGGAGGGGAAGGGAGAGAGGGGAGGCCTGGGAACGAGGGGAAGGGAGGGGGAGGGGAGAAGAAGGAACAGGGAGGGAGGAGAAAACCAAGTAGCGTTGAGGAGGGAAGACGGGCGAGGAAGAGAGGGGGCAGGAAAGAAGTTGGGAGGGAAAATCCCAGAAAAGGGGGGGTCGTGGGTAGAGGCAGAGAAACTCCCCTGGCGTCCTGCAGCCTAAGGACCACACTGAGGGACAATGCCGGAGAGCCTTCTCGAACCTGATGTTCACGCCGAGTTGCCCTCATGCACAGAAGCAATTGACCATAGTAAGAAAAAACACTGACGCTTCTTACTGTTTCCAGTGTGCCGGCTCCTGGACTTGGCATTTTATGATTTATGAACTCAACTGAATCCTCCCAGCCAAGCTACTTGCCACCTAAGGAGAGCGCTGCAGACAGGAGAGGTCACACAGGAGCAAAGTGGGGTTGCTGGGGGAGGACCCAGGTCTCCTGGCTGGGAGCCTCTTACACCATAAACCTGGAATCCAGGTACAAAAGCGCTTGCTGAATGAATGACCACAGAAATACAAAAATCAGCTAGATAATCTTGGGTGGTGACTCATGATTTCTTAACTGGATATTTTATTTTGAGATAAACGTAGATTCACATGCAGTTGCAAAAAATAAATTGGAAACCATACAGAAAGATCCCCCGTATCCTTCATCTGGTTGCGTCCCCAACAGTGACGTCTTGGAATATCGGAACGAGGCTGTTGATGTAGACGTTGCCAAGATACAGAATATTTCCATCACCACTAGGTTCCTCCACGTGGCTCTTTCATAACCACACACCCATTTTTCCTCCAGACCTCATCCTTCCGTAACCCCATCGATAATTTGTCCTCTGCATCCATAATTTTGTTTTCAAAAATGTTATGCAATAGGCTTCTTATTTCCCATTCAGCATAATTCTCGAGATTTATCCAAGTTGTTATACGTATCAGTTTATTACTTTATTGCCAAATTCTATCTCATGGTATTGACACACCACAATTTGGGTATCACATCTGGGATGTTTCCACTTTGGGGCTATTCCAGGTATTTTTTGTGTTTGTTTTTTTTTCTCTCTTTTCACTGTGGTAAAATCACATATATTTTGGATATTAACCCTTATCAGATATTTGGTTTGCAAATATTCTCCCATTCCATAGACTGCCCTTTCACTGTTGTTTCCTTATGACAGGTTTTGTGTGAACATAAATCTCTATTTCTCTGTGATAAATGCCCAGGGATCCAATTTCTAGGTCATACGGTATTTGTATTTTTAGTTTTTTCTTATTTAAACAAACTGCCACACTGTTTCCCAAAATAACTGTGCCATCTTACACCCCTACCAGCAATTTACGAGATAAGAAGAGGTTAGGGCACAGCACAGAGGGATGACCACATGAAGACAGAGAGAGAAGGTGGCCATCTACAAGCCAAGGAGAGAAGCCTCAGAAGAAACCTACCCTACCCACACCTCAATTTTATAGAACTGTAAGAAAACATTTCTGTACTTAAGTCACCCAGTCTGTGGCATTTCATTATGACAGCCCTCCCAAACTAAGGCACCTAGGCAGGTGGGGCTAGAGGCTCTTCCAGAGCTGACCAAGCCCTAAGGGGTCTTAAGTTCCTCTTCTGGGCACAGTCACCATCCCGACCTCACCCAAAGGCTAAGAGCTGGGGGCTAACACTCTCTGCCCTTCCTCTTCCCTGAAGGAGAAGCTCTGGCAACCAGATGGTACCAAGGCAGGTACCTGGTTCCTTCAATGCAGAAATACCACTGCTGCTGCTGTCTTTGTGTGTGTGTGAAGGGTAAATGGACCCAGGAGAGGGGAGCCTGGGAGGAACTGTGGGGGCTGCAGCCTGAGCCTCTGTTTCTTCCAGAGCCCCTGGATCAGGATCCATACCAGCCAGCAGGTGGGATTTTGGTGATGCTCAGGCAGGTCTGTGGGTCCAGGTGCCCTGCACCTCTGACCATCCCTTAGGATGTCTTATGCACTCCTAACTCATGAGTACTGGTTCCATGATGGGGTTCATTTTTATTTGAATAATCCACAAATGACCTAGCCCAAAAAATGCAGGAGGAGATCAGAGTCAATTTGTCTGCTTGGGGATGCCCTGAGCATCAGAGATGCCAGATAGGGGTCATCCTTCTTTCAGGTAGAGAGAGAGAGAGGACCTACTGTCAGACAGCATGACCAATATTACAGGCTCTCAGTGCACACGCCACCAGGTGTGGAGTTGGTTTTCAGGAGGACACAAGGATGGGGTGTGGCCCCCTCTACTCCATGAGCTGGGCCGGCATCCCATTCATGAGGACTCTGCCCTCATGACCTAGTCACCTTCCAAAGACCCCACCGGCATCATATACACTTTGGACTTAGCATTCCTCTTTCTCTTTAAACTGCCATAATCCAGGATCCTGACCTCTACTCATTTCAGGTGACTACAAATAATAATTTACTTCTATGTTTACCCAGTGCACACCATGAGCTCTTTCTTAGGCTAGAAAAGAACGGGAGTCTTACTTGCTCCATCTCACCTAAAAACCAATCCCTAATACCTCAAATTTTCCAAAGATTCTACAGCCTATCACCTAATCTTCATATCAAACTCTGTATTGGTTAAGCTTCTTTAACTGCAAGCAAATGAGCAAAGTCGGTAAAAAATGAAGTACTGGAAGAATAGCAGGTAGTTCGAAGAAGTACAGCCTTAGAAAGCACAAAAACTAGAGTGACCCCAAAGATCTCAGCCATGAGAACACCAGTGTCATCGCTTTAGGGAGCTGCCATTGGATGATACAGACCCAACTGCCTCTCAAACTCCAGAGAGAATCTGATTAGCCAAGACCATCAAAGCCATATGGTACAGTATGTCAGTTGCTCAAAGGAAAAGAAGAGATGGTGTACTCAAAAAAGGAGGAGGCATGGAAAAGAGGGCAGAGAAAAACAGAAAAATACATATTTTAACTTTTATGTTTGATATTACAACTATGAGTTTATATTAGAACACAGATCTGAAAATGGTTTTCATTTAGTATAATACAACTATCCTTCTATGGCTATATACACATTTATACTTCTTTTTTCAACAGCTGCATGTAATTCTATTGAATGCATATACCATAATTAACTTACCCATTTGCCCAATACCCTAATAGTTTCTAATAGAGTTCACCATTAAAAATAATTTTTGCCATTATACATTTACCTACCTTTGTACACTTTGGTTTTTGAGGAATAATGATTCAAACGGTATATACGCACATAAATTTATATAACCGACGGTGGAATTGTCTTGTTTTTGACACAGTCACTAGATATAATCCCTTTTCTATGATTTAAAAATCATTGGGGAAAAAAGTAGATTAACATCACTTTATTTTGCATTTCCTTGATTACTAGTGATACTGGATCATTTCCATTAGCTGCTTTTTCATCTTCTTTGAACTGGCCATTAGCTTTGTCCGTTTTTTTCTACTGAATTCCCGGTGTTACTATTTATTTGTAATAATGCTTTGAATATCAGGAATTATTATCCTTTGTTATATTGGTTTGCAAACATTTTCTTTCAATCTCATATTTGTATATTTGACTTTGATATTTTCCACACATAAATGTTATCTTAACGTCAGCTCCAGGGTTATGTGTAATACTTAAGAAGGTCTGCCTCAAAATTATATTGTTTTTCTTGTATTTTAATACTGTACTTAGATCTTTGATCTTTCAGAGCTTCATTAGTGTACAAGGTATACTCCTGTCTTTCCATAGAGCTAATTGTCCCAACACCACTTGATTAATCCATCTTCCCCCCACCGCAATGAAAAATCCTTTTTATCACAAATAAAGGGAGTCTAATAGGACCACCCATCCCCTAGTCTCTATCCCAAAGTAAAGAGAGCCCCAAAGCTCCGTTTTCTAGCACTCATGCCCTCTGGATAAGAGATCCCCTCACATGGCCTACTATGCTGCCACAGGTAACAGTCAAAAGAGAGAACCTAAAAGCACTGTGTGCTCCAAGTAAGACTACTCCTCCAGGGGTGGGGGTATTCTTTTTTAGGTAATGAAATGTGGTAACGGTTGCACAAATCTGAACATACTAAGTCTCTGAATTGTATATTTTAAATGGGTGGATTGTATGGTATGTGAATTATATCTCAGTAAGGCTGTTACAAACAAACAAACAAACAAAAAACCCTCCACCAGACCCAAAATCACTATTGATAAAGAGTGAAGAGAACGCTCATGATCCTTTTTAAACACTCAATTCTCTCTTCCTGCAACACTGAAAGCATAATTATCTACCTTAGGACTAAATGACTATTCTCATTATGCCCACTCTATCTGACAGTTCCCTGCTTCTAATGCCCATATGTTCTGGGAATAGTAAGGCACTTCTTGCCATCACTCCCTAGCTCCTTCTTTCAGTGATTTCTCATCATGGTACATATTGCATACTTATCACATAGTATGTATTTCGACTTTGTCTTCTCCCACCAGGTCTGTAGGGGCAAAAACTTGCATATTTTGCACTCTGCTGTATCCCCGGCACCTAAAAACACGGCCTGGCACATTAGTAAATGCTCAGTTAATGTTAAGTGAGTGAGTACTACATTCCTTACTATAGCACAATTCTATATTCTATAGATGGTCAGAATCAGCTCATCAACTTAAATATATATTGGGATTTTTACTGGACTATCAATAAATTTACATATTTAACACAGGGAGAAATATCTTTGCCAGACTCTTTCTATACAAAGACAGGTCTAGCTTTCCATTTAGTGTACTTTTTAATATTTAAAAAGTAAGTTTAAGTTTTAAGATCTACATTCATAAGCTAACTGTAGGATATGTTTTTGTTTTGGTACCAGTCTTGTCAGTTTCACAGAGTAAGATGGGCAGCTTTACTGTATTTATTTTATGCTCTAGAAGAATTCAAACATCACAGGAATTGTCTGTGCTTTTCTACAGGTCAAAGTGTTAAACTACCTTCTTCTGTTTATTTCATGGCTATTTATCAAGTTTTCTAGCTTGCTGACTTTAGTTTGTTCTTAATATCTGCCTAATCCTACATTCTACCAAATGCCTTTGTTCCAACTGGCCTATTCTAAGTGCCAGGCAAAGTGAGAGTCCCTCATCAGCAATGCTACAAGTCCTTGTATTTAGTCATACAGAGGGAGTGGTAAGCCAACATGTGACCTTGTTCATCATAGAATCTTTCAATTCTGAATGTGTCCATTTTTCTACCTCCTGGGAAAGCAGAGAGTTCTTTGTCTTCTCTAAAATGTATAGGTTTCTTAGTCTTAACCTACTAGATTTTACATGCAGCTGAACATGACAGCAAGGAAATCTTTACCTTAATGGCACTAATTATATGTCAAGGGTTGTGTGCTAAGCCCTTTAAATGGATGATCTAACATATTCTTAAAGATGTTTTAAATGGGAAAGTAAAATAGATTTTTATTTTTAAAAGATTAAGCTGGCTACAGTGTTAAAAATGCACTTGAGGGGAAGAGCAAGAGGGATAATGGTTGTAACATTATGGTAAAAATAAAAATGAGACGGGTTCATCTTGGACTATGATGATGGGACATAGACTGGAAAAAAGTGGACAGATCCTAGAGGCATTTAGAAGATTGAATCTAGAGAACTTGGTGGAATGGGGGTGAGGAGGAGGGAATAATTGAGGATGACTCTCCAGTATGAATTCGCTGATGATGAGCAAGATGTACACTCTGCCTGAAGGCTTTCCCACATTCTTTACATTCATAGGGCCTTTCTCCAGTATGAATTCTCTTATGAAGTGTAAGATGGGCAATCTGGCTGAAGGCTTTGCTACATTCCTTACACTCATAAGGTTTTTCTCCTGTATGAATTCTTTGATGTAGAGTAAGGGATTTACGATGGCTAAAGGCTTTCCCACAAACATTACATTCATAAGGTTTCTCGCCTGTATGACATCTCTGGTGACAAATCAGGGATGCTCTCTGTCTGAATGCCTTTCCACATTCAAGACACACATATGGTCTTTTGCCAGTGTGGAGTCTCTGATGTTGAACAAGATAGGAACCATCACTAAAGGCCTTCCCACATTCAATACATTCATAAGGCTTCTCACCAGTATGAACTCTCTGGTGTTGAACAAGGTGTGCAATTTGACTGAAGGCCTTACCACATTCCTTACATTCATAAGGTTTCTCTCCAGTGTGTATTTTCTGATGTTGTGCAAGGTGTGCATTTTGGCTGAAAGTTTTGCTGCATTCCTTACATTCATAAGGTTTCTCTCCAGTATGAATTCTCTGATGATGAGCAAGGTGTGTGCTCTGCCGAAACGCTTTCCCACATTCTTTACATTCATAGGGTTTCTCTCCAGTATGAACTCTTTGATGAAGAGTAAGTGAGCCACGATGGCTAAAGGCTTTCTCACAGATATTACACTCATAAGGTTTCTCTCCTGTATGAATTCTCTGATGTACAGTCAGGGACGAGCCATGGCTAAAAGCCTTCCCACACACATTACATTTGTAAGGTCTCTCTCCAGTATGAATTCTCTTATGCTGAATAAGGCCTATGTGATCAGTGAAAGCCTTCCCACAATCAATACAATCAAACGGTTTCTCTCCAGTATGATAATACCTCCGATGACGTATAAGAGAAGCATTCTGCCTGAAAGCTTTCCCACAGTCAATACATTCATATGGTCTTTTTCCAGTGTGAATCCTTCGATGATGAGCTAGGGATGAACAATCACTAAAAGCCTTCCCACATTCAATACATTCATAAGGTTTCTCTCCGGTATGAACTCTCTGATGTTGAGCAAGATGTGCAAGCTGGCTGAAGGCTTTATTACACTGCTTACATTGATAAGGTTTTTCTCCAGTATGAACTCTCTGATGTTGAATAAGATGAGCATTCTGACTGAAGGCTTTCCCACATTCAGTACATTCAAACGGTTTTTCTCCGGTATGTATTCTCTGATGTTGAGCAAGGTGGGCACTCTGGCTAAAGGCTTTCCCACATTCAATACATTCATAGGGTTTCTCTCCGGTATGAATTCTTTGATGAAGAGTAAGGGTTGAGATTTTGCTGAAAGTTTTCTCACAGTCATTACATTTCAAAAGTTTCTTTTCTCCATAGACTTCCTTGTGCTTTTTAACAAATGAATGTGTTTTTAAACTTTTCTTATCTGTGTCAAAATTATATATTCCCTCTTCGATGGGAAATACCTGCTTTAGATAAGATAATCTTTTCAGATGAAAAACTGTCCCAGATTTGTTAAAGCGGTCTCTCTTCTCAATAAGGCTGTCTATATGAGTGACTGTCTCTTGACTAAAATGTGTCTTCTGACTTATCAGCTCCCTTGTAAACAGGTCTTCACATTTCCAGTTTACCCCTAATGTGGAACATTTAAGGTCACAGCTTGGAAGACTTTCCATTATCATTGCCTGGGATAATTTTTCTTCATAAATGCCCTGGTTTGGAGATAATTCCTTGGTCATCCAAATATATTCCAAATCTGAAAGATATTAAGAAAGCAAATGTCTCCTTTACTTAAGGCTAGAAGAATGGAAACTTCCAAAGTGAAACCATGTGAATCAGTTACTGAAGACCACAGAAGTCTTTGACAATTGTTATATTAAGTTAGGCAATGCAACCATCTTTGCATTTTTGGAATAAACCCTCCTGGCCTCTGGTGTATTATTTCAATATGACTTTTTATTTAAAGTTATGTATCAATATTCATAATTGAGATTTGTCTGTATCTTCCTTTTTTGATGCTATTTCAGTAAGATTTTGGCATCAAGTGTTATGTTGTCTTCATAAACACAACTTTTTAAAGTTCTCTTTTTTATTTTGTCATGGAACATTTTAAACAATATTGATGATATTTTTCCTTATGGGTTTTACAGAATTTATTTGTGAAACTATTCAGCGTTGTTGCTTCTGTTCTTGGGGGAGGCAGTTCTAAGATAACTTTCTACATTTCTTCAATGGTAACCAGTCTGTTTAAATTTTCTATCTCTTCTGGTGTCAGTTGTGGTAATTTATATTCTCCTAAAACATTACCCATCTCATCTAGGTTTTCAAATTATTTACAGAAAATTGAGGAAAATAGATTCATATTCTTTTTTTATGTATAAGTCTTTTAAATACTTATGCATCAATGGTTACTATTATTTTTGTTTTCTCTCATTTGTTTATATATTTGACAGTTTATATATTTTATTGGTTTTCTAAAGAAGCACCAATTTGATTTTCATTAAATCTACTATTTTCTAGTTCATTTATTCCTATTTTTATCTCCAGCAGTGTAAGTCACTATACATAACTTATTTTAGTTTTCCTTAGACTCTTTTTGTTCTTTTTCTAATATCTTGAGTTGGATGCTTATTTATATTTTTTCTCATTTCTTATTTACTAATGTATACCATTAGGGCTAGAAGTGACCTACCAACATCCTCTTCTTGAACCTATGAGAACTGGAAGCAGGAAAACTCCATACTACAAGTTACAGAATAAATTGTAACCATCTCACTTGAGGCTGATTCCACTGTAATATGTAATCTATAAACTCTTATCTAGCTTTCATACCAGAAAAACAGCTTTCAAGCAAGGCAGGGAAAAAATAAATTAATTAAAAAAAATAAACTGGGCCAAAAATCCCAATGAGTACAAAAGTGGGCAGATAATGAACAAAGAGAAAGGAGATAATGTTAGTTACCTAATTTACTCATCTTTTATATGAGAATCAAATGATGATGTTTTGAATCTCAAGTGGATGCATTTTATTTTATTTGAGACAGAACATGCAGGAAGAGTTAGAGGGAGAAGCAGACTCCCTGCTGAGCAGAGAGCCCGATGCGGGGCTTGATCCCAGAACCCTGAGGTCATGACCTGAGCCAAAGGCAGATGCTTAACGGACTGAGCCACCCAGGCGCCCCAAGTGGATGAATTTTAAAATACAGATTTAAAAATATACCAAGACATAAGGGTTAACAACTTGTAGGACTAAAACCTTTTCAATTCAAGGAGTGGGATGGTTTGAAGGGAAAAAAAACCCAGATATAAACAACAAAGCAAAAATCAATAACAAAACAGAAACACTAAAGACAAAAATAATTAAAAGCAAAGGGAAGAGCATAACTATAATAATTGTTAACCTGATAAGCTCACATTTTAAAGAAAATATTTAAACCAGTTCAAAAAACTAAACATAAATTTGTCTAAAGAATTCAGAAATACTCAACATCAGAGATGATTATACAATACGGTACTTGAGAACTAGGTAAACATCATAGAACATAATAAGAGTTCACAATCAGATCGTGGTATCTGCAGGAAATAAGTAAAGGTAAAAATGGCATGTCATACCACTGGAGAACATCTATTTAAAATATAGTGTTAGAACGAAAAGTTTCAATTTGAGACGGATTTTGAGAGGTGTTTTCCAACAAGTATCAGAGAAGGAACATCTTTTCTTTCTTTCTTTTTTTTTTTTTTAGAGAAGAAACATCTTGAGAATAGTTTCCCCAACTCTAGTTATCTGCACTTACCTGGGCAGAGACCTCCTGTCATCTCTCCTTTCATCATCCAAGGCTCTTTACCTTGCTCCAATAAGGCAATCACATCTGGTTTAGAAATGCAAAGACCTGCATATAAGAAAAGATAAGAAAATTGGCTAGGCTGTAGATATTGCAGAGCTATGACCCAGTCCAAATGGTATTGAGAGAAAAGGGATATTGTAGGGAAATGCTGATAAAGGCATAAAAAAAGACTACTGAGGTGAAAAGACTCCAAAATGGGGAGGAGGAAGACACTCTTACCCAATGAAAGCAGGTTCCTATAGTTCTCTAGCATCACTTTCTTATACAAAGTCCTTTGAGCAAGATTCAGCCATTCCCATTCGTCTTGGGAGAAGTCTATGGCCACATCCGTGAAAGTCACTGAATCCTGAAATGACACAAAAATAATCTTGCTAAATCTTCATGCCATTACGTAGCTGGCTCTAGGGGTAAAGGGCTATGCTGTTTACACTATGGGGGGAAGAAAAAACCAAACACGGTGGGTAAGTAATTACACCAGGGTATAAATCATCCAGGTCATACACTTAGCTACTGGACAACTTTTCTGCCTAGTTATATCATCCATATTAGGAAAAAGAAAAAATACGAGAGACACTCTCTGCTCTTCAAACACTTACAATTTTATAGTGGTGAGAAGATATTCTCATTAAGAAAAAATGTTGACTGAAGACAGAACATCAAGTACTAAATTGCAGTTGGCCTTGAACAACACAGGTTTGAACTTCACAAGTCCACTTCCATGTGAATTTTTTTCAGTAAATAAGTACAGTACTGTAAGTGTATTTCCTCTTCCGTATGACTTTAACAATTTCTTTTCTTTAGTTCACTTTATTGTAAGAATATAACATATAATACACATAGCATACAAAATACATATTACTCAACTGTTTATATTTTAATCAGTAAGGCTTCTAGTTAACAGTAGGCTATTAGTAGTTATATTTGGGGGGAACAAAGTTATATATGGATTTTCAACTATGCAGGGATCAAAGCCCCCAACCCCCACGTTGTTCAAAGGTCAACTATATTTTATCTATGTTAGGAGCTAGACCACTTTTAATTCCTTTGGGACTGTGGGGGAAAGTTTCAAGGGAGGATGCTGACCTCACGAACATGATTTCAACCTCCACAATATATTCTAAGAAATCTTAGTATTCTGAGATGTTAAGAGGTACGTCTAAAAAATGAGAGAGAAAAAAATGCCTAGCAATACTTTTTCCTTGTCACATAAAAATATATTTGCATTAGGAAAACACATTTGGAAAGCTGGTTTTTTTTAATCTGCTGAGAAGTACCAAAAGAGATCACATGAGATGAGCACAACCTGTTTTGTTATATGGGCTGAATTTCCTAACCAACCAGGAAGAGATACCAGTCATCCATTTTGTGGTTGCTGGCAGATTTTCCATTTCTTACTTTGTGATTTCACTTATATCAACCTTTAAGAATGAGTTTTGAATAAACACCAGTTGTGAATAAAGCCAGAGAAAAAGCTCAGATTATTCCAAAGAATTCAGGCTCTGGCACTGACTAGCTAGGTGATCTTGGCAAAGTTAATAACTGCACATGCCTGTTTCCCCACACACAAAAAAATGGGAATAATTTTGGTAGCTACCTCACAGCTGCATTGTGCGAATCAAATGAGGTAACAGTCACGGTCCCTGGCTAAGTGCTCAAGTATTGTTAACAAAGACAACAATGAAGGGGGATAGGAAAGAAGGAACAGGAGGGCGAGGCCAAGCACAGGTGAAAATATTTGGTTTAACACTTCAACAAAAGTTTCACTTGTTTTATTTTACCTAATTTCAATATACTATAGTAGTTAAGAACATGGTCTCTGAAGCCAGACTATGTTCAAATCCTGTTCTGTTCAGTAAGCTGAAGATACTAGTTTTGCTTTCAACCTTTGGAGAGTTTTTTTTTTTAAAGATTTTATTTATTTAACAGAGAGAGACACAGCGAGAGAGGGAACACAAGCAGGGGGAGTGGGAGAGGGAGAAGCAGGCTTCCCGCCGAGCAGGGAGCCTGACGCGTGGCTCGATCCCAGGACCCCGGGATCATGACCTGAGCCGAAGGCAGTCGCTCAACGACTGAGCCACCCAGGCGCCCCCTTTGGAGATATTTTAAATAACTCAGAAGAACAGTGTACTGTATCTACACATACGTATTTACCATTTCTGTTGTACTTTCTTCATTCCTGATGTTCCACTTCCCTTCTTATAATTTCTATCTGAAGAACTTCCTTTTGCAATTCTTTTAGAAATCTGTCAATGAATTTTCTTAGTTTTCCTTCATATGAGAAACTATTTCACCTTCAGTTTTGAAGGCAATTTTTGCTTGACATATAATGCTGGGTTGACAGTTCTTTCCTCTGAGTGCTTTTTAAGTTATTCTACTTCCTTCTGACTGCCATGATTTCTGATTGAAAATCCACAGAACTGAAATCACTGCTGCCCTATATGTTAAGCATCATTTTTCTCTGGCTGGTTTCAAGAGTTTTCCCCTTATCTGTAGTGTTCAGCAGTCTGATTATAAAGCTCCCAAGCAAGGATTTCTTTTGAGTTTATCATGCTGGAGTTTGCTGAACTTCATGGAGCCACAAGTTTATGTCTTTCACTAAAGTTGGGAATTTTTCAGCCATTATTTCTTCAAGTATTTTTTCTACACTTCACTTTCTCCTTTTTGGGACTTAAATGATACAAATGTTAAACATTTGCTATTGTCCCACAGAGCCCTGAAGCTCTCTTCAATCTTTTATCTATCGTTCAGATGAGATAGTTTCTCTTTACCTTCAAGTTCACTCTTTCCACTGTCATCTCCATAATGCCACTAAGCCCATCCAGTGAGCTTATTTTCGTAATTATATTTTTGATTTCTTACTGATATTTTCTATTTCTTTGCTGAGACAATCTATTTGCTTCACGAGTGTTTACTTGTTCAAGAATTTTTATAATAGCTGCTTTAAAATCTTTGTCAGATAATTCCAACATATACATCACATCAATGTTAGTATCTGGTGATTATCTTTTTCCCTGTGAATTGAAATTTCCCTGATTTTCCATAAGCTGAGTAATTTTAGGTAGTATCCTTGACATTTTAGATGTTACAAGACTCTATATCTTGTTTAAATTATATGGAGAATGTTGATACTTTGTTCGGGCTCCATTTCCAAAGCCTATGAAGTGACATTCACCTCTGTCCTACTCGGTGGCCAGAGATCTGTCCTGGATTTCACTTCTCATAGACTGTGGTATGCTCTTCAGGGCCAGATACATGCATGAGCAACTTAGAGTGAGCCCAGGAGTTAATGAACAACTTCAAATGGTTGATTTCCAAAGCTCCTCCTTCTCTGTGGTCTCTCCAGTGTTTTCTACTTCCTAGGGGACCCCCTTTTTAGTCCTCTGGCCAGATAACTGGGGCTTATTTATTCCACTCTACTGTGCAGCTACCCTGACCGTACCCACCCCTGGGGCCAAGCAAGGAAAGAACAGAAGCAGAAAAAAAAAAGGCAATAAGAGTTTACTCCACCCTCTGGGGAACACAGCTTCTTCAATTACAGAGAAAACTTCTCCTCCTTCAGAGTTTTAGACTTCTGCAGACCCCACTGCTACTGTCTCAGGGCACAAGAAAACAGAACTTTTTTTTTTTTTTTTAAAGATTTTATTTATTTATTTGACAGAGAGAGAGAGACACAGTGAGAGAGGGAACACAAGCAGGGGGAGTGGGAGAGGGAGAAGCAGGCTTCCCACAGAGCAGGGAGCCTGATGTGGGGCTCGATCCCAGGACCCTGGGATCATGACCTGAGCTGAAGGCAGACATTTAACGACTGAGTCACCCAGGTGCCCAGAGAACTTTTTTTTTTTAAGGTAGATTTCCATCCACCCTCTCTGAGCATTAGATCCCCTTCCTACTTCTTGAGCCTGAACTAGGTTTTCTCCTGCAGTTCTTTTTATCCATGACAAAACCCCCTTCTGGGTTTTGTGCTTTGTTGAATCGATGGTACGAGATACTGGGAGGGGGAAAAAAAGGTAAACACATCACATTTTGGGTTTCTTCCCCAATCAACCTGCTACTATTTACTTTTTAGAGACCTCAGATTGCTGCTCCATGCATGCTGTTCTGGTTCTATAGCAACTTTCAGTGGGAAAGACAGGGTAAAGTATGCTCAGTCCATCTTACCCAGAACAAGGACTCTCCCAAATTCAGTGTAAGTTATTATTAGTTTTAAAATTAACATTCCATTGGATATAAAAAGCCTCCTGATGTTTAGGGTTTCTTATGCATCAAACTTCATATTGTAGGTTTTTCACATATATGTGTGTGTGTATATATGTGTGTGAAAATATATATACTGTGTATATAATGTGTGTGATACATATTGTATGAAGAACTACATGGGCACATAGGCTAACAGTAGCTACACAGGCAAACAGAAGCATACAAAGCTAACGTTTATATAGTGCTTATTACGTGCCAGGTACTTTTCTAAATACTTAAAATGCATTAACTCATTAATGCTCACAACAGTACTGTACATTAGCTACTAGTATTATTCCCATTTTATGGCTGAGGAAACTGAAATTAAGGTGATATATCTAGTATACAGTGGAGCTAGGAATTGTACCCAGGAAGTCTGCTGCCACGGTCCTGTTATTAATCTTTATGCCATGCTCTGCCACTCTTAAAATAGTTCCCTCTCACAAGTAACAACACTGCTTACTAATGTTTAAATGCTTAGGAAACAAGTTCCATTGGTAGTGCATGTTTTGTGGCATTATATCTGATCAGAAAAGGTGTTTTGCTTTGATATAAGTTGCTCATTGTGTCTTTTACATAAAATAAAGACAATTTTACTATCCTGTTACTTTTTATTTGGTAAGTTTTTTAAGTTTATTAATCAGATTTTATAATTTCTTACAATAAAATTTGCTGATGACACTCATTTAGCAGTTCACTTTAATCAGAACATGAATTACAGTTCTTAAATCTACTATTGGTTGTAAAAATATTAAAATTGTTCTGGAGTAAAGCTTGAGAAACTCTAATCCACAAGACATGAAAAATTAGAATTTGGTCCAAGAAAATAATCAGTGATGAGGGCAAAAATTCAACAACAAAGATGATCACTGCAATAATCTCAGTTAAATAATAGAACATTGGTAATAATTTACCTTTGGAACAAAGGTCTGATTAAATAGATTATGGCATTCACCCTAGAAAGAAAAAAGGATATAGAACATTACCTGGCATTTTCAGATGCTCATGATTCCAGGTCATGCATACGCTGGCTCAAATGCTGGCCTTCTCACCCACGCGTGCAGATATCTTCCTCTTCCCTCAAGTTACAACTCAGGAATCACACCTCCCAACCCCTCCTCCCTCCAACAGGGAGCATGACTGCAGGCTATATGCCATTAAAGGATCTCTCACCAAGGAGGCAAAAGGGAGCTAAAAATAAAGTAGATTTCCTCTTGCGAGATTGTGGCCTGTCACAAAGCTTCACCACTCCAGAGGAACGGACACCTTTTTCTAACTCACCCAAAGGTATTCATATGGCCTATGAATGGTCTTTCCTCACTACTCCGGAGGAAGTCTAGTCTAAACCTACAGCACTGATCACATTGTATAAATAAATGTTCGCTGCCTTTTCATTTCTCCAACAGATTATAAGCTCTATGAAAGCCAGGATGGCAACTTAGGAAGTAGGCAGATCACGGCTCTCAAATTTTCTCCAAGGACTGTATTTCTGTGTTGTCATATACTTATGAAAAACAGTACATGGAAAAGCTCAGAGTGGGTCATTTCTTGAATGAAAACTAAACAGCTATAGGAAGAAAAGGAAACTCTTGAGAGAGCACTAGGTTTTTGAGTCTGTCTCTATGGCCCCCATCACTCCCCAGAAAGGGAGGAAATAGGCCCCAGGGTGAACTCTTAAGCAGACACACTTCAGAAGGAAACAAACATTACCAAATCCTGGAAAGCAAGACTGTATTTTAAGAAGGAAAGAGGGAGGGTGCCGGGGGGGGCTCAGGTGGTTAAGCAACTGCCTTTGGCTCAGGTCATGATCCTGGAGTCTTGGGATCGAGTCCTGCATTGGGCTCCCTGCTCAGCGGGGAATCTGCTTCTCCCTCCCTCCCCCTTCTCATGTGCTCTCTCTCTTTCTCTCTCTAATAAATAAATAAAATCTTAAAAAAAAAAAAAAAAGGAAAGAGGAAATAGTAACTCACCAGGGACGAGGCTTTAAGAAGTTCAACTCCCATCACCTCCTCCTCTTCCTGGTTCCTCATTAGGAGAAGGCCTTTACCCTGAGAGGGCAGAGCTGGGAGAGGAGAAAGGAGTACTGAGAAGCTGCGCAGCTCTAATAATTACTGCCTAGAAACTCTTTCCTCCCTTCAGCTCCCTCTGTTCTCACTCCCCCACGCCCACCCCAAAATCCCCTCACAATCCAGGCACTCACAGGGACACCTGTAATTTACAGCTGGGGTTCTTCTCTGCTCTGAGTTTTCAGGCTGAACACAACTTCCTTCTCTCTCAAAGTCACCCATTCATTAACAACACTTAGAAAAAGCCATCTCCCGGAAGGGAAGTACTACCTCTGTTACAACAAAGAGTCCATGTGGCTTACAGAGACTGGACCAAACAAACAAACAAACAAACAAAAAAACACCAAGAGACCCATTTTGCTTTGTGACAAACTATAGTTTTAAAGAAGTCCCTTGCCCACTCCGAGCCAAGTTTCTTCAATCAGAAAGAGTTTGAGAAACAGAAACTTGCTCAGTGGGGGTTGTGGGATCTCAACCCTTGGGGTTATTTACCCTCTCACAGTCACTTTTTCAACTGTCTGAAGTGGTTAAGGATACTGACCTCAAGCAGCTGTAGAGGGGATTACATGAGAGTCAGTACAGAAGGGACTCGGGAGTCAGCCAGTTCCGCATCTGAATCCTGGCTCCTCCACTCGTGATTACTTGTCCTCTGCATGCTTCAGTGTCCTATCTGTAAAAAGGAGGTAGTTTCCGCTTTGTGATGTGATATATTTATGTGATATTTGGTGTTACTCAGCAAAATCAGCAAAGAACAGTATGGCTGCGAGCTGCGCTTCCTCCCACTGTTTCTCTCTCCTCACTCTGGTAGCAGGGAGAGGGGTGCAGCAGAGAAGTGCCAGGCAGGAATGGGAAGAGTTCTGTAACCTTGCCCTGGAAAGGCAGGGATCCCTCTTCATTTCCAGAGGAGGCTGTGAACATGCCCTCACCTGCAAGCCCCATGCCACAATGTCCCGGGGGCCAGGGCCTTAGACCTGGTCAAGGGACTCTGGACAGGTCAGCCTCACACTCTGGCACCAGGCCCCCCACCCACACACACCTCCTTACTCCCTGGGCAGGTCAGCCTCACACTCCGCAGGAACCACTCCCCCACGACTCTCTGGACAGGTCAGCCTCACGCTCCGGTTCCAGGGACTCCCCCCCCCCCAACTCTCTGGACAGGTCAGCCTCATGCTCCGGTTCCAGGGACTCCCCCCCCCAACTCTCTGGACAGGTCAGCCTCACGCTCCGGGCCCAGGGACACCCCCCCTTCCCCAGCACTCTGGACAGGTCACCCTCACGCTCCGGGCCCAGGGACATCACCCCCCCCCCAACTCTCTGGACAGGTCAGCCTCACGCTCCGGGCCCAGGGACACCCCCCCTTCCCCGGCACTCTGGACAGGTCAGCCTCACGCTCCGGGCCCAGGGACATCACCCCCCACCCCCGAACTCTCTGGACAGGTCAGCCTCACGCTCCGGGCGCAGGGACTCCCCCCCAACTCTCTGGACAGGTCAGCCTCACACTCTGGTTCCAGGGACTCCCCCCTCAACTCTCTGGACAGGTCAGCCTCACGCTCCGGGCGCAGGGACTCCCCCCCCAACTCTCTGGACAGGTCAGCCTCACGCTCCGGGCCCAGACACATCATTCCCCCCCCCCCGCCGGACAGGTCAGCCTCACCCTCCGGGCCCAGGGACATCACCCCCCCCCAACTCTCTGGACAGGTCAGCCTCACGTTCCGGTTCCAGGGACTCCCCCCCAACTCTCTGGACAGGTCAGCCTCACGCTCCGGTTCCAGGGACTCTCCCCCCCAACTCTCTGGACAGGTCAGCCTCACGTTCCGGTTCCAGGGACTCCCCCCCAACTCTCTGGACAGGTCAGCCTCACGTTCCGGTTCCAGGGACTCCCCCCCCCAACTCTCTGGACAGGTCAGCCTCACGCTCCGGGCCCAGACACATCATTCCCCCCCTCCCGGACAGGTCAGCCTCAAGCTCCGGTTCCAGGGACATCACCCCCCCCCAACTCTCTGGACAGGTCAGCCTCACGCTCCGGTTCCAGGGACATCACCCCCCCCCCAACTCTCTGGACAGGTCAGCCTCACGCTCCGGGCCCAGACACATCATTCCCCCCCCCCCCCGGACAGGTCAGCCTCACGCTCCGGTTCCAGGGACATCACCCCCCCCAACTCTCTGGACAGGTCAGCCTCACGCTCCGGGCCCAGACACATCATTCCCCCCCCCCCCGGACAGGTCAGCCTCAAGCTCCGGTTCCAGGGACATCACCCCCCCCAACTCTCTGGACAGGTCAGCCTCACGCTCCGGTTCCAGGGACATCACCCCCCCCCCAACTCTCTGGACAGGTCAGCCTCCCGCTCCGGGCCCAGACACATCATTCCCCCCCCCCCCGGACAGGTCAGCCTCACGCTCCGGTTCCAGGGACCTCCCCCCCAACTCTCTGGACAGGTCAGCCTCACGCTCCGGGCACAGGGACTCCCCCCCCAACTCTCTGGACAGGTCAGCCTCACGCTCCGGTTCCAGGGACTCCCCCCCAACTCTCTGGACAGGTCAGCCTCACGCTCCGGTTCCAGGGACTCCCCCCCAACTCTCTGGACAGGTCAGCCTCACGCTCCGGTTCCAGGGACTCCCCCCCAACTCTCTGGACAGGTCAGCCTCATGCTCCGGTTCCAGGGACTCCCCCCCCCAACTCTCTGGACAGGTCAGCCTCACGTTCCGGTTCCAGGGACTCCCCCCCAACTCTCTGGACAGGTCAGCCTCACGCACCGGTTCCAGGGACCTCCTCCCCAACTCTCTGGACAGGTCAGCCTCACGCTCCGGGCCCAGGGACATCACCCCCCCCAACTCTCTGGACAGGTCAGCCTCACGCACCGGTTCCAGGGACTCCCCCCCAACTCTCCGGACAGGTCAGCCTCACGCTCGGGTTCCAGGGACATCACCCCCCCCCAACTCTCTGGACAGGTCAGCCTCACGCTCCGGTTCCAGGGACTCCCCCCCCCAACTCTCTGGACAGGTCAGCCTCACGCACCGGTTCCAGGGACTCCCCCCCCAACTCTCTGGACAGGTCAGCCTCACGCTCCGGTTCCAGGGACTCCCCCCCCAACTCTCTGGACAGGTCAGCCTCACGCTCCGGGCGCAGGGACCCCCCCGACTCTGGACTCCTGGGTCCGCCGGCTCCCGCGGCCGGGGACGCCCTCCTCCGGCACTCGCGCCGCCGTGCCCCAGCCCCCTGACACCCTCACCTGTGCCCTCAGCCCCGGTCCACGCCTCCAGCCTCACGGCCCCGACCCGGCCCGCGCCGGGCTCGCGGCGGCGGCGGCCGCGGGAGTGCGCCGGGCTGGCCTCCCTCGGGAGGCTGTCCGGGGCACCGCCTCGCGCCGTCATCAGTTCCCGCACGCCCCGCCGCCCACGGGCGGCCGGACTCGCGCGGCCCCACCTCCCAAACAGGCCGGCAGCCGCGGCTCGGGAGCGCACCGGCTTTCTCAGCCCCCACCCGCCCGCTGTCGCCGGCACTCCGGGTCCCCGCCGGAAGTAGGCGTGTCCTCCGCCGCAACGGCCCCTGGGGAGGGTAGTCCAGACCGGGCGGCGCGCTGCCCGGCTTGGTTCCCCCCAGCTGCGGGCTGGGGACCGCTACCCTCAGCTCCCTGTAGAGGCCCGCCGGCGCGGAAGAGAGCCGCCCAGAAGCCTCTCAGCCCCGGCTCTGGGTGCTCCAAGTACAGCGTACCTCCCTGAAGCGAGCTGAGCCCCGAGGATTCTGGGAGCCCCCGCCAGGCTCCGAGTGCGCAGGCGCCGCCGTGAGGCGCCCAAGGCGGAGGCCTGGGTCCCCTCGCCCCCGCGCCTGCGGGATCGCGGGGGGCGTGCGGCGCGCAGGCGCGTGGGCAGTGGGCGGGGCTTAGGGCCCTGGGGCCGAGCCTTAGCGAAAGGAGGTGAGTGAAGACGTGGGTTTTGCTTGGTGTTTTGTGCGCTTCTGTGATTTGTGACTTTCTGAGTGTGTGTGTGTAACCTTAGTTCATCCCCAGCCCTCCCTCTGATGGAATCTACGCCGCCAGCCCCTTTTTTCTCACCTTTTGCGAGAATGAGCGCCCCATGAAGACACACAGCTTGTAAGTCCTGTTTAGGGCTGTGTTCCCAGGGCCGGAAAGACTAGCACGTAGTAGGTGCTCACTAAAGAAATAAAATTGCAGCGTGTGCTGAGGCCGGTCCACCACACGTTAACCCCAAGCAGCATAGCCCCATGCGGAGCTGGATTTCCGGGACCCAGTCTCCCTGACTTGGTGAACCCCATCACGAAGTGAACTCGAGCTCTGAGGATGTCATCTCTAAGAAACTGCCTGTGGAATCTTAGTGTTTGTGACACTTTGTGGTTAGAATCGGGTAAAAAGCTATACCGATACCTTCCACTTTAGAAGTAACGTAGAAAGAGCTTGGAAACCTTCACTCACATCTTCACAAGAAAAACGCTCAACAAACTGAAAATCAACTTTTTTTTTTTTTAAGGTCCATCAGAGAATTGAAGTCACAAAGGAAACCACACCCCAAAATTTGGAGAGACAGGCTAATACAGAAAATCATGGCAAGTATGAGCTTACCTGAAGCAGAAGGTGCTTCTGATACAAACTCTTAGCTGGTAATTTTGATGAACTGGAGGCTTAGCATGGACTAACTTGTGCTTTGAAAATTCCTGGGGGCCTAGTCTTGGAGGGCCCCATTTTCATGGATCTTACCTCCAGGAACTCCACCATGTTCTAACATTAAAGATAGGGGTGGGAGGAAACTCCTTCAGTCTGGGGCAGGGAGAGGGGAAAAGTAAACATTTTAGAGTGCACTCAGAACATTCTCCATAACAAAGTCCTGCACTCTTAGAAAAACTACATACCAGAGCCTTTTTGAACCGGGAGGAAGGGCAATTTGGCAGCTCCAGCCCCTTTAGCCTTCCTGCCTCAGTAAGGGCTAAGAAGCACTTCTGAGGATCACAGCCCAAGGACTCAAGCCCCTTGAAAAGCTGAGATTTAATCGTAAGATCATACAATAGTTCCCCTTTCCCATATTAGACTACCACACCAACAGGGCTGCAGTATAGTAACAGCAGATTACAACAAGCTGCAAGACACAAACTCTATAAAAAGTCCTTCTTATAGTTAGGGAAATGTAAAGATTTCAGGGAGGAAAAAAAGCAAAGAAACTAAAGAAAACCAAAACCTCTGGCACCAACAGGTACAGCAAACATTAGACACAAGCCTGGCCAAATTAACATAAAACCTTACACTAAAAGTCTAATTACCTTAGTTACTAGTATATAGTACATCATGTCCAGCTTTCAACAAAAAATTACTGGGCATGGGCGCCTGGGTGGCTCAGTTGTTGAGTGTCGGCCTTCCGCTCAGATCATGATCCCAGGGTCCTGGGATCGAGCCCCGCATTGGGCTCCCTGCTCAGCAGGAAGCCTGCTTCTCCCTCTCCCACTCCCCCTGCTTCTGTTCCCTCTCTCACTGTGTCTCTTTCTATCAAATAAATAAAATATTTAAAAAATATGTATTTAAAAAAATTACTAGGCATGCACAAGAGAAAAACAGTCTGAGGAAACAAAACAAGCATTAGAGCCAGATTCGGACATGGCAGAGATTTTGGAATTATCATACCAGGAATTTAAAATGAACATGATTAATATGTTAGGTGACTAATGGGAAAAGTGCAAAAACTTAAACATGCAAAAACAGAGGGATAATGTAAGCATAGAGATGGAAGCTCTAAGAAAGGGCCAAAAGGAAATGCTAGAAAGTTAAAGCACTGTACCAGAAATGAAGACTGCCTTTGATGGGTTCATTAATAGACCAGACACAGCTGAGGAAAGAATGAGTAAATTTGAGGATATGTCAATAGAAACTTTCCAAACTGAGATACAAAGAGAAACAAAGAATGAAAAAAAAAAAAACCACCCCGGAATATCCATGAACCATGGGACAATTACAAAAGGTATAACATATGCATAATTTTAATGCCAATAAAATAAAGGAAAATAAATATTTGAAGTACTAATGGCTGAGCATGTCCAAAGTTAAAATGACAGACACCAAGCCACAGATCCAGGAAGCACAGAGAATACCATGTGGTACAAATACACACACACACACCTCTAGGCATATCATATTCAAGATACATAAGATCAAAGATAAAGAAAATCTTGAAGGAAGACAGAGGGAAAACCCTAAGAGAGGAAAGAAAACAGAATAATATAAAAGTCTTCAATTAAGGCCGCCTGTTAACCATCTGCCTTCAGCTTGGGTCATGATCCCGAGGGTCCTGGGATCGAGTCCCATATCAGGCTTCCTGCTCAGCAGGGAGTCTGCTTCTCCCTCTCCCTCTGCTGCTGGTCTCTCTCTGTCAAATAAATAAAATCTTTTTAAAAAAAAATCTCAAAACCAAAGATGGCATAAAGGAGAAACAAAATATTGATTATGTAAGTTGACTTGTCAATCTGGCACTCCTGCTAATGCTCTTACAGGTTGGTCTTTACAGGTAGATCCTCATATCTACCAATTATGACAGTACTACTCTCTTCCTATCAGTACATCTCTTAATTCCTTCTTTCCTTAGAGGATGGCTGGACCTCCAGTACCATGTTAATCAGTAGCAGCAATACTGGATGTACCTGCCCTATTCTTAATATCGAAGTGAGAACATTAGGTATTATTGTGCTTCATGCAATTGTACTGTTATGTATACTGTTTATTTGTGGTCTATTTGACACTTTTCTACATTAAGGTAATCATATAATTTTTCTCTTTTATTAATGTGGTAAAAGAGTGATTGATAGATTTCCTGATGTTGAGCCATCCTTGCATTTTGTGGAAAAAAAACACTATTTGATCATGACACGTTAATTTTTAAGCTGGTGAATATAGTGAGCTAATTATGTAAAATTTTAACAGTCATGTTCATATGTGAAACAGACCTTTTCATTATCGTATGTTGTTCTTATTTTGGAAATAAGATTATATGAACTTTATAAAATGAGCTGGGCAGCTTTTACTCTTTTTTCCATTTCTTGAAATAACTTTTGTAAGATAGGAATTTCTTGATAGTTTGGTAGAGTTTGCTTTCAAAGCCATCTGAAAGGGATTTTTCTAGGATAAGAGGTCTTTGACAACCTTTTGCCTTGATTTATTATTCTCTATATTGGCGCACCTGAGTGGCTCAGTCGGTTAAGCATCTGACTCGATTTCAGCTCAGGTCATGATCTCAGGGTCCTGGGATCGAGCCCCATGTTGGACTCTTCACTCATCAGGGAGTCTGCTTGAGATTCTCTTCCTCTCCCTCTGCACCAGTTGCTCTCTCTAAAATAAATAAATCTTAAAAAAGTAATATTCCCTATATTTCCTCATGCAATTATATATTTCTCAAAGAGTTTATTCCCTTCATTTAGATTTCAAAAACTATATAGTTGGGTGTTCAATTCTCTATCATGTCTAAAGTCACTGCCCTTAGTCTGTTCTGCATTTTTTTTAAATTTTTTTGTGTTATGTTAGTCACCATACAATACATCATTAGTTTTTGATGTAGTGATCCATGATCCATTGTTTTCGTATAACACCCAGTGCTCCATCAGTATGTGCCCTTCTTAATACCCATCACTGGGCTAACCCATCCCCCACCCCCCGAGAACCCTCAGTTTGTTCCTCAGAGTCCATAGTCTCTCATGGTTCGTCTCCCCCTCCGATTACCCCCCCCATTTTTCCCTTCCTGCTCCTAATGTCCTCCTTGCTGTTCCTTATGTTCCACAAATAAGTGAAACCATATGATAATTGACTTTCTCTGCTTGACTTATTTCACTTAGCATCATCTCCTCCAGTCCCATCCATGTTGATGTAAAAGTTGGGTATTCATCCTTTCTGATGGCTGAGTGATATTCCATTGTATACATGGACCACATCTTCTTTATCCATTCATCTGTTGAAGGGCATCTCAGCTCTTTCCACAGTTTGGCTATTGCGGACATTGCTGCTATGAACATTGGGGCATTTTTCTCTTATCTTTTTGTTGTTGTTATTGATGTTGTTCAGTTGGTTTAAAAAAACCTTTCTTTCTTCAGAGGCTTGGATGCATTCTGCATGTTTTCAAAGATAGAGCTTCTGCTTCTGTTAATCTTCTGTCTTCTGCACCTTATTGTTTTTCTCTCTTCTTGTCTCACTGCATTGCTCTTTAATACATTTTGGTAGGTGATTCACTTGGCTGAACTTAATCTCCAAACTCTGACTCTCTGGAGATAGGTAGTCACTGAAGCCATAATTTATTAAGTTCTTTCAGCCTTAGCTGGGATGCCTAGAGTTTGTCCAATGCTTGCATAAATAAAAGATTAGTCAGAAATTTTGAACTTTAAGTGCTGGTGAAGGCTTTAAAAAAAAAGTGAGGAAAAACCTTGTTAGAAATGGAAGAAAGAGGGTTCTTGTTATGTAGTGACAGGGTTTTTCAACCCTACTATTTGCAACTAATGTGGAGAGTAGAACTGGGTGACCTGAGGAGAATTTCACCAGCGTGTTGAAAATGTTACCTGCTTTTTTTTTTCTTGCTGCTTATAGAAACATGCAAAGGAGAGAGATAAATTGAGGGAAAGACTATTAGCAAGAAGCCAGGACTTGATGGTTTTGAATATCTATAGCCTCTGTAGATGGCAGATGGTGCTAAAATCAAGAAATGGCATCCAAGCAAAGATAAAATCCAGGGTACTGCTCAGGAACTGGTCTAGAGAGAAAAAAGTATGACGGTAAAATCTATTGGAACCTCAGAAAGATCAAAACTGGTATCTCAGAGTGCTATTTAATGACACATGGCTGTGGTTTTTGTGCAACGGGGTGAACCCCAGTGGGATTCACACAAAGTCCACAGAGTTTTCAAGAGAATTATCTCAGAAGATATACTGCCAACTTGGAGTGAAAGGGGCAGAAAATACAAAATAGAGACCACTGATTCCCAAAATTCAAATGCCATCACGCAAGATTAGGAAACTACTGAGCTGCAAACACACGGCAGAACTGAGAGTTCAGAATGTGAATTATTCCCAGGCCTTGAGACCTAATCAAGGAATTTCCAAACATTTTTCTGTCCAGATTTCCGAATTGCTATGCACCAGTGATTTCGCTGTGTTACCTGCAGGAGAGGAGGACTGGGGCGGGGTGGGGGTGGGGGGCAGCAGATAGTGTCTTACTTCCAGAGGTCTGTAGATCAAGAGGAGCTGTCCTTAAGAACCTGCACCTTACTAGCCTCATCAGCACCCAAACCTAATTCAGAGGACAAGATTCTTAATTTTGAGCTAGTGCTATAAGGAGATGAGACTTTGGTGGGGCGGGGGGGGCGGCTTTTGGAAGGGGGGTGAGTGTGTTTTTCAAGTAAAAGGACATGAATCACCAAGGAGTCTGTCAGATCCCGATTGGGATCCATAAAGATGGCTCCCAATGATCCTGCCTCCTGTTATTTGTACTCTTTTGTAACCCTTTCCCCTTGGAAATGAGCTGGACCTCATGACCACTTCTAATTAACCGAATACAAAAAGAAGGGATGTCAAAAAGAAGGGATGTCACTACCTAATAATAGGTTACAAAAGGACTTTGGCTTCTGTCTTAGGTACCCTCTCTTGCCTGCTCACTTTCAAGGAAGGCAGATGCCATGCTGTGAGCTGCCCATGTGGAAAGAACTGATGTGCCCAGCCAAAAGCCAGCAAGGACCCCCAACCCAGCCAACATTTTAAATAAGTGCGTTTGGAAGATGATTCTCCTCCAATAAAGCCTTCAGATGACTGCAGCTTTGGCCAACAACTTGCCTGCAGCCTTGTGGGAGCTGAGGCACCCAGGTAAGCTATGCCTGGATTCCTTTCGCAAATTGTAAGATAATAAATATGTTTTAAGCCACTATGCTTTAGGGTCCTTTGTTACATAATAGCTAACGATCTTACCACCACAACTCTTACTCTATGATACAGCAAGTTAAAGTAGGGATCCTAGGGGCGCCTGGGTGGCTCAGTCTTTAAGTGTCTGCCTTTGGCTCAGGTCATGATCCCAGGGTCCTGGGATCGAGCCCCGCATAGGGCTCCCTGCTCCGCGGGAAGCCTGCTTCTCCCTCTCCCACTCCCCCTGCTTGTGTTCCCTCTCTCGCTGTGTCTCTCTCTGTTGGGTAAATAAATAAAATCTTTTTAAAAATAAATAAATAAAAAAAAATAATAATAAAGTAGGGATCCTATCGGTAATCAAAGATACCATATGGATTAGAATGACAGTAGCTACTATGATCAAAACCCAAGTGTCATCACTTTAACACATACAAGTTTATTTCTCACTCACGTAATAATCCATTGCTGGTGCTCCTGGGTGACTGATGGCTTTTCTCCAAATAGTGGTTTAGGGGCCCAGAGTTCTTCCTTCTTGCAAGTTTGCCATTCCATATTATCAAGATTCTTCTTCCAGCTGGACAGTATGTCATCTTATTAACAGAGCCCCAACTGACATACTGCTATTCAAACCACATTGAAGAAAATTAGTCTAATAGCCATAACCAGAAGCAATAGTGGCTGAGTAATGTAGGATGTGCCTGGATACTCACTTTCCAGAATCAATTCCAGACGATAGAAAAAGCACAAACTTTGGTGGTCATCTCGTCATAACACAGATATTAACAAATACCCATGACTTTGGAAAATAATCATATTATGGGTTTTTGGTAACTGGACCTGCTATAAGCTAAACTAGATAATAATTCCCCTATAAGCCAACATTTGCATAAATGCAAGTCTTTTAGGAATTCCAGTGGAAATGTTCATAGTGATTTTAATTACAATCATTCAAGAGTGCTCAGTCCCTTTTCTATTGACACAAATCAATGTGTGACTTGGCAGCCATGCCATGAAATGCCCTTAATTAAAACAAAACCCTAATGCAGTTTCGATCCTGGGGACCAGTTATTAAATACAGTGGAAATAGGGCACCTGGGTGGCTCAGTCGTTAAGCATCTGCCTTCGGCTCAGGTCATGATCCCAGGGTCCTGGGATCGAGCCCCGCATCGGGCTCCCTGCTCCGCGGGAAGCCTGCTTCTCCCTCTCCCACTCCCCCTGCTTGTGTTCCCTCTCTTGCTGTGTCTCTGTCAAATAAATAAAATCTTTAAAAAAAAAAAGTTTCTATCTTTTGACAATAATCAATCCTGATTATTCCACTTCTCTATCCTTTGCTAATCGTTCTCCAATATCAGTTGCCATGTGGACTAGCTTTCTTTGAGAACAAAAGCAGAGTTAAAATCAGAAATTAAATATTGAGGGGCGCCTGGGTGGCTCAGTTGGTTAAGCGACTGCCTTCGGCTCAGGTCATGGTCCTGGAGTCCCGGGATCGAGTCCCACATCGGGCTCCCTGCTCGGCGGGGAGTCTGCTTCTCCCTCTGACCCTCCCCCTTCTCATGTGCTCTCATTCTCTCTCTCAAATAAATAAAATCTTTTAAAAAAAAAGAAATTAAATATTGGAAGAATATCAAGTACCTCACTGATCTAAAGAACCGAACAAGGATCTGAGAAAGGTTTTAGTGGATCAGAGTGGTAGGTGGGGATGCAGAAATCTTCATGCTGCTGCCAAAGGATGACTCAACTCCCAACTACAGTACTTCAGCCCAGGAGTGATATTTCACGTTCTTAACAGTTAGTTACAAAAGGGCCCCAACCAATCACAATGAATACTGAAAGAAAACATCCGTTATGCCATATATAAGGCTGAATATTGGCCCTGCTCCTGTCCCTATGTCTCCAATCAAAACACAAAGAATAAAAATCTAATTGGCTTAATTGGATCCACGTGTGACTGTGGAACACCACAGATGAAGAAAGTGAACATGCCAACAAAGAGCTAGAGTGTGTGTTAAAGACAAAAACAGATTTCAACATACATACTGAAAAGTGTGTGTATATACACACATGCACATATATATTCAATATTAATTATGACGCTATGACTACAAGATTTCACACATTAGGTTTTGCAAGTCACATATCTCATTTAATATATTGTGGACGGACAACTCTCCATAGAAGCTTACACAGACTTTAACCTCTTTCTACTAACCAGACAATATAGTATTGAATAATCACAGTTTAATGAACCTGCTTGGCAGGACACTGAAATCCTATTTATCATAATTACAACAATTTTACAATAAACATTATTTACATCTATTTATTCCAATGGGACAAAATTCCTAGACCTAGGATTATTGTTTCAAAAGGAACGCATATTTATAATGTTGATAAGTCATACTATGTGGCCATCCAAAAAGGAGACAAATTTACACAGCTAATGATCAAATATCTGTTTTCCCACACTGATGCCAGTACCGGATATTATCCAAATTTTAGATTTTAATCCATCTGAAAGCTAAGAAAATTTGTTTTCATTTTTAATTTTCCGATTAGCGAGGCTAAGAAATTTAGATTTTCTCTATTCATTTGAATTCTTCAACCAACATGCCTTGTTGGTATGCACTGCCAATTTTCCCCCTACTTCTTTGTATGTGTAATGGCACTTTGTTCCCAGAGGACCTATTTTTTCATATAACTTGTATTATTTTGTCGTCTTTTACATCTTGTTGGTGACTTCCACCATGCTGAAGTTTTAAATCTTTGTCCAGGCCAACTTACTCCCTTCCTCATGTCTCCTAGGACCCCATGTCCTACTTAGTAAAGACGTCCTTTTTATGTTTGCTTCTTACATATCATTTCATAATTAGAAATGTTAAATACAACTGCATATTTTTCTGTAAGGTATGTGTGCTTTTTTTCTTTAAGAGGGTGGATAACCAACTGTCAAAACATTTCCCCCAATAACAAAAAAACAGTCTTACTATATACCAAAATCTGAAATGCGAAGAAACCTATTTCAAAAATGCCCTGCTATGCTTGCCCAATTATCTTTCCTTGGGTAGTTTCAACTAAAACAAAGTAAACATATCCTTACTGGGACTCTGTTGTGAATGACAATTTACAAACACGTTCACAGTATTGTTTCATCTAGAAAAATGTATGTCTCCTCTATGGACATATTTTCCTATTTCAATAGTTTAATAATTCCCTTTCACCTCTACTCATAAGTTGCCTTATAGTTTGTCTTGTTTTGGAAGTGAGAGTTGTATTATACACTTAGAAATAATTAGAACCTTTAGTATATTCCTCTCTGTGCCAGAGTAGGGGTTGGCAAACTTCTTCTGTAAGAGGACCGAGTAGATACTTGAGGCTTTGTGGGCCATATTGGCTCTGTTGCAGCTACTCAACTCTGCCACTGTGGAGTGAAAGCAGCCACAGGAAAATGTGAACAAATGAGTGTGTCTGTAAGCCAATAAAACTTCATTTACAGACGCTGAATTTTAAATTTAATGTAACTTTCACATTGTCACAAAATATTCTTTTTGTTTGTTCAACCATTTAAAAACATTTTTAATTTAGATCATGGAAAACCAGTGAGACTTTGGTCATTGGGTTAGTCTGCTGACACCTACATTAGAATGGTTTACCTCAAGGTTGACAGTTCCTTAAAAGTTGAAGCAAGTTCATTCGTAAGCCCAGGTGATTTTAAATAGATCAGATCTTTCCAAATTTTCTAATTCTTGAGTAACATGTCAGTAGTTTACCTTTGTACATATAAATCTTGCATTTTTTTTCTGATTGTTTCTTGTTCTAAGAGGCCTACTGATCCATGTTCTCTACACACTTCCTAAGACTGTTGTCAGATGTATAGTAAAGCTGAATTCTCTCACCAATAAAGTCACATCACCTTACATTTATGCAGATGAGATGGGAAACCATAGTTCTAACTCAACATTATGGAAAAAAGTTTTAAACCACCACTGGCAAAACCTCGCTGACTACCTTGAAACTTCTGTTTCTGATCTAAACTGGTTTCTCCTGGCCTCCTCCTATGCATCATTTTTATTCAGAGCTGACTGTGGTAACTCTTCAATGTCCTAAAATAATGTTTTACTCAACACTTGGTCTGGACCAGGCTCTGTGCTAAGCACATCTTACGTATTAACCAATTTAAAGGATCTCAACACAAGTTTTTACCTAAGAAGTGAATGAATTGTATTTACACTTAAAAAAAATCAATCTGACTGCAATGTGAAGAACAAACTCATAAAGGACAACAAAACCAACCAAACAGAGGGACCAGTTTTTAAACTAATGGAGCAGTCCAGCTGAAATAACAATGTTGAGACTACGGTGATGGGAGTGAGGACGGACCCCAGAGAAATCTGGGAAGCAGATCCACAGGATTCGATGTGGAAGGTAAAGAGGGGCGTGCTGACGACTCTCCATTATGAATTCTCTGATGAGCAAGGTGTGCGGTCTGCCTGAAGACTTTTCTGCTTTTCTTATAGGATCTCTCTCCAGTGTGGACTCTTTTATGTTGATTAAGATGTCCGATTTGGATGAAGGTTTTCCTACATTCTTTGCATTCATATGGTTTCTTTCCAGAATGAATTCTCTGATGGACACTAAGGGACTGACGATGGCTAAAGGCTTTGCCACATGCGCTACATTCATAAGGTTTCTCTCCCGTATGACTTCTGCGATGACAGATAAGTGAGGACTTTGTCTTGAATGCCTTCCCACATTCAATACATTCATAAGGTCTTTGGCCAGTGTGAAGCCTCTGATGTTGAGTACAGGATGAGTTATCACCAAAGGCCTTCCCACATTCGATACATTTATAGGGTTTCTCTCCAGTGTGAACCCTCTGGTGTTGAATAAGGTGTGTGGTTTGGCTAAAGGCTTTACCACATTCCTTACACTCATATGGTTTCTCTCCTGTATGAGTTTTCTGATGCTGTGCAAGGTGAGCCTTCTGGGTGAATGCTTTACTACAAACCTTACATTCATAGGGCTTCTCTCCAGTATGAATTCTCTGATGAGTAGCCAGCTGTGAACTGATACTGAAGGATTTACCACATTCCCCACATTCAAAGGGTTTCTCTCCAGTATGGATCCTCAAATGACTAGCAAGGTGTATATTCTGCCTAAAAGCTTTCCCACATTCTTTACATTTAAAAGGCTTTTCTCCAGAATGCACTCTTTGATGTTGAGTGAGTGATGCATGATGGCTGAAGGCTTTTCTGCAAACATCACATTCATATGGTTTTTCTCCAGTATGAATCCTTTGATGTACAGTAAGTGATGAGCCATATCTAAAGGATTTGTCACATACATCACATTTGTAGGGTTTCTCTCCAGTATGAATTCTCCTATGTTGATTAAGTCCTATGTGATCACTGAAGGCTTTCCCACAATCGATGCAATCAAAGGGTTTCTCCCCAGTGTGGTAATATCTCCAGTGACGAATAAGGGATGTGTTCTGTATGAAAGCTTTCCCACATTCGATACATTCATAAGGCTTCTTGCCAGTGTGACATCTTTGATGTCTAGCAAAGGATGAGCCATCACTGAAGGCCTTTCCACATTCATTACATTTATAGGGTTTCTCCCCAGTATGAATTCTCTGATGAACAGTAAGGGATGAGCTCTGGGTAAAAGTTTTCTTACATTCATTACATTTGAAAAGTTTTTTTCCTGCATAAATTCCTGGATGTTTTATTACCACTGAATTTTTGGGAAAATTTTTCTTAACTGAATCACAATTATGAATTCTCTCTTCTGAAATGTCCAAATGAAACCATCTTCCAGATTTATTAAAAGTACATTCTCTTTCCTTAGAGAGGGTTTTGTTATGAGTGATTGCCTCTTGCCTGAATTGTGTCTCCTGACCTGCCAGCTTCCTTTCAAACATACCCTCGGAATCCCAATTTTCTCTGAAAGTGGAACACTCCAAATTCGTGTTTGAAGTTCTATCTGTTACTTCAGTGAATGAATCTTGCTTTGAAAATAATTCCTGGGTCTCATTTATAGATTGCTGGCCTGAAAGATATCAAGAAAACAAATATTTCCTTTATTGTGTGCTAGAAAAAGGAATTTGCTAAAAGAAAAATTGTGGATGAATTCACTAATTGGTGAAATAAGCCCTAATTAAACCACATAAACTATGTGGCTCTAAAACACATAAACATGCAGTTGACAATGTATGTAAGTAAGCCCCAGCATGAATTTATACAGGAGCCTACAAGAGGTAAGCAGAAAAGAATTAAATATATGTGGAATCAGTTACATATTAGGAGAAGGGAATTGGGAAAATGTTCTGCAATCACACCACCTAAGAATGATGACATTCATTGCCTTTACTCTCTCTCCTGTCCTGTCTTGCTTCAGTGCCGGCAGTCATAACATCATGAAAGCACCAAAAAGACAAAGTATTCATTAACGTTTATCAGGACTGGGACGCCTGGGTGGCTCAGTCTGTTAAGCGTCTGCCTTCAGCTCAGGTCATGATCCCAGGGTCCTGGGATCGAGTCCCACATTGGGCTCCCTGCTCAGTGGGGAGCCGCTTCTTCCTCTACCCCTGCTTGTGTTCCCTTTCTCGCTGTGTCTCTCTCTGTGAATTAAAATCTTAAAAAAACAAAACAAAAATAACCATTTATCAAGATTACCTGAAAGCTGGTCATTCCCCTACAACCGGAAAATAAGGTTTCTGCTAACCACATCTTATTTAATTTCAACAAAACCTACATTACCAACCAAAAGCTGAAGCTCAGTAGACACATACAATCATTTTTACATTCACCTGCATGCTTTCATAGGCCTGACACTTTTCTGGCTGTTTATTAATTAATTCTTCACTTCTCTGGCCATATATTAATGAACAGGACCTTGCAGTTTAATTTCTTAGTTCGAAACAACTATTTTTATAAAAATGGTGCGTGCTGCCATTATATTTAATCACATCATATACACTACTGAACAAGCATATGTCTTATCCCAGACTCTAATGCTTACAGGGAGGAGTGTATATGCCTGAAGTCCTTTTGCTAAATAAATCGCTTAGCATGCACCAAAAATTTATGCACATAAAGTTATATCTCAATAAATACATATAGATAAAAGTGGTATTGGGGAGATGATGCAGAAAATCAAATGTTTGGAAAAAGATTATCTTAAAAAAGGGAAGTCTTTTTTAACAAAATCTAAACACTTAAAGTCTTCCTTCTTAGGTCAGTAATTAAGACAAGGATGCCTGCTTTTGCATCTTCTACTCAACACTGTACTAGACATTCTAGCCAAAGCAATTAGAAATAGAAATAAAAGTCATCCTACTTAGAAAGGAAGAATAAAACTGTCATTTGAAGATGACATGATCCCACATATAGAAAACCCTAAAGAATCCACAAGAAAAGTATTAGAGCTAATAAATCAATTCATCAAAGTTACAAGACACAAGAACCCAACACACAAAAATCAGTGTAGTTCTATACACTAGGAATGAACAATCTGAAAAGGAAATTATGAAAACAATTCCATGAAGGACAGCATTAAAATAAATTGTTTACAAATAAATTTACCCAAGGAGGTACAAGATCATATGCTGAAAACTGCAAAACATTGCTGAATGAAATTAAGAAGATATTAAAAAATGGAAAAACATACTGTGTTCATTCAAAGATAGGAAGAGAGCAAGAAAGAATTAAGTAAGTAACATAAAGAAGACCACATCTGTGATGTGGTACAAATGGAAATGATACCTCTATTAATAAAAAGAAAAAACTATGAGTGAAACAAAAGGTCAACAAAGTAAATGCTTCTATAAAGATACCACCCAACTTAAACTACTGTATGGTGGGAAGAAACAGCATGTGCAAACTTACAGGCTACCCAAAAGTGGGAACAAAATGTATCACATTTTTGAGATAGGATTTATATTGAAACAACAGAAAGACAAGGAAGCATAACCCAAAAGAAATGTGGGTGATGAGTATGAAGACAACATTAACAGAATATGAACACTAAATGGATTTAAACTGCATATTTCTCAACATTACAAGTACTCCAGGAAATGCAAATGAAATAAAACATCCATTTTCACCCAAGAGCTTGGCAAAAATTTAAAAAATATAAAATACTATTGGTGAAGATGTCTACAAACAGGCATTCTCAGATATTGTTCACCAGTGGTATAGCACTATATCCATGAAACTTTTTTTTAAAAAATGTATACTTTGATCATGCAAAGAGAGAAGTACAAACTGGACCACAATTTATTATAGGTAAAAACTGGAAAAGACCTAAATGTTCAAATGTCCTTAACAGTGAATCAGTAAAGTAAATTTATATTCACCATTTATCATAATACTAGACAGCCATTAAAACAATGAAGTAGAGGGGCACCTGGGTGGCTCAGTCATTAAGCGTCTGCCTTCGGCTCGGGTCATGATCCCAGGGTCCTGGGATCGAGCCCCGCATTGGGCTCCCTGCTCCGCAGGAAGCCTGCTTCTCCCTCTCCCACTCCCCCTGCTTGTGTTCCCTCTCTCGCTGTGTCGCTCTCTGTCAAATAAATAAAATCTTTAAAAATAAATAAATAAATAAATAATAAAAATAAAACAATGAAGTAGAATCACATATCTCAACTTTCTAAGGACAAAAATGGAAGAATTCATAAAAGTAATATATGATACTACATAAAAATGTTAGAATTTTTACATACCACAATTTTAAAAAGGTCTAATTAAACAGAAACTCTTATTACCATATGTGAAAAAGTGTGAAACCAAACATCAAAGAATTAGTATGTTGATATGAAAAAAATCACTGGAACTGTTAAGAAAGCTTTTAAGACATGAGTAGAGAAATGAATACAAATGAGGTACATTTAACAAAAGAATAAAGAGAATAAATAAATGTAGAAACAGTATTCAATCTCTTCCACAATAAAAAAAATAATTTTGGGTATAATCTTCAACAAATAATAAGCAAATATTTTCATCGAAATAACCAGTGCTGGGAGGATGCCATTAATCCCATGCGTCAAGTTATCTAATCATTGCTAGAGTTGCTGAAAGCAACCAAAACTTTCAGTGCCTAACAGATGTTTCTATCCAGGGATGCAGCAATCCCAAAAAGGTACAGTATTCACTTACATAAAGATACCTGTTGCAAGTATATTTTTAATAACAAAAATGTGAAGTAACCTAATTGAGCAATAGGATATATGACACAGAATGCATGTGAAAAACATCTCTATGTGTGACGGAATACACACTGCAATTCCAACTATGTGAAAAATACGTGTTTTTCATTTGAAGAAGTCTATGCTTGCTCCGTTAACATACTGTGATTATAGGTCATGGTTTTACATTCTGCTTCCAAACAGGTGACAGGATTACATATTCTATAAACCATTATTTTCTAAAGAAATTTATTCTTTCCCTTATGTATCAAAAGATGAAGAGAACCCACCCCAAAAAAGAAGAGACCCTCCACTTATATCTTCTTGCAATCCAACTTCTGCCCACCCTGTCTGACTCAAACAAGGAAGCTGGGAAATCAATCCTCTCCTTTACCTCTGCAATGCCCTATTGGAAATTTTGCAAACCCTACTTCATCCAGTTCATCCATAAACATGTTTCATCCTTTTCACTGGAGTGACCATTTACAATTACAACATATGTGTAAATTCTCTTTCTCCAAGTACCTGCCAATGCCAAGCACAATGGCTCTCTCAAATAACTTTCAATTTGTGGTTCTTACAGGAATGGATGCATAATAAAATGAGTGGGCCAGGTGATCACGAAAAACAGCTCAAAAGTACATCGGGGTCAGGACAGGGCATGTAGGGAACTGAGCAGACATAAGTAGCCAAGAGCAGGAAGAACATTACAGGGAATGAGCAATCACTCGAGAGAAGGCAGCAAAGAAGTTGGAAAGAGAGTAACTTTGAAACCCCAGACCTCCATTTTCTCTCTAGACCTGGAGGGCTTGGTAAAGTCCTGTGCATCTTCTCCCGTACATGAGTGAGGACTCGCGGCTTCTGGTGAAAGCTCTGCTCTCACCTGCAGCGGCGCTTCCCCCTAGGCTTGCCGCACTCACCTGAGAACAGGCCCCTCGTCAGCTCTCTTTCCACCATCCAGGGCTCCTTCCCTTGCTCCAGCAGAGAGACCAAATCTGGCTTAGAAACACAGGGTCCTGCATATGGGCAGATATGGGGTTCTGTCACACACCTGACATTCTTAAATCGAGAACCAATTCCTTGGCTTTGATAGAAAAATGTTTTATTACAGGAAGAAGCAGAAAGAAAAGTGAGCAGTGTCTGAAAGACATAGAAGACGATGCTTCAAGCATAATGAAGATACCAACTTTCAACTCTACAAACGTCAAATTCTCATCCTAGGAATCACGACAGAAATTTAGCCCAACACTTCAGAAGACCCCTCCCTGACCTCCACAATTCAAAACTGATGAATGGGGGCCCCTGGGTAGCTCAGTAGGCTAAGCGTCTGACTTCGGCTCAGGTCATGATCTCAGGGTCCTGGGATCAAGTTCCACATCAGGCTCCCTGCTCGGTGAGGAGTCCGCTTCTCCCTCTACCCCTGGCCCTTTCCCCCCCTGCTCATGCTCTCTCATTCTCTTTCTCTCTCAAATAAACAATCTCAAAAAAACAAAACCTGAGGAATGAAAGCGGCAGTTCCGGAAGATAGGTTCAGATTTAGGAGGGACATCCTTACCTACTGACCCCAGGTCACCATGGTTCTCCCATATCACATTCTTACAGAAACTCTTCTGAGCTAGGTCCAGCTGCCGGGAGAAGTCTACAGCCATGTTCGTGATGGTCACCAAGCCCTGAAATGGTACAAACACACTCTTTGATCAAACGTGCCCACAAACCTGCAAAGGCTCTGGGGAGGTGTGTGAAAGAGACAACCTGTGCAAGAATTCTCACTTAAGTTCTGAGCGATCCAGGTCACATAATGACTGGGCCTCGTCATAGTGTCTACGTTTGTGGAAAAAAAAAAAGAAAAATCGGAGAATCTGTTTCTGCCATGGAGAATCTGTAATTTTGCAGGAGAAAACGAACTTACACACAGTAGGAATTTCCTAACGCTGACTGAAGGTTTCCCCACCTTCAACACGCACGACTCGACAAGTCTGCAGGGTTTCCCTCTCATATGTAATCTTTCATGAGGGGGCGGGTTGAAATCCTGCTCAAAGTCTTCTCACGTCATCATATGCTGAATGTTTCTGATTAAGAGACTTGTGATTCATTACAACTGAATTGTTCCCCTCTTCTAGTGTGCATCAAGACTGCGTGCTCTTCCTTCCGGCGGGGTATTCCATCTACAGGAAGCACCGTACTCAAACAGAAACTTCTCCCAAACTCCCTGTGGTCATGGTCTCTCCCCTCAAGAAGGGTTTCTTTTGGAAGGATACTGTGACTTGACTAGAATTTAGCTCACTTACTGGCTGCCTCTCAAACAGAGCACCATAATCCCAGTTTTCCCCTAAAATGGAGCATTCCAGACTGTAGTTTGTGAGTCTCTCCATTATCACTGCCTGGGGTAACTTTTCCTTAGAGATGTCCTTCTTTGCAGGTAACTCAGTCTCCGGCACAGTCTTCAAATCTGAAATATATTAAGAAAGAAGGTTTTCTCCATTATGTATTAATATGAAGAGAACTTCCAAAATGTAATCAGAGGAATTAAAATCCCCCCAAAACCCCTATCGTATCGAAAGCTTTTTTATATGACTAGCCAACCCTACATTCCCGTATTTGTGTAGCTTTCATCCTAAAGGATACAGTATGAGCTTTCTTACTTAAATCTAAGATGACATATAGCTAATATAAATAAGAGGGGGGAGAGGCTAAAGAAGAAAATTGCTGTATGTTCCTTATTTCAACATTAAGTAAAACTCTGACTCTTTCTCCATTTTTCCAGCTAAAACTTCTTTTCTCTCTTTTTTAAACAATGCCTCTTTTATTACAATGCTAACTAATGGAAGTTCGAATCCCGGCCTTAAAAGTGCAAGTCTTCAGAATCAACTACAATTTTGGCAAGAAATGAAGGACTGGCTATTTCATTTTATAAAAGTCATTCAGAGAACGTGATTTACTATGTTAAATGGAAGAGTTTCACGGTTCTCCTGTACCCTATGACAACCCATGAGAGTTGTCAGAAGTTCTGCGAGCGGTCTGTCCTATTCTGTCAAATATAAAGTCTTCCCTCAAAGTATGATTTCAACAAAGAGGTTGTATGAGATCCTCAATTCTTTAGAAATTGCTGACATTTCCCCTTGCAGTAACCTCCAAGAGAAGTCTATAATTCTGATCCCTTGTCTTAATTGATCTGTTGTTCCAGAAATAATGTTGTAGTTGAAATCGCTGTATTCCCAGATGATAGAAATACCATCACAATATCTGTAAGATCTGTCTGTCAAATCAGCATCCGCACTCTCTTCTGAGAGCCAGTCACCCCACTGTCTGGTCCTGTCTGCACTGGGAGGCCCACCTGCACCCAAATCGATGACAGCCCCACCCAGACCCAGCTCCTGGCTTGCTGGTCTCTTTCTTATAATTCTAACATTTCTGCTAAAGGCTCTACTCTCATTCTTGTTTCTGTGGCTTGAAACTGGGACTGATTTTTCTTCTTCCTCTTTGGCCCCTATTCATACTTACCATACACGGGATAACAGTTTCTACTTCACTTAACTTATGTACAGATATGCCCTATTTCCCTGGTGACATGGTTAATTCTTCAACAGCTTACACTCATCCACCAACCTGTATCTGATGGCCTTACTCAAAACTGACAATGAAAGTCAGTGAAAGAAGTCTATACACGAAACAGTCACTTAATCAAAGAGAAATAAGATAATAAAAGCATTATCAGCATTGGCCAAAGATTTTTTAAAGAAGAGACAGGATTATGTAAGCTTGAATGACAAAGGGTCTGAGAAGGAGCTAGGAAAAAACGGGATTCAGAGAGGAAAGAAGTAATGTTCAGAGGGAGGAAAGCAAAGGTGGAGAGATTAGGTAGGATGAACATCTAGCGAGCCCATGCTCAAGAGGCCTCAGTTTCCCTCCAGGCCTGGAGGCTTGGAAAGAGCCTGCTTATGATCCTACATGGCTGAGGTCCTGAGCTGTGACCCGCAGGGCCTTCCCGCCAGCAAGGCCTCCCATGCTCACCTGGGCACCGGCCTCTTGTCAACTTTCTCTTCACCATCCAGGGCTCTTTCCTCTGTTCCAATGAGGAGATCATATCAGGCTTAGAAACGCAAAGTCCTAAATACACAAGAAGAAACAGGAGGTGGTCACACTGTGGATCTGTGCAAACTTGAGATGCAGGCCCCTTGGCTTGATGAAAGAGTGGCAGTGCAGGGCCTGGTGCTAAAGGAGTAAAGGGCTCTGAGCTACAGCAGCAGGCAGAGGAGAGCTGGGAGAATGGGGGGGGGCGTACCCTTACCCAGCGAAACCAGGTTCCTGTAGTTCTCCAACATCACACTCCTGTACAGATTCCTCTGAGCAGAGTTCAGCCACTCCCACTCCTCTTGGGAGAAATCTACAGCCACATCCCCAAATGTCACCAAGCTCTGCAAGGACAAAACCGCATTCTTGCTCAGTCAGTGCTCATGGCCCCCTAGACTGGGGGGTTGTTATGGACTGAACTGTGTCCCCCAAATTCATACATTGAAGTCTAACACCCAGTACCTCAGAATGTGATTAATTTTGGCGACAGGACCTTAAAAGAGGTGATTAAAACTTAAATGAAGTCACGTGGTCAGGCCCTAATCCAATCTGACTGGTGTCAGAGACATGAAGGATGCGAGTGCACAGAGGGAAGAATGTGTGGGGACACAGTGACAGGGTGGTCATTGGCAAGCCAGAGAGAAGCCTCCGGGGAAGCCAACCCTGCCAGCACCGTGATCTCCGACTTCCAGCCTCCAGAGCAGACTGGGAAAATAACTGTCTGTTCTTTAAGCCCCAAGTCTGCGGTAGCCCGATACGGCAGCCCGAGCAGACTCATATAGGGGTCTAAGGATTACCTTCTCCTCATTTTGGGTGAGAGACTATGCATACAAGGAATAATATCCAGAGAAAAGAGAAAAATACAGAGATAGCCCCTGCCCTTGGAGAAGTGGCAATTTTGTGCAGCTGTATACACAAGAAAAATATCTGACATCAATTCAGAACATAAATAATGGCAGCTCAATTGTTCCATGCACAAGAGGTACCAGAGCATTCTTCAACACGAGGACACACGAGTGGCCTGGATCAGCACAAGAATGGGGAAATCAACCCAAAGATGAACCTCAAAAGGCCCAGAAGACTAAACCTCAAAGTCGGTTCTAAGGATTTCTATTTCACTTTCAGTGTTCATTAGATGTTGAGCATTCATGTTAACAACAACAACAACAACAAAAAACCTAAACAAAATTCTTTTTTTTCCTGAAATAAAGATGAGTGTTTATTAAGAAAGAAAAATACTACAAAATGCCCTTCAGAATCAAGGTGCCGTCTCAGAGAAGCTGGGAAGTGTCGAGGAGGTCCCATGCACAACAGGTGAGATAGTGAGCCTACTGCCCATCTCACCCACTGTTGGCGGATTTTTATGATTTCAGTGTATAATCCTGATACATTCCAATGTATTTGAAACATTTATTTAATTCACACTCTGACCCCAGGAATCCCACCAGTGGCTGCCCTCTAGATTTAAAGGACCAGCAGCCCCGGGATTTTAAAAGTATATACTGAAATCAGTGAGCAGGGAAGTCCGACTACCCACAGAGCCTGAATGCAGACGGCAGCACACACCAGCCCTGTGATCTCAGCTAGTTACTTTACCTCTCTGTCTTGGCTCCCCAACAGTAAATGGAAAAACCAACAAAACCTCACAGATCGTGGACCAAACAACACAGCACCTGCACAGCACTCAGAATGTGCAAGGCGCCACGAACGTGTAAATGAATGTCAGCTACCATGCTGCTGACCAGCACCTGAACTCTCCTGTTCATAGCTTCCCTTAGTTTTACTGGAAACAAAAGTCACTTTGAGGTTTGGTGTCTGTTGAATCATATGCTATCACGTGCTCTCTAACCTGCAACAATTCTGAAGGTATTTTTAACCAAACTGTGTAAAGACAAAAGGGTTTTGTAAATGATATCTTGATTTATGTGAAGACAGGGAATTCTTGACACATAAATCTCCTAAATGGGAGACTGAAGGGCCCCACGCCATGGAAAACACCTGCTAATACTTGCAGGAAACAGCCAAGAACTGTTTTGTGTGAGCCTTGAGCAAAAGACATGCTCATATGCCTACATGAGCAAGCTAGTCTAAAACAATGCTGGTCAGCTCTCACTGATGTTGTCAAGTTGGAGCATCGGGCCACGAAAGCAGAGAAACTGCTGTGCGGGCTGAATAAGTAGCAAGAGAGCTCGTTTTGCTGGGAAGGCTCAGCTCTAGTTCCCTGGGTTGCTCATATCCACCTGCACCAGCAGTTAAATGCCTTCCAATTCTAAAAACTGTGCAAGACTCAGTGGAATCTTCAAGTAGACTGAAACTCAAACATTTCAATGCAGATGCTGAGTGAAATAAGCCAGACACAGAAAAACAAATATTGCATGATCTCACTTATATGGGAAAGCTAAAATAGTCACACTTATAGAAGCAAGAGAGTAGAATGTCGGCTGCCAGGGGCTGCGGCAGGAAGAAATGTGGAGGTGATGGTCAAAGGGAACGACGTTTCAGTTATGCAAGATGAATACATTTGGGAGAAGTATAGCATCATGCCTAGAGCTAACAATACGATATTATATCCTTAAAAGTTGCTAAGAGGGTAGATCTTATGTTAAGTGTTCTTGCCACCAAAAATAATAACAAAAACAACAATAATAATAATGGTAGGAGGAAAATTTGGAAGGTGATGATGGTGGTGATGGTTTCACCAGTATATACTTATCCTCAAAGTCATTGAGTGGTACACATTAAAAACGTGCAGGATCCTACATGTCAATCATACCTCAATAAAGTGGCTTAAAAACAAACAAAAAACCCCACAACCATTTCTTTTGTTTTAAACATTTATTTATTTAAGTAATCTCTATACCCAATGTGGAGCCTGAACTCAAGACCCCGAGATCAAGAGTCGTATGCTCTTCTGATTGAGCCAGTCAGATGCCCCCCCCAAAACCCATTTCAATGCAAATATTTTCAACTGGTTCAAAGGTATAGGTGTTCAGACCATGCTACTTCTATGCTTTTACTCTGACCTGATCTAAAAGCTGGTTTTTCACAGATTCCAGCCTTACAGTTCTGTCTATATGCTCCTTGCCTGGCAAGTCTTGCACTTATTTTTTTCAGATATTCAAAATCTTTTCAGGTAGTCTTTTTTTTTAAGATTTTTTTTTTTTGACACAGAGAGAGAGAGATAGTGAGAGAGAGAGCACAAGCAGGGGGAGTGGAAGAGGGAGAAGCGTGCGGGACTTGACCCCAGGACCCTGGATCATGACCTGAACCGAAGGCAGCCACTTAACTGACTGAGCCACCCAGGCACCCCTCATATAGTCTTTACTAAATGAAACATTATATAAAATGGAGTACATATATTGTATACAAAACACCTTTTTAAAATCTATAATATCTTTGCGGCACCTTTACAATAACTTTATAAGTGTTGGTGCAAGAGAAAATGATGTCCAATTTTCTTGTATTTGTTACTCTTGTCATTTGTAAGAAAACTGGAACTTGGAGCCCCTACTACACAGAAGAGTATAAGTTCTAATATTTTCTTATACTTGGCAACTGGGATCTTTTGGGGCCTGATTTTTTTTTTCTTAATAAGAAATGTCCCCTTCTCCACCTCTCTACTTCTATGTACCAGAGGGACCTAGCATTAACAATGTATGTGTAACCTTCCAAATAAGACATTTTCTCAGTTTATACAGACTGCCCTTTATATATATAGAATCAATGACTTCTGGGGGCACCTGGGTGGCTCAGTCAGTTAAGTGTCTGCCTTCGGCAGGTCATGACCCCAGGATCCTGAGATCAAACCCCACATCGGGGTCCCTGCTGAGTGGGGAGTCTGCTTCTCCCTCTGCTCCTCCCGGGGGGGCCCCCTGCACCCCCCACTCATGTGCACTCTCTCTCAAATAAACAAATAAGATTTTTTAAAAAAAGAAATACAACTGCTTAAAAAAAAAAGAGCCAATGACTTCTGTTAGTGCTATGGTCTGAATGTTTGTGTCCCCCCCAAATCCATACATTGGAATCCTAATGCCTAGTGTGATGGCATTTGGAGGTGGGGCCTTTTGGGAGGTCCTTTGGTCATGAGGGTGAATCCTCTTTAACAGTCTTAATGTCCTTATAAAAGAGATACCTCCCCCCCACCACACCGCCCAGAGCTCCTTAGTTCCTTCCTCCATATGAGGACACCGAGAGAGGGCAGCCCCAGCTATGGAAGAGGAAGCGGTCTGCATCAGCCACCACATACAATCTGCCAACACCATAATCTTGGTTCTTCCCAGCCTCCAGAACTATGAGAAATAAATGTCTGTTGTGTATAAGCCACACTGTCCATGCTGGTCTATGATAGGAGCCCAGACAGACTAAGAGAGCTGGCAAACTTCTTCCACTATAAACAGTAACAATTATTGCTCGCAGCACGTACGATATTCCAGACACAATTCTATATACTCACATATAAGCTGATTCAACCCCCACTACCCGGAGAGTCGGTACTAGCACTATTCCCATTTTATAGATGAGGAAACGGAGTGCTGTAACTTGCCCAAGATCACAGTCAACTGCAGAGCCAAGATTCTGAACCCAGTGGTCTGGCTCCATAGTCCACACCCTTAACCTCTAAATCAGGGGCCAGCACAGTCTTTCTGTAAAGGGCCAGAGGGCAAATATTTTAGGCTTTGGAGGCCAGACAGCCTCTGTCACAACGACTAAACCCCGCTCCTGCAGCATGAAAGCTGCCACAGTCCACAGTTACACCACGTGTGCCAGGCTCCAAGGAGATTTCATTTATGGGCAACAAAACGTAAACTTAGGTAATTTTCACAGGTTGTAACATATTTTCATTTTTTTTCAATCCCCGAGAAATGTAAATACCATTTGTAGCTCATGAGCTATACAAAAAGAGGTGGCAGGCCAGATTAGGCCAGTTTGCCAACTCCTGTCCAATACCATACATTGTTGAGTTACTGTGCATCACCTAAGGGGCTGGTTCGTAAATTTCTAAATGACAATGGCACGAGGATGCTGACAGCAAACACTTACTGAGATCTCACTATGTGCCAGGCACCTTTACGTTTTTCTAGGCACTTTACGTGCATTCACTTAATTAATCCTTAAAAGAACCACATTAAGCCAGTACCATTATCATCTGCATTTTTACAAATGAAGAAAATGTGGTCATTTACGTTGCCCTGAGGTTACACAGCAATTAAATGCTAATGCTAGCACCGGAACCCAAGCAGCCTGGCTTCTTTGTCCACACCTGTGACCATGACACTAGCATGCCTCTACTGAAAGCTTCCACTCTGGGCGCCTGGGTGGCTCAGTTGGTTAAGCGACTGCCTTCGGCTCAGGTCATGATCCTGGAGTCCCTGGATTGAGTCCTGCATTGGGCTCCCTGCTCGGCGGGGAGTCTGCTTCGCCCTCTGACCTTCCCCCCTCTCATGTGCTCTCTCTCTCTCTCATTCTCTCTCTCTCAAATAAATAAATAAAATCTTTAAAAAAAAAAAAAAGCTTCCACTCTGACAGAAGCCACAATGCTTGCTATCCATTCACCCTGATGATGAAACAAGATCCACTAGGCAACATAGCTTTCAGATAGAAAAAACGATCAACCTGCTTCATTCAAGGGTACGCAAAACACTCTCAACTGTGCACGTCCTATTCTTATTCCCATTGCTAGTGTGGACATGTGCAGATTTCCAAAAGGGTTTCAAAATGTCACACTACACCAGAGAGAAAACATAATGGTACACCCAACGTAAGAATTTGATCTGGTGGTCTCACTCTTAATCTTAATAAAGACAGAAAAAGGTAAAAAACAAACAGAAAACAAAAACAATTTTATCCTTAGACAGAAATACTGTGGAGTATTAATACTCCACAGAAAAAAATGAATGAAGGCCTTTTATAAGAAAAACGCATTAAAGAGGGGTTTTTTTTTTTTTTGGTTCAATTTGATTCAGTTAATTTTTAAGGCATGTGAATGAAAAATCAGTAAATTTTTCTTTTTGGTGAAGTCTACTCTTTACACCATAAATTCTAGCTTTTGAGACTCTATTGCTGTTCCATCTAAATACAACTTTTATTTATTTTTTATTTATTTATTTGTTAGAGAGAGAGAGAGAGAGAGAGAGGCAGGCAGAGGAAGAAGCAGGATCCCGCTGAGCAAGGAGCCTGATGTGGACTCAATCCCAGGACCCTGGGATCACGATCTGAACCAAAGGCAGACACTTAAAGAGCCACCCACGTATCCCTAAATGCAACTTTTAAAGTATTCTGATTTCATGTCAGTTTAATAAACTTTAATGCACAAAGTAAGAGAAACTTCTAGGAATGCATTCATAGGAAATAACCAGGGATAAAGCACATTCCCAGGTAGAAAAGTGATTATCATAATATTATATTAAATAGCAAAACACTGGCTACAAGAGAAGCTTACACATTCCTCTACCAAATATTTTCTGAATGAGGCTTTGGGGGTGAAACTGTCCAAAATCCCTGCCTGTGTCAAGTATACTTGGAGCAGAAAACCAGATATATTAAGTAAATATACAGTATGTTGAAATGCGCTAAGAGTTTAAAAAAGGAGTAAAGCAGAGAAGAAGATGTGAAGAATTTGGGTAGGAGTCTTTGAAGCTATAGACAGAAGGACTGGGAAAATGAGAAGGCAATTTTTGAGGAAGCAAACCGAGTGATGCAGGAGGATGGAAAATGGCAGAGGTCCAAAGGACCCGTTCAGGTAGGGCCCTGTCAGCACATGAAGGACGTGGCCTTCATTCACGGAAGCCACTGGAGGGTTCTGAGCAGAGAGGAACACAGCAGTTAGGACAGACCCCGCCTGGGTGCAGCCCTGGGATGTGACCGCAGGGAGCATATGATGAAGCAGGAAGTCACGGAAAGAGAGTCGAGGGGCCAACAGTAAGATAATAAGCACCAAGGCAGCGATGGAGGCAGTGGGCATAGTGATAACCGTCAGGTTGCAAATACACGTGAAAACAGCGCTGACAGGATTTGCAATGAGGCAAACACGGGCGGAAGGGAAAGAGAAGAAACAAGAATGCCACAGAGGTTTCTGGCCTGACATCTGACAGCATGAAACTGCCATGGTCTGAGACAGACACAACTGTGGGAGCAGCCAGTTTGGGGGGGAAACCTCAGATTTCAGATGTGAATGTATGAGGTCTGAACTACCTACCCGACATTCAAGAGGAGGAATCAAGTTGGATGCACAGGCCTGGAGCTCAGAGGAGAGGTCTGAGCTGGAAAGGCGAATTTGGGAGAAGCCTGCCTACGGCTAGTTTCTACAGATGAGAACAGGCATTGTTCCTCAGGAGAACGTGTGCAGACAGACAATAAGAGAGAGCCAAGAACACCATCCTGAGGCACGCGGACAGCTGTAGGTCCGGGAGGGGAGGAGGAACCAGCAGTGAAAGCTGAGAAGCCAGGAAGGTGGTAGGAAGCTCGATGAGTGCTACAAGCCAAGGGGGAAAAAAGGGTCCCACGAGAGAGCAAGGGATGAGCTACTTCAAGGGTCGGCAGCCCCCCGTTTTTGTAAACAGTTTTATTGGAACACAACCCTGCCATTCATTTACATACTGTCCGTGGCTGCTTTAGTTCGAGAAGGCAGAGTGGCGCAGCCGCGGCAGAGACCTTATGGCCCGCAAAACCTAAAATATTTACTACCTAGCCCTTTACGGTGAAAGTTGGCCAACCCCTGAGCTACTTCAAATGCCAATGAGAGTCAAAAAAGACGGAGGACCGGACAGTGCGTCCGGCAATGTGGCGATCACTGGTAACTTGCTTACAAGTAGCTTGGGTGGGACAACTGGCACCTGGTTCCCATATTGATGAGCTGGCTGTCATATTTATGGGACACAGAGGTCAGAAACAAATAAAACCATTTGTCAGCATTTTAAGAAGCCATCCAATCAAGTGAGAAAAAGACAGCCTCTCACACTGCACCAGGGCTGCCAATCATCCCCTCTCTTCAAAACATGGCTCCAAAATCACCTTCCTGGGAAAGATCCCCTGCCCTTCCCTCACAGGCAGCTAGAAGCTCAGGCTAATGAGCTCCCTGAGAGCAGGGACTGGGGCTTAGCCATGTTTCTCCAGGGACTGGCACCAAGTGGATACCAAACAAACCAGGTACAGCACCAGCAACTGCCGTGCTTGCCCCAAGGAGTACCTTTCGGCTCCATCAGAGTCTCTCTGAGAAAAGTGGCACAGCGAGGGGCTGCATCACTTCACCACTGAAGAACGAACACTGAATGGGATGAAGAGGAAGCAGGGAGGGAGGCCCTGGGCTTCCCCTGTAGCCCATCACTCACCAGAATGTGAGGAAATGGGAACCAGCTCCCAGGACAGGTCTCTTAAACTGAAAACTTTTAAAAGAAAATAAACATTATTAAGTCCTGAAAAGCAAGACCGCGTTTCAGAGAGGAGAGTGGAAATGCCAACTCACCTGAGACATGGCTTTCAGTTCGGTTCTTGTCCCTGCTGCCTCCTGCTTACGCCTCCTCTCCTGCAGAAGGGCAGTGCCCCTGGAAGGAAGAGCTGGGGGGGGCGGAAGAGAAAGGAGGCGCTGGAGACCAAATCTACACGACGCTCCTAATCACCAGGCTGGAAAGGGTGCCTTCCTGCTGACTCTTAAACTACAGCCCTTAAATCAGAAAGGGCATCAACAGGTGGAGAATCAAATACTCAGGCACGAACGGATGGACGGGACCAGCTCTGAAGGCACTGACCTGTACACGACCGTCGCTCTACCTAGGGAGGGGCTTCCTCTGTCCGGGAGCCTGAATTAGGATGGTGTGAGGTCAGGCTGACCCTGGCAAGTCACGGTCCCTCCCTGCACGGCTGTTGATGCTCGGACTCAGAGGGAACTTCCAAACCTTTGGACTCCCCCGATCTACCAGCCTCAGAGCCTAGGGACAACCATTCACCAGCACAGGAACCCGAGAGGCCCTCTGCCCCAAGCCCTCGCCCTCCCCGCACTCTGAAGGGGTGAACTCGTCCCCGTCCACCAGAGGCCCGACCGCCTGTCACCCTCACCTCCGTTCTCAGGCCCCGTGGTCACCGCTCCTCGCTGACCCCCGGAGGGGGGGCCATTCCTCGCGCGCGGCCTTCCCCGGGCAGGGCGGGCGAAGGCAGCCGGGGTCCCCGCGGTCCGGCCTCGGCCCGCCCCGGGCTTTGTGCGGGGAGCGCCTCGCCGCGGCGGGGACCCCCGCCCGCGGGTCCCCGCGCCCCTGCCCGCGTTCGCCGCCCCCTGCATGTCCGCGCGGCGCGCGCGCTCGCTGCCCCCACCCACCGCGGGCGCGCCCGGCGTCCAGCGGGCCCCGCCCCACCCCCGCCCCGTCCCGCCCCGCGCCCAGCGCCCAGCGCCCACCACGGCCGCCGAGCCCCCGACCCGGCCGGCCGCACGAACCCCGGCCGCGCGCCGCCGCCGGAAGTGGGCGTGTGCGGCCACCGCAACGCCCCCTGGGAAGCGTAGTCCCGGCCAGGACGGCGGCGGGACTGAGCGGAGCGCAGGCCGCAAGGCGCGGTCCCTCCCTGGGCCTACACAGAGTCCATCGTCTCCCCTCCCGGTCGGCCGCTTCCAGCTCTTCGGGACCGCGGCCTCCGGGTGGCCATCGACACCCGGCCCGAGCCTGTCCGGAAGTACAGGCCTCCCGACGGACAGACAGCGCCCCCACGGGCTTCTGGGAGTCGGCGCCGGCTTCGGGTTCGCGCAGGCGCGGTTCCATGGCGGGGGCGGGCGCTGACGGCGAGGGGCGGGGCCGCAGGGCTGACGAGGGTGGCGCTGGGATGCGGCAGGTGGCGCGCTCCTCGGGTGGGCGTCCCACGGGTGTCCCCGCCGACCGAGCGCAGGCACGCGCGCGGCGAAGGGCAGCGCTGGACCTTGCCGGTGTCCAGAGTGTGATTCTGCTGGGGGTGTGTGAGCGCAGCGTGCCTTCGCGTCCGATTCGCTGCGCACCTTTGACCCCAGGTGGGTCCCCGTGTCCCTGGACACTCGCGCCTCCCCCGCTCCCCGACACCCGTCCGCCAGATGCCACTCCCCCTGCGCTTGTGGGTCCTGCACCTGAACGGCCTTCCCCCAAACTCTCGTCGGGGCTAGTTCCCACCTGTCACTCTCACAGATCGCTGCCCAGACTCGCAGTCACAAATGCCACTCACCTCGTGACCTTTTAAAAATCTGCTGCATAACCTTCATCCTTATCTGAGTTAACTGATGTTTTTATTCATTTATGTGTTTAGGGCCAGTCTTATCAGAGCCGTCCAGAGCCTTCTGGATCCCTGCAGCTGAAAACCTCGTTCCGCCCAGTGAATAACCTCACTTAACAGCCGGGGCGCAATGCTGTTGTTACACTCACCATCACAGACCCGAGAGGCTACACGCCGTTACATTATTTGACATTTTGTAATACCATTTAAGACAGAAAAGAGAGGAGTGGTAGCCAGGGACTGGGGGCAGGAGGAGGAGACGCACTACAAAGGTCTTCTATATCTTGGTCGTAGTAGTTACAGGACTGTATGAATTTGTCAAAATTGGAATTCTACACCTAGGGGCGCCTGGGTGGCTCAGTCGTTAAGCGTCTGCCTTCGGCTCAGGTCATGGGATCGAGCCCCACATCGGGCTCCCTGCTCGGCGGGAGGCCTGCTTCTCCCTCTCCCTCTCCCTCTCCCACTCCCCCTGCTTGTGTTCCCTCTCTCGCTGTGTCTCTGTCAAATAAATAAAAGTTAAAAAAAAAAAAAAATTCTACACCTGAAGTGAGTACGTTTTACTGTACTAGCTTTTAAAAACTCATGAAATTTTACACTTAACATCTGTGTGTAAATATTTCCCATTAAAAATAAAGTTGTAAAGCCCTCACTGACATAGAACCGAATCTAAACCATTTTAATTAAAAGACTTTGATTTAGTAAAATGGCACTGGCTGGGGAGGGAGCCTAACTATGAACTAGCGAAAAGAAAACCATGGGCAGAGAATATAACCTGTCCTTTTTCTTTCTGAAACTGGCCTTGGGGTTATAATTGGTGTGTAGGACTTCTCTTCTACTTTATATAATGCCATACTTCTCCTAGTCTTGACCAACGCCTCAGTTAGGCATAACCTGACCCAAACCATCAGTGGCCTGGGTGGTATTGCAAGTGTCTTCCATTTCCACTTCCGTTTACCATTGTGCATGATAGTTCAAGGAAGGGGACCGTCCATAATCCTCCCAAGCCCCAATATTCTATTTATTCTTGCCTGTCAGGATCAATCACTGTGGCTTTTTTATCCCTCTAGTGGCATGAGACATATGGAACAGATAGAGGTCATCTGACCTTCACTGCACCCATTGTTGTTCCTGATTGGAAGACTTCCTCCCAGGACTAAAACATTTACACAAGCATAACTCAGAATTGGGAGAGAGAAACTAACAATTTTGAACATGGGACATTATACATGGCAATTAGTACAAGGAAATGCCCCAACCATAATGTCTTTCCAGTAACTGTTATAGAGCAACCCCCACCCCATCCCCACCTTTTTAACTTTATAAAACCAACCACTATATTTTTTCCCTTCTTTTTAAAAAAATCTGCTCTCCTAATGACAAGAGCTTAAAATGGCCAAGTGGCATCCAGCTTCTGATTTAATGATACCATTACCGTTTGCCCTAATGGAAGAATTCTTCCATTTGGTGCTAAAAACAAACCTCCACATCACCAGAACCCAGAAAACATGAGATAAAGAACCAAAAGTTTTAATGTGAGTCCTTCAGCATACACCTACCCTTTCTTTAGGATTTTTAATCCATTTTTAATCCATTCCCGATAAAAGTGCCCCTAAGTAAAATTTCATTTAAACAAAATGAAAAAAAAAAAAGACTTCCACTACATTTAATATAAAAATGATAATGCTTTTACATCCCAACCCTAAGGACTCAGTTTTTGCAGATAGAAAAATAGATCAACTAACAATGAATAAATAAAATCTTCAACTAACAATGAACACAAGTTTACAACAGTAAAAAAATATTGAGAGCAAAAAATACAGTTAATACATAAAATGTAACACAGTGAAGATTCATTTTACTTGCTAAAGTGGAAACAGAAGACAGTGGTGGTGCAAAGGAGTCATTTTTTTCAGGAAGAACATTCCTCTTTCTGCTCCCCCCTCAGTGTTTCAAACTTTTGGGGGGCTTGAGGTTATCTTGCACATTTCTGCCTAAGAGTAGTCATGTTACAGAAAAAAGCAAAATATTTAGGCAAAAATAGGCTAAATAAAGTGATACAGAGCATACCTCTTGCTTGTTGTACGCATTAAAAAGCACAATATTCGGATTCATCTACACATGGTATGCAATTCAAATTTGTCCCACATAATAGCCTCTAACTAAAAACTGTTGTGCTGAGTAAACTGGTGAGTGTGCTTTGTCTGAAACCCTATGCTGAAATATTACTCTTTATAGTGTACTTAGTGTATCTCTTTCTTAGTGACGGAGGGGGGGAGCGGCAAGGAGTAGCAACTTACTCTTCAATATGCCCCCAACCACTGGGCACACTCACTAAGGTGGCAGTTCCCAGTGTTGTCTTGGGACTTGATTTAGGTCAGCGTGAATTTTACCAAACCAAGTAGGAATAACTAGTTGAGTTTGTCTACCAGGTTTCAGTCAGGAAACACACACACCATGGGGTTCAGTAGAGGAAATATAACACAGGGGACTAATATAAAAAGGTGTTGGGAGAGGTGAGAGGAAGAACAGGGAGGCAACTCAGATCAGTTACAAAAGAGCAGTTACCAACCCTGCAGCTTGAAGGCCAAAAGAGTGGAGGGGATATTATCACAGCCGCGAACCAGGGCCACTAGACAGATCCCTAGGGACGTCCCTAGCAGGAGGTGGGACCATAATAAGGGGTGAGCGGAGCGACGTAGAACAGAGGTGGTATAGCTATTACCCCAGTCACCACCTAAAGCAGAGCAAGTGAGAAACACCCCGGCTTCTCACCTTCTGGTGTATTGCTAGTGCCTCCTACTTAGTAAATCAGACAGAAAACCAGTTGTCAAAGGACTCTGGGAAACATCACCTGCAGAGCTTAAACACATACAGTAGATTGTAGAGCAGGGGATAAGGCAGAAAATGGATCTTAAAGCAAAAAGGCCAATGACTGGCACAGGATCTCGCAGGGCCTACTCTGAGCTGGACCAGGGCAACAAGTGCCCCATAATCCTCCGGAATGACTGCAGTACACGTCCTTGTAACCTAGAATTCTTCCCAAAATGCTGGCTATTTCCTTTTCCTTAGCGTGCACTTACCTTGGCAAATGGCTGCAATTCTTTTGGGAATCCTGGGAGTAGACGTCACAGTGGGTGATAGGAAGGTTTTCCTCAGGAGCACCCAGCCTCCTGTCCAAACACCCAGGTCTGGAAACAGGCAGTATCTAGCATGGGTGATAACTGGACTGAGGCTTCTGTGACCACACATGAAGTGTTTTTAGACAAATAACAAAGTAAACTTTCGGCGGTTGACTACTGATCTCATTTGTAGGCTTGCTAGTAATCACAGTCAGCTATCTGTCAGACCATCAGTGGTAGCTGGTAAAGTTGGACATGAAGCTTCCCAAGGGAAAGAAGTGTGTGTGTACTATGTGAAATAAGTTCATTGTCATTATACAGATGGGTATAGCACACATCTACAAATGACAGCAAAATACAATATTCCTGGATTGTCAATTCTGTATAGCAATTGATTCTCTTAGAATGCCTTTGCTGACTTTTACCAATGTATGCTTAAAACTGACAAATGGGTATAATTCTGACAACGTTGGTTGGTATTTTCATTTACATTGAAGAGTAAGATCAAAGCGAAACAAGATGAGGACATAGAACAGAACTTCGCTTGTTATGTCAATGACAGGACTGAGCTCTTGGCTAATAGCTTTTGAATACGGGAAGAATATTTCCTCTACTTTTTGTGCAGTTCAAAATGTACAGCCATGACACATTTTTAAGCTTAACCTGAATTATTAACATTTTCTCTGTCAACTTTTAAAGTCAACCAGCCTTGATTTGTAGTGTATGCTGTTAAATACTCCCATCATACTTGATAAAATTACCAACATGTTGTCACTGAATGCAGAGTTGTGGTATGTCCCCCCTACAAATGTTAATCATAAATATGGTAAATAAATGCTCAAAACTCAGGTTCTAAACTATTGTCTTTTTTAATATAACTTATTGGTTATAGTAAAAATTTAGGCTATAACCTATAAACATATGTATACAATACATACATGTTATATACTACCCAGTGTAAACATGTATTTACATGTGTGTATTTCTACACACACATATATAAACAAATATACACCTTTTAACAACCAGTTCACAAAATTTCTAAAAATATAAAAATTAGCTCTTATAAGCCAGAATGAGCCTGCCCAAGTGCACCACTAAATCAACGGCTTTGCTTCTGGTGAGTTGCTGCTAGGGCTCAGCATTCCCTGGGCTGCTACACTTCCTAGAGATCAGAAATCCCTTTGTAAGAGCAGTGCCCTGTCCCAGCATGCCAGACATCTTAAGGTACTCCCTAAAGATAGTGATGCTTTCCTCACGGCACAGCTTCAAGGAAAGGCATTTTGGCCCTGTCTCAGGGAGTCTAATGACAAGGTAAGTGAGAAACTCAAGACATGAGAAAGCAAGTTCAGCATCCCAAATTTCCAGTTCCTTCCTGTGTATCAGGTAAGGTCATTTCTGTACTTTAAATATCGTTCAGTTTCAGTCGGGACTTATGAGATTTGCAATCATCTACCCAGAAAATTCTGAGAAAAGCAATCAACTGCACAAATTAGCACATCAAATATGTAATACCCTGTGTGTGTACCATAAATTCAGCCCAGTTCAAAATTTCGTTCTAGTATCTGAGGTCAAGCACTATGAAAACCCATTTTTCCAGCCATTTTCTAGATTCTGATATAAATGTTGATACTTTGGGGAGTCTCTCAACCCTCCCCTAACCTCTTTTCTTATATCAACCTCTAGGCCACTTTAGAATCAGATTTTCTTTCTTTCTCTTTTATATCAATGAAGCCACAGTGTTGGTGAGCTAAAAGGGAAATAGGCTAATCTTTAACCTTCATCCACAGCTATCTCAGGCAAAGGATAATTAGTTGGTATGGTTGCTTAAGATTTCTTACGGGCTTAAGAGTTTTAAAATCCCCAAATTCTCCCACAAATCATCATTCCAATAACCAGGAGAGCTAATGTCCCTTAATGTCAAATAATTTACTTAAGAAATCTGCCAAAACTGTGAATTCACTTGGCATTGTAGCTCATTCTTTGATATTTAGCAATCATAGAGTTACAAGGAAGTCTTTTAACTATGTTACAAAAATGGCTGGTGTTCTAGTCCATGGTTTAAAGCAAAAATTTTTAGAAAGTCATTATTGCTTCTGCTTTATATTTTCCAATTCCATTATGAACAAGCATCATACAAACCCCTTGGACTGGCATTTCTTGTCCTTTTGATTGGTCTAAAAATGATCTCAACCACAGCTGATTAGCTGTTTTACTGTTGCTATCAAAGCATGTTACTTGCATGGCACAAAATCTGAATAGGAGCCTTATAATCCTTTGCTCCATTTCATCCAATAACCAATCTTTATAATAACCCACTTTTCTCAGGATGTTTTGCCTGAAATCCATCCAAGGACACCAACTTCTGTATTGGTTAGGTTTCTTTGGTTGACGGCAAAAGAACTTAATCTGATTTTGAAATGAAAACAAGATACTAGTAGGATACAACTTGGAAAGAATATTCAACAGGTCAGCTCTAGTGAGCAAAGCAGAAGGATCACAGGCAGTATCCTTAAGTTGTGGCCAAAGGAGGACTCATTTACAACTTCCTCCTGCATCCCAAGGAGAGTTTCTGATTGGATTGAAGTGAACCAGGTACAACTGGCAACACAAACAAAACCTCACTGAATGACGCCAGAGCAGCCCAGGGGAAAAGTCTATGTGCACTTCTGTGTGCATGGTTTCGATTTGTATTGTAGACAAAAACACATATCTGATATGTATTATTTTCATAATTTTAACTTCATAAATTTTTGGTATTAAAACCATACAATTATATTATAATTGTGGAAATTATACCGTTAGTAAATTATATGATCTCTTTCTGTATGAAAATCTACCTCATTCTTTTCAGTGACTGTGTAATCTACTGAATTTTCTGTAATTTAACTGATTAACTAGTTTACTAGTGCTAGACATTTACGCTGCTCCAAATTTCTTGCAATTCTATAATAAATGTGCTTATGCATCTATATTTCTACACTTGTGCTTTTCAAGAAGATAAATTCCTAGACTTAGAATCGCAGCAAAGTGGTTACATTTAAAATGTTGACAGGTAACACATTAGCTTCTAAAATGGCTTTTAACCAATTTATCCTCCCAATGTATAAAAATATATTTCTCACATCTGTAACAGTACTGGCTATTATCCATAAAATTTGTGATTTATGTTGGTGGCAAGGGCTTTTTAAAATTTCAATTTATCCGATCATTACTGCACTTAGGAACTTCCTCTATTTTATTTGACAAATTCATGTTCTGCATCTGCGAAGATTGCTTGTTGGTGTGCTTTTTAGACTGTATCTTATCCTTGCTGCTTTTCTTTTTTTTTTTTTTAAGAGTTTATTTATTTATTTGACAGAGAGAGACACAGCCAGAGAGGGAACACAAGCAGGGGGAGGGTCAGAGGGAGAAGCAGGCTCCCCGCTGAGCAGGGATCCCGATGCGGGGCTCGATCCTAAGACCTGGGATCATGACCTGAGCCGAAGGCAGAAGCTCAACGACTGAGCCACCCAGGCGCCCCTCCTTGCTGCTTTTCAACAGCACTTTTTAGAAGGGCTATATCCTTCATAATATGTATATGTTTAAAATATCTCCCAGCCTGTCATGTGCCTTTTAACTTTGCATAGTGCCTTATACCATGCACAAGGTCTAAATCTTTTACATGCTCCTTCCTGTCACTCTCTCTTCATGGCTTCTAGACTCTGTGTCCAGTTTACCAAGTCTTCCTAAACTCAAAGGGATAGAAATATTCTATATTCTCTTCTAGAATTTTGTGTTTCCTATTAACATCTTTAATCTATATTCAGGGAACTTCTCTGTAAGGAGTAAAATGTGGCTCTGACTTTACTTCCAGTTGGATAACTGTCAAACACCATTTAAATAATCCATCTCCCCCAGTGATATATCAAAAATACCATTTCAGTGGGGCTCCTGCCAGGTGCAGTCAGAGGAGCGTGTGACTCTTGATCTTGGGGTTGAGTTCAAGCCCTACATTGGCTATAGAGATTACTTAAAAATAAATAGACACTTAAAAAAATATTACTCTTGCAATCCACCAAATTCATGGGTGTAAGATCTTTTCCAAAAATTTCCAATGATGCTTGCCTACTTACCACTCTATGTGATTTTCAGAACAAAACTGTCAATGTAAAAATATCCTACAGTTATCATGACTGGAACTGAGTAAATGTAGACATCTTTACAGTATTGAAACTTCCATCTAGAAACATGTATGGATCTCCATTTATTCAGAACCTCTGTTCTCTTTCAATAGAGATTAATAATTTCCTTTCTATATAGAACCATAAGTAAATTAATCTATCATTTCATTTTGGGGGGGGTTGATATCAGAACTGAATTAGCCTCATGAAAGAAGTATTCCAAATACTTTACAGTATTATGTCTTATTTTTTTTCTATACTCTAAAACAGTTTAATTAGTGGTTCCTTGAAAGTTTAGAATTAATCTGTGAACCCAGGTGTCTGAAAATATGGCTAGACTCTTTAAGTTCTCTATTGCTTCAGTTTTAAATATTAAGGAATTTTTCTTTTTTTGCTTTAACTATAGTCTTACATTCCTGGGTAAATTCTAATTCTTTTGTTTCAGTCTTATCCAGAGCTCTAGGCACTTCCTAAAACGTATTCTACGTACCAAGTTTACACTAAATTTCTGCACCTACAAAGGCATACAGCCTTGGAGTCATGAGAAAGCCACTAAGTTACTCTGATGTCAAACTTAAAAATACTACACGTGCTAATCTTCATCATCCACCTTAAGATGTAGTTTCAGTTCCAAAATTATTATAATCTCCTAGTCCTGATATACTGCTTTTCAGAGTTCACTCTTTAAACAGACTCTGAATGATACTGACGTAACATTCACCAAGCACTTAGTCTGGGTCAGGCACTATTGCTAAGGACTTTATAGGCATCAAATAGTTTAAATTTTCATAACCGGGGTTTTAAGAGAGTAATTTCGTTACATTTACATGCTTGAAAGACCACCATGGCAGTAGTGTGAAGAACGAACTTGAAGGAAATAAAACAGGACGTAAGACCAGTTTTTATACTGGAACAGTCCAGGTGAGATGACTGTGTTTTGGAGCAGGACAATGAGAACTGAAAGAAGTGGACGAATTCCAAAAATATCTAGCAGATATATCCATTGGGCTTGACGACACATGGGGTGAGGAAGAGCTAAATGCCTGAGATGACTCTGCAGCATGAACTTTCTGATGATGAGTAAGGTGTGCACTTTGTCTGAAGACTTTTCCACATTCTTTACATTCATAAGATCTCTCTCCAGTGTGAATTCTTCTATGTAGATTAAGGTGTCCAATCTGGCTAAAGGTTTTCCCACATTCCTGACATTCGTAAGGTTTTTCTCCAGAATGAATTCTCTGATGAACTGTAAGGGACTGACGATGGCTAAAGGCTTTACCACACACACTACATTCATAAGGTTTCTCCCCAGTATGACATCTTTGATGACAAATAAGGGACGATTTTGTTCTAAATGCCTTCTCACATTCAACACATTCATAGGGCCTTTGGCCGGTATGGAGCCTCCGATGCTGAGAACGGGATGAGCTATCGCTAAAAGCCTTTCCACATTCGCTACATTTATAAGGTTTCTCTCCAGTATGAACTCTCTGATGTTGAATAAGGCGGGTAGTCTGGCTGAAGGCTTTACCACATTCATTACATTCATAAGGTTTCTCTCCTGTATGAATTTTATGATGTTGGGCAAGGTGTGCCCTCTGGTTGAAAGCTTTACCACATTCCTTACATTCATAAGGTTTCTCTCCAGTATGAATTCTCTGATGAGTAGCCAGCTGTGAACTGATGCTAAAAGCTTTTCCACATTCTTTACATTTGTAGGGTTTTTCACCAGTATGAATTCTCAGATGAATAGCAAGGTGTATACTCTGTCTAAAGGCTTTCCCACATTCCTTGCATTCATAAGGTTTCTCTCCAGAATGCACTCTTTGATGTTGTGTGAGTGAAGCATGATGGCTGAAGGCCTTCCCACAGACAACACATTCATAAGGTTTCTCTCCTGTGTGAATTCTCTGATGGACGGTAAGGGATGAGCCATAACTGAAGGTTTTCCCACACACTTTACATTTATATGGTTTCTCTCCAGTATGAATTCTCCTATGCTGAATAAGGCCTATGTGATCACTGAAAGCTTTCCCACAATCGATGCAATCAAAAGGTTTCTCTCCAGTATGATAATACCTCCAGTGACGAATAAGAGATGTGTTCTGCCTGAAGGCTTTCTCACATTCAATACATTCATAGGGTCTTTTGTCAGTGTGACATCTCTGATGTCGGGCAAAGGATGAGCCATCACTGAAGGCTTTCCCACATTCCTTACATACATAGGGCTTCTCCCCAGTATGAATTCTCTGGTGCTGAGCAAGGTGGGCAGGTTGGCTGAAGGCTTTTCTACATTCCATACACTTATACGGTTTTTCTCCAGTATGAATTCTTTGATGTTGAATAAGGTGCACATTTTGGCTGAAGGCTTTCCTACATTCTTTACATTCAAAGAGCTTCTCTCCAGTATGTATTCTGTGATGTTGAACAAGGTGCTGACTCTGGTTAAAGGCTTTCCCACATTCTTTACATTCATATGGTTTTTCACCAGTATGAATTCTCTGATGAACAGTAAGGGAGGAGCTGTGGGTAAAGGTTTTCTCACATTCATGACATTTAAAAAGTTTCTTTCCTGCATAGACTTTCTTGTGTTTTACTACCATGGAATTTTGGGAAAAGCTTTTTTTACCTGACTTGTGATTATAAACATTTTCTTCTATATTGTCTAGATGGACAAATTTCCCAGATTTGTTATAGTTGTGATCTATTTCCTTAGTAAGGGTTTTCTTATGAGTGGTTACTTCTTGCCTGATAAATGCCTCTTGACTTACCAACTCCCTCTCAAAAAGATCTTCACATTTCCAATTTTCTCTGTAAGTGGAAAACTCAAGTCCATAGCCTGCAATCCTCTCCATTAACACATCATCATACATGAAGTGCTTCAGAGATAATTCTTGTGTCTCATATATAGATCCCAAATCTGAAAGATAACAAAAATCAAGTGTTCCTTTACCATCAGATATAACAAAGGAAATATTTAATGTGGACAAGATGATTCAAAAATAGGGAATCCCACAAAATCTATTATGCACCACCACATCAACTGAAAAATATGCAAGCTGATTTCAGAGCTCAGGGAAACATGGAGAAGGTGATTAAGAGAATTAAATATAGAATAATGAGGCCCTAGAGAAGTAGGCTACAATAATAATATTTTTTTTTAAAGATTTTAATTTATTTGAGAGAGAGAGAATGAGAGAGATAGAGAGCACAAGAGGGAAGAGGGTCAGAGGGAGAAGCAGACTCCCTGCTGAGCAGGGAGCCCGATGTGGGACTCGATCCCAGGACTCCAGGATCATGACCTGAGCCGAAGGCAGTCGCTTAACCAACTGAGCCACCCAGGCGCCCCAATAATATATATTTTTTAAAGATTTTATTTATTTATTCGTAAGAGAGAGAGAGAGGCAGAGGGAGAAGCAGGGTTCCTGCTGAGCAGGGAGCCCAATGTGGGACTCGATCTCAGCACCCTGGGATCATGACCTGAGCCGAAGGCAGAAGTTTAACCATCTGAGCCACCACGGCACCCAATAATAATATTTTTTTATTTTATCCTGTATTAACATAACAGACTATAAATTAAACACCATTCCTCTATTCCTTCCACTTCTAGTTGCCTTGCATATACAGGTAGGTTAATGTTGTTTAAATACCAATATCATCACATAATTACTGCTGATCAACAATCTCTACAGATTCTCAGCAACCACAAATACCTTATGCTTCATGACTTCCCTTGGGGTTTAGGTAAACTCCTAGACTAATCTTTTCATAACCAGAAAATAGTGTTTGTATGTACCATTGCTACATATTTCAAAACAGCAAACTCTTCATTTCTCAGAGATCCCTGAACTTCAGGTTGTATTGTAAGGCATTTTTCCATTCATCTTCTCATTCTCACCAGCCTACGAAGAGTGTCACTTCCCAGTCCACATCTTAATGGGGTTTTGCCGTAAGTCTTTTTGAATAAACTAGTTTCATAATGATATGTAGGTGTGTATTACTATTATGAAGTTCTTTTTACTGCCACTTAAAATACCTTTCTTGCCTTCTGAGCTAGAATATAAGCTTCAGGGAAGGAATAATATGCTTTAAACACTACTACTAAGTCACTTAACATGTTATCACAGAAACTCAGGCATATATAAGTTCTCAATAAATACATAAAGAAATTTGTATTGAAGAGATGATACTAAGAGAAAACTTCAGGGAAAAGGTTGGTATCAAGAAAGGGCAAAAGAGAAAGTGCTTTCCTTTCCTAGCTTAGTAATAGTAAATTAGTAATAGTAAATTACTGACTAATCCAATACTCCCTAAAACAGTTTTCTACTATGTGTCAAGCATTAGGGACACTAAAGTAATAAAAGACCAGTTGTAAAAATTTAAAGGAAAAAAATAAATAAAAGACCAGTTGTTCTTGAGGAGTATAGAAAGTGATTAGAAAGGTAAGACCAACAATGAAAGTAATTGAGAAGAAAATATGGAATATCAAGTGAGAGCCCATGTTGTAAAAAGTAAAACTAGTATAAAAGTTCAGAGATGAAAGAGATCAAATCTACTAAAGCAGTTAGGAAGGACTCAAAAGTGTTAACAAGCTTCCTACCCCTTCCTGCTGCTTCTTTCCTTCCTAACACTCAAGCTTCAGTAATTCTAGAATGGAGGCCATGAGAGTTCAATGAACCAGTCACCTATAGTTTTTCTTACATAGACGACTGAGGGGAGAAATACTGGACAGAAAAACAGAAAGCTGGGTACATCATGGATTCCTCCCATGAAGATAGTCTTCAACACTACAACTTCCCACGGGAAACCATGGTTGTCCCTTATCTTTTTGGCCTTTCTCAACACAGATGCTAAGATATCTTACTTACTTAATAATAGTTGAATCTATACTGTGACTCAATATCCCACCAAATTTATAGGCTTCATCCCCCTTCCTTCTACCTTCCTATTCTTCACAAGGCCAATTACTACTTCTTATCAGGAAAGTTCCTCTATTTCCCTATTTAAGGCAGGTGGTAGATTCCTACACAACCAAAGTATAAAGCATGTCTAAGCAGGGCTAATTTCTCTTCCAGTATTTGGCTAATTGGAGGATCCTGGAAATCTAGGATCCAAATCATCTCAAAATGTAAAGATCCAATACTGTTATGGAAGTGAAAGAATTTCATAAAGGCACAATTATCATGTATGATTTCAACATTCCCTTGTCTTTGTGAACATTCAATTCAGTGGGGGAGGCAGAAAATAGCATGTAAACCATAAACAGGTTAATTACAGGCTTTCCTGAGTGTTACAAAGAAAATAAACAGTGGCTTGAAAGAAAGTAATTGGGTTGGAATAAGGGAATATTCATTACAGAAGGTGGTTAGGGAAGGCCTCCGATGAGATGATTTTTGAGCTCTGGCCTGACAGTCTGTGGGAATTCACAGTGCCTAGCTAGATACGATTTAATAAACACACGCCTCCCTGGATGAAACTAGTTGAAAAGCAAAGAAGGAGTGTCCAGAAAACTGGGCCCCCTTTAAGGTTTCTGGACTGAAAACAGATTCTCACTGCAGCTCAATGCACTCATCCAGGGAGTGAATGCTTGACTTAGGAGAAACATTTATCTTTGGAGGTCACATACCCCATGCACTCCCTGTCTACATGCCGGTCATGAGCACAACTTGTTCTATTCACACGATACTCCCTATACCACTGTCCTGATTATTACAGCTTCACATTCCTTCTTGTTTTTCTTATTCCCTTGTTGTATTGATAACATTCACAATAAAGGTGGAGGCAGAGTCTGGCTCAGGACCTTCCGCCACTAGAGCATCCGATCCCCAGGCCCTCCCCTTTCTCCTACTAAGGTGTCTTTCATTCTCCGTCTCAGGGTTTGCTGGCCAAAGCCGACAGGAGTCACGCATGGACAGACAGCCAAAAGAAGGGCATTCTGGGAAGAGAAAACAGGAAGTGCACAAGCCTGAATCAGTAAAGAGCTTGGTGAGTTCAGAAAAGGTGACCAATGGGTAAAAGCAGTGCTCTCAACTGCACTGTCAGGCACTCGTCAACATCTGCAAGGCAAACAGAAGCAAAAGAATGATACTGCTTGTGATCCAGAAGCAACCAAACTTAGAACTCAGACTGCCTCTGGCCGCACCTGCTCTCTCAAGGCTTAGAGATTCCATATGTTCACATACCTTTAACACACTTGAATACCTGGGTACCTCACATAGTTTAGAAAACTCTATACTAAAGTAGAGTGAAAAAGCTAAAAAATCATAGAGGATAAGGTAAGAGAAGTAGGATGGAGCTGGTTACACAGGGGCTGGTAAGGTCTGGGTCTTTCCTATGTGCAACAGGAAAGCAAAGAAAGATATAAGCAGCAGGACAGATTATAATTTTCAAGCAGCACCCAATTTAGGAGTGAAGATTTAAGAAACAGAGAAGCTTATATAAGTCTATATGGCAAAAGGAAAGAAGGGATGGGAAAGAGCTGGATAGAGATTTTTGTAAATTGAGTTAACTATTAGACAGAAGAGATATCTAGACATTTGGGGAGCCTATGCTACGTACTAAAGTTTCAATTTTCTCCTCAGGCTTGGAAGGCTTGAGAAGAGCTTCTAAATAGCATAAGAAAGGAGAAAGTATCACCTTTGAAAATAGCTGAGCCATTATCTAGAAAGGATTCCCCATCTGGTTCTCCCACACTCACCTGGGAATGGGCTTCTTGTCATCTCTGTCTTCATCTCCCAAGGCTCTTTCCCTTGCTCCAATAAGGAGATCACATATGGCTTAGAGATGCAAAGACCTGCATACAAAAAAAAAAAAAAAAAGACACGAAAATTGCCCATGTTTTGGGTATTTCAGAACTATAAATCAGTTCCTTAATACTGATGGAATGACATAACATGAATGATTAGATCAAAGGGTAAAACACATTTTAGAGACAGATTACATAAAGCTTCTGGCATAGTCTAGTGGAACTGCCAACAGTCAACTTTATGAAAGTTAAACAATTTTCTAAAGGACTCAGGGCAGAAATTCTGCCCAGCATTTTCAGAGGATCATCAGACAGCCAGTAAGTGATGTATTGTAAAGAGCCCCTAGAGACAGAGTCTGGACTTTGAATCAAGTTAACTGCCTGCTTAAAAAAATAAAACAATGTGGTATATATATACAATGGAATATTATGCAGCCATCAAAAGGAATGAGATCTTGCCATTTGCAACGACGTGGATAGAACTGGAGGGTGTTATGCTTAGTGAAATAAGTCAATCAGAGAAAGACATGTATCATATGACCTCACTGATATGAGGAATTCTTAATCTCAGGAAACAAACTGAGGGTTGCTGGAGTGGTGGGGGGTGGGAGGGATGGGGTGGCTGGGTGATAGACATTGGGGAGGGTATGTGCTATGGTGAGCGCTGTGAATTGTGCAAGACTGTTGAATCACAGATCTGTACCTCTGAAACAAAAAATACATTATATGTTTAAAAAAAAAAAAAAGAAGATAGCAGGAGGGGAAGAATGAAGGGAGGGAAATCGGAGGGGGAGACGAACCATGAGACGATGGACTCTGAAAAACACACTGAGGGTTCTAGAGGGGAGGAGGGTAGGGGGATGGGTTAGCCTGGTGATGGGTATTAAAGAGGGTACGTTCTGCATAGAGCACGGGGTGTGATACACAAACAATGAATCATGGATCACTACACCAAAAACTAATGATGCAATGTATGGTGTTTAACATAACATAATAATAAAAATAAAAAAATAAAAAAAACTCTTCAGGGGCGCCTGGGTGGCTCAGATGGTTAAGTGACTGCTTTCGGCTCAGGTCATGGTCCCAGGGTCCTGGGATCGAGTCCCGCATCGGGCTCCCTGCTCCTTGGGAGCCTGCTTCTCCCTCTGCCTCTCTCTCTCATGAATAAATAAATAAATAAAATCTTTAAAAAAAAAAAAAACCTCTTCAGAGGAATATAACAGAATCTACAGCCTCTACAATGTATTATTTATAGTGTCTGAGATAAAATCCAAAATTATTACACCTAAGTAGAAAGAGGAAAAAGTGAAACACACTCAGAAAAATAAGCAATTAATGAGGAGCTAACCAGTGATAACACAGATGTTGGAATTAGTAGACCAGGATTTAAAAACTGCTATTATAGGGACGCCTGGATGGCTCAGTCGTTAAGCATCTGCCTTTGGCTCAGGTCATGATCCCAGGGTCCTGGGATCGAGTCCCGCATCGGGCTCCCTGCTCAGCGGGAAGCCTGCTTCTCCCTCTCCCACTCCCCCTGCTCGTGTTCCCTCTCTCGCTGTGTCTCTCTCTATCAAATAAATAAATAAAATCAGTTAAAAAACAAAACAAAACAAAAAAACTGCTGAGGTACCCATCCATACCCAAAAATGTAAAGGAAAATATGCTTAGAATGTCTCAGCAGAGAAAGAGAAATTATAAAAAAAGAACCAAGTGGAAAGTTTAGAATTGAAAAATATAGTATCTGAAATTTAAAAATTCACTACATTGGGGTGTCTCGGTGGTGCAATCAGGTTAAGCACCCAACTCCTGGTTTTGGCTCAGGTCCTATCTCTAACTCAGTGTCAGGCTCCATGCTCGGTGCAGAGTCTACTTGAGATTCTCTCTCCCTGTCCCCTCCCACTCATGCTTGCTCTCTCAAATAAATAAATAAATCTTTTTAAAAAATTCACTACATTGGCTTAACAAGACATTGAAGAAGACACAAAAAGAGTAAGTAAATTTGAAGTTAGTTCAATAGAAATTATCTAATCTGACATACAAAGAAAAAAGATTTTAAATAATGAACAGATATTCAGTTACCTAGGGCGTAATATCAAAGGTTCTAATATACTTGTAATTGAAATACCAAGAGAGACAGCAGAAAAAATTATTTGAAGAAATAAAGCCAAAAATTATACAAATTTGATGAGACATATTTTGTTTCAAGAAGCTCAGTGAACCACAAGCAGGATAAAAGGGGCTTCTCAGAGAAGCATTGTGCATGTATTGTTCATTCATGCATGGAAAACATCTTTTTGGGGCACCTGGGTGGCTCAGATGGTGGGGCATCTGCCTTCGGCTCATGATCTCCCGGTCCCGGGATCGAGCCCCTGAGTCAGGCTCTCAGCTCAGCAGGGAGTCTGCTTCTCCCTCTCCCTCTGCCCCTCCACCCCACTTGTGCTCTCTCTATCACTGTTTCTCTCTCAAATAAATAAAATCTTTTTTAAAAAGTTTTAATAATAAATAAAAATGTAAAGAGTCACTAATGTAATTCTAAATTATGCAGAGGAGAAAATATTCTTACCCAGTGATACCAGGTTCTGATAGTTCTCCAACATCATATTCTTGTACAAATTCCTCTGAGCAGGGTTCAGCCATTCCCATTCCTCCTGGGAAAAGTCTATTGCCACATCCTTGAATGTCACCAAATCCTGAAATGACACAAATACACTCTTGATCAACCAATGCTCATTTTCATGCATAACTCCAAGTTGAAGCTTTAAGTTGTTTCTACATTATGTGAACAATAGCCCTTGGAGGAGAAAAAATATTAAACCATTGTAATATGAAGCTCTCACCTAAAATAGTAGCTACTGAAGTGTTAAACTGCACTGTATGCAAGGATGCTAACCTATTTCTTGGCATGTGGAAATATGGACAGGTGGCCACAGAGCAGTAAATAAGAGCCTCAAGGAATGACTTATACCTGTGGTTGAACCTTTAAAAACAAAAAACATTATCTAAATTGATTGTTTTGCAAATGGTACTCTATGAGATCCTAGTGTTTCAGAAGGGAAGGGGCACCGAACTGACGGGGCTGATTTTATTTTTTCTTACACAATAAAAATAATGAATATAACTAGAATGTAATTTTCTCATGCTATGCCATTAAGAACTAGCATGACATGCCATACCAGAGTAAACTGGGTAATAATATGAAAAAGCACCTAGCATTAAGACTACAACACATTCAATCTGTATATTGAGTCTGAGTACAACAAACCTATATACTTATGATAATATCAAAATGAAACCGAATAAAATTTTTAGTTTATTTTTTAAGTATCTTTTTAGGGATGCCTGGATGGCTCAGTCAGATGAGCGTCTGCCTTCGGCTTGGGTCGTGATCCCAGGGTCCTGGAATCGAGTCGTCAGGCTCCTTGCTCAGTAGGAGTCTACTTCTCCCTCTGCCTGCCACTCCTCCTGCCCGCACACTCTCTCTCTCTCTCTCTCAAATAGATAAATAAAATCTTTTAAAAAAATAAAGATTTATTTATTTTAGAGAGTGAGCAAGTGAGCGAGCAAGCATGGGGAGGGGGTAAAGGAAGAGGGAGGGAGAGAGAGAGAGTCTTAGAGTCTTAAGCAGATTCCACAGTGAGGGCAGAGCCCAGTGCAGGGCTCGGTCTCACTATCCTGAGATCATGACCTCAGCCAAAAGCAAGAGTTGGATGCTTAACCAACTGCGCCACCCAGGTGCCCCTAATTTTTAGTTTCTTAAAGAATTAAATGTGTTGGGGCACCCGGGTGGCTCAGTCATTAAGCATCTGCCTTCAGCTCAGATCATGATCCCAGGTCCTGGGATCCAGCCCCGCATTGGGCTCCCTGCTCAGTAGGAGGCCTGTTTCTCTCTCTCTCCCTCTCCCACTGCTTGTATTCCCTCTCTCGCTGTGTCTCTCTCTGTCAAATAAATAAATAAAATCTTAAAAAAAAAAAAGAAATGTGTTAAGAGAAAAATAAACGTCCAGTTATAATCCCCAGCAGGTTGTAAGAAATTTTTTAAAATATTATGGGCATTTTTCATATTCAGATTTGTTTATTTTCATCGAAAAGAAAAATCTTCATGCTCAGTGCCTTGTATACCAATCACATTGGTAACTGACTATATAAAATAAATATGCATGAATCCATGCTAATACAAATAAATGACTGGATTAAATAAATGGTGGACTTAGGCAGAAAACAGGGAATTACATAAAACAATCAAACACATTCTAAAACTAAAAATGCAATAATGGAAGCTAAGATTCAATGATGGATTTAACAGTAGATTAGAGAACTGAAGAGAATGAGAGCATAAGTAAAATATACAGAGTAAAAAAGACCTAGCCTTTTATGGAATTGTAATTTTAGGAGAGAAAGGGCCTGAGCTAATGTTTGAAAAGAGGGTGGTTGAAAATTTTCCAAAATTGGTGAAAGTCACCAAGCTACCCTAAACAGAACAAAACTGAAACAGTAATAAAATAATGTTGGGGGGCGCCTGGGTGGCTCAGTCGTTGGGCATCTGCCTTTGGCTCAGGTCATGATCCCAGGGTCCTGGGATCGAGCCCCACATCAGGCTCCCTGCTCCGCGGGAAGCCTCCTTCTCCCTCTCCCACTCCCCCTGCTTGTGTTCCCTCTCTCGCTGTGTCTCTCTTTGTCAAATAAATAAATAAAATCTTAAAAAATAATAATAATAAAATAATAAAATAATGTTGGAAGGTTGATAAAAAAAGAAAGTGTATGTGTGTTTGGGGTTATTACTGAACAGAATCTTTATTATCTCTAGTAGCAGCTTAATAGGTAATATCTAAAATGAAAATAATTGGGGTGCCTGGGTGGCTCAGTCGTTAAGCGTCTGCCTTCGGCTCAGGTCATGATCCCAGAGTCCTGGGATCAAGCCCTGCGTCGGGCTCCCTGCTCCGCGGGAAGCCTGCTTCTCCCTCTCCCACTCCCCCTGCTTGTGTTCCTTCTCTCACTGTGTCTCTCTCTGTCAAATAAATAAAATCTTTAAAAAAAAAATAAAAATAAAATGAAAATAATTAAGAAATAGTGTTCCAAACATTTTATTCAGGAACATGAAGTTAACTATCACAACAACTAAGACATAAAGTGGTAACGTTGTAGAGATACCCAACTTTTCCTATAGGACAAATGAAGCGCAAAAAAAAATCTTAACAGTATGCAAATTGTGTATACAGTAACATCATACACACCAAACTCTAAAAGTTCTATATTTGGAAAATTATGTTAGATGATTCATAAAGTGTTCCCAATGCTTAGAAAGACACAGATGCCCAAATCCATTTTTCTTTTTGAATATTTCATTAACTCTGATAGTGGGAGATGGGGGCAGGGCAATGTTTTAAAATTAATTTAATGTGATTTTAATATAAAATGTATAACTAAATATTAGTAAGTGGACATTTGACTCCCATCCATATAACGAAAGCATGTTTTCCACTTGGAAAAAAATCTGGAATGGAGAACTTCTCATCTGGAAAAATTAAGGTCTCCCTTTATATTCACGGTTCCTTTCACAAAAGGTATACTTTAAAATTATAAGATTAAAAACAAACACAAGAGGCACTTGGGTGGCTCAGTCATTTAGCGTCTGCCTTCAGCTCAGGTCATGATCCCAGGGTCCTGGGATCGAGCCCCGCATCAGGCTCCCTGCTCCGCGGGAGGCCGGCTTCTCCCTCTCCCACTCCCCCACTTGTGTTCCCTCTCTCGCTGTGTCTCTCTCAGTCAAATAAATAAATAAAATCTTAAAAAAAAACACACACAAGGGGGCGCCTGGGTCGCTCAGTCAGTTCAGTGCCCGACTCTGGATTTTGGCTCAGGTCATGATCTCAGCATCCTGAGATCAAGCCCTGCATCCAGCTCCCTGCTCCGTATGTAGTCTACTTAAGATTCTCTCTCTCCCTCTGCACCTCCCCACCTGCTCATGCACTCTCTCTCTCAAACAAACAAATAAATAAATAAATATTATTTTTAAAAAAAACACAGAGGGCGCCTGGGTGGCTCAGTTGGTTGAGCGACTGCCTTCGGCTCAGGTCACGATCCTGGAGTCCCGGGATCGAGTCCCGCATCGGGCTCCCTGCTCAGCGGGGAGTCTGCTTCTCCCTCTGACCTTCTTCCCTCTCATGCTCTCTCTCTACCATTCTCTCTCTCTCAATAAATAAATTAAAAAAATCTTAAAAAATAAATAAATAAAAAAAATAAAAAAAACAGAAATACAAGTAAAACTGAATATAATCTAGGGCACCTGGGTGGCTCAGTCGGTTGAGCCCCCAAAACTTGATTTCAGCTTAGGTCTTGATCTTGGGGTCGTGGGATCAAGCCCTTAGTTGGGCTCCACGCTCAGCGAGGAGTCTCTTTGTCCCTCTCCCTCTGTTCCTCTCCTTGCTTGCTCTCGAGTGCGCTCTCTCTCTCTCTCTCTCTCTCTCAAATAAATAAATAAATAAATACCTTAAAAAAACACAAAAAAACACAAAACTGAATGTAGTCCAGCAACAGAATCAAGTGTAAGATGCAGGGAGCATTCCAAATCAGTTAAGAAAGAGATGAATTATTCAACAAATGCCACTCAGTCAACTAGAGAGGCAAGTGGGAGAAAAATGAACCCCTGACTCACTTATGATAGGTTAAACATTTAATGTAACAATTTAATGTAAATTAAGTTTAATGTATAAATTTAATGTAACTTTGAACCTTATCTTCACAGAAAAAAATCACCAAAATCAAATATAAACTTATCAGAAAATTATAAGGGGTAAAACAAATCTTTTAGAAGAAAACTGGGTATCTACAGATCCTGGGGTAGACAAGGATTTCTTAAACAGGACCCAGAAAAACATAAGCTGTGAAGGGAAAGATCTGTGTATGAATAGAATACCCTGGATTATATATGTCTCCTAAGAACTGGAAGGCAAAAGGGAGGTTTATGTCTTAAATTTCATACCATATATATCACCTATTTAAATTTTTTAAATTTGCAAAAATTAACTAGAATAAGGTTTTTAAGGTAAACAAAGAAAAACATTTAAGAACTTAAGGATAAAATTAGAGATTTGAACAAAATTCAGCCAGAAGGATGATTCCTAAAGCATTCTAAAAATAGGAGAGGGCCAGCCAATGCACATTTTACTTGGAACCCAACTCACTGGTTCCAAGAGACCTCTATTCCACATAACAGAAACCAAATCTTTTCCCAGGCATCAATACTGAATTAAATATGAAGTGGCAAGAGGGGACTCAGAGGAGGCTCTATGCCTCATCATACTCAGTTTTACTTACCCATCAGGCAGTTTGAGTTAGTGTGCTCTGGGAAAAGTGGGCACCAGGCCCGTCAAGACCGTTGTTAATCAGGGAATTTTCAAAAGAAAAGAAGCATTACTAAGTCCTAAAGAGTAAGACTGCCTTTCACGGATGAGAATGGAAGTAACTAACCTGGGATATGGCTTTCACTAGTTCAACAGTCATTTCCACCGCTCCTTCCTGGCTTCTCTTGGAGAACAGCAGTACCCTAGGGGACAGGCAGGGAGGGAGAAAGGGGGTGAGACGAGGCCTGCTCTGCACTCCCAGAATCATCAGCTTACAAATTCTGTCTTCTCCTTCGTCCTCCCAGCTTTCCTTAATTCCACTGCCCAAATAACTGGAAGACACTAGGCAACCTATGGCCACTGAGGACTGTAACTTATAATTCTGTTTCTCTTATGCTTGAGTTCCTAAATTTAATCTTTTTCCTAAAAGTTGCCTTCCCGTTCTTGGTCTTATTTTTATAGGTAAAGGTGGCTCTTTGCCTTCCTGCATCTCTGCTTCATGCTTTGACACAGTCTACAATTTGAAAATCTGACTCCTCAATGCATCAGAAGCCAGGGTTATCATTCTCCACCCAAATCCCCATAGGCCTCGCCTGCCTCTCACGCTGGAACAATGGGCAATGGGATAATTTAGCATCCGATTCTGCCACCTTCAGTCTCACCTCTGTCTTCAGTCCCTTGGTTTCCCTTCCTTTTTGTCACCCAGAACTGAAGGTATCTCCTGCTCCAGTTGGGGGCTCTGGTCAGTCCCCCCCACCTACTGCTTTTTACTGGAATTCTTGAACTGGGAACAGGGAACTCTACTCTAGGATTCTTACCTCAGCAGCACACGATACCCCAAATCAACACACATCAAGAAGCTAGTGCTATCAATCTTCCAAGTAGTCTCCCCATACACACCAGTCACTCTGGGCCAGCTACAAGCACACAGCCGGTCACACAAACACTGACACGAGATCTCACCGACTTCCGACTCTCTCTGTCAAATAAATAAATAAAATCTTAAAAAAAAAGAAAAAATACAAGGGGGCGCCTGGGTGGCTCAGTCAGTTCAGTGCCCGACTCTTGGGGCACTGAACTGACTGAGCCGACTACAGAGGACATAATCCCAAGCACCCAAAGGAAGCCACATCATATGCAGTCACATACACCATGGTCTCGGAGGCCCGTATACAAACACACCCCCGCAATCTTATTCTCTCACACATAACATGGCTCACTGTGCCCTCAGCTCTGCCTTGCCCATGCAAGCACACTCCCCAACCTAAAAGAGGCTCTATCTGCAAGCCTTCAGGGGACAATGTGCAGTTCACATGGTCTCTGTCCTGCTTCCTCTGGTCTCACACACAACCACGTCACTAGCTTTCCTCTCCCTCACACAAACACGATGGTCTCTCACACTCCACATTCACACACAAAAACACACACATTCTCAAGGGACACTTTCAAAGACACCTGGATTTTTGTCTCACATAGATACTGTTCAAGAACAAAATTCAACCGAGGAAAATCTAAAGATCTAATTGGTTCTGTTCATCAATTCAAGCACAGGGCTACCTCCCATCCTGCAAGGGGAGAGGAACTCCAAGGAGCTGTACAAATCAGACATTTTTAGGAGGGTGGGGCAAGAAGTTATTAGCAAAAGAAAGGAAAGGACTGTTTCAGGCAAAGTTACTTTCCCTTAGTGGGAAGGTAAGGGGTCTTATGCAGATTACCTCAGCTTCCTTTGGGGGAATGGAGAAGGCCCATGTGACATGTTACCTCCTTGGTGCCGTCCAGAAAATTCTTGACTGGTCAGTTAAAACTCCATTTCTGGGGTAGGTTGAAACTGCAATTAGGACGGGTATTGGGGCGCCCGGGTGGCTCAGTCGTTAAGTGTCTGCCTTCGGCTCAGGTCATGATCCCAGGGTCCTGGGATCGAGCCCCGCATCGGGCTCCCTGCTCCGCGGGAAGTTTGCTTCTCCCTCTGCCACTCCCCCTGCTTGTGTTCCCTCTCTCGCTGTGTCTCTCTGTCAAATAAATAAAATATTAAAAAAAAAAAAAAAAAAGGATGGGTATTAACTGCCTATCTGAGGACTTGACCTAAATGGTGCCAAATTGGGCCTGCGGTTTTCTTTTTACCACTACACAAACACATCCTGGTCTCTCACATTGTAGTTGTGCCCCCTTTCCCCACGTCTCACACACACCAAATACCCAGCGCCCTCTCTCACACTCAGATACCTCACAGGACAGACACACATACTGCAGTCACAGCTCACACCAACATGCTCCGGACATCTCACACTTTCTCTCTCACACACTCACCTCCCACCACCTCTGGCAGCTCACACTTTCTCTCACACACACTCACCTCCCACCACCTCTGGCAGCTCACACTTTCTCTCACACACGCTCACCTCCCACCACCTCTGGCAGCTCACACTTTCTCTCACACACACGCACCTCCCACCACCTCTGGCAGCTCACACTTTCTCTCACACACACTCACCTCCCACCACCTCTGGCAGCTCACACTTTCTCTCACACACACGCACCTCCCACATCTCTGGCAGCTCACACTGTCTCTCACACACACGCACCTCCCACCACCTCTGGCAGCTCACACTTTCTCTCACACACACTCACCTCCCACCACCTCTGGCAGCTCACACTTTCTCTCACACACACTCACCTCCCACCACCTCTGGCAGCTCACACTTTCTCTCACACACACTCACCTCCCACATCTCTGGCAGCTCACACTTTCTCTCACACACACTCACCTCCCACCACCTCTGGCAGCTCACACTTTCTCTCACACACACGCACCTCCCACCACCTCTGGCAGCTCACACTGTCTCTCACACACACTCACCTCCCACATCTCTGGCAGCTCACACTGTCTCTCACACACACGCACCTCCCACCACCTCTGGCAGCTCACACTTTCTCTCACACACACTCACCTCCCACATCTCTGGCAGCTCACACTGTCTCTCACACACACGCACCTCCCACCACCTCTGGCAGCTCACACTTTCTCTCACACACACTCACCTCCCACATCTCTGGCAGCTCACACTCACACACACGCACCTCCCACCACCTCTGGCAGCTCACACTCACACACGCACCTCCCACCACCTCTGGCAGCTCACACTGTCTCTCACACACACTCACCTCCCACATCTCTGGCAGCTCACACTGTCTCTCACACACACGCACCTCCCACCACCTCTGGCAGCTCACACTTTCTCTCACACACACTCACCTCCCACCACCTCTGGCAGCTCACACTGTCTCTCACACACACTCACCTCCCACCACCTCTGGCAGCTCACACTGTCTCTCACACACACTCACCTCCCACATCTCTGGCAGCTCACACTGTCTCTCACACACACGCACCTCCCACCACCTCTGGCAGCTCACACTTTCTCTCACACACACTCACCTCCCACATCTCTGGCAGCTCACACTGTCTCTCACACACACTCACCTCCCACATCTCTGGCAGCTCACACTGTCTCTCACACACACGCACCTCCCACCACCTCTGGCAGCTCACACTGTCTCTCACACACACTCACCTCCCACATCTCTGGCAGCTCACACTGTCTCTCACACACACTCACCTCCCACATCTCTGGCAGCTCACACTGTCTCTCACACACACTCACCTCCCACCACCTCTGGCAGCTCACACTTTCTCTCACACACACTCACCTCCCACATCTCTGGCAGCTCACACTGTCTCTCACACACACTCACCTCCCACATCTCTGGCAGCTCACACTGTCTCTCACACACACGCACCTCCCACCACCTCTGGCAGCTCACACTTTCTCTCACACACACTCACCTCCCACCACCTCTGGCAGCTCACACTGTCTCTCACACACACTCACCTCCCACATCTCTGGCAGCTCACACTGTCTCTCACACACACGCACCTCCCACCACCTCTGGCAGCTCACACTTTCTCTCACACACACGCACCTCCCACCACCTCTGGCAGCTCACACTTTCTCTCACACACACTCACCTCCCACCACCTCTGGCAGCTCACACTGTCTCTCACACACACGCACCTCCCACCACCTCTGGCAGCTCACACTGTCTCTCACACACACGCACCTCCCACCACCTCTGGCAGCTCACACTTTCTCTCACACACACGCACCTCCCACCACCTCTGGCAGCTCACACTGTCTCTCACACACACTCACCTCCCACCACCTCTGGCAGCTCACACTTTCTCTCACACACACGCACCTCCCACCACCTCTGGCAGCTCACACTGTCTCTCACACACACGCACCTCCCACCACCTCTGGCAGCTCACACTTTCTCTCACACACCTTTCACATGTCTGGTATCTCACACTCTCACACCCTCCACTCAGTCTCTCCTGGAGCCTAGCACACGAGCGCCCACCTTCCACGCACAGGCGCACCACTTCTCCGCACACTGCCGCCAGCCGACCCTTGTCGCTCGCGGGCCTCTCGGGTCCAGCCTGCGGTACACGCCCCCTCCCCGCACTCGCCCCGCCCCAGCCGCCCCCCAGCCCCGCCGGCGGCCGCAGCAGCCCCGCACACCAGCCCCTCGGACCGCAGGATCTCGCACCGCGCCGCGCCGACTTCTGGGAAATGTAGTCGGCGCGGGGAAGGCTCCGCCGCGGCGTCCGGGCTGGAACTACACCGCCGGGGTCAGGACGGCCCGCTTCGCCTGCCCGGCCCGGCCCCCGGACTCCGACTGCCGACCCGCGGGAACAGCCCACCGCCTCCGCCCGGAAACCACCCCTCTCACCCGAAGGGCCGCAAGCGCCAACGCCCGGGGTCCGAACGTGCGGGAGACGAATCTCCCGAGGCGGGCGGTGTGAGGGGGAGGAGCCCGAGGGACGAGGGGCGGGGTGGGGCTTAGTGGGGGCGTGTCCTTGGGCTGTAGAAAACGGGAGGAGGACCCCGAGCGCCGGAGCGTGCGTGCCTGCGATTGAATACCGCGGGACTCGGGGGCGTGGCCTAGGGGTCAGGGGCGTGGCGGAGCTGGGCGGGAGTATGCGCAGGCGCTTAGAAAGCGCGCTCCGCCTCCCTTCGCCTGGAGACCGGAAGCGTCCCTAGTTACCTGGCGGCAGGTGCGAGAAGAGGGCGCTGCGGCCGGCTCCCTGGGCGCGCTCACGGGCGGCTTCTCGAGGCGACGCTGTGTCCGTGTGAGCGTGGAGTGGCTCCGAGCGCGGCCCTCGGGCCTGTCCGTGGGAGCGTGGTTTTCTGCCTGTGCTAAGTTTTGCGACAGGAAGAACAGCGGTCGGGAACCCCGAAAGTGTCCTATCCCCAAAGTGACGACAGCAAATTAGTAAATGTCTCTCCTGCCCAACGGGAGCGCCATCATTATCCTTACTGTTAAGAGGCAGTGAATGAGACGATGTCTCTGCCGCCACACTGCTGGGCTTGAACCCGTCCTGCCCCCGCCACCCCGACAACGGTCCCCGCTCTGGGGGACTAAGAAAAAGAATCAGGCCTGCACTGGAAAGAAAAGTCATGCAGGGGGATACAGCAGGAGAAAACACGGACAAAATTCCCTAGCCTCTTCAGATCTGACTTTTAAGTGGATGGAGAACACAAACGAATGAGTAAAATAAACAGCTTATCAAACGGTGGGAAAGGCTATGGAGAAACAGCAGGGCAGAGGAATAGAGAATAGAGGAAATTAGAAGGTTTGCTCTGGGGAAATGAATAAAAGAATGAAAATGGAGATAAGATACCATCCATAATCCCACAACTCAGAACTGCCGCTGACACTATTAACATTTCTAACATGTTGCTTAAAACATATTTTCCTGGGGCGCCTGGCTGGCTCAGTCAGTTAAGCATCTGCCTTCAGCTCAGGTCATGATCCCAGGGTCCTGGGATGGAGCCCCGCATCGGGCTCCCTGCTCAGTGGGGAGCCTGCTTCTCCCTTGGCCTCTGCCCCTCCCCCTGCTTTTGCTCTCTCTCTTTCTCTCTCAAATAAATAAACAAAATCTTTAAAAACATTTTTTCCCTGGGCGCCTGGGTGGCTCAGTTGGTTCAGCGACTGCCTTCGGCTCGTCGGGTCATGATCCCGGAGTCCCGGGATCGAGTCCCGCGTCGGGCTCCCTGCTCAGCGGGGAGTCTGCTTCTCCCTCTGACCTTCCCCCCTCTCATGCTCTCTCTCTCTCTCTCATTCTCTCTCTCAAATAAATAAATAAATAAAATCTTTAAAAAAAAATAAAAAAAATAAAAACATTTTTTCCCTTTCACACCCTCGTTGAGATTTCTATACCTAAATAAATAATTTAGAAAAATGGGAGTATATGGTATATACTCTCCATAACATTTTTCTCCATTACATGGTGAACATCTTTCTGTATCAAAAAGCATTCTTTAGTCCATTTCTAAATAATTGCAATGTCAAAATTATTGATTGCCACAAGTAATTTGAACCAAATGCTGTTGTTGGGCTCAAAATCCTGAATACTGAGCAAATTCTTAGTATACTTCTATCTCAGGTCTTGGCCAACTGGTCCTCCTGTTGGTGCAGTGTGGAGGCCTGGTAAGTGTCATTCATTTCTGGGGTCAGAGATGCTCAGATTTGTGAGGATATATGAACCACAGAGGACTGTATACTGTTATTTGTTATTGGAAAACTACAGAAAGCATTTGGGTTGGAATTCATTATATTCTCCTACCCCAACATCTTGGTCTACCCTCCAGAGCTTCTGGCATCTTTCACTAGAACTATCTGGGCCAATTCTACAGATAAAAATATAAACTCTGCACAAATATGAAAAACAATTACCTGAAAACACCAGAGAGTTACCAAAGGAGAAAGAAATTGAAGAAATAATGACCAAAATTTTCTCAATTTGATGAAAGTATAAAATTGCAGATTCAAAAAGTTGAGTGTCCTGGGAAATCTTAGGCAGAGGAGGGACTCAAACTCCTACAGTTGGGTTGGATTCAAAAGCCCTCCTATGTGGCCCCATGGCAGGAGGCGGTGCTGGGAGTTGGAAATGGAGAAAAAAAAAAATGCCTCCTCCTTTCTTCTACCATCCAGATTACCCTCTCTTACCCTTACTCCTTGCCCTTTTTCAAGCTCCCATCAAAGAACAGCTAATCTCCTGGCAGCTACTGCAAACCCCAGCATGCATGGGTTAAACTCCGTGGGTCTGCATTTCTGTAGGAAAAATAAAGTGCCCAAATTCAGCTGATAGGATGTAAGCAATGTTTGCAATTGGGAATGAAAATTAAAGTGATCTTGCTTTAGTATATAATGAGAAAATAGCACTATCTGGTGTAATGTCCTATCATCATGCTTTGTGGTTGCCATTATACTTGTTAGGTTATATATTTACTCGTTTATCTGTTTATTGTCTAACTCTCTTGCTAAAGTGTATGCTCCATGTTTTTTTACTTCTCTTCAGAACACTTCCTGGGACAAAGTGGGTACTCAATAAATAGATGTTGAATGGATGAATTTTAAAAATTGATGTGTTCCAACACAGGAAACAACAGATGTTGGTGAAGATGTGGAGAAAGAGGAACCCTCTTACACTATTGGTGGGAATGCAAACTGGTGCAGCCACTCTGGAAAACAGTATGGAGGGTCCTCACAAAGTTAAAAATAGAACTGCCCGACAGCCCAGCAATTGCACTACTAGGTATTTATCCAAAGGCTACAAAAAAACAAACAAACAAACAAACAACTAATTCGAAGGGGGACATGCACCCTGATGTTTATAGCAGCACTATCAACAATAGCCAGGTTATGGAAAGAGCCCAAATGTCCATCAACTGAAGAATGGATAAAGAAGATGTGGTGTATATGATGTGGTTTTGGAATATAAGTGAGGTTCAGTGGGGGTGAAGTCCGGAGCCGACGACCAAGAAAGAATTCTTGAGACGTCTTTGGTGCAAAATGGTGGTTTATTAACGTACGGGGACAGGACTCCTGGGCAGAAAGAGCTGTTGCACCAGGGTTGCGAGGGGTGGCTGATTATATACTACAGGGTTGGGGGTTAGTGAGTAAAAAGGGAGGTTTTCAAAAGGATTTTCATTGTTAAGACTCACAGGCCTCGCCACTGTCAAGGTTGTTTTTCCCTCTAGCAAAGCATTACAATGAAGATAGTTGGGAACATCCTGGAGGATCATCACACTCTCCCAGCTTCAAGTATCTGTCAATGGGCTGCAGATTATAAGGACATTTAATTGTGTCTACATTTCCTTCTGGAAGCTAGGTTATTGGTAGAAATACTTTGTTCTTGTAGATTGCTAAGACATTTGTAAACTGAAGGAGACTCAGGTCTTGCAGGATTGTGATCTCTATAAGTTGACTGTTGGTTTTTCCTTTAGGGCAGCCAGGAGTGCCTGAGGAATGTCACATATATCCCTTGGGGGTGGGGAGGTGTCAGCTTCTGCTTTGTCCTCAGCTTGCCTTCTGTTCCCTCATCCTATACATACATATATACATATACACACACCACACAATGGAATATTAACTCAGCCATCAAAAAGAAAGAAATCTTGGGGCGCCTGGGTGGCTCAGTTGGTTAAGCATCTGCCTTCGGCTCAGGTCATGATCCCGGGGTCCTGGGATCAAGCCCCGCATCAGGCTCCCTGCTCAGCGGAGAGCCTGCTTCTCCCTCTCCCTCTTGCCTGCCTCTCTGCCTACTTGTGCTCTTTCTTTCTATCTCTCTGTCAAATAAATAAATAAAATCTTAAAAAGAAAAAAAGAAAAATCTTGCCATTTGCAACGATGTGGATGGAGCTAGAGTGTATTATGCGAAGTGAAATAAGTCAGAGAAAGATAAATACCATATGTTTCACTCATGGGGGTATAGCTCAGTGGAAGAGCATTTGACTGCCTATGATTTCACTCATGTGGAATTTGAGAAACAAAACAGATGAACACTGGGGAAAATAGAGAGAGAGAGAGGCAAACTGTAAAACAGACTCACCTATAGAGAACAAACAGGGTTGCTGGAGGGGAGGTGGGTGGGGGATGGGCTAAATGGGTGATGGGTATTAAGGAGGGCCGGTTGTGCTGTTGTGATGAGCGCTGGGTGTTATATGTAAGTGATGATTCACTAACTTCTACTTCTGAAACCAATATTACACTATATGTTAACTGGAATTTAAAAAATTTGTAACAAAAATAAAGTAATAAAAACCGACGTGTTCTATGTGTATTTTCTATATACCCACAAAGGACCAAAAGAGCTTGTCCCATGCTGAGATCATCCCATGAAGAGATGATTTTTGTCCCCTCCAGGGTGATCTAAAGAAAATAAAATGAAACCCCGGAATGAAAGGGAAAAAAATGAACGCATTAGCTAAGAGTGCTCAGCGGCTGTTTTGCAGTACAACAGCGCCACCTGTCGGACACAGGCACCACGTACAACAGCTCCATGAAGAAGCTCAGGTTTCCTGCAAGCAGGCCTGGGGGTTCTCTCCCTGACACGCCCATTCCAAGTCAATTTAGACTGAACGATTAGCAAGCAAGGGGTGCAACAGGCTTTGCTGACCGAATGAAAATAGTCTATTTAGGGGCGTAGCCAACCTCACCCTAGCGTCTTCTCAGTTTTACACGAAGGAGTGGCAGCCACCCTTTCAGGGAAGTTTTATTCTTTTCTCTAAAGAGCCGCTAGCTCAGTGAGGATTTTGAATTACAGAGGTTCCCCCTGAAGTGCCTGGGTGCAATTCATTGAAGTTTCAGCCTAGTGAAGGCGGATGGTATCTGTCAATGGTGGCAGCTACCCACACGGATGCAGTGAGGTCAGGTGGTGGAAGAGACGAAGAGGAAAGCCATCGGTCTTGCCTTAGACAATACTCTACCGACCAGACCTTAGGAAACACTAAGAATCTGGAGGAGCAGTGGCCTACTTACTACCCATACAGGAAAGAGAAGAAAGGGCAAATGATCTTATTAGTAATTTTACATAATTTAAAAAATCACAGGGCGCCTGGGTGGCTCTGTCGGTTAAGCGTCTGCCTTGCTCAGGTCATGAGTCGGGCTCAGCCCGAGTGGGGCTCCCTGCTCAGTGGGGCGTCTGCTTCTCCCTCTGCCCCTCCCCCTGTTCATTCTCTCTCTCTCAAATACATAAATAAAATCCTTTAAAAAAAGGAAAGGAAAGGGTGACACTATTCCTAAGGGAATGTTCAAAACTAGGCTACCTGGTGTAAGGTGTGCACTCATTGCTTACCTGGCTCTCCCATAACGTTAAGGAACATGTACTCCCTTCCCCCTAACAGCTGGGTCTGCAGATTTTCCCTTGAGGAAAGTGATTCTGTTTGGTTTGCTGAGGTAGCCAATGCAGCTGTGATTTTTTCTTCTTTTTTGGGTGGGAGGGGTTGGGCTTTTTTTAAATTGTGGTAAAATATACACAAAATTTGCCATTTTAGCCATTTTTAGGTCTACAATTCAGTAACATTAAGGACATACACATACAGCACAACCAAGTAAGATTTTCTCCAAGTAATGCAAGACTGTTTTAATATTTGAAAATCAAGCTATATAATTTACCATCTTAAAAAAAAAACTCAAAAAATTACAAACCGTATGATCATTTCAAGAGATGCAGAAAAGCTTTTCACAGAATGTAACATCCAATCCAGATAAAGACTTTGAGCAAACTAAGAAATTACTCAACTTGATAAAAACCATTTTCAAAACCAGCTAATTTGATACATAATGATAAAAAAAAACTGGATGCTTTTTTCCTAAAATCAGGAATAAAGCAAGGATGTCTGCCCTCACTTCTACTTACTCTTGTACCAGAGTTTTCAGCCAGTACAATAAGGCTAGGAAAAATAAACAAGGCACCCAGATGGGAAAGGAAAAGTAAAATTGCCTTTATTTGAAGAAGACAGGATCATCTTAGGTTGAACAACCCAGCCAATATACCAAAACCAAAACAAACTAGACCAACTGAGTTTAGTAAAACTGCAAAATACAGATGGAATATACAAACATCCATGGTATATCTATAATAGCAATGAACAATCAGAAATTGAAATTTAAAAAAGACAAATAGAATTATTGATCTATGTGTCTGTTTTTGTGCCAGTACCATACTGTCTTAATGACTACAGATTTGTAATATAGTGTGAATTCCAGCATTGTGATGCCACCAGCTTTGGTTTTTTTCAACATTCCTCTGGCTAAAAATATGACCCAGCAATTGCACTACTAGGTATTTACCCCAAAGATACAAATGTAATGATCCGAAGGGACACCTGCACCCCAATGTTCATAGCGGCAATGTCCACAATAGCCAAACTGTGGAAAGAGCCGAGATGCCCTTCAACAGATGAATGGATAAAGAAGATGTGGTCCATATATACAATGGAATTTCTCATGCCATCATCAGAAAGGATGAATACTTACCATTTACATCGATGTGGATAGAACTGAAGGGTAATTATGCTGAGTGAAATAAGTTAATCAGAGAAAGATAATTATCATATGGTTTCACGAATATGTGGAATATAAGAAACAGTGCAGAAGATCATAGAAGAAGGGAGAGAAATCTGAATGGGAAGTCATCAGAGAGAGAGACAAACCATGAGAGACCCTTAGCAATAGGAAACAAACTCAGGGTTGCTGGAGGGGAGGTGGGTGGGGAGATGGGGTAACTGGGTGATGGGCATTAAGGAGGGTACGTGATGTGATGAGCACTGGGTGTTACAGGCAACTGATGAATTATTGAACTCTACATCTGAAACAATGATGTATTTTATGTTGGCTAATTGAATTTAAATTTTTAAAAAATGAGCCTCGTGTGTAGTAGAAATATATATAAAGGCTGTTGCCCTGTTTTCTGAGTGAAAAAAAAGACAAATAGAATTTAAAAATATGAAATATGTAGGGAATAATGTGATAAAGGTTAAGCAAGATCTATTAAATGGAAACTACAAAATACTATTTAGAGAAATTAAAGGCCTGGCAAGTTCTGTTCTGCACTCTTGGGAGCTCTGATCTACCCTGTGAGGAATCCAGCTATTCTGTCCAGACAACATGAGGCCAGTGAGGGGTAGAGGCTCTGGGACTTCATGGAGAGGACCAAAGCAGCAGTGAATGGTGGAAACAGAGGCCCCATAATTATGATCTCAGCCACTCCAGCTTGGTGTCAGACATGTGAATAAAGAAACCATCTTGGATGTTCGGTCCTGGCAGGAATCACATAGACCAAAGGTGAGATACCCATCCATCCAGGTACAATATGAATGCTTCACACACAGAATCATGAGAAATTTATTAAAAAAAAAGAGGGGGGGGTTCCTGCTCTGGCTCCTATGGTTGGGGTAGTCTGGTAAGTAGCAATAAATAATCAAGACAACGTGATTCTGAAAACCACAGAAGGGATGCTATTTCACCTCATCTGCCTCCATCGTGAAAGCTTAACGAATTCCAACACACAAAACACTTTCTTCGGCTGTGTCAACTCAAGGTACATCAAGGTGCTCCATGGTTGCAGAAATATATATTTTCACGTTTTTCAAAATGTTATTTTTAAAATCACCTTTTATTACTATTTTTAAAAATCTGGTTTAAATGAGTATATATACACAGATTACCAGTTTTGCAAACTCATGCTCACACATACTATGTGAAAGAGATGAGGGGGTAAAAATGTATCTAAGTTTTAAATAAAACTGTGAAAAGTAGCTCTTTGAGTCATGAGATTACAGATGCCCTTGGTTTTCTTCTGCTACGTACTTGTCCTTTCAAAGTTCTCACCAGTATATGGCATTTTATAATGATTGAGAACCAGGGGGATAGCGGTGACACTTGGGGAGGTGATGGTGTCTGGAAGGGGCACCAGGGACATTTAAAGGGTGCTGGTAATGTTCTGGGTTTTTTTTTAAGATTTTATTTATTTATTTGAGAGAGAGAATGAGAGACAGAGAGCATGAGAGGGAAGAGGGTCAGAGGGAGAAGCAGACCCCCCGCTGAGCAGGGAGCCCGATGCAGGACTTGATCCCAGGACTCCAGGATCATGACCTGAGCCGAAGGCAGTCGCTTAACCAACTGAGCCACCCAGGCGCCCAATGTTCTGGTTTTTATTCAGAGGGCTGCCTACATGGGTAGATTGCCTTGTGAAAATTCATCAAGCTGTACACTTATGATTTCTGCCCTTTTTGCTGTGTATATAAAAATTTTTTACAATTTAAGGTAGTACATTCATTCATACTGAAGAGTTCTTAAATATGTGAGATTCAGCCTCATGACCAAGTGTGAGAAATGGGAAATCTCTACTGTTTTTGCCCTGGAAAAGAGAAAGGAGCTTCCATGTCCCAATTTCAATTCTATTTATAAAACGCCATATACTGGTGCGCTCTCTCTCTAATAAATAAAGTCTTTTTTAAAATGTTCACAAGAGGGGCGCCTGGGTGGCTCAGTCTGTTAAGCATCTGCCTTCAGCTCAGGTCATGATCTCAGGGGTCCTGGGATCGAGCTCCGCATCGGGCTCCTTGCTCAGCGGGGAGTGGGCTTCTCCCTCTCCCTCTGCCCCTCCCCCTTCTCATGCTCCCTCTTTCTCAAATCAATAAATAAAATCTTAAAAATAAAATATTCACAAGAACTTTATAATTAAAACATCCAGAAACAATTCAAATGTCTACCAATAGGAGATGGATAAACAAATTATACTATTTTGACAGAATACGACTCAGCGAAGAATAAACACTGAAAGGCACAACATCAATGCCTCTCAAAATGTTGAGTGAGGGAAGCCAGACAAACGAACCAAAAAACTCAAGGTGCTTGATTCCATGTAGAAGAAAAAAACAACAAAGTGGTCTTCCCTGAAGGTGGAGGTACGAGAGTGATGGGATTATATTTGTTACATGGGTGAAATCAATTGCCAACATGCATCAAACCCGTGTAGTGAACTTACCCTCCCCAAGGAGTTCCTGGGATCAGAGATCCCTCAAGAACAGTGCCTTTCTCCACGAAAATGCTTTTAAAGATTCCACTAGTGTTGGCTCATGCAAAGGCCCACAGAAATCTTACTGGATCGTCTGCTCCAGCACTGTAATCCATTGAACCCTTTCAACTCCTGTCAGGATAGTAGATGGAGGTGGATTTGTCACATCATTCAATATCCCATATATTACCTAGTGTATGTCTACACCAGTCACTCCAGAAACTGTAATGACCTCTCTTTTAATCCATGTCAATATATTTTGATAAGCCAAAAGTTTGATCTACTGTCTTTGGATGAGCACCTCCAAATCTATGTCCACAAACATTTCCTTGCTTGCTTAGGATGAGAAATCCTAGTGAATGCTTTTAATGAGTCTTGAGTGTCACTCATATCTTCCCTATTATCCTTCCGCAATTCAAAGTCTGGGCAGTGTTATAACTATATAACTATATTCTGGATACTAGCCAGGCAAACAAAGATGGACTAAGAGAGGTGGGGCTCCTCCATGAGGACCAGATACACATTGTGGCTTAAAGCTCTCTAGGCCCTCTGAATCTTGACAGATGTACTTATTCCGGTAACAATGATCTCAGTCTTTTTCACTGAATGCTCTAAACATGACACAAGCTACCAAGCATAAGTAATCTGAATTATTAGTGCAGACGGGACCACTGTCTGAATTTGGTTGACAGCAATTACAGTCCTAAGGCTTACAGCAATAGGAGATTCTTTCAACAGATCTGCATAAAACCTGGAGATCAAGTCAATGAATCAAGGCCTTCCATTCGTTTATTCATCTACTTGATAAATATCTATTAATGACCTACAACACCTAAAGCACCTTTCTCGTCCTCATGGAGATTACATTCTGGCACTGGTAGATACACAAATATTAAATGGTTTAATGAGTAAAGTAAGGGTTAGAGAGAAAAATCATGTAGGATGGGAAGCAGAGCCCACTGCTTGACAGGTTTGAACATAACACCTAATTTTTACTGGGAGAGTAAAACTCAGGTCTTGACTTTCACAAGCCCAGTGAGTTTGCAGGCCTTTCCCCTCTGACTTGAATGTATTTACTCAACTTGTCTTTGAAAACACTATGTAGCATTTCTCTGAGAACCCTTCAGGATCACAAAACCATTCAATATTGAGCTCATTCCCTTCTTGATGTTAACTCTAAAGTGTTCATTTTCTTGTACCACTTTGCACACTATCCTGTAGAATTGTACATTCAATTTGAACTCTGTAAAATCTAATTCTCTGTCCTTTGTACAAAATTTAGACTACCACTCGATATTTGCATTTTTGGTTTTTTAAAAAAGATTTTATTTGGGGCACCTGGGTGGCTGTCATTGGGCATCTGCCTTCGGCTCGGGTCATGGTCCCAGGGTCCTGGGATCGAGTCCCACGTCGGGCTCCCTGCTCGGCGGGGAGCCTGCTTCTCCCTCTCCCACTCCCCCTGCTTGTGTTCCCTCTCGCTCTCTGTCAAATAAATAAAATCTTAAAAAAAAAATAAAAAAAGATTTTATTTGAGAGAGAGAGAGCATGGAGAGGGGCAGAGGGAGGAGAGAGAAACCCAAGCAGACTCCACACTGAACTCAGAGCCTGATGCAGGACTCCATCTCACGACCCTGATATCAAACCTGAGCCAAAACCAAGAGTCAGATCAACCGACTGCTCCACCCAGGTGCCCCCCGACTTGGTATATTTCAGAGTCCTGTCATTAAGAAAAAGTAAGGGGGTGTCATGATACTGAAATCATGAGGCTGAGGGTGTTATGTAGTAACTCGCTTGTCTATTTTCATGGCACCTGAGGCAACGTCTGAGAAAGATCTGAGGAGGAAAGCTAGCACAAGACCAAAAAATGTGTTGGGTTTCACCTAGGTCTCACTTATAGTCACCTGAGGCCACACGGATTTAGAACGTACCCATCTCTGAGTACTCTTTCCACTGCAGAAATATTGCTATGAACACAGCATATAGTAGCACAAGGACCTGGAAAATTTCTTTTTTAAAGATTTTATTTATTCATTCGACAGACAGAGAGAGAGCACAAGTAGGCAGAGTGGCAGGCAGAGGGAGAGGGAGAAGCAGGCTCTCTGCCGAGCAGGGAGCCGGACGTGGGGCTCGATCCCAGGACTCCAGGATCATGACCTGAGCCGAACAGACATTTAACCGACTGAGCCACCCAGGCGTCCCAGGACCTGGAAAAATTCTTAATGAATGTGTGCATAATCCAGAAGTCCACTTTTAAAACTCCACTCTGGAGACAGTCTTGTAAATGGGCCCAGAAGATATGGAGAAGATTATCAGTGGATTTTTTTGGAACAGGAGAAACTGAGAAACCACCGCCCCAGGTGTCCAGCAACAGAGGGATGGGGACAACTGCTGGTGCATTTGTACAGGGGGTGGCTATGCTGTGGAAAAGGGCAACCTCACCTGATGCCCATGTAAATCGCACAATCCGTTAAAGATGCAAGTCATAGAAGAATGCAGAGTGTGATCCCCTTTCAAGTTCAAAACCAGAAATTTCATTTAGGATTACATCAACATGTAATAAAACAATAATGAAAAGACAGAGAACTGTAACCTACCTTTGTAAATTAGCTACCTGAGGTACTGAGGATAAACAAGAAATGGCTTTCCAAGGACACTCAGTGGATTCTGAGGTACTGGCAATATTCTTGTTAGCTTGGTTGGTGAGTTCATGAGTATTTACTCTTCTCTAAACTGGCACATGTAATTTACAAATGTTTTTATATATGCAGTTAAGAGAAATTCAAGGAAAAAAAAAACCCCATGTGTGTTCAGTTTAGGAATATTTATCCCTAACATCTATCTGTGACACCTCTTACAGCTAGCCCTGGGGATGCTCCTGTGTCAGTCTCCGCCTCTCTCTTTTCTTGTTCATGGGCAATAAAAACAGTGACAAGATCTTTAAAATTCAGCAATTGTAGGAAGTGCGGGAGAAAATTCAGGTGACACCATGGTCAGGTAATCCAAACGTACATTTGGAACCATATTTGGAAGCCATTTTTAGGATGCAAAGCCTCAAGTAGTAGCTGCTTGTTCTTTCATGCTGGGTGATGTCTAATGTTCTCCCATTTGAGGGGACCTCCCCACTTCATCTGAAGGTAATACAGTGTCTTTCTTGTTAGGATAGAAGCAAAAGCCAAGAAATGATCTCCTTGCCTACTCTTTGGGAGTTAGGACACAAGCATTTGTAGAGAACTACTGCTCTTTCCTGATGGCACGGTGCAGGCCTTTGTGGGGGAGCAGGAGGCCAGAGCTGCCCAGGCCATGGGGTAGTGGTTTCACTTTCTGCTCTTCAATCAGATTTCCTTTGTTCCTCTCCATTTTCAGAAGTGGGTTCATTGCTATTCCATCCGTACAATGAGAACTTGAGACACTGAATAAACTGCTTTTTAAGAGAATCAGCATCATTTATGCTACTTGTTACCAAGATCTTGACTGATTGTTAAATAACTAGAATATTCACATTTCCAAGTCCAGTTAGCTTTCGTTAATATTCCTTGATATGAATTTGCTGATGTCGAGTAAGCTGTGATCTGCATCTAAAGGACGGCCCACATTCAGGGCAATCAGAGGGCTTCACTCCACCATGTGTCCTATCGTGCGTGACAAGTGAAGAGTGGCTACTAGTTTTCCCGCACATGTGACATTCGTCAGGTCTTTCCCCTCTATGACTCCTCCTCTGAATGACGAAATGGGATGGACAGGTAAAGGCTCTTCCACGTTCCTTACATTCATAGGGCTTCTCCCCAGGGTGGATTCTCCTGTGGAGGGTAAGTTGCATGATACGGCAAAAGGTCTTTTTGCAGTCCGTACACTGATACAGTTTTTCCCCAGTGTGAACTGTCTGATGCTCAATCAGGGAAGACAGACGTATGAAGGCCTTCTTACACTGACTACATCCGTAGGGTTTTTCTCTGGAGTGAATTTCCTGATGTCTAATGAGCTGCGCACTTTGAGTGAAGGCCCGGCCACAGTCCTTGTATTTGTAGGGTTCTTCCCCACCAGGAATTCTCTGGTGACCCATCAGAGCGGAGGAGCAGTTAAAGGCCTTTCCACATTCGCTGCACTCGTGGGACTTTTCTCGAGTGTATGTACTGTGATGCTGAGATGAGTCATCTGGCTGAAGGTTTTCCTACATTCCTTACATTCATACGGTCTCTCTCCTGTGTGGATTCTCTCATGCCGGTTAAGATGTGCCCTCCGATTGAAAGTTTTACAACATTCATTACATTTATAGGGTCTCGCTCCTGTGCGGATTCTCTGACGTTGAACAAGAGTTGATCGACGGCTAAAGGATTTCCCACACTCATGGCGCCGGCAGCACACTCCTTCGTAAGAATCTTCTGATGGATGAAAAGGTGCGTTATTGCTGCAGGAAGTTTTTGCATATTCTTTACATATGTTGCTTGCTCTTTTCATCACTACTTCATGTTGGAATGTTTCCTCTTTTATACTCTTCCTTAGAGATAATTCCTTGCTCTCCCATATTGCCTCACTCTCTGAAAATGAAATATATAAATATATTAACATGAAAAGGCATACATGCTACTACTGCTGACATTCTCGACTTAAAGACTCTAGTACTTAAAGATATATACGTACAAGGGCATTGTCATACTATTTGGCAAAAAAGCTGGAAACAGCCATCAAAAGTGTCTATTTGAGTTGATGACATTATGTCCAACAGTCTGGCTCATTTACGAAACTATTAAAAATAAATGAGTTTCAGCTCTATGGACTGGAAGAGATAAAGCTGACTGAAAAGACCAAGTTGAAGAGTAACAACTACAGAAAGATATCTATTCTGTAAGAGCAAAAAATAATAAGATGCTCCCTATGTGTGTGTGTTGTGTATTAGCATGGATGAAAGTGTGAATGTACACCTACTATATTATTACCATTGGTCCTCTAGAGTGGTGAGAATGAAAACACGTGCAAGGAGTCCACAATAGCCAAACTGTGGAAAGAGCCAAGATATCCATCGACAGATGAATGGATAAAGAAGATGTGGTACATATACACAATGGAATATTATGCCGCCATCAAAAGGAATGAGATCTTGCCATTTGCAATGACGTGGATGGAACTGCAGGGTGTTATGCTGAGTGAAATAAGTCAATCAGAGACAGACATGTATCACATGACCTCACTGATATGAGGAATCCTTAATCTCAGGAAACAAACTGAGGGTTGCTGGAGTGGTGGGGGGTGGGAGGGATGGGGTGGCTGGGTGATAGACATTGGGGAGGGTATGTGCTATGGTGAGCGCTGTGAATTGTGCAAGACTGTTGAATCACAGATCGGTACTTCTGAAACAAATAATGCAATATATGTTAAAAAAAAAAAAAGAAGAAGATAACAGGAGGGGAAGAATGAAGGGGGGTAAATCGGAGGGGGAGACGAACCAGGAGAGACAATAGACTCTGAAAAACAAACTGAGGGTTCTAGAGGGGAGGGGGGTTGGGGGATGGGTTAGCCTGGTGATGGGTATTAAAGAGGGCACATTCTGCGTCGAGCGCTGGGTGTTATGCCCAAACAATGTTTCATGGAACACTACATCACAAACTAATGATGTAATGTATGGTGATTAACATAACAATAAAAAAATTAAAAGAAACAGCATGAGTGAAGGCTTGGAAGCCTGCTTGAATACTATAAATTCTGTAAGGGGCAGATCCAGACTAAGAGGGACCAGGAGATTACATATTTAGGAAATCCTCCTTAATAAAAATAATAAAACTCATGAACATGAAATAAAATATTAAAATGAAAAAAAAAAAGAAAACACGTGTAAGGAGATAATGAATTTTTTCCCTTCAGAGCATGTCACTGAATACTTAATAAAATAAACCCATCTTATTTTTATAAGTTTAGAAGATTTTTATTACTGCATGTTTTAACTAGCCATCACTCACCCAATCCAATCATTTCAACAATGAAACACTGATGCCACAAGAAAGTACATATCGAATTGGTATGGATAATGAGTGATAGAAAATTTCAGAGATGGGCAGATATTTGGAGATAGGACTTTTTTTTAAGGTTTTTTATTTATTTAATTGAGAGAGTGAGAGAGAGAGAGCAGGAGCAGGGGGAGGGGCAGAGGGAGAGGGAGAAGCAGACTCCCCGCTGAGCAAGGAGCTCGATGCAGGACTTGATCCAGGGACCCTGGGATCATGACCTGAGCCAAAGGCATATGCTTAACCAACTGAGCCATCCAGGCACCTGAGATAGGACCTTTAAAAGAGATAAAATCAAGTCAGTAGGATGGGCCCTAATCCAGTATGACTGGTATTCTTTTAAGAAGAGATTACAACACTGACACACATAGAGGGAAGACCATGGGAAGACACAAGAAGGCGATGGCCATCTACAAACCAAGAGAGGCCTCAGGAGAATCCAACCCTGCTGACACCTTGATCTCAGTACTTATACCGTCTAGTCTAGGGAGCTTTATTATGGCAGCCCAAGAAGACTGATCCAAGGGTCTTGGCCCGGCAATGAAGTCAATTCTCCTGCTCTCTATCACAGCATAATCTGAAGACTCTGGACTATCTGATCATTCTGTAGAACACTGCATTGGTCCACTATGTTGATGACATCATGTTCATGAGAACTGAACAACACAAAGAGGCAAGTAGTCCAGATGACCTGCTAAGACACATGTGCTCCAGAAGGTGGTAGACAAACACTATGAAGACTCAGGGATCTGGCGCACAGGGAAGATTTTAGGGTTCCTGTGCAGATGGACAAGGAAAAGCAGACTCCCCGCTGAGCAGGGAGCCTGACTCAGGCATAGATCCCAGGATCCTGGGATCATGACCTGAGGCAAAGGCAGACACTTAACTGACTCAGCCACCCAGGCGCCCCTCCCTCACAAATTCTTACGTTGAAATCCTCTCAATGGGGGACAGTATTTGGAGGTGGGCCTTTTGGAGGTGATCAGGTCATCAGGGCGGATCCCTCATAAATGAGATTAGTGCCCTTGTAAGAGACCCCAGAGAATCCCCTCTCTTTTTCCTTCACGTGAGGACACAGTCAGAAGATGGATGTCTGAACTAGGAGGTGGGTCCTCACCAGACAATGAATCTACCAGTGCCTTGCACTTCCCAGCCTCCAGAAACATGAGAAGTAAATGCTTGTTGAGGCGCCTGGGTGGCACAGTCAGTTAAGCATCAGAATCTTGGTTTTGGCTCAGGTCGTGATCTCAGGTCATGAAATAGAGCCCCGCATTGGGCTCCGGCTTAGTAGAGAGTCTACTTAAGATTCTCTCCCTCCCAGGGCGCCTGAGTGGCTCATTCGTTAAATGTCTGCCTTCAGCTCAGGTCATGACCCCAGGGTCCTGGGATCGAGCCCCACATCAGGCTCCCTGCTCAGCGGGAAGCCTGCTTCTCCCTCTCCCTGTGCCGCTCCCCCTGCTTGTGCTCTCTCCCTCTCTCTGTCAAATAAATAAACAAAATCTTAAAAAAAAAAAAAAAGATTCTCTCTCCCTCTCCCACTGCCCCTACCCACTGCGCAACTGCACGCACTCTCTCTCAAATAAATAAATCTTTGAAAAAAGAGAGAGAAGTAAATGCTTGCAGTTTAAGCCACCTAATCTGTGGCATTTCTACTATAGCAGCTCAAACAGACTGAGGCAGACATCAAATGCTTATGTGTATGTGGCCAAGGCTGCCAAGATGAACTGGGTAGTGTCCACACCACCAGCTCTCAGGTGGGGAGACCAGCAGCAATCTCTCATGAGGTGTTAGAGGTGCATCCAGGATTGGGCGAGAACAGGTCTAGAGGGTACAGGCAAGCAGCACATGTTAAGTGGCCAGACCTCCAGACCATCTACCACTGATGAGCAAACCCTTGGCCCCTCCAAAGCCTATAGAGTCATCACCCTGTTTAACATTCTGTAACCTTGGCTCCTACTTTGCCAAGGTGTTTAAGAACATCTCGTAATTCCCTTTATTAAACAGTAAATTCCTTGATTGGGCTATCCTCTCTAATAAAACCCCCACTTGTGGCCAGAATTAAAGATCAAATATGTTTGTTCATGGAATAGCTCTTGGATAGATACATTTATTCAGTTACTCAGAGTAGGGGCGCCTGGGTGGCTCAGTCGTTAAGCGTCTACCTTCGGCTCAGGTCATGGTCCCAGGGTCCTGGGATCGAGCCCCGCATTGGGCTCCCTGCTCCGCGGGAAGCCTGCTTCTCCCTCTCCTACTCCCCCTGCTTGTGTTCCCTCTCTCGCTGTGTCTCTGTCGAATCAATCAATCAATCAATCAATCAATCTCAATTACTCAGAGGACAGCATGAGTATTTTTTGGATAATGAAAACAGAAGCATTGAGGAATGTTTTTGAAAGAACAGCTGTAGGAATGAATGAAAGAAAGAAGGAAGGTGAGCTGGTGAAAAACCACCTGGAAAGTAAAGGTAGGAAGTTGATCATAAATTGAGGGAGGGAGGGGAAACACACTTCATCTGGAGGCTGGAAGGAATTATTTTAGAAGATAGAGGAGCACAGGGGGATCAAGGAGGATGAAAGCCAGACCCACTATGGAGCTGAACTCAAGGGCCCTCTGAAGGGCGGTGTCCAAACACCCCAAAGCTGCTGTCAGAGCAGCTGGTCTTGTGTACGTGTCACCTCCCCTCTGCTTGGTTCCTGACGCATCTGCTCATGGAGGTCTTGCCTCCCCGCTTCTCATCCCCCAGAGCTGTCTCCCTTGCTCCAGCAGGAAAGCTACATCAGGCTTAGAGACAGAAATGCCTGAGCAAAGAAAAAGAGACAGCAAGAGGCCATGCCATTATCACCCAAGAATTGAGCCGCGCGACCAGAGCAATCAGGAAGAAAAGCCCTTATGAATATGGCCGAGCAAAGTTTAAAGGTTTTCTGAAGGATGAGAATGAGAGAGTTGCCCACTTCTAACTGCTCTTTATGGGACATGGAACAAAAATAATAAAGCAAAGGCCCAGAGAATTCCACCAGAAGGAGGAAGACACACCAGAGAACAGATGCTGAACTCAGGGCTCGATGCACTTACCTAGCCGGGCCAGGTTCTGATAATTTTCCGACATCACAGCTGTGGACAGTTTCCTCTGAGCAGGGTTCAGGAAACCCCATTCTTCTTGGGAGAAGTCGATGGCCACATCTTGGAATGTTCCTGATCACTGAAATGGCAAACACTTTTTTACCCCCAAGGCCTTGGGGAGATGGGCGAAGTCTTGGTTGAAAGAAAGCATGCGTGGTATGGGTGTTGTGGCCTGTAGTACAGGATCCAGACCTTTTTTGGACAAGTGTATGTACGTACGTCTGGATAGTGAAAACCAGCTCTTTGGATAGAAATAAATATACTATATTTTCCACCAAAATGTTAAAACTGTTGCAGGAGTATGGATTTCTCCTTCTGTAAGTGCATTTCACAAGTTTCTGGAATACTGGGAAACGGACTTCCCTAAACCTGTATGTGTGAAATGGAAGCTGTTCTCCAACTAGTAAGGAAAAAGAGAAAAATCTCACTTCTTTTTAAATTTGCCCTTGGACATGGAATTAAAGTTTGGGGCGCTTAAAAATCTGCACTGTTCATGAGGCTCTCCACTTCACTAGTGACTTTATTCTTCTCATTCCCCAGCATCTTTGCTAACTCTGCCATGGTGCGCAGCTGTGTTTCAGTCCTATCGACAAAGCCTGAGGTCAAGTCAGTTGGACTGTGGGTCACACATACTGGCAATGGTCTCACTGCAGGAAAGAAAAAACGAAACCCTAACTCACCAGTGACGTGCCTTCCAGAAGCCCAGCGGTCATCCTCCCCTTCGCGGAGCCCCTCTCTCGAAGAGCAGAGGCCTGTGGATGCAGAGCTGAGGACAAAAGAAGGGAACAAAACCAACCAACCAGCCAACAACAAAAAAGAAGCCTAAACTTATCCATTCCCTCCGTAAAACATCAAAACAGAGCAGTGTGTCCAGCCACACCTTTATATGAGCATTACTGGTTCTTAAAGGCGTGAGAGATTCTGTTGCAATGCCTCCAACATCCACTCCTCCAAATGCTCCCTGGTAATGATGATCGTAACAACACTCACTGTTCTGGGTGCTTTACATGTATTACCTTGATGCTCGGTCAGGGCTCAAGCAGCCATTCCTCTTTGTCTAAATGTTTCTCCCTGAAAAGGGCAGAATCCTGAGATGCCAGCTGGGGAGAGAGCCCAGGTCTACTTTGCAGCTTCTCGCATCACTAGTTTATAAGTTCCTCATTCCACAAAAACTTCGTGTTCAAAAGACTTCTCAGCATAATTAATAAGCACGGGAAGGGCCACCTGACATCACCTCTCACCAGGGAAATGGAATTGAATAGGACAATGAGAACTAATGAAAACAAAACAAAACTAAGCAAAACAAAAAAAGATCCCAGTGAAGTGGCAACATGAACAATTAATATAGAAAAATAAATATCCAAGGTAAACTCAAACAATAAAAAAAGGACATAATAGTAGGGAAAACCCCTAGTTCCTGGGTCAACAAAGATAAAATACTTAGAAGTTTAACAGAAACTGTATGACAAAACCTATATGACAATCTTTCAAATATGCCTGAAATACACAAAGTAGATTTAAACAAATAGAAAGATACCCCTTTTTCTTGGGCAGGAAGACCAATCCATCACAATGATAGTCAGCTATCTAAGATGATGTGAACTCTGTATTTGGCCTGTATATCCTCAGCTAAACACAAAGAGAAGGCTCCCGTACTCCCCAGATAAGCTGTGTGTTAGCAAACCTGATACTCCATGCAAATAAGCAATGCTGTGGCTAAGCAAATAAGTAATATATTGTGGTTACTGGGAGTCAGGTTTCCTCCCATCACAGAACAGAATTTTAAATATAGAAAAGTAGAAATATGGAAGGAACTCTGTGGTGATGTACTGCAATTGGAGTTACCTGTGAATGCACTGGTCTCAATCAATGTAATCAAGATATAAAAACAGATGTATGGGTGGCTGGCTGCTTCAGGATGAAGCTGAACACCTCTTTCCCAGCTACTGGCTGCCAGAATCTCATTGAGGTGGATGATGAACGCAAACTTCATACCTTTTATGAAAAGTATATAGTCACAGAAGTGGCTGCTAAGGCTCTGGGTAAAGAATAGAAGGGTTATGTGGTCCAAATCTGTGTTGGGAATGACAAACAAGCCTTGTTCATGAAGCAGGGTGTCTTGACCCATGGCCGTATCCACTGGCTATTTCAGTAAGGGGCATTCCTGTTAAAGACCAAGGAGGACTGGAGAAAGTACAAATCTGTTCAGTGTTGTGCTGTGGATGTCAATCTGGGTGTTCTCAACTTAGTCACTAGAAAAAAGAGATACTCCTGGACTCACTGACATTACCATGCCTCATTGCCTGAGGCCTCAAAGAGCTGGCAGAATCTGCAAACTTTCCACTCTCTCGAAAGAGGATGTTCACCAGTATGTTGAGAAAGCCCCTAAACAAGGAAGGTAAGAAACCTAGAATCAAAGCACCCAAGATTCATTGTCTTGTTACTCCATGTGTCCTGCAACACAAACATTGATGTGTGGCTCTGAAGATACAGCATACTAAGAAAAAAAGAAAGAGGCTGCAGAATATGCAAAACTTTTGGCCAAGAGAATGAAAGAGGCCAAAGAAAAACACCAGGAACAGATTGCCAAGAGACAGAGGCTTTCCTCTTGAGAGCTTCTACCTCTAAGTCCTATCAAAAATGAGATTTTCTAAGAGTAACAAATAAGATCAGACATCAAGGGGCACCTCAGTGGCTCAGATGATTAAGCATCTGACTTCAGCTCAGGTCATGATCCCAGGGCCCTGGGATCAAGTCCTACATCAGGCTCCCTGCTCAGCATGGAGTCTGCTTCTCCCTCTCCTTCTGCCTGCCACTCTCTCTCTCTCTCTGACAAATAAATAAATAAAATCTTTTAAAAAAAATCAGACATCAAATCTCAAAAAAAGAGATGTGCATATGAATGTATACATTAGGATATAATTTAGGATAGGATATCCCATCTGTTCCCTAATAGTGCCTAGAAACAAAAACATCCAAGCAGTAATCAGCACACTCAGCCCCACCCCTTGGTTTCTAAGTACCAGTCCCGAGGAATGAAGGAACGAAGGAATGAAGGAATGGAACAGAACGGAACAGAAGGGAAGGGAAGGGAGGGCAGGGAGGGAACGGAAGGAAGGAAGGGAGGAGGGATGGAGGGAGGGAGGGAGGGAAGGAGGGAAACAAAACAAACCCCAGGATGCCATGGAGCAATAGAGACTCCAGGGCTAGCTCAGGGAAAGTACAAAGTGTGCCTGTATCATCTCATGGTGCTTAGAAAGTAAGGAAGTACTCATAAAATAATGGGGTATGTCTAAAACACACAGAAACCAAATAGAGGGTGCTCCCAGTAGCAAAACCAGGGACAGTGTGAGCAAAACAAGCAATTAAGAGTAATTCCTCTCAAGATACTTGTTAATTACAGGGACTGAAATAATAACTTCACAATGGAGAAACCTGTCAGACATCCCCTCAGCCACGGTATCAAAGTAATCATTCCCAGTTGACATCACGTACTACCTGACAGATATGGTGTATTGGGAGGGCACAAGACTTCTGTGGTATTCATTTCCAAAATGAATACCCTCAATCTAATCATGAGAAAACATCAGACCTACCAATGTTGAAGGTCCTCCTATAAAATAACTGGCCTAGACTCCAAAAAGGGTCAAGGTCCTGAAAGACAAAGATCTAAGGCACTGTCATCAATTGGAATAGACTTGGGAGACATGCCAATTAAATGCAATGTGGACTGGATCCTGGAACAAAAATATAGGAGTGGGGAAACTGGCCAAATTAGAATAAGGTCAATAGATAAATTAATAGTATTTTATCAATGTTAATTTCATGGTTTTGTGATGATTATGTAAGACGTTAACCTCAGGTGCAGCTGAAAGAAGGGAATGTGGGAGTTTTGTACCATTTCTGCAACCTTTCTCTAAGTTCAAAATTATTTCATAATAACGTTTTATTTATTTGAGAGAGAAAGAAAGAGAATATGAGCAAGCAGGAGGAGGAGCAGAGGGAAAGGAAGAAGCAGACTCCACGCTGAGTACAGAGTCCTATGCGGGGCTTGATTCCACAACCCCAAGATCATGACTTGAGCCAAAATTAAGAGTTGGATGCCCAACCGAATGAGCCACCCAGGTGCCCCGTCATAATAACATTTCTGAAAGAGGGATGTCATGAAATACAAAACCTGAGGTAATGTCAGATTAAGGAGACTAAAGAGACATGACACTTCAATGCAATGTATGACACTCAATTTTTTCTTATTAAAGACATCACGAGGATAACCTACCCAGGATTAGATGACAGAATTACATCAGGGTGAATTTTTTTTAAAGATCTTATTTATTTGAGAGAGAGAGAGAGAGAGAGAGAGACCATGAGTGGGGGGGCAGGGGCGGGGAGAGGGAGAAGCAGACTCCCCGCGGAGCAGGGAGCCCGATGTGGGGCTCGATCCCAGGACCCTGGGATCATGACCTGAGCCGAAGGCAGACGCTTAACGACTGAGCCACCCAGGCGCCCCTACATCAATTTGAATTAACTGATTTTGATAACTTCACTGTAGTTATGTAAGAAATTCACACTGAAATACTTAGGTTAGGTAAAGGAGCATCAAGTCAGCAACTTACTTTCAAATGGTTAAGAAAATAACATATATAGGGAGATCCATATGGATAGAGTAAAGATAGTAAGAGGTTAGCGTTGGGGGAATTGGAATAAAAGGACAGGGGAATTCTTTCTACTTTTCTTTTTTACCATTTTTTAAAATTTGAAGATATGGCAAAACGCAAAGTAATCATCATAATAAACCATGTAATAACCTCATTGGGAAGCTTATTCAATTTTGTGATTGCCATCTGTAAAAGTACTTTAGTCAGCTATGAAAAGTACAGCACAGGCAATATAGTTAATAATAGTGTAAGACCTTTCCATGATGAACAGATGGTAACTATACTTACTGCAGTGAATGTCACAGATACAGAATTGTTTAATCACTGTGTTGTACACCTAAAACTAATATAACATTGTAAGTCAACGATACTTTGATTTAAAAATTTTAATTGCTTTTGCGGAGATAGAAAAGATGGCAGAGGAGTAGGGGACCCTATTCCAAACGGTCCCTGGGATTGAACTGGGTATCTACCAGACCACCCTAAACACCCATGAAATCAGCCTGAGATGTAGGAAGATAAATCCAGATCTCTACAAACAGAATATCGCAGGCGGTTGGCTTCAAGGTACGAAGCAGGAAGCCGTGATTCCACAGGCAGATATTGGAGGATAAACGGCAGCGGGAGGGAGCATGGCCGTGGGGATCCCACACCGGTGGTGAGCGACAGCCTCGCGCACTGGGGACGGGACACAGACTCGCAGACCGGTAGCGGTGGGAAAGGACTTTAGGGCAGCCCCCTGGAAGAAAAGTGGAGCGGCGGGGCCACACGTGCGAACTGGGGGCAGCTGGTGGTTTTAGAAGCACAAAGGACAGAAACATGCCCCAACCTGGAGGTGAGGACTGGGAGCACTGCGGAGGGGGGCACAACCCAAGACGCTGCAGTTTATAGCAGCACAGACAGAAACAGAGACACTGCAGCCTGGAGAGCTCACTGAAGAACAGACTGCGATCTCTCTGCTCTGGGGGAGAGGGTTGGAAACAGTCTCTTCTGCTCTCTCGGAAGAGACAGAGAAAGCCATCAGGGAAAGCCACCAGAGAACAAAAGCCCCCCAAAAAAACAGTTCCCACTGAGCCCATCCCCCACCACAGGGGGCAGGGCAACTCCGCCCAAACAGGGTTGCCTGAGTAACAGTGCTGCAGGCCCCTCCCTCAGAAGACAGGCTGAGAAAACAAGAGGCCAGCAACCCTAAGGTTCCTAGAAAACAGGTGCATCTTGCTTGGGTTACGGTCAATAATTTGGACTCTATACATTCCCTCAACCACCCATCAACAGAATGACTAGGAGGAGGAACCCCCAAAATAGGAAAGACTCAGATTATGACTTACGCCGCAGATTTACAAATGGATGCAGATATAACCAAGATGTCAGAGATGGAATTCAGGCTAGGAATTGTAAAGACAATAGGTAGAATGGAGAAATCAATTAATGGCAACATAGAGTCTCTAAGGGCAGAAATGAAAGCTGAATTGGCAGAATTTAAAAATGCTATCAATGAGATCCTCTAATCTAGATAATCTAACAGCTAGGATAAGTGAGGCAGAAGAACGAATTAGTGACCTGGAAGACCATTTAATAGATAAAAAGGGAAAAGAGGAGGCCAGGGAAAAACTCAGAATCCATGAAAATAGAATCAGAGAAATAAGTGACAGCATGAAGCGTTCCAAGGTCAGAATTATTAGAATCCTGGAGGGGGTGGAGAGAGAGAGAGGACTAGAAGATATATATGAGCAAATCGTAGCTGAGAACTTCCCTAATCTGGGGAATGAAACAAACAATCGTGTCCTAGAGGCAGAGAGGACCCCTCCCGAGATCAAGGAAAACACTCCGGCATGTAATAGTAAAACTTGCAAATCGTAGAACCAAGGAAACAATCTTAAGGGCAGTTAGCGGGAAGAGATTCCTTACGTACAGAGGGAGGAACATCAGAATAATGTCAGACCTATCCACAGAGACCTGGCAAGCCAGAAAGGCCAGGCAAGACATATTCAGGGTACTAAACGAGAAGAACATGCAGCCAAGAATACTTTATCCGGCAAGGCTGTCATTTAGAATGGATGGAGAGATGCAGAGCTTCCAAGACTGGCAGAAACTGAAAGAATATGTGACCACTAAGCCGGCCCTGCAAGAACTATCAAAGGGGGTTCTATAAAAGGAGAAAGACCCCAAGAGCGATATACAACAGAAATTTACAGGGACAATCTATAAAAACAACGTCTTCACAGGCAACATGATGACAATAAATTCATATCTTTCAATAATCACTCTCAATGTGAAGGGCATAAATGCTCCCATAAAATGGCGCGGGGTTGCAGATTGGATAAAAAGACAGGACCCATCCATATGCTGTCTAAAAGAGACTCATTTTGAAACTAAAGATACATCCACACTGAAAGTGAAGGGATGGGGATCCAACTTCCATGCCAGCGGACCTCAAAGGAAAGCTGAGGGAGCAAATCTTATATCAGACAAATTAGATTTTAAACTAAAGACCGTAGTTAGAGACACAATAGGACACTATATCATTCTTAAAGGGTCTATCCAACAAGAAGATCTAACAGTTGTAAATATCTATGCCCCCAACATGGGAGCAGCCATCTACATAAGCCAATTGTTAACCAAAATAAGGTGTCATATTGATAACAATATGTTAATTGTAGGAGACCTCAATACTCCACTCTCAGCAATAGACAGATCATCTAAGCAGAAAATCAACAAAGAAACAAGAGCTTCGAATGACACACTGGACCAGATGTACCTCATAGATATATACAGAACATTCCACCCTAAAACAACAGAATACTCATTCTTCTCAAACACACATGGAACTGTCTCCAGAATAGACCACATACTGGGTCACAAATTAGGTCTCAACCAATACCACAAGATGGAGATTATTCCCTGCATATTCTCAGACCATAATGCTTTAAAACTGGAACTCAATCACAAGAAGAAATTTGGCAGAAATTCAAACACTTGAAAGCTAAAGACCACTCTGCTCAAGAATGTTTGGGTCAACCAGGAAATCAAAGAAGAACTTAAACAATTCATGGAAACCAATGAGAACGAAAACACATCAGTCCGAAACCTATGGGATACTTCAAAGGAGGTCCTAAGGGGGAAATACATAACCATCCAAGCCTCACTCAAAAAAACAGAAAAATCCTGAATTCACCAACTAACTCTACACCTTAAAGAACTAGAGAAAAAGCAACAAATGATGCTTAAGCCACACATTAGAAGAGAAATAATTAAGATTAGAGCAGAGATCAATGAATTAGAAACCAGAAACACAGTAGATCAAATCAACGAAACTAGAGGCTGGTTCTTTGAAAGAATTAGTAAGATCGATAAACCACCGGCCAGACTTATCCAAAAGAAAAGAGAAAGGACCCAAATTAATAAAATTGTGAATGAAAGGGGAGAGATCACAACTAAAACCAAGGAAATAGAAACAATTATTAGAAATTATTATCACTGGGCGCCTGGGTGGCTCAGTTGGTTAAGTGACTGCCTTCGGCTCAGGTCATGATCCTGGAGCCCTGGGATCGAGTCCCACATTGGGCTCCCGGCTCAGCGGGGAGCCTGCCTCTCCCTCTGACCCTCTCCTCTCTCATGCTGTTTCTCTCTCTCAAATAAATAAATAAAATCTTAAAAAAAAAAGAAATTATTATCACCAACTATATGCTAATAAACTGAGCAATCTGGATGAAATGGATGCCTTCCTGGAAACTATTAAGCTGCCAAGACTGAAACAGGAAGAAACTGACAACCTGAACAGGCCAATAACGAGTAACGAGATTGAAGCAGTGATCAAAAGCCTTCCAAAAAACAAGAGCCCAGGGCCTGATGGATTCCCTGGGGAATTCTACCAAACATTCAAAGAAGAAATAAGACCTATTCTCCTGAAGCTGTTTCAAAAAATAGAAACGGAAAGGTTCCAGACTCATTCTATGAGGCCAGCATTACCTTAATCCCCAAACCAGGCAAACACCCCATCAAAAAGGAGAATTTCAGACTGATATCCCTGATGAATATGGATTCCAAAATCCTCAACAAAATCCTAGTTAATAAGATCCAACAATACATTAAAAGGGTCATCCACCACAACCAAGTGGGATTTATCCCCGGGATGCAAGGGTGGTTCAACATTCGCAAATCAATCAATGTGATAGAACACATTAATAAGAGGAGAGAGAAGAACCATATGGTCCTCTCAATTGATGCAGAAAAAGCATTTGACAAAATACAACATCCTTTCCTGATTAAAACTCTTCAGAGTATAGGGATAGAGGGTACATTCCTCAAGTTCATAAAATCAATCTATGAAAATGCCACAGCAAATATCGTCCTCAACGGGGAAAAGCTGAGAGCCTTTCCCTTAAGATTAGGAACATGTCAAGGATGCTCACTCTCGCCACTATTGTTCAACATAGTAACAGAAGTCCTAGCAACAGCAATCAGACAACAAAAAGAAATAAAAGGTATTCAAATTGGCAAAGAAGTCAAACTCTCTTTTTGCAGATGGCATGATACTTTATGTGGAAAACCCAAAAGACTCTACTCCCAAATTACTAGAACTCATACAGCAATTCAGTAATGTGGCAGGATACATAATCAATGCACAGAAATCCGTTGCTTTCTTATACACTAACAATGCAACTGTAGAAAGAGAAATTAGAAAAACAATTCCATTTACAATAGCACCAAAAACCGTAAGACACCTTGGAATAAACCTAACCAAAGAGGTAAAGGACCTATACTCTAAGAACTACAGAACACTCATGAAAGAAATTGAAGAAGACACAAAAAGATGGAAAAACATTCCATGCTCAGGGATAAGAATAAACATTGTTAAAATGTCTATGCTATCCAGAGCAATCAATACCTTCAACGCCATCCAGATCAAAATTCCAATGACATTTTTCAAAGTGCTGGAACAATCCTAAAATTTGTATGGAATCAGAAAAGACCCTGAATCACCAAGGAAATGTTGAAAAAGAAAAACAAAGCTGGGGGCATCATGTTGCCCAATTTCAAGCTATATTACAAAGCAGTGATTACCAAGACAGCATGGTACTAGCACAAAAACAGACACATAGATCAATGGAACAGAACAGAGAGCCCAGATATGGACCCTCATCTCTATGGTCAAATAATCTTCGACAAAGCAGGAAAATATATGCAATGGAAAAAAGACAGTCTCTTCAATAAATGGTGCTGGAAAAATTGGAGAGCCACATGCAGAAGAATGAAACTCGACCATTCTCTAACACCACACACAAAGCTAAACTCAAAAAGACCTCAATGTGAGACAGGAATCCATCAAAATCCTAGAGGAGAACATAGGCAATAACCTCTTTGACATCGGCCACAACAACTTCTTTCAAGATACATCTCCAAAAGCTAGTGAAACAAAAGCAAAAATGAACTTTTGGGACTTCATCAAGATAAAAAGCTTCTGCACAGCAAAGGAAACAGTCAACAAAACAAGGAGGCAACCCACAGAATGGGAGAAGATATTTGCAAATGACCTACAGATAAAGGGCTGGTATCCAAGATCTATAAAGAACTTCTCAAACTCAACACCCAAAAAACAAATAATCAAGTCAAAAAATGGTCAGAAGACATAAAGAGACACTTCTCTGAAGAAGACATACAAATGGCTAACAGACACATGAAAAAATGTTCATCATCATTAGACGTCAGGGAAATTCAAATGAAAACCACATTGAGATACCACCTTACACCAGTTAGAATGGCAAAAATTGGCCAGGCAAGAAATAACAAATGTTGGAGAGGTTGGGGAGAAAGGGAAACCCTCTTACACTATTGGTGGGAATGCAAGTTGGTACGGCCACTTTGGAAAACAGTGTGGAGGTGCCTCAAAGAATTAAAAGTAGAGCTACCCTATGACCCAGCAATTGCACTCCTGGGTATTTACCCCAAAGACACAGATGTAGTGAAAAGAAGGGCCATATGCACCCCAATGTTCATAGCAGCAATGTCCGCAATAGCCAAACTGTGGAAAGAGCCATTCAACAGATGAATGGATAAAGAAGATGTGGTCCATATATACAATGGAATATTACTCAGCCATCAGAAAGGATGAATACCCAACTTTTGCATCAACATGGATGGGACTGGAGGAGATGATGCTAAGTGAAATAAGTCAAGCGGAGAAAGTCAATTAGCATATGTTTTCACTTATTTGTGGAACATAAGGAATAGCGTGGAGGACATTAGGAGAAGGAAGGGAAAAATGAAGGGGGGGATATCGGAGGGAGAGATGAACCATGAGAGACTATGGACTCTAACAAACTGAGGGTTTTAGAGGGGAGGGGAGTGGGGGGATTGGTTAGCCCGGTGATGGGTATTAAGGAGGGCACGTACTGCATGGAGCACTGCATGGAGCACTGGCTGTTATACGAAAACAATGAATCATGGATCACCACATCAAAAACTAATGATGTATTGTATGGTGACTAACATAACATAATAATATAAAATTAAAAAAATTAAAAATTTTAATTACTTTTAAAAAGTATTTTATTTTTTTAAGATTTTATTTATTTATTTGAGAGAGTAAGCACGCAAGAGCACAAGCATGAGCAGCGGGAGGGGCAGAGGGAGAAGCTAACTTCCCGCTGAGCAGGGAGCCTGACTTGGGCCTTGATCCCAGGACCGAGATCATGACCTGAGGTGAAGGCAGACGATTAACCGACTGAGCCACCCAGGTGCCCCTAAAAAAGGTATTTTAGTCAGAATTTGTTACTCTATCATTTCTACCTCGTTCTAGTTCTAGAGTCCATAGAAGAAAACAGCAATTTAAATTCCTTTTTACCAGAGACATACTTCCACATAGCTCTGCAACTATCTCCTCTCCAGACAAACATACACAGATTTTTCCAACCCTTCTCATGAGACCATAATTTCCAGGCTCTCCATCATCCGGATCTCCCACCTTAGTATAGTTCCAGTTTATCAAAGTCCTTCATAAAATGCTGCTTCCAGTATCAAATTCATTCCTGTTGTGGTCTAGTCATTACAGGACACTGGAGGACTATGAACTTTCAACTAAACACCATGAGGTAATGGAAAAGGTAGAATCCCTAGAGTCTGCCAGATGTGGTGGGAACCCCAGCTGTGGTACCACTCCCACGTGGCCTCACTAGCTTACACTGCAAGGAAATGACTTCAAGTTCACTGGGATAAAGTCATTTTCATCTTGTCTTTCTTTTGACCATTTCAATTCTTTCCTACTTCTTGTCTTCACATCTTTTGCCATTTGCTTCTATCCTCTATTTTTAAGAGAAATGGACCCATCAAAGTAAAAAAAAGGTATGGATGAGAAAGTGATTCAGCCAGGTATAAAAAAATTTCTCACAGCAATTTTCCTTACAGAAATTAGGTACAAAGAGTATTTCCAATTAATAAGTAAGGTATCAACTTGATTTGCTGAACAAAGTTTTCTAAGAGTATAATGAATGCTCAAGAAGAAGGGCACTGGACACTTTAGGCATGAATGGAAACAGGCCTGCCTACCCAGAGTCTACCAGTAAAGCTACACATGACGTAAGAGTATGAACTGTTGGAGAGTTTCCGCGCTGGAAAAAAATCCCCAGGTAGGACAAGTAATATATTGAGGAGCGATAGGACCTGCAGGGTAATGGCACTTTTCTCAAGGTCGTTGTCTGTAGGAGGTTTTTTTACGATTTTTATTTATTTGACAGAGAGAGATACAGCAAGAGAGGGAACACAAGCAGGGGGAGTGAGAGAGGGAGAAGCAGGGGGAGTTTGAGAGGGAGAAGTAGGCTCCCCACTGAGCAGCAATCCCAATGCAGGGCTTGATCCCAGGACCCTGGGATCATGACCTGAGCTGAAGGCAGACGCTTAACTGACTAAGCCACCCAGGTGCCCCTTCTGCACGGTTTTTTGAACCAAGTGTAAGGAAGAGACAACTTAGCACGTGAACTTGTGATATTGCTAATGAAAGAATTTGAGAACTAAGTAAAATAGTTTTCAGCTATTTTAGTGTGAAAATTAATAAAAGGAAACCTCACTAACATGGAGGGAAGCCAGCAGGAGGAGCTCTCATGTCCCACCACCCCTGGTCAATTGCAGACCAAACAGGAAAAAAGGGACCCTGCACTTGGAGACTACTTTACTGTCCCAGCATGTGGAGGGAAGGTTTTCCTCCTCCCCCAGCAATAGCCCAGCCAATGGGAAGCCACTATACTCCTAACTTCAAGTTTATTCCCATGGCCTTTCTGTTAGTCCTCCCAACTCTCCCCTTTCCTGTATACAAGAGTGTTCCTCTCTTTTCCCTTCCTCACCTTTATTCTCTGGACTTGCCTGTGGTTTTGCCCGAGCTTGCATATCCCTAATTGCGAGTATTTGGTACTCCTGAAAAAAACAAACAAAAAACAAACAAAAAACCCGTTTTTGCCCGTAAAATAACTGAGTTTTATTTTGTTTTTTTTTTAAAGATTTTATTTATTTATTTGAGAGACAGAGGCAATGAGATATAGAAAGCACGAGAGGGAAGAGGGTCAGAGGGAGAAGCAGACTCCCTGCTGAGCAGGGAGCCCGATGCGGGACTCGATCCCGGGACTCCAGGATCATGACCTGAGCCGAAGGCAGTCGCCTAACCAACTGAGCCAGCCAGGCGCCCCTGAGTTTTATTTTGAAGGTTAACATCGGGCAAGTAATAAATCAAAATATTAAAATTAAATTTGCTTCATTAAAAAATGATATATTACAATATACACTTATGATTTGTACGTATTTTAATAAAGCATTTTTAAAAGATAAAAACATCTATCCTTGGGGACAGAACAGGCACAGCCACACATAATTACCCGCACACTAATGACTGAGGGGCTTTGGTACAGTCGGCCCATGAAAGAAAAAGAACCAGGATCAACCTAATTTGGGTCTAGGCCTGATATGAAATTCGGAAGAGCGCTCTGGGGCAGAATCTGAAGGAGCGGTGAACGCCAGCGGCTGCAAGTACAACTCCCTGCATGTTCCACAGCTGTTCAGGTGCACGCTTCATTCACTTCCCCACGCCTATGTCTATCCCACATTGAGCAACAGTAACAGCGGTACTATCATAACCGAAGTGAGCCCTCATCTTTCTTTAACCAGCACAACTGCTATAAAACAGAGATTGGGTTTTCCTCGTCTGACAGATTTAAGCGCCAGGGTTGATTCTGAAAACCCGGATCTGGCTGGAAAAAAAAAAAAAAAAAGAAAGAAAAATCATTCCACTCCAACCAGACCCCTGCTTCTTTGGGGCCAGGCACCACTTCGGGCATTTCCTCCTCACGACACTATTAGCTGTTCAAAGAAGCAGCGTCCCATTTTACACAGGAGCAGCGAGAAGTCACAGAGCCTCTCCGGAGCTCCAAGAGTGGTCCACGCAACACCCACACTGGCGCCTCCAGGGCCACACGAGAGACACCCACACCCCAACGCACACCCCGGTCCCACACCCGCAGCAACCACCAGTACCCGCCACCACGGACGCTCCCCCAGAGTCTCCGCCACACCGCGCGGAAGCCCCTATACCTGCGACTTCAGAACGCCTCTAGCACTCCAGAGCGCGGCGGCGGGGTACTCTGCGCCCGCGCAACAACCCCTCCACACACACCCCCTCCAGCCCCCACGAACGCACGCATGCGTGTTCCAACCCTCGCGACCGCGTTCCACACCGGAGACACAGTGAGCTGAGGCCCCGCCTCCGCTGTCGCCACTACGCATGCGCGTTCTCATCCACGACAACGTTCCCCCCACAACCCATGCCAGTCCCGAGACACGGGGAGAAGAGACCACCCTTTTTTGGATGAGCGCTTCTGGCTCGTTTACCAATTCAGGCACTCCCGGTTCTACATCCGCCCTTCGCTACTGAAGGTCGGCCTCTGGCTGGCCAGGACCCCGGGGTGTTCAGGACTCCGGGAACCACGGCGGTGGAGGCACGCATGCGCACAACACAGCTTAGCGGACTCCCAGAAGCCACCGCGGCAAGCTCAAGGTGACGGGCTGTGAAGCAGCGCTTCCGGTCGGCCCGGAAGCTGGGAGACCTTGGTCGGGTGCTTGGTCTCCTCTCGTTCTTTTGGTGGTGTTTTCACCACTCCGCGTGTTGCCAGGTCAGGTATGAGGCTTGGGCGGGGCGGCCGGGGCTCAGATCCGCTCATTCCATGTTCAATACCGTAAAATTTCCTAAGTGTTGGCTTTCTGTGATACTGGTACAAGCAGATGGTGCAGTGGAGGTGTATCTGGAGAGGACCGTGCAGGGCAGTTAGAGGTGACTGCAACCGTTGTGAATCAGCATCGTGTGAGGATTTAATGAAGCCTTGGACTATTGGAAAGGAAGACTAGCTATAAGCTAGGCATCCTCCGTCCTTCCCTGACTCGTTCTCCATAAGCAGCTGGAGATGTACCGAACTCCTTGCTCCTGTTGCAGGCTCGGATGGAGGCAGATGAGGGGACAAATCTGCTCCGGTTTCGGAGGCACTGTTAAAAAACAAAATCCAACTGAGTAAATTGAAGAGCTAATTGACTTTATTAAACGATTCATGAATCTGGCAGCAAACTAGCGAGTACAGGGAGTACTGAGGAGTGCTACAATATGGGAAGTTTATATTGGAAGGGGGGTGGGTTGAGAAAGTTATTAGCAAAAGAAAAGAAAGGGTTGTTCCAGACAAGGTCATCTTCCCTTGGGGGAATGGCAGGAGGTCTTAGGTGGATTATCTCTTCTTCCTTTGGGGGAGAGAGTACCCATGTGACAGATTACTGTTGTGGTGACCAGAAAGTTCCTGCCTGACAGGTTAAGACTACATTTCTGGGAGAGGATGAAAGTGCATTTAGGTTAGTTATTAAGCACCGATTTGGTGACACCATTTTGGTGACACCATTTTGGGCCAGAGGTTTTCTTTTTAAATGTCTTTAACGTTTGTTGCTACATAACAAACTCTACCTAAAATGTAGTAGCAGCTAGAGCAAGGACCATTTTATTATTTCCTATGTTTCTGGGGGTGAGGAATTCAAACTGGGCAGGATAGGAATGATTTACCTGTTTTGGGTAACTGCTGGCTTGGAATACCCAAGATGGCCTCTTCATTCAAAGTGTGATACCTAACTGGAAGTTCTATAGGTAGGTCCTGTGTCTAGGCCTCTATTTTTGCTGCCAGTTGGGTTCCTCAGCTTTATTCTTGTAGTCTCAGAACCTGTCCCTCTTCATTTGGCTTCTTAATGGCCTTTCCAGTGGGATGGCTGTACTCCTTCCCTGGCTTCCGTGAGGGTAAAACAGCCTTCTTAGTTTCTGACCTGGAACTGACACAGAGTCACTTCTGTCACATTCTGTCGATTAAAGCAAGTTGTAGGCCCAACCCAGTTTTAAGGAAAGGGGGACTGCATTTCATTTTGGCAAAAAGAGTGAATTAGCCTGATAGTCTTCCTAGAGATCCACTATACGTAATCTACTTTAGGTTGACTAAAGTAGAATTGATTACAAGTGGCTTTCAGCAGAGTCTGGGTGTGTTCCTGTTATGCATATGTAGGATTCTAGAAACAACTGTGATAGGTATTCAGTTCTTTTTAATCACTCTGTTTATCTTGAACTTTTCCCTTATCACTAAATATTTTTCTGCACCCAAATTTTAGTGAACAAATAGTATGTCACAGTATTGCCCTTTAGTGATTTAGCTAAGCTGCTCTTAAGAGACACAGATTTCTGATCAGCTCCTTTCCATGCCTCCCAACTTCCTATCATTTAATTAGGCTCTTTTAAGGCTCTGTTTTGTCATTTCAGGGATCAGTGACATTCAAAGATGTGGTCATTGGCTTCTCCAAGGAAGAATGGGGATTACTGAGCCCTCTCAAAGAGATTTGTACATTACAGTGATGTTGGAGAATTATCAGAATTTGGTTTGGGTGGGTAAGTGCATCCAACCCTTAATTTAGCATCTGATCTTGGATGTGTCTTCTTGTTCTACTGGGACTCTTTGGTAAGGCTCTGATTTTCCATGAAATGTGAGCAGCTTTCTTTATCCCATCTGCCAGATATTCACCAAGACTTTTCTTGTTTTTTTATGGCCTCTATCCTTATTACAATATGGCTGTGTCAGAACACTTAAGTAACAACAGCATGGCCAATTCTTTCTCCCTATTTTCACAGGTCTTTCATTTACAAGTCTGATGTAGTTTCACTATTAGAGCATGGGAAACTGCCCTGAATGATAGGGAAATAAGAGATGAGAGTCCCAGTGCCAAGTGGGTAAGAGGAACCAGGTAGGGGTAAGCCATGCATATCACAGACCAGCTGATTCTAGAGGGCAGCACCTTTAGGATATGAAAGATGCTCTCTTCAGATGTTTCAGGCATGTGCAGAAATTGAGGCTTCTTGAATTTGAGTTCCTACAGGAATACTAGTCATCTTCTGCAATCACCCAACATTTACATTGACCTTTATAAATGCCTACAGCCTCAGAAACTATAGGTGTGTCTTTCTTCATTATCTTTGGTAAGGTTCTTTTTAACTCCTGATCCTGTTCCTCACTAGCTCGTCCTTATTTCTTCGGTCTTGCGTAAGGCTCTATATTTTTATGAAACATATTCTTTGCTACTGCTGTTTCTTTATTTTAAAATGACCTGTATAGTTATCTGATTGTCCAGATGGATGTATTAATTGATCATTTACTCACTAACAAACACTTATTCTTTTTTAAAAACTGGCCCAAGTGTTACAGGTCCCCAAGATCACCTCCAGGTTTGATGACTCACTAGGAGTAGTCACAGGACTCAACCATAAAGTTGTACTCATGTCTGCAAAGTTAGAGAGTAGTCCCCAAGAGCACCCTCATTTCTGATACAAATTGCACATTCAGGGGTCCCCAAGATCACCCTTAGGTTTGATAATTCACTAGAAGGAGTCAAAACTTAATAAAAACTTCTACTCATGGTTTATGAAAGGATACATATTAAAATCAGCCAAGCGAAGAGATTGATGGGGCAGAGTACAGGAGGATTCTAGATGCAAAGCTTCCATTTGTCCTACAACAGTAGGTTACCTGACCTTAGGTGTCCACTCTTTATTGGGGCTCTGTCAAAAATCTGGTGGGTTGCTTATGTGGCTCACCTCAGTCTCTAGGCCCTGCGGAGGTCACACTGATAACCCCACCATAAATCACATTGTTTGACTGTCTGGTATGGTTCAAGTTTCTTACGTAAACAGAAATACTTTACTTTTATTAGGCATGACCTTTCAAAGAGTCAGATCACCTCCCAGGAGCCAAGAGCAAAGACTAGATCTCTTTGGGAAAGGTTAAACTCTTTACTGCACAATAGCTAAGATTCAGCAAAGAGAAAAGTCTCATGGGGCAAAGTCTGGAGGAAACTAGATACAAGAGTCACGTAGGATGTGCTTAATTCTAATAGCTGAAAGTTGTGACATATGTATGAGATGTTGGCTGGACAACAATAGAGATTCGCTACCTAACGGTTTTATTGGAAGCTGGTCACAAAGGTTCCCTCTGCCTATTTTAGCATATGCTAAAATTCCAGAGTCTTAGAAGATAGGTATTTTGCATAAGCTACATTCACACAAATAATTTAGGCACAGGGAGCCACTTTTATTCTAGGAATGGCAGGAATTCTCCCCAAAACCAAGTTGCTAGAGAACATCGAGGGCCAACTTTGTAAGCAACACTTTCTAAGGAGAGCATTCTCAGGCTTGCTATATTAATTCTTTCCTGAGTTTAAAAGTATAGAAACTTTTGGCCTGCCTGGGTGGCTGAATCATTAAGCATCTGCGTTTGGCTCAGGTCATGATCCCAGGGTCCTGGAATCTAGCCCCACGTCGGGGGCTGCTCATTATGGAGCCTGCGTCTCCCTCTCCCTCTGCCTCTCCCTGCTCATTATGGAGCCTGCATCTCCCTCTGCCTCTGCCTCTCCCCCTGCTTATGCTCTCTCGCATGCTCTATATCAAATAAATAAATCTTTTTGAAAAATAAAAGTGTAGAAACTTTTAGTTTTACTTTTGAGTGGAGGAACTAAGACTTGCTTCCATGGACCTGTGCAAACCAGAAACTTTCATTAGAAGGACCTAAATTGGTTGTTTTGATGTATAGGAGTGAATATAGTTTTAGTTTTGAATCTTGGTGATACTTAAGTTGATATAAAGTGAGGAAATGAAGCACATTTGTGATGCATTTATTAAGGAATCATTTAGAGTTGAGCTATAGCTTGAACCATAAGCTGAAAATGTGTAACAGGTTTTAGTAGATGAAACTCAGGACCCGAGATGAATGTGTATTTCATACACATATACACATATATACCACATACTTTGGTGATAGAGCCCTAGGAACAGAAGAAATGGATTGCCTATGGATAGCACAGAATCGAGAATTGACTAGTTGATAGCAGGAGAAACAAGAAAGTCCCATGTTACAGTTCCAAGGCCTACTCCAAGAAGAGATGGATTTAGACAGCAAAAGAGCTGTAGGACCTGGCTCGCCAGACACCACAACTGCCGGCACCTTGATCTTGGACTTACCGACTCCACAACTGTGAGAAATGTTTGTTGTTTAAGCCCCACTCAGGTGTTTTGTTATAGTCAGCTCAAGCTGACTAAGACAACCTATAACCAACATCATATTTATGAATGCTTATCTCCTAAGAATAAGAAAAAGACAAGGAAGTCTGTTCCCACTGCTTGTATTAAACATTGTCCCAGAGGTTTTAGCCAGTGATAAGGCAAGAAAAAAATAGAAGGAAGATTGGAAAGCAGTAAAACTATTTGCAGATGGCATGATTATGTAGAAAGTCCTATGTATTACACAGAAAGTTACTTTAGAGTTGAATGAGTTTAGCAAGGTTGCACATTATAAGATGAAAAAATAAAAACCAATCGCATTTCTATATATTAGCATCGAAAAATTAGGAACTGAAATTAAAACAATAATTTATAATAACTTTATTATATATCATATATATATAATGATTTATATGTCTTTATGGATATGTAACATATCCATAAATTATAATAATTTTCACTTATAGTAGCACCAAAAATATGAAATACTTAAATAATCTGTACACTAAGAGTTACAAAACACAGTTGAGAGAAATATTGAGGAAATACATATGTTACCTTCATGCATTGGAAATCTCAATATTATTAAGACATCACTTCTCACCAAAATTCATTTATATGTTCAGCACCATCTCAATCAAAATCCCTGTAGGCTTTTAAATAGAATTCAACATGCTGATTCCACAATTCACAGGGAAATGCAAAAGCTACAGTAATCAAGACAAGTATTGGCATAAAGACAGAAAAAGAGGTTAATGAGACAGATTAGAGTCCAGAAATAAACCAGTACATACATGGTCAGTTGATTTGGGGAAAAAAAGCAAAGGCAATTCAGTAGAGAATGAAAAATGTTTTTTCAATTGGTGCTGGAACAACTGGATATTTATATGAAAACAACAACTTTGATCCATCTCTTGCACCATATACAAAAATTAACTCCAAAATAGAGCTAAATGTAAAACCTAAAACTACAAAACTTTCAGGAGAAAGTATTTGTGACCTTAAGTTAAACAAAGATTTCTTTGCTATTTCACCATAAAATATAAAAATGATAAATATAACCTCATCAAAATTAAGAATGGCTGGGGTGCCTGAATGGTTCAGTTGGTTGAATGTCTGACTGTTGATCTCAGCTCTGGTCTTGATCTCAAGGTCATAGCTTCAGGCCCCATGTTGGGCTCCACACTGGATGTGGAGCGTACTTAAAAAAATTAAGAATTTCTACCCCTCAAAAAACACAACTAAGATAATGAAAAGACAACAGCCTAGAGAAAGTTATTTACATATCACATATGCAAATAGGTACTTGTATCTGGAATATATACAGAACACTCAAAATTCAAAAAAAGGCAAACAAACCAATTTATAAATGGGTAACAGATTTGAGCAGATACTTCACTAAAGATTAAGTAATGGCAAATAGGTGCATAAAAATGCTCAATATCATTAGTCATTAAGGAAATGCAGATTAAAACCACAATGAGATACCATGATACCCATTAGCATCTATAAAATTATGAGGAAGGACTATATACCAACATTATAATATTGAGTAAATGCTAAAGAATACTAAATTAGTATACTGTTTGTAAGCATGTCAAAGTGTATATTAATATAAAAATATGACACTGGGAAGGAATAATGTTAATGTATTAGAAATTTCTTTCCCACAAAATTATTCACAATTAGGGGCACCTGGGTGGCTCAGTTGGTTAAGCGTCTGCCTTTGGCCTGGGTCATGGTCCCAGGATCCTGGGATTGAGCCCTGCATTGGGCTCCCTGCTCGGCAGCAGGGGTCTGCTTCTCCCTTACCCCCTGGAACTTCCCCTGTTTGTGCTCTCTCTCTCTCTCTCTCTCTGTCAAATAAATAAAATCTCAGGGCACCTGGGTGGCTCAGTTGTTAAGCATCTGCCTTCAGCTCAGGTCATGATCCCAGGGTCCTGGGATCGAGCCCCGCATCGGGCTCCCTGCTCAGCCAGGAGCCTGCTTCTCCCTCTCCCACTCCCCAGCTTGTGTTCCCTCTCTCGCTGTCTCTCTCTCTCTGTCAAATAGATAAATAAAATATTTTAAATAAACAAATAAATAAATAAATAAAATCTCTAAAAATAAATTAAAGAGCCTTATGCCTAAAGAAATTCCCACATATATGGCATTTAAAGGGTTACTTTCTCATATGATCCTTTTATGTAGATTAGGGTTGGCTTAAGGTAATGGGTTTCCAAAATTTCTCCACTTACATGGTTGCTTGCCAGCATGAATTTTGCAATGAATAACAATTGATAGGTGGTATTGGGGGACTTTTACATTACCATTTTAGTATGGCCTTTAGCGGTGAATGTGATGATGTGAATCCGCTGATAAATGTAACATGAGTTGAACCAAAAAGCATTTCCATATTGGACAAGGTTATACATAATCATGAATTATTTGATGTTCCGTGAGGAACAAAACCAGTGAAGTCTTCCCTTCACTTATTTATAGGAATTTTCTGTAGCATGAATTCCTTCAGGTTAAGGAAGATGACAGTATCTGAAAGCCTTCCCACATTACTACATACATAAAGAATGACGTTGAATAAGTTGTGAACACTGACTAAAGGCTTTCCCACATTCCTTACATACATAGGGCTTTTCACCAGTATGAATTTTCTGACATTGAATAACTAGTGTTAAGTGACTAAAAGCTTTTCCACATTCAGTACATTGATACGGGTTCTCATCAGTATAGTTGCTAATATATTCATTAAATTGTGAAATCCAACTAAAAGTTTTCATTACATTTATATGGTTTCCCACTAGTCTGAATTCTCTGGTGATGATAAAGTTGTGAGCCCTGCATACAGGCCTTCCTACAAACCTTATATTTATAAGCTGTCTCACTAGATGGATCCTCTGATTTGAGGTAGATATGAATGATAACTAAAGGTCTTTCCACATTCATTACATTTATATGACTTCTCACTGGTATGGATATTTTGATGTTCATTAAGTTGTGTGATACCACTAAAGGCCTTTCTGTATTCCTTACAGCCAGGGTTTTTCTCCAGTATGAATTCTCTCATGTTGAATAATTAGTGAGAAGTGACTAAAAGCTTATGCACATTCAGTATATTGATAGAATTTCCCCCAGTATGAGCTCCATGATGTACATTAAGTTTTGAGAGCCAGATACAGCTTTTTTTTTTTTTTTTAAACAATCCTTACATGTGTAGGTTTTCTCACCAGTATGAATTCTCTGATGTTGGGTAAAGAGTGAAACTGGACTAAAGGCCCTTCCACATTCTTTACATTCACAGGGTCTTTCCCAGTGGGAATTCTATGATGTTGAGGAAGATCAGAACAGTGGTGGAAAGCCTTCCCATATTGCTTGCATTCATAAGGTTTGTCAGAATTATTTAACTCCTTAATAAGGAACCAGCATGATGGCAAAGCTGCTTCAAAGAAGTCAATAAATGAATACACAAACACAAACAAATGCTGAAATGAGCTTGCTAATACATCAAAAACTGGTTAATTTCACACAGAGTGTGAAAATCATAGCATTTGGGGTTATTTTTTCTGCTGGCCAGCAATGTCCACGTTAACAAGCTAATTGCATGAGTCTAGGTCCTAATCAATAGTAAACAGTAAGTCAGACAAAGGTACAAATCCTCTAGAAAATGAAACAGCAATTGGGCATACTTGTTAGGCAATTTCCTAGTATGATATTTAAAAAGCATGAGTCTTGCCTACCAAAATCCCACATTTAGGAATCTACCCTGATGATATACTTCCAACAACATGAAAATATATATGCATAAGACTATTCATTACAGCATGATCATAATTTTAAAATACTGAAAACAGTCTAAACACCCACATATAGGAGAGTGGTTCAATAAACTATGGTACATCTACACAAAGTGTTTTGCAGCCTGCATACAAGAATGAAAAAAATCATGATCAAAATTGTGATAATAATCATAAAAAAATTGACTATATAGAATTTTTAAAAATGCTTAAGAAATGTTTGACAGCAGAAATTATAGGCTGGTGTAATCCTACATCTGAGGATGCATCAGAAGCAAATTTAGGGCCCAGGTTAATACAGAGTCTTACTCAAACTGGAAAATGAGAAAATGTTTATTAAAAAAGAAAAGAGTGGGGCAGCTGGGTGGCTCAGTTGGTTAAGCATCCAACTCTTGATTTTGGCTCACGTCATGATCTCAGGGTTGGGAGATCAAGCCCTGTGTCAGGCTCCACCCTGGGTGTGGAGCCTGCTTAAGATTCTCTCTCCCTCTGCCTCTTCCCTTCCCTCTCCAAAAAGGGAAAGGGTGAAAGAAAGAATGTAAAAATCTGAATCTGGAAAAACATGTCAAAGGAAAAAATCATCGGGCTGTAAGCAAAATAAACTTTTTGGAAACATACTTTTGGATGGAAGTAATGACCCAACTATTAAAAAAAGAATGGGGGAGAAACTGGGAAGAAATAATGTTCCCTGGAAAGGTAAAGTTGTACTTCAAAGAAAGTACCTTCCTCTTTGAATGGAGACAGGCACAGGGAGCGGTGTGTGTGAGTACAAGAGAGTCCCCTCCAGAGCTCACACTGATAGGAGTAATGCTCTGTTCTGAACACTAGGGACTCGGACGGGACCCTTCTAGTCATTGTCTCAAAGGTGCTCCATCCTGCTGACCTGGGCCATTACCTACAGTGCCACTGCCCTCTTTAATCATCCTTCACTCACCTGGCACAGGCTTCCTGTCACATCTCTTTCTGCCAACCAGGGTTCCTTCCCTTGTTCCAGTAAGGAGATGACATTTGGCTTGGATATAGAAAAACCTGTGTACCCAAGAAGAAATGGCAGCAGAGTCACAAAGGGGGTGTCTCAGAATTCATATCCAGTTCCTGGTTATCAATGAAGAGAAGAAATTAGAAAAGGCCAGAGAAGAGGAGGAAGTCATTTTGGGAATGGGGTAGAAGCTTTTTTAGGTGTTATCCTACAGAATTATCCATCCCCACTCTGTACAATCTCATGGAGAGCAGAGCAGAAACTCAACCAGGGTCTTGAAAGTCTCCTCAGAAATCCACATCAAAGGCAGATGTTCCAGTGGACAAATTTCAGCCTTCCAGGGGTATTAACATCTTACCTAGAGATGAAGTTGCTTAAGTTCTCCAGCATTCCATCTCTGCACAAATCTTAGCAAGTTCCGGCCTGCCCCACTCAACCTGATATGACTATCGCCACACCCCTAAACATCACTGACCCTTGAAACAACAAAATGATAATGTGTGCCATTGAAATAAGTATTTACGACTAGAAAAATAGAAGGATGAGAAGGACATTGCAGAGCTGAAGCCAGCGAGCACATTAAGGAAATTGTGGCAATTCAAGGGAAGGGTCTGTACTTCTCTTGAGAGCCGCATAACTTCCTTCATAAAAGGAGATAGGTCCATCGAAAGATACTTCAAAGAACGAAAAGAATTCAAGTTCAAAGGTTTTCCAATAAATTAAACTGTAAAGAAGTTCAATGCACAACTTCTTAATATGTCTGAATTGTCTTTATTCCTTCTGTTCAGAAATTAGGCAGTGATTATGGAAACATTGATACATTTTTTAAGTGTTTGAATGCTTTCATAACGTTCCAAGAAAATTCAAATGAGAGAAATGGTTCTCCAGGGCAATTCTGCACCCCCAGAAGACAGCTGGCAGCACCTGCAGACATTTTGGTTAGCACCACTGGGATAGGGAATGCTACTAGCACCTAGTGGGTAGAGACCAGAGATGCTGCTGACCATTCACCAATGTATAAGACAGCACAACTAAGGATTATAAGCCTTAAATATCATTAGTACTGAACTTGAGAAATCCTGAGCTAGAGAAACTTTTTTTTTCACGGAATCATTGCAAAATGGTTAACAGAGTCTCTGTTAGGAATTATGAGAGTTGTGTATTATTTTAAAATATATTGAAGAGTCAGGTTCATCATTGTCTTAATGTTACTGTTCCTTACTAGGTCAGCTTCTTCAATCAGATTTATTTTTATGAGCTGCACACTTTCCCATGACATTGCACTAAGTGACTCAGCCTTTCATTTTGGGGCACTTGAGGTTGAAAAAGGTATCTTTAGGGACATTCCTAGCTCTGCTGATTTATGATTTTCAATACCTCATGCACTCTGGCTAGTCTCACCTAGCCCATCCCTAAGTGTGCTCTTTCCTTGTTCCCGAGCAATAGAATGCTAATGGGGGATGAAGGGTAATCCAGGCTCACACAGATGTGGCCCACTACCCACACTTGTGGCTGAACATCAGATATGACCTTGGGTCAGGCATCCATCTGGAGGGACTGCTGGGCAATGTCTCTGATTCTATAACCAAATTCCCAATGCCACCCCCAATTCAAAAGGTGTGAAACAGCACTGTTATTACATTCTGAGGCTGAGACCTTCTGTCTTAGTGCATTCTGGCTGCTGTAGCAAAGTACCACAGTCTGGGTGGCTTATTTACAATCAAAGTTTGTTTTTCACGGTTCTGGAGGCTGGAAGTCCAAGATCAGGGTCAGGATGACTGGGCTCCAGTGAGGGCCCGCTCACAGGTTGCAGATGGCCAGCTTGACATTACATCCTCACATAGTGGAAGAGTTAGGTAAGGGATCTCTCTAGAGACTCTTTTATGGGGACGCTAATCCCATTCATCCTGACCTAATCCCTTAGTAAAGGTCCCACCTCCAAATACCATCACATATGAATTGGAAGAACATATTCAGACCACAGCAGAGACCAACCACCACCACTGCCTATCTTACTCAACTGGGAAACCCTGGTCTGTAGATTACCATTAAAGCATTATTATGTGTGGTTCCTTTAAACACTAATTAGTCCCTTAAATCATATTTCATATAGGAGTCTTTCATGTTTCACTGAAACAATGCATTTCTGGTCCATCGAGGCTCCTGCAAAACAGTCCATAGGAGATATGAACACCTGAACCCAGGTCAGAGTGAGGGGGATTCTTAGCGAGAGCTTAGGGCTATTTGATCCTTTTGTGCATGGGTGAAACTTAGGCAGGAAATCCCCCCAAAATTTTCCTACATTTTATATAAAATGAGCACGGTTTGAGGAAGGAGAAAGAAAGCATGACTTACCTAGGCCATGGCTTTCAGAATAGCAAGGACCAATGAGTCCTCCAGGTTCCTCTCCTGGGGAAGGGTGAGTCCTGAGAAGGCAGAGAACCAAGGAGGGAAGAGAAAACATGAGAGGTCAGGCTTGCCTCCCAGAAAGACAGGTTGCAATTCTCTTCCTCCCTTATCTCGTGCCAGCCTTCGGGTGTTCATGAAAATACTGAGCATCTTGGACAGATTTCTAAAATGTCCCTCACCCCCAAATTCTGCTCCTCCCATGTTACATGCCCTGCATGATTATAATTTTCATTCTTGGGATGCCTGGGTGGCTCAGTCGATTAAGTATCTGCTTCAGCTCAGGTCATGATCTCAGGGTCGTGAGATTGAGCCCCGTGTCTTTCCCCTCCCTCTCCCTCTCCCTCTGCTCCTCCCCCTGCTCTTGCTCTGTGTGGGGGCTCGCTCTCTCAAATACATACATACATAAAATCTTTTTTTTTTTTTAAGTTTTAAAATAGGAATAAAATAGAACAATTGATAAGTCCTAATTAATATTTGGAAGAAAATTTCCTTGGGCTAAAAAAAGGACATGAGACTATCTAAGCATATCCTACTTAACTTCCTGAAATCTAAGGATAGAAACTCTTGCCAAATGCCAGGACAGAAGCAGTTACTGTGGTAGGCAGAATTACAGGCCTCCAGAGATGTCTCTGTCCTAACCCCAGAAACCTGTTTTGTTAGTAGCAAGGGGGAGTTAAGTTGCGGGTAAATTTAAGATTGTTAATCAGCTGAATTTAAGACAAGATTATCCTGGATTGTCCACAGGAGCCATCATAATCACAAGGATCCTTAAAGGTGGGAGAGGCCAAAGAATCAGTGTCAGAACGGTACAATGTGAGAAAGACTCAACAAGCTATTGCTGCCATTGAGGATGGAAAGGGGCCACACCAAGGAATGCAGGCAGCCTCTAGAAGCCAAAATTTGAAGTTACATAATTTAGGATGGTTTTGGCTACAAGTTTACAAAATATGCAACTAAAAGTAATTTCAGCAATAAAGGTTTATTTTTTTTTTACATAACAAGGCTTCACAGAGACGGTTCCAGAATTGGCCTGGTAATTCTGGGTCAGCTTCTCTGAGGTCCTCGGTTTTCTCCTTTTGGTTCCAACAAGGCTACAACAGCTCCAGGCATTATGTTCTCATAGGAGAATGTTTAAAAGCAGATGAGAGGAGATGGAGTCTTCCTGATAGATCTGTCTCTTCTGAATGAGAAAAATCTGTCCCAGAAGCCCCTACAGATCCCTGGAACATACTGGCCTTACCCTGGAACATAGGAGCCATCCTGAGCTGCAGAAGATGCTGAAAAGTTAGCATCTGATATCTTCAGAGTCTAAGGCAAGACACAGATGCTGCCAGTAGGAAGGGGAATTGGGTATGGCTGCCATGTAGGCAACCGGCCCCTTCTGTTTGTGACAAAAGTGATGAAAGATAATCTAAAACAACATAGAAATTGAGAAGTATTATCTTAAATTTTGTTTATTCTTGGGTCAGGAAAAAATAAAAACAGATTATTTTAAGATAATCACTTTCTAATTTCATTATTTTCTCTTTTTATTTTGTACCTTTGTTCTTTCATCACCTCAGTGTTTGGTATTGTCTTTTCTGGCTTCTTGAATAGTACATTTAATATATTTGAGAATAATCTTTCAGGTTTTCATGCTTTGCATGCACTTAAAAGCCATAAAAATTCTTCTGAGTAACTTTAGCCACATCCTGCAACTCCTGGAATGTAAATCTCTCAATTGTCATTCTTTTCATTACCATGCATGATAATTTGCATAATTTATTATTAACCCAAGAGTAATGGGGTACTGGCTGGCTTAGTCAGTAGAGCATATGACTCTTGATCTTAGGGTCAAGAGTTTGAGGCCCACACTGGGTGTGGTGCCTATTTAAAAAAAAAAAAAAGTTGAACCGAAGAGTAATTTGGCTGGTTTTTTGTTTTTTGTTTTCAATTGCCAAGAAAATTAAAACTTCTGGCTGTTGTTAAAATTATTACAGTGTGGTTAGAAAATGTGATCCTGTAATATGTTAGAGACAATTTTTTTTCCCAAACTTTCCTTGCTTCTTCAGTAATTATGGTCTAAACAATTTATATCTGTAAAATTTTCCATTATTAATCTTATGACCCGGGATAAAGGATAGCTTGAATGAAGGCATTCCCATTTGCATTACATTCTTCAAGTTTTTCTGCAAAATATAAGAAGTTGGGACTAGCCTAAGCTAATGGGCTCTCCCCATTATTTCCATTGATATGGTTGCTTGCTAACATAAATTCTCTGATGATTAATAAAGGGTAAGTGCTAATGGAAGGCTTTTCTACATTTATTATGTTCACTTGTGTTTCTTTATTATGCATTCTCTGGTGTTGAACAGTAGCTGAATCATGATGTAAAGTCCTCCCACATTCCTTGTATTTACAAGACTTTTCCTCAGTATGAATTACCTGATGCTGAATCAGTTGTGAGCAATGACTGAAGGCCTTTCGACATTCCTTACATTCATATGGTTTCTCACCTGTATGAATTCTATAATGTACAGTAAGATGTGAGACCCGTTTGAAAGCCCTACCGCAAACCCTACATTGGTAGGGTTTCTCTCCAGTGTGAATTCTCTGATGTTGCTTAAGTTGTGAGCTCACCCTAAAGGCCTTCCCACATGCCTTGCATTCATAGGGTTTCTCACCAGTATGGATTCTCTGATGTCTAATAAGAGTTGAGCCTTGATTAAAGGCCTTCCCACATTCCTTACATTCATAGAGTTTCTTGCCCGTATGAATAGTCTGATGTTGAATCAACTGAGACCGATGACTAAAGGTCTTCCCACATTCCTTGCATGCATAGGGTTTTTCACCAGTATGTATTCTATAATGTACTTTAAGATGTGAGATCCTATTGAAGGCCTTGCCACATTCCTTACATTGATAGGGTTTCTCACCAGTATGAATTCGTTGATGTTCAATCAGCTGTGAACTTCGACTAAAGGCCTTGGCACAATCCTTACATTCATAAGGTTTCTCACCAGTATGAACCCTCTGATGTTGTATGAAATTTGAACCAGAATTGAAGGCCTTTCCACATTCGTTACATTCATAGGGTTTCTTGCCAGAATGAATATTCTCATGTTGAATTAGTCGTGAGCCATACTTAAAGGCCTTGCCACATTCCTTACATTTATAGGGTTTCTCATTAGCATGAATTCCTTGATGATTAATAAGGAAGTCCTCCTGCCAGAAGTCTTTTCTACATTCGTTATATTCATAGGGTTTTTCTCCACGATGAGTTTTCTGATAAAAAGGAAATGATCCTTGTTGGTTTAAAGTGGCTTTTTCTTCATGATTGATTATCATTTGACTCAAATGTCCATCTGGATTTCCCTGTTGTTTGTCAAACTGGCTTCTATATTCCCAATCATCTTGGAACCTTGAGCACTCAAGACCGTAACTTGTGAGGCTTTCCATTATCTCCCACTGTGGCGACTGTATTTCATAAATATGCTGCTCTGGAGAGGATACCTTGGTATCATACCTGGACTCCAGCACTGGAAAAAAAAAAACAAACATGTTTTTTTCCTTTTCCAGAAAAAGGAACTTTTTTTTTTTAAGAGTTTTTTTTTTTATTTAATTGTCTGACAGAGAAAGACACAGCGAGAGAGGGAACACAAGCAAGGGAAGTGGGAGAGGGAGAAGCAGGCCTCCCGCCAAGCAGGGAGCCTGATGCAGGGCTCAATCCCAGGACCCTGGGACCATGACCTGAGCCGAAGGCAGACGCTTAACAACTGAGCCACCCAGGCGCCCCCAGGAAAAGGAACTTCTATAGTGAAAACCAGGAAACTTAAACTCATGAGTATACCTATAAGCTCTTGAATGTGGCTAGGCAATTTGAAAATGGGTAAGTAGAAGAGAGGCAGAGGAAATACCATAAATTGAGATGAAGTAGTCAGAGGGAGGTTGTAAGAGTAGTTCTAAAATGTTAGTGTGGATCAGAATCACCTCTGAACCACGTTTTTAAACAGATGAATGTTTCTATGAACCCCGAGAAAACACATACAATCTAGAGTGACAGAAGAAATCACTGGTTGCCTGGGGCTGGATAAATGAGCAATTGTGTAGAAGGTGCACAAGGGAACTTTTCAGGGCGATGAAAATGCTCTCTAGCCTGTAGTTACGGTTATGCCAGTATATATGTTTGTCCATACTCATCAAGATACTGTACTTAAAATGCATGCACTTTATTGAATACAAATTATACCTCAATGAAGCAGATTTTAAAAAATGACGGGGAAGGGTAGCTGGATCTTCATCCGGCCAGAGGCACGCCACAGTGTATCTGCCAGGTGAGGTGGTAGGACAGGAAGGCTGGTCTCGCCTGTCCACTGGAGGTTACAGTAACACAGCTGTGGCATTCTACTGTGATGCCTTCTACCTCTGAAGTTCAGCTGAGTACCATGGCTTAGACCTAGTGTCTACTAAACCAGTCTCTGCTGGACTTTTCCACTGCCTAAATGTGACGGTGGAAAAAGAAGGGCCCTGTTCCTTGTTTAGAGAATTAGGCCCCAACCTAATGGAGGTGGCTTCTTCAGAGCAACATTCTCTGCTGCCTATTCAAACTGCAGGGAAAAGTCAAATGGTGTATTTGATCCTGGTTTTACCTATTACATGATTTCAATTGCAGTAGCCTGTTTTATGTAATCACAGCAACCAAATCCATTTGGCTAATAAAGAACTGGTTACAGCTTAATGCAAGGAACTATGGGGAAAGCAAGTGGGTGCTTTTGAATGTGCTTATGAAGTGTAGTAGACAGGGGCGCCTGGGTGGCTCAGTCGTTAAGCGTCTGCCTTCTCCCATTGGGCTCCCTGCTCAGCGGGAGGCCTGCTTCTCCCTCTCCCACTCCCCGAGTTTGTGTTCCCTCTGTGTCAAAAAATAAATAAAAATTGGGCGCCTGGGTGGCTCAGTTGGTTAAGCGACTGCCTTTGGCTCAGGTCATGACCCTGGAGTCTCGGGATCGAGTCCCGCATCGGGCTCCCTGCTCGGCAGGGAGTCTGCTTCTCCCTCTGACCCTCTTCCCTCTCATGCTCTATCTCATTCTCTCTCTCAAATAAAAATCTTTAAAAAAATAAAAATAAATAAATAAATAAAAATCTTTTTTAAAAAATAAAGTGTAGTAGACAGGGATGCCTTGGCGGCTCAGATGGTTAAGTATCTGCCTTCGGCTCAGGTTATGATCTCGGGGTCCTGGGATTGAGCCCCATGTGGGGCTCCCTGCTCACCAGGGAGCCTACTTCTTCCTCTGCCTGCCGCCCTCCCTGCATGTGCATGTGCTCTCTCTCTCTGATAAATAATAAATAAACAAACAAGTAAAATCTTTAAAAAAAAAAAAAAGTGTAGTAGACAGATGACCAAAGAGGATTTTATAGGAGCAGGTCTGCTTCATATGGTGGCATATCACAGAACATTATTCATTTGGTTACTTGTGAAAGTATTAAGCAAAAACTACTAGAATAAAAAGTTAGTTTGACAATGAAACATGATGACAGGTCTATGAAAGAAATATCAGATTTTGTGGGAATGATGCCACTGTCCTGTCAAAAACTTGTACTGTAACCACAGTGCGTCCACATGAAGTTGTAAGAACAAGACTACATGACGAGGACACAAAGTACAGATATTTTTTCAGACACCATGTCTGGTTGTTTTTTTTAATTTTTTTAAAAGGTTTTATTTATGGGCGCCTGGGTGGCTCAGATGGTTAAGCGTCTGCCTTCGGCTCAGGTCATGATCCCAGGGTCCTGGGATCGAGTCCCACATCAGGCTCCCTGGTCCTTGGGAGCCTGCTTCTCCCTCTGCCTCTCTGTCTCTCTCTCTCTCTCTGTCTCTCATGAATAAATAAATAAAATCTTTAAAAAAAAAAATAAAAGGTTTTATTTATTTGAGACAGAGAGCATACAAGCAGGGGGAGCAGCAGACAGAGGGACAGGGAGAGGCAGGCTTCCTGCCGAGCAGGGAGCCCGATGCAGGGCTCGATCCCAGGACCCTGGGATCATGACCTGAGCCAAAAGAAGATGCTTAACCGACTGAGCCACCCAGGTGCCCCTGTCTGGTTGTTCAGAAGGATGGTTTTGGGTCTCTTCACTGTGGTCTGACAATTCTAGTGAGACAGATTCCAAATATGGCTATTATGATGGCAACCTGTGAATTGGTGGTTGAGCTACTCAACTGTTAGCAACATCTGCCTGCCGTCCTATGAAGGACAACCAAAAGACTACATGGAAACTGGAACATGGAAAATGAAAGCCAACCTGGTAGAAAGAGAAGACAAGTTTGGGAACATTTAACTATGCCCAAATGGAAATCTGGTTTTAGGAATTAATGTAAGGTACCTTGCTTTTTGGGCAATGTGGAAAAAGGACGTGCCACTGAAAACAACCCTCTCCCCAGACTTCCACTTTTTCCATTTTTCTATCACAGATTGTATTGATTTATGGCAGCATATGGTGTGGTTTACTATATGAGCCCTTTTACATTCATCTAAATTAAGCCATCCCTAATTATATACTGTGTTGTAAGCATCCAAAGATAGTACTGACAGCCGTAATTTTCTGACTTCTGGCTTCTGTTCAACTCCCTGTAAAGTTGCAAAATAGCAACAAGAATAGTGAGGTCTTTTGTATTAACTTAATGTTTCCCTGACAGGGACTGGCAGAGTATTTTAAATTTAATTATTTAGCATTAGTAGTCACTGTTTTGGATAACCAAAGAAATAGGTCTAAAAAATCTTACAGATAGTCTTAGCATCAAGATATTTTAGTTCCCTCATATGAACCTCAAGGGATCCCAGTAGCCAAAATAACCTTGAAAAAGACAAAGTTGGAGGTCTCACACTTCCTGATTTCAAAACATACTGCAAAGCCACAGTAATCAAAACAGTGTGGTACCAGCAAAAAGGCAGACATAGACAAATGGAACAGAATTAGAGAGCCCAGAAATAAACCCCCATGCATATGGGCAAATGATCTTTGATAGGGTGCCAAGACAACACAATGAGGAAAGGACAGTCTCTTTAACAAATGGTTCTGAAGAAATTGGGTAGCCACATGCAAAAGAATGAGGCAGGACCCTTACCTTACACCATATACAAAAATTAACTCAAAATGGATTAAAGACCTAAATGTAAGACCTAAAAATGTTAAGTTCCTAGAAGAAAGCACAGGGGGAAAACTTCATGACATTGCATTTGGCAATGATTTCTCGGATATGGCACTAAAGGCCCAGGTAGCAAAAGCAAAAACAGACACGAGACTACATCAAGCTTAAAAAACTTTCGTGCATCAAAGGAAACAATCAAAAAAGTAAAAAGGCAACCTTCAGAATAGAAAATATTTCTAAATCGTGTATCTGATAAAAGGTTACTATCCAGGATATATAAAGGACTCCTACAATTCAACAACAACAAAAAAACTACCCTATTAAAAAATTGGCAAAGGACCTGAATAAACATTTCTCGCATGCATTCTTTCTCTCTCTCCCTAAAAATAAATAAATACATCTTTTAAAAAAAGAAAGAGGGCGCCTGGGTGGCTCAGTTGGTTAAGCGACTGCCTTTGGCTCAGGTCATAATCCTGGAGTCCCGGGATTGAGTCCCGCATCGGGCTCCCTGCTCAGCGGGGAGTCTGCTTCTCCCTCTGACCCTCTTCCCTCTCGTGCTCTCTTATCTCTCATTCTCTCTCTCAAATAAATAAATAAAATCTTTAAAAGAAAGAACAGTAAGGCGGGGCGCCTGGCTGGCTCAGTTGGAAGAGCATAAAACTCTTGATCTCAGGGTCATGAGTTCGAGCCCCATGTTGGGTACAGATTACTAAAACAACAACAACAACAGTAGGGAGAGTTCTAAAAAAATTAAAAATAGAATTACCATATAATACAGCAATTCTGTATTATAGTCTGAGTATATATCCCAAAGAACTGAAAGAATCTGAAAGAGACACCTGCACACCCATGTTTACTGCAACATTACTGACAATAGCCAAGAGGTGGAAGCCACCCAAATGTCCATTGACAGATGAATGGATAAAAAAGTTGTGCTACATACACATAGCCTTAAAATTGAAGGAAATCCTGTCACATGTTACAACATGGATTAACCTTAAGGACATCAAGCAAAGTGAAAGAAGCCAGACTCTAAAGGCCACACATTATATGACTCCATTTATGTGAAATATCCATAATGAGCAATTCCACAGAGACAGAAAGCAGGTTACTGGTTGCCGGGGCTGGGGGGAGAGGGCAGTGAGGAGACTACTTAAGTATGGGGTTTCCTCTGGAGTGTGTTTAGGAAAAACACACCTCTCAACACGACTCTACTATACATACTTCCCTTCTGACGCTTCTGGTGACAAAATGTGTGCCAAGCGCTTCTCCAACTCTGGTGGATACCAATTGTGTGTCCTACAGATTTAAGTCAATTTTTATACTGTCTTTCTGCAAAAAGCATCAGATCCCACAGATTAAGAGCTCAGGCCCACAGACTACCTCTGCTCCCTTCACCCCCCACCCCAATAAACTGGAGGTTCCCACAACCCCTCCTGGGGTTCAATCATTTGATAGACTGGCTTACAGAATTCAGGAAAATGGTTTACTTACTAGATTACCAGTTTACTACAAAGAATATAACTCATCAGTCAGATGAACAAAATGCACAGGACAAGGTACAGGGGGACAGATGCGGAGATTTTACACCCTCTCCAGGAACACTACCCTCCCAGTACCTCCACATGTTCGCCAACCTGGAAGCTCTCCAAACACTGTACTTTAGGGATTTTTTTATGGAAGCTTCATTACATAGGCAGGATTGATTAAATCATTGCCCTTTGGTGATTCAGTCAACCTCCAGTCCCTCCAGAGTTTGGGGGATAGGGTTGAGAGTTCCAAGCCTCTAATTACAAAATAGGTTTTTCTCTCAACCAGGCCCCATCCTAAAGCTATCCAGGTGACCCCAACCACAGTCATCTCATTAGCATACAAGAAGACTTATTACTTCAGAGACTCCAAGGGTTTCAAGAGCAGTGTGCCAGAAAACCAGGGTGAAAACCACAGGGTGATAAAAAAATTCTGAAACTAGATAATGGTGATATTGCACAACACTGTAAATGTACTAAATGCCAATGTACTATACACCTTAAAATGGTTAAAAAGATGAATTTTGTTATGTATATTTTACAGTGATTTTTTTAAAAAATTAAAAAGAGCAGAAAAAATATAAATTACCACACTGACTCAAGAAATGCAACATTTGAACGTTTAGATTCAGTATTCAGTATTAGGAGTTCAAGTATTAGGGAATCTATTCATATAATCCAGACTTCATAGATTAAAATAAGAAAACTCAACATGAAAAGGTGGATACTTCTTTAACCAAATAAAATATCTCTATTTCATTCCTAAATGTGATATTATGCTTACTGAAAAGACACAAAAAACATTTCTATTAAGGTCAAGAACAAACTTAGGATGTAAACTACCCCCATTAACACTGTTCTGGGGGTACTACATAATCTTCCTACTCAGGCAAAAGGGAAAAAAAACCCAAGAGCTATAAAAATGCAAAAAGATTATCATTTGCAGATGATATGACTGACTACTTGGAAAGCTCAAGAGTATTACATGAAAAACTGTTGTAAATAATGAGAAAATTCAGTAAGTTGGATTAACTACAAAATTAATCTGAAGCTATGAATGGCTTTTGCCAGGTATAAAAAACAACTGGTTGGCATATAATAGGGATGAAAAGGGCCCCATTTCCAATAACAGGAATAAATATATACTACCTAGCAATAAATATCATAAGAAATATACAAGAGCCATATAAATAAAATTTTAAAACCACCAGGGGGTGGACATAAATGAAGGGAAAGCCTATCATTTTCTTAAATAGATAAAAATCAATTAAAAAAAATAAGCTTTCTCCTCAATCTGAAAATTTACTATGATCTCCAGTAAGAGTAATTACATGATTTTTTTTAAACCAGATATTCTAATTTTAAAGTTCAGATGGAAAAATAAATGAGTATAGCCAGGAAAATTCTGAAAAATAAGAATGAGGAGGAACTAGGCTACCAGATACTTAAAACCTTCAATAATTAAAACAGTATGGTATTGGACAGATAGTTAGACAAAGAGATTAATGAAACAGACCCAAAAGTCGAAAAATATATTCAGAGGCAACAGAGTAGATGATAAAGGTGGCTATGTAGATTAGTGATGAAAAGGTAAAATGAGCTAATAAATGCTGTTTGAATAAACTGATAACAACCCGGAAAATAGTGTGAAATCACATCTTGCACTCAGGATAAACTCCACAGGGATCATAAATAGCACCATAAATATGCCAGGAAAAAAATCACAAGAGACTCATTTATAATGTCAAAGGGGAAAGTCCTCTTTGACTATGATGTAAACCCACAGATCTAAGAAATAAATAAAACTCAGCACCCCAAACAATCAAACATAAACTGTCAAACTAAAATGACAAAAACAAAAGCAAAAATGGTATTACGGGTGTGGCTGGCAGAATACTGGCCTCCCAAAGATGCCAGTGAAGACACACACTGGGTTATGCAGCAGCACGTATCTTCTCTCCTTTTTCTTTTTTTTTTAAAGATTTTATTTATTTATTTGTCAGAGAGAGAGAGTGAGTGAGCACACAAACAGGGGGAGTGGCAGGCAGAGGGAGAAGCAGGCTCCCCACTGAGCAAGGAGCCCCCAATGCAGGACTCAGTCCCAGGACCCTGGGATCACAACCTGAGCAGAAGGCAGATGCCCAACCGACTGAGCCACCCAGGCGCCCCTGTATCTTCTCTCCTGATGTTCACTCACACTTGACCTCATTCATTCCCAGGGGCCAACTACCACTTCAATGTGGATGAATCTACACGTCTGTAATGTTTAATTCTTGGTTGCCCATCTGAAATTCTCTTATAGTACATTGTATGTGGTGGAGACTGTTTCTTGTGGAAACTGCTTATCAACCAACACATTCTTGGTCTTGCATTGTCACACTTGACTTTGAACTTTGGTTCTCAATCAGGGAAGATTTTGCCCCCTGGGGGACATATGGTAATATCTGGAACATTTTTGATTGTCACAACCGAAGGGAGGGGGGTTATACTCGCAACTAATGAGTAGAAGCCAGGGAGGCTGCTAAACATCCTACAGTCCACTGGACAGCCCCTCTGTGTCAACAATGCTGAGGCTGAGCAACCCTCCATCCAGAGCAAGAACACCCCAGGCAGAGGGAACAGAAAGGGAAGAAGCCCTGAGGCAGGAACGTGCTTTCTGTATCAAAGTTGGGGAGGGTAAATTTGTACTGTCTGCTCTTATGCTACCACAGCATAGCTGAGTAGTTGTGACAGAGACCATATATGGCCCACAAAGCCCACAAATATTTCCTCTGGCCCTTTAAAGAAAACACTTGCCAACCCCTACATTAAAGGTATAGCAAAGAGGCTTGTGTGGCTGCAGCCGAATGAGCAACAAGGAGAGGAGCAGGAGAGGAAATCAGAGAGGAAGTGGGACGCTGATCACAGAGCAACACAGTCCAACAGAACTTTCTATGATGCCGAAAATATTCGATTCCACCCTAATATAGGAGCTACTAGCTACCCAAAGCTACTGAGCATTTGAAATGTGGCTATCGGCTACCATGGAATGGAATGTTACATTTTATTTAATTTTAGTTAAAGTTAAAATTTAAACAGCACATTTGGCTGGTGGCTATTATATGAGACAGCACACAGAGGCTTCTAGGGCATGGTATCAATTTTGGATTTTCTCTTGAGTGAGATGGGAATTTACTAGTAGGTCTTGAGCAGCGATGCAATACACCCTCACTTTGGCTGCTGTGTAGACAATACACTGTAGTGGACAAGAATAGAAGCAGAGGGATGGGGGGGCTATTGCAATAGTCCAAGCCAAAGATGATGGTGGCGTGGATGGAATGGTAGCAGTGGTATTGGTGAGAAGTGGTTAAATTCAGGACATATTTCAAGGTAGAGAAAACAGGCCTTGCTGACAAACTGAGTAAGTACATGAGAGAGAAAAGTCAAGAATGCTTTAAGAGTTTTTGACTTGAGGGGCGCCTGGGTGGCTCCGTCGTTAAGCGTCTGCCTTCGGCTCAGGTCATGATCCCAGGGTCCTGGGATCAAGCCCCGCATTGTGCTCCCTGCTTGGCAGGAAGCCTGCTTCTCCCTCTCCCACTCCCCCTGCTTGTGTTCCTTCTCTTGCTGTGTCTCTGTCAAATAAATAAATAAAATCTCAAAAAAAAAATTTTTTTTTGACTTAAGCAAGTATAAGAATCAAGTACCCTATTACTAAAGTGTGGAAGAAAGAGGGAAGAGTTGGGGGCGCCTGGGTGGCTCAGGCGGTTAAGCACCTGCCTTCGGCTCAGGTCATGATCCCAGGGTCCTGGGATTGAGCCCGTCAGGCTCCCTGCTCAGCGGAGAGCATGCTTCTTCCTCTCCCTCTCCCTGCTGTTCTGCCTACTTGTGCTCTCTCTGTGTCAAATAAATAAATAAAATAAAATCTTAAAAAAAAAAAAGAAAGAGGGAAGAGCAAATTGATCAAGAATCCCTTTCTGGACTTGTTAAGTTCAAAGTCCCCAATGAACACTGAAGTGGATATGATGAGAAGGCAGCTGGGCATAAGTATCTGGAGTTTAAAGGAAAAGCTAAGGATGATGGAAATGTTCTGTATCTGCACTGTCCAATACAGTAGGCACAAGCCACAGAGTGGCTACTGAACTTCTGAAATGTGGCAAGTGCAACTGAGGTACTGATCTTCTTAATGTATTTAATTGTAATTAATTTAAATTACAACAGCCACATGGGGCCAGTGGCTCCATACTATACAACCCAGGTATAAAAAGTATTTAAAGCACGGTAATGGAGAGGGTCTTAGGAAATGAAAATAAACAGGAAAGAAGAAACCCAAGTTTGAGCCCTGGGGGCCTCCAACATTTAAAGAAAGTGAGACAATCCCATCAGAGGAGGCTGAAGATGGTTTAATGAGGAGGTAGTGATGTCCCAAATACACAGAAATGTTTCAGGAAGAAAGGAACAGCCACTTTTGTGAAATGCTGCTGACACACTACTAGAGATGATAACCGGGGCCTGACCTCTGAGTTGGGCATCTTGGAGGGAAAATTTTCTACCTCAAAGGTCTTCTTTTCTCTTCCACCCACTGGATGGTTATCTGTGGTAGTTTCTCTCTTCCTACCCAGGCCTCACTCACCTGGACACAGGCCTCCTCTGGACATTTTCTCTACCACCCAGGGCTCTTTGCCTTGCTCCAGGAAGGAGATCACATCAGGTTTGGCGATGGCAAGACCTGGATGTGAGAAAAAACATGCCACCCGGTTATGGTGTGGGGCCCCAGAATTCAGATCCAGGATGTGGTCAGCGAGCAGAAGAGACCAGAGGAAGATGTGACAGTCACCTGAGGGTTGGGGAAGATGCAGTATCAACCCAGGGAGCTGCTCTTTGACCACTCAAAAGGTACCCGGAAATGGATAAGGAACAGATACACCGAGGGTAACATGCAAACTAACATGCCAGGTCATCTTACCCAGTGAGACCAGGTTGCTATAGGTCTCCAACATCACGTCTCTGTACAAATCCCTCTGAGCGGGTGCAAGCTGTTCCCATTCTTCTTGGGAGAAGACTATGGCCACATCCCTGAACAAGTCTGACTCCTGAAACAACAGGCAGGTATGTTATTGGCATATTTCAAGGAAATGTTTCTTGGTGGGATGAGAGGAGACGGAGGAAGGAGGTCTTTGCAGGAATGGGGTGTTCTGGTGAAAAAGAAGGCTGGGGCTGGAGGCCTCCGACGTGAGCAGTTACAAGAGAGGGTCGGCATGAGTAAAACAGTGCTGAGATGTTCTTGAGCATTACTTTTCACTACAAACCCAAACTCTGTACATAGATCTGGGAGGAAAATTAAAACTCAGCCAAGTGGAGTTTCCCCAGTTGTGACAAGCAGTATACTAAAGCCTACTCTGTCCTTGGCATATAATAAATTCTCAATGAGGAGCACCTGGGTGGCTCAGTCGTTAAGCATCTGCCTTTGGCTCAGGTCATGATCCCAGGGTCCTGGGATCGAGCCCCGCGTTGGGCTCCCTGCTCTGTGGGAAGCCTGTGTCTCCCTCTCCCACTCCCCCTGCTTGTGTTCCCTCTCTCGCTGTGTCTCTGTCAAATAAATAAATAAAATCTTAAAAAAAAATAAATGTGCTCTTCCTCAATGAGAGGCCTATAATTTCTACTTTTGTACAACAACAAAACAAACCAACAATTTTTGACAGACTTACCCTCAAATGTTTTATTAATGTTTTCTATCTTAGAAAATATGATTTTCATATACATTGAGAATTATTTGAAGACAGAGGTTCATCATTATGTCAGAACATATCAAAGCATTCTTCCTTATGAGAAAAATCTTAAATTAAGATTACTTTTATTAGCTGTACAATTTTCTATCAAGTGAAAAAATGACTCAACCATTCTCTTATTTTGGATGCAGAGGCTGGATCAGATCTCTGAAGGCTCTTCCAAGCTCTGCCTACCTGGATTCTGAAAAATTCATCCATCTGGTTGGTTGCCTCACAACCCGCTCACCTCTGTACTTCTCTTGTTCTCAAGCTGAAGAAGCTGCTATAGAATGACCCAATTCAAATGCTCTGTTTGACCTCAAATTGGACCTTAATTCTGGCATCTAATCTCCCACAGATACCCAGCTAAGAGATCGTGCCTCACACTGACATTGAGACCAACCAAGACCTGTTCCCATGCTTTTTCATGTCATATATGTCATATACCTCATAAGTATTCATCTCCATTTCATCAAACCTTGGTTTTCAGTTTATACAAGGAAATGGATTTCTGCTCTATCTAGCCTCCTGGCAGAATACCACACCATCAGAAGATATGGAATGCTATACAGAATGAACCCATGGGCATTGGTCAGAGTGGAGGGGGCAGTGGGAGAGGGTACCAGCGGCCTGGCCTTTATAGTCCCTAAAATGGGAACCTCTGAGAACTGGATTCTTGGATGAAACCCAGATGGGAGGCTTCAAGATAAACAAAGCAAATATTTACATGATTTTAAAACTCACAAGGGACATGACTTTTAGAATTTCATGGGCTGATGGGTCCTCCTCCAGGTTCCTCTCTTGGGGAAGGGCAGAGTCCTGAGATGGCCGAGCTGGGGGAGGAAAGAGCAAATATGAGAGGCCAAGCTTGCCTTCTAGCTCCCAGAATGCCATGGTTACAAGCCCCCAGCTTTTTATCCCCTGCTTCCTATAAAAACTAGAGTTGGAACACTGTAGCCCTTACCCAACTCTAGGAAACATAGCTTTAGCTGTCACAATGAGACAGGGAACCAGTGGCCCTTTCTCTCCCACTTCCCCTAAATATCCAGAGAATTCCACCTTGTTACTGATGCAGATCTGTGATGGGGATGCTCAGTCCTGGTTCAGTGACTAAGACCACATGGTGTCCCAAGGACAAGAAAGGCTGTCCTCAGGCCAGGGAGCACAGCCTGCCTGATCAGCATCAGCCCAGCCCACAGCGAAGCCTTCCCAGAAATAGACCATTTAACTCTTTCGTACCCACAATGTAACACCTCCCTGGCTCTTACTCGACTTCCAAATTCACAAAGAACCTTACAGCCCTTCCTAAGGCCTGGTGGACACCACTTTGTGGACCCTGCCTTGAGTCAACAAATGGGGTGTGGCTGCAATGGGCAAATTAGATGGCTCCATTACCATCACATAAATGTACCCTTGCACAGAGACTAACGGTGAGCAAAGCTGTGTGCACAAAATTTACTGAAAAAGAGAACAAAAATTAGTACATAACAGTCCACAAAAGTAGGCAAGTGGTTGAATCACTGTCGGCGCAGCCATACGATGGAACACCAAACAACTATCAAAAATTATGTGGGGCAACATTAACTGACAAAAAAAGATATTCACAAGTGGTCTCTTTATACAACATGAGAACATTCTGCAAAAGAGGTCAAACCACTCACCTACTGATTGGCACATGGGCTTAAAAAAAGAACTGGAAAAAAAAATAATCCAACTATTAAGAATGATGTCATTTAACCACTTTGTGAGTTCATTAAACGAGTAGTATTCTATAAAGGAACTCAGAACAATGCCTGGCATGTTACAAATATTTAATTCTAAGAAATATGTAAATGAAGTAATTGATCATTCCTTAACATGTAATAGAAATTTTTTTCTTATGACCACTGCCTTAACATTATCTGTAATAGCTTTATGATATTTTATTACATAAGTGGCCCATGATTTACTCAACCATTTCCCCATTGTTGGACACAGATCTTTTACAAGATCATCTAAAATGTTCTCAAATTTAAGTCTCTGCTTCTGAACTGGTAGCGCTAAATATTTTGAGGTCTTTGCAACTGTTTGAGAATCTTATGAAACAAGACTTTGTCCCAAATTAAAAAAAAAAAGGCACGCGTAGGAAAGACTGTAAAACATCGACCAGCACTTTTGGGAGTCGGGGACCCCTTTACACCCACCTAAGGGGTCCACATACCCGGGGGCTACGAGCCTGGACGCGGAGGCCGACGGGAAATGTAGTCCAGAGCCCGGAAAGCCGCAGACCGACGCTGGGGGGAAACGTTCCGGTTCTTCCCAGGCCCGAGATACGCCCGGCCGTGGAGCCCGCTCCCGCAGGGACCCCGGCGCGCCTGGCAAGCTCCAGAGGCCCTCACCTGCCGCGTCCTCGGGTTCAGGTGCCCCCGTGGCCGCGCTCCCCGCAGCCCCGGGTGCGTTTCCTCCCCGGTATCGGCGGACCCGCCGCCAGGAGCCGGAAGATGGCGCAGGCGCACAAAGCACCGCCGATGCTGCCTGGCGAGCGGGTCATCGCCGCAGTCCCTTCTGGGAAACGTAGTCTCTAGACGCAAAGGCCTAGCTAATCCGCAGGGCCGGATCTCGCGATGTTCCGGGGCGGGTGGGCGGGGCCCGGGGTGCTCCCGTGGTGGCGGGCGGTGCTCGAGGGAGCGAGTTGGAGTCCGGGGGTCCCCCGAGAGGGTCTGCACCTCGGGTGCGCTGTGTGGGCGCCGTCGCGTCTCTGGTGGCGGGGACGATGTGCGTCGTGTGCAGTGTGGACCCCGTGGGCACAAGAGAGAGAGAGAAATAAAGGGTGACGGAAGGTAAAGAAGAACCTGTGATGTTGGATTGATATAAACTCATGATTAAAAATTTGGGTGTCTATCTCATGCAGGTGATCAAGGTTAACATCAGCAGTGATGTCATTTTGATAGTTCATAGTCTTGATGAGATGTGATGAAAATGGCATTTAACCTCTGTGGTCTTGCTCTCCAAAACACATAACCCTAGTATAATAAGAAAACGTCGGACAAATGCCAATTCAGGAGACGTTCTACATAACACCTGACCAGAACTCCTCAAAACTGTAAAGGTCATTAAAAACAGAGAAAGTCTGAGAAACCATGACAACCGAGAGGAGCCTAATGGGACATGACTGCTAAAGATAATGTATCCTGAATGAGATCCTGGAACAGAAAAAGGATATTAGATAAAAACTATGAAAACTACATATGAATAAAGTATGGACATTAGTTAATAATGTTTCAATGTTGGCTCATTAATTGTAACAAAAGCACCATAATAACATGCTAATAGTAGGGGAAATTAGGTATAGGGTATTTGGGGATTCTGTACTATCTTTGCAGTTATTCTGTAAATCAAAAAACTTCTAAAATAAAAAAGCTTGAACTTCCTCATTAAAGTCTTATCATTTCCTTTCAAAAATGTGTTTTTATATTTTCTGTTTCTATTTGGTGAATGGGCCTGGAAGCAATGATGGCCCTGTAGTAATGAGCATAAACCTAGTGCCCAGAGCTTGGTTTCTAAATACCATTCACTAATAAGAGAAACCAAAGCTTCTTGGAGAAGTGTTTGATTCTAGGACTAGAACAGGGAGAGTCCACGATCAGTATGAGATATCTTTTTGTGCCAAAAAATTAGGGAAATGCTCCCCTGCTAAGCAGGGGGCCCGAGGTGGGGCTCAATCCCAGGACTCTTGAGCCGAAGGCAGACGCTTAACTGAACGAGCCACCCAGGCACCCTTGGATTTTATATATATTTTAAAGCTGGAGTAACAGGATTGGCTGATGTATTGGGTGAAATAACAAGAGAAAGAGGAGTAGTGAAAGATACCACCAGGGAATTCTGAGCTGAATAACTGGAAGAACAAATGTCATTAACTAAGATAGAAACACCTGAGAGGGGTACATCTTTGGAGGTAAGAATGGGTGGTTAGGAATGTGATAGATTGAAATGTCTGTGAGACAAACAAGTGGAAATACTGAGTATCAGTTTAGGGGCAGTGTCTGGGAAATACTTTTATCATGTAGCAAGTTTATATTGTTAGGTACTGAGGCAAATCAATGTTTTTCATTTATTCTCTCTACCTTTTATTTTGCTCAGAAGTTGTCTTCCTACCCTAAATTATAAATACTCATCTTTATTTTTCTGTAGAACTTTATGTGGATATTTAAAAATGCAAGTACTTCAATCTGTTTGCAATTTGTTACGCTGTCAAGTGTGATGAATCAATGTTACCTGTAGTATTTGTACTTTGAAGATTTATTAAAGTTTTCCTCACAATCTATAAATTATTAATTGTAGATACTACATGGCTATTTTAAAAGAATGAGTGGGGACACCTGGGTGGCTCAGTTGGTTGAGCTGGGCATGGAGCCTGCTTAAAATTCTCTCTCTCCCTCTCCCCCTTTCACTCTATGATTGCATAACCTTATTTCAGAGAATTGTGTGTATTTTTTTAAAGTTTTATTTATTTATTAAAGAGAGAGAGAGGAGCAGGGGAAGGGGCAGAGGGAAAGAAGCTCATGCAGACTCCCTGCTGAACGCAGAGCCTAAGGCAAAGCTCAGTTTCAAGATCCTGGGATCATGACCTGAGCCGAAATCAAGAGTCAAGACACTCAACCAACAGAGCCACCCAGCTGCCCTGAACTGTGTGTATGTTTTAACCAGACTTACAGAGTTGTGCAACTAAACCATCTGCCACCACTGCCTACTCATACTAGAAACGTGAGTGGCGTCCTTAACTCCTCTCTGCCTCATATGCGAAAACCATCTGAGGCTACCTTCCATATAGAGTTTTTCTTTCCTGGTGAACAGAATGTATTTGCTCAGTGCTATAGACTGAATGTTTATGTCCCTTAAAATTCATGTGTTGAAAGCTAATCCCCAATGTGATTGTATTAGGAGGAGGGGCCTTTGGGAGATGATAAAGTCATGAAGGTGGAGCCCTCATGAATGGTATTAATGCCCTTGTAACAAGGGCCCCGGACCTTATACTTTCTACCACGTGAGAGCAGACTAAGATGGCTGTCTATGTACAGGAAAAGGGCCTTTTCTGTATACTGTACCCTAGGCATCTCTTCATCTGGAAGTTTATCTGTATCCTTTATCATATCTTTTTATAATAAACTGATACATAGTAAACTTCTGAGTTCTGTAAGCCATTCTAAAGAATTAATCAAACTCGAGGAGGGGGTCATGGGAACCTGCAATTTATAGCTGATTAGTCAGAAGCACAGGTAATTACTGGGACTTGAGCCCTTAATCTGTGCGATCTGCTGCCATCTTCAGGTAGATAGCGTCAGAACTGAGTTAAATTGTAGGGCATTCAGCTGGTGTTGCAGAATTGCAGAATTGGGGGGAAAAAAGCCCTCACATTTCTGGTATCAGTATACTGAGACGAGTAGTAAAGGAGAAACACAAGAGGAAGAGTGTAGGTTGTCTTTACAATAACTTCAAGTATGTTTGATGCATTTAAAGCAGTGCTAAGAGGGAATTTTATAGCACTAAATGCTTACATTAGAAATAAGGAAAGGTTCCTACATCAAGAAACTGGAAGAGCAAAAACGAACCCAAACCAAATAGAAGGAGATAAAAGCAAAGTCTTTTGTAGACAGATAAGCTTTTTCTAAAATTTACATGGAAAAGCATGCTCTAAAATAGCTAAAATAATTTTGACAAAGAAGAACAAAGTGGGAGAAATTACCCAATATCAATACTTACTCCAACGGTACAAGACAATGTATATAATCAAGACCATGTAGCATAGGGGCGCCTGGGTGGCTCAGTCGTTAAGTGTCTGCCTTCGGCTCAGGTCATGATCCCAGGGTCCTGGGATCGAGCCCCGCACTGGGGTCCCTGCTCAGCGGGAAGCCTGCTTCTCCCTCTCCCACTCCTCCTGCTTGTGTTCCCTCTCTCCCTGTGTCTCTCTCTGTCAAATAAATAAAATCTTAAAAAAAAAAAAGACCATGTAGCATAGACAAAGGGATATAAACATAGGTCAATGGAACAAAAGAGAATCCAGAAGTAAGCCCACACAAATATGCTCAACTAATTTTTATTTTTAGTTATTATTTTTCGTTAGAGAGAGAGTGCGCACAAGTGCAAGCAGGGCAGGGGCAGAAGGAGAGGGAGAGAGAATCCTAAACAAGCTCCATGTCCAGTGCAGAGCCCCATGTGGGGCTTGCTCCCACAACTGAGATCATGACCTGAGCTGAAATCAAGAATGCGATGTTTAACTGACTGAGCCACCCAGGCGCCCCTCAACTAATTTTTAACAATTTCAACAATGTTTAACAATTTTTAACAATTGTATTGAGATATAATTCACACACCATGCAATTTGCCTATTCAAAGTGTACAATTTAGGGTTGTGTAACTCACCACAGTCTAACTATAAAGTATTTTTGTTACCACAAAAAGAAATCTTGTATCCATTAGTGGTCATTCTTTATCTCCTCCCATCAGCCCTAAGCAACCACTAAAATGCTTTCTGTCTCTATGAATTTGTATATTCTGGTTATTTCATATAAATAGACTCATACAATATATGGTCCTTTGTGACTGGTTTCTCTCACATAATGTAATGTTTTCAAGGTTCATTCATGTAGCATGTATATTGGCACTTTATTACTTTTATCATTTTTTATGGCTGAATAATATGGGCACTTGGGTTGTTTCCACTCTTTGGCTACTATGAATAATGTTGCCATGAACATTTGTGTACTAACTTTTGCATGTATGTAAGTTTTCCTTTTTCTTAGGTATATACATAGGACTGAAATTGCTGGGATCATATGGTAACTCTATGCTTAGCTTTTTAGGGAACTTCTAGAATGTTTTCCAAAGTAGCTGCATCATTTTAAATTCTCACCAGCAACATTATGAGAGTTAAATTTCTCCACATCCTTACCAACACTTGTTATCTAACTTTGATTTTAGCCATCCTAGTGGGTGTTAAGTGGTATGCCACTGTGGCTTTGATTTGTATTTCTCAAGGGCTATGAATGTAGAGCACCTTTTCATGTGCTTATGGAGCACTTGTGTATCTTCTTTGGAGAAATGTCTATTCAAATCCTTTGTCCATTTTTAAATTGTTATTTGTATTTGTGTTAGTCACTTGTAAGTGTTCTTTACGTATTCTGGATACAAGTCCTTGTCAGATATCTGAACTTATTTTTTTCTTTTTCCTTTTTTTTTTAGAGGGAGAGAAACCAGGGGAAGAGGAGCAAAGGGAGAGGGAGAGAAAATCTTAAGCAGGCTCCACAACTAGTGTGGAGCCCCACCCGGGGCTCCATCTCACAACTCTGAGATCATGACCTAAGCTGAAATCAAGAATGGGACATTTAACTGACTGAGCCATCCAGGCGCCCCTGAACTGATTTTTGACAAAGGTACAAAAGCAATTTAATGGAGGAAGGATAGCCTTTCAAACAAATAGTGCTGGAACCATCATTAGACATCCATAGCCAAAAAAAGAAAAACAAAATAAGAGAGAGAACTTTAACCTCCTGCTTCTTAAAAAATTAAAATAGACTACAGATTTAAATTTGCTCCAGTACTAACCAATGAAAAAATAAATGTATTGCATCTTCATTGTGACAATTGAAGGCAAAATAAATGGGTCCTTCTGTCTCTGAGGATTCTATATTTCTACTTCTGAAGATTATGTAATTAGATTATGACATTAAACTTAGATGCTGGGCAGACATCTGTTGATTACCGATTTGAAATTGAAAAATGTATTTCTTATACATATCAAAGTAAATTTGACTCACTTAGTGACTACTGCCAAGCTTCATAGAGGGTTCTGCCAACAAAAGAAACTTAAGAGATAATGAAATGAAAAATGTTACCACAAATTTTCAGGCTAAAGATACCCAATCTCTATACCTTTGTGAAATGTGCAAAAGGCTGCAAAACACTGGAAGTTTACTGATATATCTTAACTTACATAAGGTTTGTCTGTATGGTCTGAAAAAGCAAGGGGGAAGATAATCAGAATTTCAATACTCAAACACAAAACCAACCACAATTTTCGTTGACTGTGTTGCTTTTACTTTTTGCACGGGACCGGTTTTCCAATATAGCCGTCTTAGTGCAATTGTAACAGCCTTGTTCCTCCTTTAAAATAAAACATAACCCAAAAGTATTTTGAGATATTGCTTCATCATCACACAATTTTTATTAAGTTGTATAGTTTTCAAGCCGATAGATGTACCGTTAATCATACTACTTGTAGCCATATTGTTTGTATTCAACGTTTTATTACTATTAACGTTTCAGTTAATCTTTTGAGAATGTATTTGTATTTTTAAAATTTCCTTAATATAAAAATTCCCATCTCATATGCTTTTTGTCATCGGTGACTCTGCTGAGACGAGCTGCAGCGGAAGCAGAGAAGGGCATAACCCGATGGCGGAATGGTTGAGACATGAATAGGAGTTAATGAAATACTTTCAAAGACATAGGTTTAAGTATAGGAACAAGAGGGTAGGTAGAACGGAAAGAATGATCTATGAACGGCTGTGGTTTTTTGGTTTTTTTTTTTTAATAACACATACCATTTCCCGGTATGTATCTTTTCTACCGAGTTTTTTTCCTTTTCTATTGAATTTCTCCCTCATTAGAATGTCAGCCACAGGAGGGTGGGGATTCTTCGCTGCAGGCTCAGGTGTGTCCCCAGCGCCTAAAACAGTGCCTGGCACACAGTCGGCGCTCAATAAGTGGCTAACGAGACAGAAGAAAGAACGAAAGAAGAAAAGGAACGAAAGGAACGAAGCCCGGGCAGGCGGGGCTCTGGGCCCCGCACACCCCCTCCGGAGCCCCTGCCGCGCGCCGGGCCCGCACGCCCCGCACCGCCTGCTCCCTTCCCGCAGCGCCCCCCGCGACGCCGGCGCGCGGCCCCGCCCACGACGCGTGCGCACCTCGGCCCCGCCCGACACAGTGCTTTCGAGTACCGGGCTCGCTGCGCCTGCGCACTCCGAACCGGCCCGTCCAGGCCTGGGCGGGAACGGTCGGCCTGACGGGGCTGATCCGGTCGTGGTTCTGGGTTGGGAGGTCCGGGGCCTGGAGAGCGCGTCACGCGACTGGGGGCAGGGGCGGGAATCACTGGGCCGGCGCCCGCGGAGGGCAGTCCCAGGATGCCCCGCGCCGCGCCCAGCCCGGACTCCATTTCCCAGCGGCCCGTGCGGCCGGCCCCGCTGCCCGCCCGAGCGCCGCGGCCCCTTTGTGAGCCCGCCGGTCCGGCCGAGAGCGAGGCCCCGCCCCGGCCCGCGGGGCGCTCGGCTCCCGGCGGCCGACGGCGCGGAGGGAGGTGCCGACCCGCGGGGAGGAGGCGGTGAGGACGCCGGGGGCGGGCGCGCGCCTCGGCAGGCTTGCGGGGCTGGAGCGGGCGTGCGAGGGGGCCTGTGGCAGTGGGAGACCGTGTCACCGCGTGACACCGTGTCACCGCGTGCGTGCCCCAGTGTGTGACTGTGCGAACGTCTGTGACCATGACAGTGACGGTGAGTGTGCGGCTGTGTGGCTGGTCATGTGAGACAGCGTGAGGTTGTGTGACCCTGTGTTGGCGTGACCGTGCGACCCACTGCGAGCGCACGGGTGCCAGGCTGCCGGGAGAGCTGCCCGCGCGAGGGCTGTGTGGCTTCTGCGGTGGGCGGGTGGCGGGGTGGGTGCTTGGGGAGGCCAGTGTGCTCCGGGTCGTGGGAGACCGCGTCGGGCAGGGGAGCCTGAGAGGGACCGAGATGAAGGGGAACGCTTGAGGAAGGAGAGAGGGAAGGAGAGAGGAGCCCCCGCTCCAGGTCTGGAGGCCAGCAGAGGCGGCTCTCTGGCACGGAAGGACGTCTTTCCCTTCCTCTCCTAGGCTCTGCTAATAGCGCACAGTAGGGGAGACCTACTGTGTGCTATTTATGAACACCCATGACTGACAGTTACTGAGCACGAAGGACGTGCCAAGCACTGTGCTGAATGCTTCATGTGGGTCATCTCAGGATGCTCCCAACAATTGATGCGAAGTAGGTACCATTTCACTGATGAGGAAACTGAGGTTTGGAGTGGTTACCTAAGTCATGGAAGTTGCAGAGCTAGTGAGTGGTAGACTGGGTGTCTGAGGGCAGGTGTTCTGATCCCCAGACCTGGTGGTTCTTACTGTTAATGCTGCTTCGGAGATAATTCCTTTACTCTCCAAGGTAGAGAGGTTTAGTGGAAAATAACTCATGAATAGGGGTTTTGGTGACTGTTAATGCATCGTCCCCTCCTTCATCTCTTTTTGGGGAAATTGCACAGAAAAGTTAAGGGATTGGTTTCCAGGTGCAGTTTGCCGTAAGTCAGGACTACAAGCACAGTGTTCTGACCCTTTGGTCCAGTGTGCTCCAGACCACATGACCCCTCCGATGCCTACTCTGTGTAAAGATGCTTTCTCTGGGGCATTTGTAGCTTTATCTCATTTTGTAGTAAGGGCGGTAACATACTCTCTTTCACCATCGTTATCTATCTGGTGGGAAGACTAAAAAGTCAGACCTGGATTCCAGTTGGGCTCACTTATTACCATGAAGCCTTGGATAATTTCAATAATTTCACTGATGGACAGCTTTCATGTGTTAAGGGGGGAAACAACCCTTACTTGATAGTGCCACTTATGGTTTCTTTCTCCCTCTCCAGCTCTATTATTCCAGACACTGCCCTTCCAGTGAGGAGCGTGAAGTAGGAGGACAGAGGAGCTGCCATAAATTCTTAAATTCTTAAAGCCATGTCCAAGGTAAGGAAAGACTGCTTCTCCCTGAGGTGCTTTTTCAGGTTTCATAGGAACATCTTGCTTTTCTTCTGAAATTTCCCAGCTAACAAAGCCCCATTCGTTCAGTAACCTTGTTCTCATGTTCTCCCAATCCAGTAAAAGGTCCCAGTGAGCTTCCTTTTTTTTCTCAGCCAGCATTTTCATCTTCATTCAAGAAATAGCTTAGCACTCCTACAGGTTAGGTGTTCTGTTAGGAGCTCTCAGGAGGCAAAAACGCACTCCTTGGTGGCATATGAAAGCCTTAACGTAAGGAGTTTGATTCACTGAGGTCAAGGTGTATTCTGATGTGACCACTAGCTGAGAGCTGCTTCACAGACCTAGGTTTGAGGGGAAGGCAAGACGGGCCACTGGGCAACCTTAGTCATAGTGCACGACACGATATCGTGCTCAAGGTGATTTTGAAGAGTAGCATGTGTTGGGTTTTGAGTGTTATCAGCTAGGGCAGTCAGTGGGCTCTGAGGAATAAGGTTCCCTGGGAGTAATAAGGTCCTGTTACAGGGACATTCTGAGTTAATAGTGTGCTACAGCTAGGATATTCTAGGTCATCCAGTTAAGATTAGTGGAATTACTTATGGAAAAATAGGACATTTTTTGAAAAAATGAGAATAGTACTTGAATCTACATTTTAAAATGGCTGCATACATCTGTAATGAAACAGTAAATAGTATGGAATGAGAGCCAGAAGAAACAAATGAAAAGATCAATATATAATGTCCAAAAACAATTGCGAGTATAAATAAGAATGGAAGACATTTATTCATTCACTGAACATAGAGTTATTAAAGACTTACTATATACTAAATGCTGGAAATACTGTAGTAAATGAAAATAGACACCGTCTTTGTTTTCATGGAATGGAATGTCTACTAGTTTGTTTATTAGGTGATAAGGTAAGTGATGTTCTTTTAAATCGGTGGAGACAGAACGGATTATTCATTTAGAAAAAAGATTTCTCGGGGCGCCTGGGTGGCTCAGTCGTTAAGCGTCTGCCTTTGGCTCAGGTCATGATCCCAGGGTCCTGGGATCGAGTCCTGCATCGGGCTCCCTGCTCAGTGGGAAGCCTGCTTCTCCCTCTTCCACTCCTCCTGCTTATGTTCCCTCTCTCACTGTCTCTCTCTGTCAAATAAATAAAATCTTAAAAAAAAAAAAGATTTCTTCCTCACACTTTAAGGGTAAATATATTCTATAGGTTAAATGTAAAAAATAAAGCCATATGAATGGTTGAAATGCTGGATGAAAATATAGAGAATGGCTGTAAGAGCAAGATGAACCAGAAGCAGAAATCAACTAGAGCAGCACTGTCCAGTAGAACTTCCTGTGATGACTGATTATAGAAATGTTTTTTTTTTTTTTTTTAAAGATTTTATTTATTTATTTGACAGAGAGATAGCAAGAGCAGGAGCACAAGCAGGGGAAGTGGCAGGCAGAGGGAGAAGCAGGCTTCCCGCTGAGCAGGGAGCCCGATGAGGGGCTCGATCCCAGGACCCTGGGACCATGACGCGAGCCGAAGGCAGACGCTTAACCACCTGAGCCACCCAGGCGCCCGATTATAGAAATGTTCTGTATCTGCACTGTCCAATATAGTAGCCATTAGCTGCCTGTGGCTCTGGAACACTTGGATATACTAGTGTGACAGAGGAACTGAATCTTTAATGTTAATTGATTTAAATTTAAATAGCCACATGTGACTAGTAGCTGTGTATTGGGCAGCACAGATCAGGCTAAAAAAATAATAAAGCCAGGTAGAAAGTTGTGGGTGATCTTGTCCAAGTCACTCCTTTTACAGATGAGGAAAAACAGGCCAAGTGAGGAAAATGACATACCTATGTCACTAGTTAGTGATTGTATCAGATATAGGAAGTTGTAATATATGTTGAGGGTCAGCATAAATAGATGATGGTGAGTGATGATTTGAAGAGGGTGGTAGAAAATAATGAAGGACTATGGACCAGTGAAGGAAACAGTTCCCTTTGCCTGGAACCCTCATTGGCTTCCCATTTTACTTGGAATGAAATCCAGTGTCCTCTCCACAGTCTATAAGGCCCTGCATGATCCAGCTCTTGGCTACTCCAGACCTCATTTTCTCCAAGTTTTTACCTTTCTGTGCTCCAATCACACTGGTCAACTTGCTGTTCCTCAAACTTAACCAAGCTCTTCCCTGTCTCTGAACCTTTGCATTTGCTCCTCCCTCTTCTGTAATTCTCTTCCCTTAGATACCAGCATGGTTTACTCTCACTTTTAGATTGTTGTTTAAACATTACTGCTTCATTGAGGTTTACTTTGACCATCTTATCTAAAACAAACACTCTTGTCACTCTAAATCACCTTGTTTTTTTGTCATACTGTTTAACACCACCCGACATTGTATGACCTGATGTTTACTGTCTTTCTCCTCTGTTAGAATATTAACTCCACAAGCAGAGAAACTATATTTTGTTTACCTTTGTTTTCCCTACGCTTGGAACATTGTAGGTAGTAGGCATTCAGTAAATATTTGTCAAACTAATATATAAATGAACAAGATTGTGAGTTGTTCATCTATGAGTAAGACCAGAGGTAAGAGCCAGCTACCTCTTTTCTCCTGCTGCCAAACTGGTAATGGAAAAAGCAGAAAGCGGAGGGTATGATGTGTAGAACAGACAGAGCCCATCAGCCCAAATGCTATTTCTGGGACCCCACCCCAGACCTTATGAATCAGACTCTGGTGGTGCGGCCCGGGAAACTGCATTTTTATTAAGTCCAAGGATGCGTCCGATACACATTTTTTGAAAGCCTCTTGTTTCTAAAGATTATATTTAAAGGGTGCCTCTTATAAACACCACTTTGTTGGTTGTCACCTGTGTGCCTCTCACAATCCCTATGCCTGCTGTCGATTCTCTGTACTCAACAGCGAGGCACCTGAGTGGCCCTGTGTGCCTTCCAGGATTCCTGGTGCCTCCCAAAATCCCATGTCTCTCTTAAAACATTGATTTTTTAAGAAATCCAGTCCGAGAATCTGTCTTTTAGTTAGTGTTTAGTACATTTTCATTTAATGTAATTACTGATATATTTAAGCCTATCATAATGCAGTTTGTTTTCTTATTCCATCTATTCTTTGTTCCTTTATTTCTCCTTGTTTGCCTTCTTTTGGATAAATCAAGTACTTTTTCCTTATTATCTTGTTAATTATACATTATTATTATTTTAGTGGCCACTATAGGATATTTACCCATTTCTCATTATGTAATTATCTTCTTTCTTCCTTCTGTAATTTTCCTTCTATAATAATTCCTTCTATAATTTCCTTCTATAAGTGGTATCCTTACCACTTTCTGAACAAGATAAGACACCTGTAGTGGTTAACTCCAACTCAGTAGTAGTAGATATTATAGTTATTCCTTTGAGGCTTTTGATTTCTTTTTGATTTTCATTTCCATTTCCTTCCATTTTCCTTCTACCTGAAGAACAATTAGCATTTCTTTGAGTACAGGTCAACACTTTATTCCCAGCCTGAATTATCTTTTCATTAGCTCATATTCTTTTTTTTTTTTAAAGATTTTATTTATTTGAGAGAGAGAGAATGAGAGACAGAGAGCACGAGAGGGAGGAGGGTCAGAGGGAGAAGCAGACTCCCCGCTGAACAGGGAGCCCGATGCGGGACTCGATCCCGGGACCCCAGGATCATGACCTGAGCCGAAGGCAGTCGCTTAACCAACTGAGCCACCCAGGTGCCCCAGCTCATATTCTTGCTAGATGAAAACAGTGTAATTTAAAATTTTTTCTGAGGTCAAGTAAGTTTGGGAAATCCTAGTCTCAGTAGAGAGAATATCTTCTAGGATTTATTCTAAGGAAATAATTGGAGATGTCTGTTAAATCCTTAATTCAACATACAGTAGTATTATATGAGAACTGTAACATTTAAAAATAGTGCGCATCACTATTCTTACATCATAATGAAAAATTCAGATTCACGTAAATGAAAGTAAACAAGGGGTTAGTAAAGATACAGCATATTTATACCACATAATGTTGTCCATTTAACAAAAGTGATGTTATAATGAATGTGGATAATCATCAACATGTCTGTATAAGGAAACATTTGAACAGATATATACTAGCTGTAAATTTTGATTGTTTCTAGGAAGTAGGGTGACATGGTGGGTAGATGTGGGGATGGAGGACTTGCAGTTCTTTTCACTTTTATAAAAAGGAAAAAAAAATCACTGAGGGTAGAAATACTGGACATCATTTGCTAAGTTTCCTTCATCATTACAAACTGTATGAAAATTCCTGTTTTATCAAATCAAAATAAATACTAAACTATTTTAAAGATATTCAAGTCCCATTGAATGGCTAATGGGAAAAGTCAGTCAGTTGAAACCTGGAATCCATTAGTTTGTGTGTGAAGCTAAAAAAGATCTAAGAACTTTACCTAGCAAAAGCTGCGTCACCTCTGTTTACAGAGGAAATGTGTATAGAACACTTTTGTTTGCACAAAATATTATAGTTTGTATTGAATTGAGGTTTTTTTTTTTAAGATTTTATTTATTTGACAGAGAGTGAGCGAGAGAGGGAACACCAGCAGGGGGAGTGGGAGAGGGAGAAGCAGGCTTCCCGCCGAGCAGGGAGCCCGACACGGGGCTCCATCCCAGGACCCTGGGATAATGACCTGAGCCGAAGGCAAGATGCCCAACGACTGAGCCATCCAGGCGCCCCTGAAGTGTTTTTTTAATAGAATTGATGATTGACAGTACCCAGCCTTGTCTAGGACAAGTTTCATCTTTTAAGACTCAGTTCATGTTCCCTTCCTTCCTTGAAGCCTTTACTCACTTCCCATATTTCCCTGTGTTAAGTGTTTTAGAGATGGAGGCATGTAAGATCAAGCTGCTGCACATAACTGATGTTTCTTGGAGGCATACTTCTTCCCTTATAGCCTCCTTAAACCTAAACTTGGGCACCAGCAGTTCACATATTGATTCATTATTTCCATTAAAACTGTTTCTGCATAAAATCATTGATGTGCTTAAATACATCCTCAATAGGACCATTACTCTGCAGAGTCACATTAAATAGGAGTGATGTTCATATTTGATAACCACTAGGGCAAGGGCACACACCAGAACTTACCCCAGCTGGGATACTGGAGGCTGCTGCTGTGCTGGGCATTGCCCTTAAGTTGCTGGGTTGTGGGGAGATCTGGGATAGTCACTAGCAGGGCTCAGTGCAGTAGCTGTTTACAACCAGGTGGCATTATTTCAGTATTTAACAAGTCAGTTCAGCTCTTCAGATGTGTATCACCAAGTGCGTCTGTATATCAGCCCAGGTAAAGAGTAGGCTTTGCTCTGTGACATGCCAAACCAAAGAAGCATATAGCAAACCACAGGTAAGCCCTGGTAAGTCTGGAGCAGATTTACCTCATTAGGAAGAACACCCGTTTTGAATTTTTAGGAAGCAGACTAGGTCTTATTCCATGTTATAAAGATCCTTAATTCAATGGAGTATTATTGAGAACTGTACTTTAACATTTTAAAAACTCTCACTCAGGGCGCCTGGGTGGCTCAGTTGTTAAGCGTCTGCCTTCTGCTCAGGTCATCCCAGGGTCCTGGGATCGAGCCCTGCATTGGGCTCCCTGCTTGCTCCACGGGAAGCCTGCTTCTCCCTCTCCCACTCCCGCTGCTTGTGTTCCCTCCCTCACTGTCTCTTTCTCTGTCAAAAAATAAATAAAATCTTAAAAAAAAAAAAACTCTCACTCATTAGACATGCACAACTGGGTATGTTCCTCTAGTGAGAACTGTAAGGATTTTTTTGTTGCACTTCGTTATCACATCGGAAATGTTCACTATCTAATAGTGCTTAAAATTACTATTATTTTGTCTCTTTACATGAGAAGTTACCAACTGTCTTTGAAACTCAGTGGGGTTATCAAGAGCTGTTAGATAATCTTTTATTGCCCCAGTCATTCTGCTATGGCATACCTTCGTTTAGGTTATATTTTTACAAAATCACTATAGAACTTGTTTAATATTTTTACTACCTACATGTTTAGTTTTAGGAAATCAATATTATAAGCATCAAATATATTTATATAGGTACCCTATTGATACAGCTGGAACATTAGCCATTCCACGAAAGAGTTTGGAAAATGTAGATTTAGGCCACGTTCAACTTGGTCTGTACAACATATTCCTGCCTCCTCCTTAAAGCCTTTCTTCACTGCTCTCGTCTCTCCTGATTTTCGATATTGAGAAATGCATTAGCATTTAGTATGAATAACAATTATTTTGCTCGTTTGCTCTTTTCCCCATCAGTAGAGACTATGTCAGAAATTGTATACTTTCCATGACAAAATATTAAACCAAGCACAGAGAAATTTTAGAAATTACTTGACATATGTTGCAGAGAACCAAAGATACTGCCAGAAAGTTTCGCTATATGCAGTATTTCTCTCCAAAAGTACAAATTAACTCTTCAAACTATGCCAATCTGAGCTGAAGAATACTAGTTGAGAATAAAGGAGTATGTTTATGTCATTTCAGGATTTGGTGACATTTGGGGATGTGGCTGTAGATTTCTCTCAAGAGGAGTGGGAATGGCTGAACCCTGCTCAGAGGAATTTGTACAGAAAGGTGATGTTGGAGAACTATAGGAGCCTGGTATCACTAGGTAAGGAGGTTCCCTAGAATTCAGAATCTGCACATAGGGCTGCTTTCCAATGTTTGGGAAGCCTCCAAAGTACTTCACTAAATTTCCCTTTCTTGTGCTCCCCAGAATAGGCTGAGTTTGTAGAACTGGTAGCTTCATTGGACTATTCCTACAACTTCATTTTCCCCATTCTTCAGAATACTTCACCTCTTCCTCTACTCCCTTCTGCCTAGTGCCCTTGACTTCCTGATGACCAAGCTCCTTGATCTGATTTATGGGCCCGGCTAATTCTCCCTTTATTCCTTGTAAGCAGGAGTTTCAGTTTCTAAGCCAGATGTGATCTCATTATTGGAACAAGGAAAAGAACCCTGGATGGTGAAGAAGGAGGGGACAAGAGGCACGTGCCCTGGTGAGTGAGAAAGAACTAGGAAGGTAGAAGAGGCCATTGCAAGGAAAAGCTCAGCTACTCTGAGAGGTTCCAGCTTATAATTGATGTTTCACGGGTAATTTTTCTTAAAGGCTCAAGGCCTGGGAAGAAGCACTGAGGTGCCATTGGCATGAGCTCCCTTATTCTTCTTGTATATAATCTCTCACAAGTTACTGTCTTCTCTGATAACCTTTTCCTGTTCTCTGGGTCCAAAATGTCAGTGTCTGCTTGTTCTTGCTTTTTAGTTTTGCAAAAGTTGCTCCATCATACTTTTAAAAATCTAGACATAGCAATGTCTATTTTTTTCATTTTCAGTCACTCATTCCTTTTAGAATGAAGGTTTGATTCATTTATTCATTCATTTATTCTTTTACCAAGATTCACTGAGTTTTTACTTTAAGAAAATCATTCTGCTAAATTAAGGTTCTTCAGAGGCTAATTAACCATCACAGAAAGAAGAATTTCCAGTTATATTTTCAAGTCTGGGTAACTGGAAAGTGAGACGGTTTAATAGAAACGAGTCAAAAGAATATCCTGGTAGAGGAAAAAGATGATAATGTGACTTGGGACATAAGAGATTTATTTTTACAAGATGGAGAGACTTCTGAGTGAAGAAATACAACATGCCACTAGATCGGGAGAGGCTCAGAAAAAAGTGATTTAGAGATGCTAGTACGAATGGATGAGATCACTTAGTTTTAAGTTTGAGAAAAACCCTGGTATCAGGGCTTTTGTGGGAAAGTGGATCTTTGACAACTTTCTCAATGTTCTCTCTGGTAAGTGGTCTCTTTACGGTTTCTGTCTTGGGTGAAATTTTACAAATTTTTACTTTCCCAAACAATTATCTTTTGATTTAGGTTATCAAATTTATTTCTATGAATCTGAAGAAAATAATCTTGTAATTCTTTTTTAATAGTTTCCAATTTTATTTTGTATAGCTATTCTTTTTTAAAAATTACTAGGTAAGCTAGTCATTAATTTTATTTTTAAAATCCATCTTATGGATTTATTAGTGTTACCATTATTCTCTTTACAATTCTTTATTTTCTGCTTTCCCTAATTCCATCATTCTAATTTTCTTAGGTTTATTTTTTTGTTCCCCGTTTTGCTGAAATAAATGCTTAAATCTATTAGTTTCATTCTCTTATTCACTAAATTATTAGGGGCTATGAATTTTCCTCTGAATATAGCTTCAGCTGTCCTCCAGAGAGTCTAATATTTACTGTTTTTGTTATTGCTATTTCCTAGATAACCTACTTTTAAAAAAATTTCTCTTTTACGGGAGAGTTGTTTAAAAGAAAGTTTTCTGGGGGCACCTGGATGGCTCAGTCAGTTAAGTATCCAACTTTTGATTTTGGCTCAGGTCATGATCTCAGAGTCGCGGGATTGAGCCCTGGGTCAGGCTCCCCGCCCAGCGGGAAGTCTGAGTATCTCCCTCTCTCCCTCTCTCCTTCCCCCCTTCCCCCCACTCATACTCACACGCTCTTTTTCTCTTTCTCTGGAATAAATAAATCTTTTAAAAAAAGAAACTTTTCTGGTTTTAATATATTTTGATCAAGTTACTTTATCATATTTGATCATAAAGGACTTAGTATTCTTTGAGACTTTAGGATTTTGTATGGCATAATATACAGTTGGTGTTTGTAAAATGTTCCGTAGGTTCCAAGGTTAAGTCTCTATTTTCAGTGTTAAGAGCTTATTACATGAGTTTTACTTTTTTATATTATTAAAGTCTGTCTTTACTTACCTTTCTTGTTTCCATCTGTTTTTTCTTAACTTTATTAAGGAATTTTACATACAGTAAATCGCACTCATATACATCATACAATGTGATGAATTCTGACTATTGTACACACCCATGAAACCATCACCACAATGAAGACATACAGCATTTCCATCACCCCAAAAGATTGCCTGTGCCTTTTTGCAGTCCATTTTTATCCTCCTGGCTCCAAACACCAATCTGATCTTTGTCATTTTATTATTATTATTTTTAAGATATTTATTTATTTATTTATTTATTTGAGAGTGAGAAATAGCATAAGAGGGGAGAGGGTCAGAGGGAGAAGCAGTCTCCCCGATGAGCCGGGACCCCGATGTGGGGCTCAATTCCAGGACTCCAGGATCATGACCTGAGCCAAAGGCAGTCACTCAACCAACTGAGCCACCCAGGCACCCTGATCTTTGTCATTTTAGACTAGTTTCCATCTAAACTAAATGGATTCATATATATTGTTGTGTCTGGCTTATTTAACTCATAATTTCAAAAATCATATTTTTGCATGTATGAATACTTTATGCATTTTATTGCTGAGTAGTAGTCTATTGTGCAGACATCCAACATTTTGTTTTTCCTTTCATCTGTTTATGGATATTTGGGTTGTTTCCAGGTTTTGGCTATTATAAATAAAGCTGCTGTGAAGCTGTCATTTACAGGACTTTGTGTGCATATATGTTTTCATTTCTCTTGGGTAAATGTCTAAAAGTGCAAAGAGTCATACAGTAGGAATAGGTTTAACTTTTTAAGAAACTGCCAGTCTTCCAAAGTGACTGTACCATTTTCATTCCCAACAGCAATATATGAGACTTCCATTTCCTCCCTATCTTCACGTCTTTGTATTGTCAGTTTTTTTTTATTCATTCTAATGGTTGTGTTGTGGTATCTCATTGTGGTTTTAATATGCAATTCTCTGATGACATAATGTTGAATGTCTTTTCATATGCTATTTGGCCATTCATATCTTTTGTTAAGTGTTCAAATCTTTTGCCCATGTTTTATTACTGTTTTTCTTATCAAATTGTAAGAGTTCTTTATATAGTCTTAATACAAGTCTTTTGCCATTTATATGTATTAGGATACATGTGTGCCAACTGTGGCTTGTGGTTTTGTTTTTCTGCTGTCTTTTCAACGTCCAGTTTAATTTTCATAAAGTCCAATTTATTAATTTGTTTGGTGTTTTCTGTGTCATATCTAAGAAATTCTTGCTACCCCTTAAGTCACCAAAATTTTCTTCTGTGTTTTCTCCTAAGAATTTTGTAGTTTTAGCTTTTACATTTTGGTATATGACCCATTGAGCTAAATTTTGTGTCTTGTGTGAAGTAAAGATTGAGGTTTTGGGTTTTTTTTTTTCCTCACTGGATATATATGCAGTTGCTCCAGTATCTTTTAAAAAGACTTGACTTTACCCATTATACTGCCTTGTTGGTACCTCTGTACCAAAAGCAGTTGACCATATCTACATGGGTCCAGTTCTGAACTCTATTCTGTCCCATCGAGATCTCTATGCCTTTCCTTTCATCAGTACCAGTCTTGATTACTTTAATTTATACTTTTTTTTTTTAAAGATTTTATTCATTTATTTGACAGAGACAGGGAGAGAGGGAACACAAGCAGGGAGAGTGTGAGAGGGGGAAGTCGGCTTCCCGCTGAGCAGGGAGCCCAATGCGGGGCTTGATCCCAGGACCCTGGGATCACGACCCCAGCCAAAGGCAGACGCTTAACCAAATGAGCCACCCAGGCGCCCTATAGTAACTTTTGATATCTGATAGTTCAACTTGTAAAATCACTTTAACTATTTACATCATTTGCATTCCCAAATGTTAGAATGAAGTTGAGAATTTCTACCCAAAAGCCTGCTAGGATTTTGATTTGGATTATATGGAATCTATACATCAATTTGGGAAGAACTGATATCCAAATTAACATCATTTGAGTTTAGTTCATGAATATGGTTTATGTAGCCATTTATTGGTCTTTTTAAATTCTCTTAGCAGTATTCTGTAGTATCCAGTGCAGTGACTATATATATATATATATATATTTTTTTTTTTTTAATCTTATGGTATTTTTTGGTGCTATTATAAATAGAATTCTTAAGAATTCCATTTTCCATTTGCTTGTTGCTAGTATGCAAAAATGTAAATTGATTTTTATATTAACTTTATATTTTATAATCTTGATATATTTATTTAATAGTTGTTCTAGTACTTTGTAGGTTCCTGAGGTTTTTCTGCATAGACCATCATGTTACCTGCAATTTATTTCTTCCTTTCTAATCTTACAGTTTTCCTTTCTTGACTTACTGCAGAAGCAAGGACATCTTCTACAATGTTGAATAAAATTATTAAGAGTAGATATACTTGTATTTTTCTCAATCTTAAGGGAAAATGTATTCAGTCTTTCACCATTAAGCTGATGTTTCAGATGCCCTGTATCAGTTTGATAAAGTTTTCTATACCTGGTTTGCTAAGTTTTATAATAAACAGATGCTGAATTTAGCCAACTACTCTTTCTACATCTATTGAAATGATCATTTGATTTTCCACCTTTAATCTGTTAATGTGGTGAATTACACTGGTTTTCACATATTAAACCAATCTTGTAGTCCTGGGACAAGCTCTACTTGGTAATGATTATGCTTTCATATTGTCCTGGATTTGATTTGCAGTAATTTTACTAAAGTTTTTACATTTTTTTAAAGATTTTATTTATCTATTTGACAGAGAGAGAGAGAGACAGCGAGAGAGGGAACACAAGCAGGGGGAGTGGGAGAGGGAGGAGGAGGCTTCCCTCCGAGCAGGGAGCCCAATGCGGGGCTCGATCCCAGGACCCTGAGATCATGACCTGAGCCAAAGGCAGCCGCTTAACCAACTGAGCCACCCAGGCGCCCCTAAAGTTTTTACATTTATGTTCATGTATTAAATCGGTTTTGTAAACCATAATAGGATCTTTGGTTTTATTATAAATGTGGTGAGAAACCACTAGAAAGTCTTGAGCAGAAAAGATGATCTGACTGGGGAATGGAAAGAAGGCGACAAATTAAGGCATGTGGCAGGTTAATAAAATCAAGCAGTTTGATACAAAATTATTTTTTAAAAAGTAGGTTCCACACCCTGGAGCCCAATGTATGGCTTGAACTCACAAACCTTAGATCAAGACCTGAGCTGAGATCAAGTTGGACATTTAACTGACTGAGCCACCCAGGCACCCCTATACAAAATTACTTTTATGTGAAGGCATTTTAGCTTTCGGATCAATTGAATATTTACATTTGGTGGGCGCCTGGGTGGTTCAGTCCTCTAAGCATAGGCCTTTGGCTCAGGTCACAATCGCAGGGTCCTGGGATTGAGTCCCACATTGAGGTCCCCACTCAGTGGGGAGTCTGCTTCTCCCTCTCCCTCTGCCCCTCCCCCCCACTCATGCTCACTTGCTCTCTTTCATATAAATAAAATCTTTTTTAAAAATTTACATGTGATTGGAATATATCACATAGAAAATGCCTGACAAGAAGACTTTTAAGTAGGCCACACACCCAATGTGGGGCTTGAATTCCTGAGAGAGTCACATGCTCTACTGACTGAGCCAGGCATGTGCCCAAAAAAGACATTTTTTTAGGCCACAAAAATTTAGCCATAGTTGGCCTGGACAACCTAAGGCAACTAATAGTACCTCGTGTATCTTTGGGTATGAGGATCTTATGGAAGTTTTTTTAGCCACACGGACCTTATGAAATTGACTTTTTAAAGATAATGAACTTAGCTTGAATGCAGAATGACCTGAGGCAGGAGAAGAAGGGAAGGGTGCTTGGAGACTGTAATATTAAACCAGATATAAAATTATTGTGATTTTAGATAACTTCTTTGGTTTCTAATTTATATCCTAATTCTTAGTTTTTCATTCTTCATAATCTCATACTTTTTAGACTGCATCTTAACAGCTGTTAAATCCCCAAACTTCTTATGTATTTTATTCACCAATTTTTGTTTTAGAAGTTCTTTTCTGATGAACAAATACAAAAGACCTTTGTTTTCTTTATATCTTTTAGATTGGGAGTATACGTTTAAAAACAATGGATTTTCATCAAAGCAAGTTATTTATGAAGAAACATCCGAACTACTGAAAATGGGAAGAAGCCATCTTAGTTATAGCCTTGACTGCCCCAGTTTGAGAGAAGACTGTAAAAGTGAGGACTGGCTCAAGAACCAGTTAGGAAGTCAGGAGGTACATTCCAGACAACTGATCATCACTCATAAAGAAATGCTCACTGAGGATCAAAGTAATGAATATACTAAATCTTGGCAAACTTTCCATGAGGATGCAATATTTGATATAAAAAAGACTTTTCCCACCAAAGAAAGAGTACATAAGCGTGAGCCACAAAAGAGAAGTTACCGAAAAAAGTCTGTCGAAATGAAACATAAGAAAGTCTATATACAAAAGAAACTCTTGAAATGTAATGAATGTGAGAAAGTTTTCAACCAGAGCTCATCCCTTACTCTTCATCAGAGAATTCATACTGGAGAGAAACCCTATGCATGTGTTGAATGTGGGAAAACCTTCAGCCAGAGTGCAAACCTAGCTCAACATAAGAGAATACATACTGGAGAGAAACCCTATGAATGTAAAGAATGTAGGAAAGCCTTCAGCCAGAATGCACACCTTGCTCAACATCAGAGAGTTCATACTGGAGAGAGACCTTATCAATGTAAAGAATGTAAAAAAGCCTTCAGCCAGATTGCACACCTGGCTCAACATCAGAGAGTTCATACTGGAGAGAGACCTTTTGAATGTATTGAATGTGGAAAAGCCTTCAGTAATGGTTCATTTCTCGCTCAGCATCAGAGAATTCATACAGGAGAAAAACCTTATGTATGTAATGTGTGTGGGAAAGCCTTTAGCCATCGTGGATACCTAATTGTACATCAGAGAATTCATACTGGAGAGAGACCATATGAATGTAAGGAATGTAGAAAAGCTTTCAGCCAATATGCACACCTTGCTCAACATCAGAGAGTTCATACTGGAGAAAAACCTTATGAATGTAAAGTATGCAGGAAAGCCTTCAGCCAGATTGCATACCTTGATCAACATCAGAGGGTTCACACTGGAGAAAAACCCTATGAGTGTATTGAATGTGGGAAGGCCTTTAGCAATAGTTCATCACTTGCACAACATCAGAGAAGTCATACTGGAGAAAAACCTTATATGTGCAAGGAATGTAGGAAAACATTTAGCCAGAATGCAGGCCTTGCTCAACATAAGCGAATTCATACTGGAGAGAAACCTTATGAATGTAATATTTGTGGGAAGGCCTTTAGCTATAGTGGATCTCTTACTCTACATCAAAGAATTCATACAGGAGAGAGACCCTATGAGTGTAAGGATTGCAGGAAATCTTTCAGGCAGCGTGCCCATCTTGCCCAGCATGAGAGAATTCATACTATGGAGTCATTCTTGACTCTTTCCTCTCCCTCATCCTCCATGTCCAGTCAGTTGCCAAGACCTGTTGGTTTTATCTCCTAAATATGCCTTGAATCTGACTCCTTTAATCCATTTCCGTTCCATCATCTTTGTCCAGTACACAGTAATCTATTTCATATGGACTATGGAAATAGCTTTCTGATTGGTCTCCCTGTATTTACCATTTCCTTTGTCAGCTGCCTACATTGCAGTCAAACTTGTATTTTAGAAGTTTGATCATATCCCTTCCTCATTGATATCCTTCACTGGTACCCCATAGTTCTTAGGTTAAAGCACACATTCCTCAGAATAGCCTAAAAGACCCTCCTGCCCCAAATACCTTGTTCCAGTATACCTTCCAAAATACTATTTCATGTCAAAATCCATCTCATTCTTTGGCTATTTATCCAGAATTAAGAACTCATATTCCAGCATCAAACAGATCTGGGTTCTAATCCTTGCACTTCCATTTTCTAGCCCTCTAGTTTCAGAGAAACATTTTGTTCTTTGTAAGGTTCAGTCTTCTTATTTATATTATGGAAATAGTACTACCTCAAAAGTTGATGGGAGGATTAAATGAGAGAATGCATGTAAATTGCTCAGAGTGCCTAGCATAATCACTTAATAAATGTTACCATAAAATGAAAAGATACTGTGGTATACAAAGAGGACCTGATCTTCTTAGCAAGGATCATCTGAGAAATAACAAAAGCAGCAGCAGTTTAAGACTTAAGAGATTATACAGATTTTTGATTAGAACAGTAGTCATTGTTCTAAAGGTGGGTGATAAGGGTATCTAAAAACAGTAGCATTGATACTAAAGTCCATAATGATATAGACCAAGATATGACTTTGTTGGTAAGAAAACTAACTTCATTAGATACTCAACAGTTCTAAGAAGCCAGATTTTAAAAATCACTAGTAATAAGTAGGATTACTGAGATGTATTCATTTACATTAAGACAAAGGCAAAATAGATATTTTTAAAAAGACAACTTAAAAAAATCAATAACCAAAGAATAGAAAATAAAATATAAGTTTGATGCCCTCTCCTAATTCCAGGTAGTTGAACTGTATTAAATCTAAGTCATTTAAAACCAAAAAGGTTAAGCTAGTTCTAAGGTGTAAATCCAAAACTAGAGGGGAAAAGAAAACCATAGATCAATACTCCTAAACTGGTGGCCTACAAACGTGTTTGATTTGGTACTCATTAAGTTTAAAATGAATACAAAAAAAAAAATACAAATACTTTTATTTGGGCATGTGTTTTCCAGTTCTCCACAGTTCAAACCATTCCTTCTTCCCTTACATCTGACTTATTTTACACTTCATATTACTTCCTGACTCTTGGAGGCTTTGAATATGCAATCACTTCAGTAACCAATTCACATATGAATATAGGTACAAAGAAAATGATGAAATGGAGGGTGAAAAGGAACATTTGAATAGACATTTTATCCTGCAGGGGAAGACTATTCTCAAGATGTTAGGAGGCCCAAAATTAATCTACAGATTCTTTGTACCTAAAAAATCCTAAGAATTTTTTAAGGCTTGAAACATTGTGTGCATGTGAACAAAGACACATGTACATTCATACAGATAAACACATAAAATATATAAATAAAGGAATTTGTCAGTGGCTTAACAGTACTGGTAAAATTGATTCTGCTCTGTACAAAACCAATTCCTTCATTCTTTTACCCAAATGTGAAAGTTATTAGAGGACATAGTAACATAATTTATAATCCAAGAGTGAAAACAATCTTCCTAAACAAGACATGAGATCCAGAAGCCACACATACACAGATTCTACGTTTGACAGCATAAGAACTTTATTAAGCTTTTATATAGTCAAAGATAGTATAAACACAAAGTTTTTAAATATCACTATTAGAGATAATTATAACATACATGAAATCCATATCCTTAACATAAAAGTGGTCCTACAAATCACTTAGAAAATGACACTACTATTCCCAAAGACAAAGGATATAAAGAGGCAACAGGTGACTGATGAATGTATGATAAATACTGAATCTCACTAGAATGAAGAAATAAAAGTTAAGCGAATGAACTATCCATCTGTCAATATCAGATTTATAAAAAATATGCATTGCAAAAGCAGGAAAGGAGTATGTGTGAGAGTATGAATTTGTACAAATTTTTGGAAAGGCAACTTATCAATATCAGAATTTTCATTGGAAAAACAGATTTTCTTTCGCAGTTAACAAACAGTATATAAATTTACCTTCCTTCCATATCCCATTAAATGCATAAAACAATGGAAAAGATACCAAAGATCAGAAAGCAGGGTCATCAGTGGATGAAAAGAATTGAGCAAATAAAAGACAAAATGGAGGAAAGAGTTCATTCATGAAATGTAGCAGAGGCTGCTGTAACCTGAAATGTTTGAATGATAGGGATTTCAGTAATAGGAGCCACTCTGCCCAAATGCTGTGTACAGAGCATCCCTAGAGTTTAGGCTCCAAGCTGGTTTGTGTGTAGAGGCTGGGGGTGGGAGGGATGGTAATAAGAAACAGTGACAAGACTGTTAAATGCTTTTCTATGTGGAAGCCAACAGCTTCCTCACTCCACACTCTAAGTAAACTGAATAGGATCCTTACTTCACACCATCCACAAAAAGGGAGTTCCAGTTGACTAAGATCCTAAATGTAAAACAAGTAAAAGTATTATAAGCAAATACAGTAGGATATATTTATTAATTGGTGTTGGACATACATTTCTAAAAAAGAAAATGTTCTTAAAATTTAGAACAGAAAGGAAGAAAATATTTGTAATATAATACAAAGGGAAAGATGTAAGAACACCTATAAATAAGCAAAAGACAACTAAGGAGGTATAAAAATGGACAAAATATGAAGAATAGGCAAATTGCAGAAATACAGAAAATGAGTCCCAGCTCAACCTCACTAGTATTGAGATGCAAATTTAAATAATGAACCCCCCCAAAAAAGTGGCCAGGGCGTGGAGCAGTAAGAATGCCTCACTGCCACTTTGGAGGCAGTGAAGTTTTTAAAATGTTCACTATAGTCCCTTTGGAGGGCAGTATGGTTAGTACATGAAACACTGGAAACAATCTAAAGTTCCATGGTGCATGACTAGAAATATTAGCAGCAGTTTGAAAGAATGCACCAGTGATACACACATGGATGTATCTGACTAAAGGACACTGAAACAGCAAATTTTGTGGACTTGCACAGTATTATGTTTTTAAAATATTTCTAACACATTTAAATAAGTATGCAAATGTTTCGAAAAGGTTTTGGAGAGACACATGCCAACTGGTAAGTGTTCCTTCTAGGGAGGAGACTGGGATTGGATATTCTGGTTAATAGGAGACCTAGTGTTATCAGTAGTATTTGAAGTTCTAAGCAATAATGTAGTAATATAAGAAATTTAAACTATGAAGAAATGAACTTATGGAAACTTGGGTAGCTAGCATGAGAGTTGGTGGCTAAGTCAAAACCTTTTCAGGAATTTGGAGAATCTCTCTTTGACTTGCTAGTCCTTCCCATGCATACAAAGATCCCAGTAACCCTTCCTAATCAGGGAAACTGATCTACAGCTACCTGGGGTTAACAAGCCATATCATTTTTTTTTTAAAGATTTTATTTATTTGACAGAGACACAGTGAGAGAGGGTACACAAGCAGGGGGAGTGGGAGATGGAGAAGGAGCCTGATGCTGGGCTCCATCCCAGGACCCTGGGATCATGACCCGAGCCGAAGGCAGACGCTTATCGACTGAGCCACCCAGGTGCCCCCATTTTTTTTAAGTAATTTCTACACCCAATGTGGGGCTCAAACAACACCAGGATCAAGAGTCACACACTCTATTGACTGAGCTCTATTGACTGATCCAGCCAGACGACCCAATCTGTATCATTCTTAAATGTTGGAACAGTTAAGGATCGTAACATAGGAAGAAAACTATCAGCTATTATAATAAGGACCAAGAGACAGCACTAAACCTAAAGTGGAGAAAGTTACATAATGACAGAAGAAAACTAAAAATTTATGTCAGATTTGAACAGGTAAATATGGAAAGCTATCAAAAAAGAAATAGAGGGGCACCTGGATGGCTCAACCGGATAAAGGTCTGCCTTCGGCTCAGGTCATGATCCTTCTGGGATCAAGCCCTAGGTCAGGCTCCCTGCTCAGCAGGGAGTCTGCTTCTCTCTCTGCCCCTCCCCCACTCATGCTCTCCCAAAGAAATAAAATCTTAAAAAAAAAATTACGTAGTATTGTACACCTGAAACTAATATTTAAACACTGTTAACTATACTGAAATAAAAATGTTTAAAAATCACTTTTTTAAAGAAAAATATGTACAGAAAATAATCTGTTTTCTAGAAAAAAAAAGTCAGAACTCCTAAGAATGAAAAAATGTTATTGCTGTAATAGACTTAATAGAAGTTTTATTTTTTTAAAAGATTTTATTTATTTGACAGAGAGAGACAGCGAGAGAGGGAGGGAACACAAGCAGGGGGAGTGGGAGAGGGAGAAGCAGGCCTCCTGCTGAACAGGGAGCCCGATGCGGGGCTCAATTCCAGGACTCTGGGTTCATAACCTGAGCTGAAGGCAGATGCTTAATAACTGAGCCACCAGGTGCCCCTTAATAGAAGTTTTAAAGAAAATTAAGGAAACCTTACAAATTCATAAATTAAAAGAAACAAAAAGGACATAGAAGTTTAATTAATAGGAGTTTCAGAGAAGTTTACAGAGAAAATATAAGGGATATATCAAATAAATGAGAATCTTTCTAAACTCAAGAAAGTTATGAATATTCAGCTTCGAATAGCTCACTGAGTGTTGGGCAGGCTGAACTGGCAAAAACCACAATTACAACAGAAAAAAAGACATCCAGAAATATGCTTGTGAAATTTCAGAATACTGAAAGTGAAACCATCCTGAAAAGGTTTCAAAAAATGTGAATGTCTCCTAAAAAGAACATTCAAGATAGTGTTAGCCTTCCCTCCCGTTAGTAATATTAGATAACAAAACATAGAACAGCACCTTCCAAGTTGTGAGGGAAAATTACGTTGAATCTAAAAGTCTATACACAACAATAAAGCATGAGGCCAAACACTGATATTCTGTATATGCAGTTTGCTTCAGTTTACTTTCATTTACCCTTTATTAGGATATTAAAGGATCAGCTTTAGTAAAATCTGGATGGAAAAGGAAGGCGGCAGCAGGAAAGGCTTCAATAAACAATGGATCTAACCTGGGAAAGTGGTGTCGAGGATGACTAGCATTGTAGGTTGCTCTACAACAATCAGACCAAATTACTGGTAGGCTAAGAATTCAGGGACTCAGTGAAGAAAATCTTCAGAAAGACTGGAACAGGTTACGTTAATAAGTATGAAATCAGAGGATTTTAGCACTATGGTAAAGACGAGTTTTCCTTAGGAAAATGGAAAGAAAGGCAATTATTGGCTTTGGGAAAAACAGGAAACCATACCAGTTATCAGGTCTGAATATAAAACAAGCCCTGATGAAATGTGGTATGATTCATAAAATATAAAAAAATAAACTCCATTTGACTGATATTAGGAAGAGACTCCTTTAAGCACAGACTGGGATCATAACATTGGACCTATAGAAAAGAAATGTAATCACATATTGCTTGGCTCCAACTCTTCAGAGAATATTTACCTAATGATAATGACCAAATGCTATTTTATTTCCAATTTTATAATATATAGACAAGTCACTTATATATGTCACATATATACAAGTCACTGTTTCTGCATATATAAAAAAAATATATATATATATATATACACACACACACACACATAGGCCCATATATATAAAAGGCAAATGTAGCTGCTAGATTGGATGGTGGGAGATTGATAGCAATAATGAGAGACTGAATACAAGGATAAGGGGCAATATTCTGATAGAGGGGATTCAAGAGATCTGTATAAATTTGATAGAATAAGAAATAAAGTTTAGTTATATTTCAAAGTAAAATAAACAGTAGAGTGAATATATAATTTACTTAGCGGGATGAGTTAAATTCTTATCTTTCCTAAGAAAGATTACTAAAGAGTCTATAGTTGATAAATGGAGAAACAGCAAACTGCCATAAAGATTCTGACCAAGGGGGTGCCTGGGTGGCTCAGTGGGTTAAGTGTCTGACTTCAGCTCAGGTCATGATCTCAGAGTCCTGGAATCAAGCCCTGCATCAGGCTCCCCACTTAGTGGGGAGTCTGCTTGTCCTTCTGCCCTTCCCCCTGCTCAGCTCAGGCTCTTTCTCTCAAATAAATAAAAAATCTAAAAAAAAAAAAAAAAAAAAGATTCTGATGAAAACCTAATTCCAATTAGCTCAGGAAAAAGTATTTATTAGTAGTACCTGTAACTGAAAGGGGTAATGTGTATTTGGTACAGCTTCAAGCAGGTACCCAGACTCATCAGAGATTAATTGCTCTGCTTTCAGTTGTTTCATAGCCTGGCAGATGTTTTTCTTGGTGAAAAAAATGTCATCTGATACTAGACTTAAAAGGTCCTTAGGGGTTTTAATCTCAAAAGGAAGGTGATCTTCTTTCTCTTAGCCTCCATGTCAGAGAGGAAAAATAGGATTTGCTCCAGTTTAGGCTATGTGCATACTCTGGACCAATCACTGGGTCCATGGTATGGGATACTCTGGCCAGTCTGGGTTAAGTGCATATGCCTCCAGAAGCAGGATTGTATCACTGGATTGAACAGTTCACAAAATTCCCATGGAATGGGGGCAGGGTGGACGGAGGTTGAGATTCAGTTCCCACAAAAAAAAACTTGAACTGACATGAGGGCATTTATCGATTCACTAAATGTGTGACTATTCCTATGTTTTGCTGCAAAAAGAGTGTCTTTGATTAGGTGGTGCTGCCTCAGCCCCTGTAGCAAGGGTAAGTCAAATTGGCACAGGTGAAGTGGACTCAATTTAGCTAGCTTGCCAGGAATCCTAAAATGGCTGCATGCTAGACAAGGCAACCTCAACAGCAAGAGACTATGGCTTGGGTGACAAGTGGTTGAACCTCATCACCTGGACTATTCATGCCGAAAGACCTCAGGGGAGTTCCTTTTAAAACCCTCCAAAGGCGGCTTCCTTCACAGGCGGCTTGTCAGAGACAACCAACAGAAAGTGAAGCTGTTTATATAAAGGACAGAAGACCTGATCTACAAAGAGGATTGCCTTCAAGTGAAGAAACTTCATTTTTACCCCACCTTTCCTCTGTAAGTGGTACATACTGATGAGGAGGCAAATTCAAATGTACTTATGAGGAGCCTCTAAATGTATTTACTAATTTCTGAATTTAAAGAGGTGGAGGGGTGCCGGGGTGGCTCAGTCAGTTAAGTGTCCAACTCTCGGTTTCAGCTCATGTCATGATCTCAGGTTTGTGGGATCGAGTTCCCCATTGGGCGTGGAGTCTGCTTGGGATTCTCTCTCCCTCTGCCCCTCCCCCTCTCTAAAAAATTAAAAATAAAAATAAAGCGGTGGAACCAAGATATATCTATCCATTTCTCCTTTCTGAAACCAAATTAAAGCAACAAGAATAAGAAAAACATAGGTGAGCCATCTTTGATGAAGTGAAGCGATATCTACAATTCTGAACCTCAAAATCCATAAGGAAATGCTGCTAAATGTGGTAAGAATCCTGAGAGGAAACTGATGCTGTACTGAAGAGTATAAAATTCCTCCAAAGCAGTGTCATATCTGGAAAGGCAAAAGAAAAGGCACTTTGAGGGGTGCCTGGGTGGCTCAGTCAGTTGAGTGTTTGGCTCTGCGCTCAGCATAAAGTCGGCTTGAGATTCTCCCTCTCCCTCTGCTCCTCCCTGCCCCCATGGTCTCTCTCAAATAAATCTTAAAAACAAAAACAAAAACAAAAAACACCACACCACGGCACCTTGATTAGAACCACAGTGTTACTTCAAAAAGTCTGACTTTAGAAGCCTCCCTAAATTATTTACAGTTGCAGAGTGGCAGAGTGAGTAGCTGAAGGGTCCAAGGAGGAAACACTTAGGTTTTGAAAAGGTAATCTATCAGATGACAGGAGAAAAACTGCCAATGATATGCAAGACGGCAAGGTAAAGGCTAAATCCTTACTATTCCAAGTGTGTGGGCTATGGACTGGCAGTATCAGCATCACTTGATCATTTGTCAAAATTCCCGAATACTGGGCCCTAATCCAGACCTACTGATTCAGAATCTGCTTCTCTTAAGATTCCCAGGTGACCTGAACACACAGTAACGTTTGAGAATCACTGGGCTAAAACAAATTTTCTGCCAGTCTGGAGCACTGCCCTTGGATAAATAGCTAGATCAAGAAGAGCTCTATTCATTCAAAAATGTAAAAGTCTAGCCTTTCAGAGACCCTATGGAATAACGTTAGACTAAGACTTAACAGGACTTCCTTCTATCAAAACTGAACAACAACAAAAAAGTGCCAGCACCAATGAAAGAGTAAAGTGATATGACCTCACATCACACACTAAAAGTTTAATACAGAAACAACGCCACACTAAAAGAACATGCCAGGATCTTTGGTACACTTTCTGCCCTCGGTAAGACTAGCAATAATGGGAGAAGAAATAAGTAGGAGAAATTTTGAAAAACTATACTAATATATCCCAATTTGGTGAGCAAGATATAGGCAGCACTGAAAAAAGTGCATAAAATTCGTCTAAGAATCCCTCATTCTAGAGAGATGGGAGTTTGAATAGAAAAGGCAAGTTAAAGACCTATTAGAATTTGCCTTTTTTTCAAAAGATGATTTTATTTATTTATTTGACAGAAAGAGCAAGAGAGCACAAGCAGGGGGAGCAGCAGAGGGAGAGGGAGAAGCAGGCTCCCCGCTGAGCAGGGAGCCCGATGCCGGGCTCGATCCCAGGACCCTGCGATCATGACCTGAGCCGAAGGCAGATGCTTAACGACTGAGCCACCCAGGTGCCGCTTGCCTATCTTTTTGATCCAGGAACTTCTCCAAAAATATTGGTAAAGATTTTTTAAAGCACGTGTACAAGAATGTAAACTGCAACACTGTTTTTTGTTTAAACTCTACATCCACAGTGATCCCTGTTCTCCTTAAATGTGTATTTGAGATATGCACTTCTGGTGAAGATGGAATTATGGGGGAATAGTTTATCCTCCCATCTGAAACACTAAAAACTGGACAAAATATATGAAACCTTGGTGTCAAGACACTGGACATAAGGCAACGAGACTGAGATCCTTGAAAAATGGGAAACAAACGAGGGGAGTACTACAATTTACCCAAATAACTACATAAAGAGAGTTTCCAGGCTATCGTCTGAGTTTAGGACACGAATCTGGGCGTCAGGGACACTGAGGTGACTGGAGTTCCCAGGATGAAGTGCCTGAGAGCTCTTAGAGAAAAAAAACCCTTAGAAATCAGAATTTTTTATCTGGGTAAATACTAATTTTTACCTAAACACGGATCAGTGCATGCATGTGAGGAAATCACCTGAATTACCTGGGGAAAGAATGGATAGAATTACAAGGAGAAATGGACAAATCCAAAATTATAGTAAATCTGTCATAAGAACAAGTAGACAGAAAATCATAAAGGATACTGAAGACTTGAACTGCACTATCAGCCAACTTGACCTGACATTTTAAAAACCCTCCACCCAAGAATAGTATACAAATTATTTTCATATGCACCCAGAATAGTTACTGAAATAGACCATATTCCAGGTTTTGAAACATCTCAATAAACTTAAAAGGATTCAAGTCATACAAAATGTTTCCTAACCAGAAGGGATTAAATTAGAAACCAGTAAATGAAAGATACTTGGAAAATCTCCAAATGTTTGGACCTAAATGGTAACCCATGGGTCAAGAGAGAAATCAAAGGGAAAATAGGAAGTATTTTAAATTGAATAAAACTGAGAATACAGCATGTCAAAATGTGTGGGATGCAACTAACAGTTCTTAGAAGGAAATGTAATAGTACTAAGTTACAAAATTTTGAAAGCTCCTAGTGACTTTAATTTCCACCTTAATTAGAAAATGAAGAGCAATGAAACACAAAGTTAGCATAAGAATGGAAATAATTACTAATAGGAATAAATGAGATAGGAAACAGAAAAATAAAAGCAGGTCAATAAAACCAATGTATCTTCATTCAGACTGCTGAAAAAAAAAATACACAAGTTACCAATATCTGGAACGGCAAAGGTGACGTCACCACAAATTCTAGTTATGAAATGGATAAGAAAATGTTGTGAACTTTATGGAAATAATTTGACAACTTAGGTGAAATGAGAAAATTTCTTGAAAGAAACTACCAAGCTTTCTCAAGAAGAAACAGATAATCTGAACAGTTATTTTAAAAATGGAATTTGTAATTTAAGTCTCCCAAATATTTTCAGATATCTTAGTGTTATTGCTAGTTTAGTTCTGCTACAGACAGGGAATGTACTTTATGTAACTGTTTAAAACTTAAAATTTGTATATAGTCGTGTGTACTTCATGTATACTCGAAAAGAATACATTGAAAGACAATGGTGAAATCCCCCATAGTGAATTGGTCTATTTGCCCTTTCTGTTCTTTTTTCACTTGTGTAATTTGTACCTCTGTAACTTGATACATATACACACACTTAGAATTGTTGTTTACCTGGAAATTGATACCTTTGTTATATAAGGTTTCTCTTTAACCCTGATTACATTTGTTGTTCCAAAGTCAGCTTTATCTGATACTAATATAGCGATTCCAACTTTCTTTTTGTTAGTGTTTGCATGATCTATCTTTTCCCCACTAGCTAACTTTTAATTACTTATGCCTATATAAAGTGTGTTTCTGCTAGCATATACTTGGGTCCTGTTTCTCCAGTCTTACAATCTCTTGTCTTAACTGGTATGCTTAGACCATCTGCATTTTCTTTTAAGATTTTATTTGAGAGACAGAGAGAGATCACGAGCAGGGGGAGAGGCAGAGGGAGAAGCACACTCCCCGCTGAGCAGGGAGCCTGATGCAGGGCTCAATCCCATGACTCTGGGCTCATGACCTGAGCCGAAGGTAGACACTTAACCAACTGAGCAACCCAGGCACCCCTAGACATCTGTATTTGATGTAATTTAAAAATATATATATTTGTTTTAAAATCAATCCATCCTCTTAACCATTTTCTAATTGTTCTATTCTTTGGCTTTTGTTCTTTTTCTGCCTTCTATTGGGTTAACTATTTTTAAATTATTCTATTTTATTCTATTAAACTTTACCTCCTTAAAAAGTTTTAGTGATTAACCTGAAGTTAACAACATATATCTTTAATTAACCAGAATATATCATCTTGTGCCACTTAACAAGATCCTACACAACATATTCCCAGTTTCTCTCTCCCATCCTTTGCACTTGTCATGCATTTTACTTTTACATGCGTAAACACACAAAGCACATTACTGTTTTAAAATTATCTTTTAGACATTTACATAAGTGAAGAAAAGAAAAAGTATTTTACCTTCATTTATTCCATTTCTCTTCTTTCCTTTGTGTGTATCCAAGACTCTGTTATGGTTTCACATTCCTTCTGCTTCAAGAACTTCATTTATTTCAAATAGAGAGGTTTTATGGCAATGTATTGTTTTTGAGAAGGTCTTCATTCCTCTATCAATTTTGAAAGGTATTTCCATGAAGTTTCAGTAAAGACAGCTTTTTCCTTCTAGCACTTTACAAATGTCATTATTGTCCTCTAGTTTGCATTACTTCTAAGTCTACTGTAATTTTTTTTCCCCTAAGTCTGCTATAACTCTTATCATTGTTCCTCTGTAATTAAAAAAATCTTGGTATTCTCTGAGCTTTATATATCTATGTTCTGGTGCCATTCAGCCATTATTATATCTTCAAATATTTCTTCTGCTCCATTTTGTCTATTTCTTCTGGGATTCCAGTTATGCATGTGTCGGACCAGTAGACCTTTCCCTCCAACTCTTGGATGTTCTTTTTTGTCACCTCCCTGTACCCCTTGCTCCCCCCCCCAATCTGTTATGGTTTGGGTGATTTTTACTAACCTATCTTCAACGTCACTTATTCTTTCCTTGACTCTATCAAGTATTATTGATGAGCCTGTTGAAGGCACTGTTTGTGTTGATTTCTAGCATTTCCATCATTCATCTCTCTGCTCAAATGACCCATGTAATTTGCCTGTTGTGCAACTTTATTAGAACTTTAACATATTATACTATAAATTGTCCAAAAGCTATGTAACTTCTGAGTAGTTTTGGATTCTTCTGTCACTTGGTGGGGGTGGGAAGTGTAGATTTTTCTTGTTCTGTATGCCTTGTAATTTTGCCCCACCTAGGAATCTTGTGTAGGACAGTAAAAACAGAGGTAAACAGATTTCCTGGAAATGGCCATGTCATTCCTTCTGTTAAGCCTTGTGGGGGGGGCGGGGGGGATGTCATTAATACAGACAGGAATTGGACTAGGTTTAAGTTTGGTTGTTGCTGTGGTTACCCAGAGTTCAACAGTCTTCAAACATTACTAGTGATTCCTTAAAATGTGAGCCTGTTTTCCCAAGGGTTTATCTCAATGTCTGGGTCACCTTCAGGTTTAAGTGTTCCCTGTCGATTATGCCTCAGAGAACATCCGATATACTAAAACATTTTCATTAATTCATTTATTCACCCAATATTTAATAAGTGCTGACCACTTCCTGTGTGCCTGTCACTGTACTAAATACCAAAATCTGCAATTCCCTTAATACTCCACAACCCTCTGCCACTATTCTGTGTATCTGTACTTTCTCTCTTTGCCCTCAGTAGCCTTCCAACTTTTGTGTGCCTAGCCAACTTTAATGTCCTGTTCTTCCTTTAATATGGTCACTATCTCCAAGTGATCCCTGTCCCCAAGTCTTCCATTCACCTTGGAGTTCACCATCCTCCTCTATTACCTGTGTACCTTAGATGTTTCCACATTTTAATATCCTGTATTCCCTTGTAAACTCTAAGTGTCTGTGGGGTGCCTGAGTGCCTCAGTCGGTTAAGCGGCTGCCTTCGGCTCAGGTCATGAGCCCAGAGTCCTGGGATCAAGCCCCAAGTCAGGCTCCCTGCTCAGCAGGACAGCCTGTTTCTTCCTCTCCCTCTGCCTACTTGTGCTCTCTGTCAAAAAATAAATAAAATCTTTAAAAAGAAAACCTAAATTAAACTGGGGTGCCTGGGTGGCTCAGTCATTAAGCATCTGCTTTTGGCTCAGGTCATAGTCCCAGGGTCTTGAGATCGAGCCCCGCATCAGGCTCCCTGCTTGGCAGGAGGCCTACTTCTCCCTCTCCCACTCCCCCTGCTTGTGTTCCCTCTCTGTGTTTCTCCTGTCAAATAAATAAATAAAATCTTAAACAAAACAAAAACTCTGTAAGCAAGGCAGTGTCTTATTAGTGTGCGTGTGTGTGTGCGTGTGTGTGTATATGGTTTGTGACCAATGATTAAAAAACAATCTCTATGGTAGATTGGCAGAGGAATTAAACAAAGGGAAGGTTATGGAAGGGGAAGGAGAATAGACATGCCTCTCCATGAGCCTTTCCTGTGTTATTTGCTCACCTATTTGCTCCAAGTGTCAGAAATATTTTATGCTGATTTTACAGAACTACTATGACAAGTGTAAATGAAAACTAGCTGTTCTGTTAACCTGTATGCATGCTTACCCTTCACAAATCTGGATGTTATTTTCCCAGTTGTGGTCACAGTTAGAGTGACCTAAAGCCATGTGGTCATGCATTTCAGTTACTGTAACAGAATATGGGTGTTTTTAAAAAATGGCTTTTGCAGAAGAGTGCAACTGTATATAGCCCAGTAACAAACAAGAGCTCTGATTTTATTTCTCACATACTTCGCATAAGCTGGAAACAGAGACTAAAACTTATTATATATGGTGATTAGTGGACAGGAAAATAGCCTGGTACATAAATTCAGGGTATTTCCCCCTGTATTAGCCAGCCTGGGCTGCCATAACAAAAATACCACAGACTAGGTGACTTAAATGAAAGAAACTTACTTTTCAGTTTTGGAGGCTAAAAGTCCGAGATCAGGGTGTCACATGGTTGGATGGTAGTGAAGGCTAGCTTCCTGGCTTATAGACAGCCATCTTCTTGCAGTATCTTCACCAAGTAGAAAGAGCAAGCTCTCTGGCATCCTTTCTTTTTTTCAGACACTAATCCTATCATGATGCACCCTTACAACCTCATCTATCCCTAAGTAGCTCCCGAAGGTCCCATTTCAAAATACCATCACGTTAGAGGTTAGGGGTCCGAAATATGAATTTTTAGAGGACATATACAAGAAATGGCATCTCATTTTCCACCAATCACTTACTGCACGCCAGGGTTCTTACATGAAAATACCAATATTTATTTATATAAATAAAGACAAATTTATTTTCAATAAAACAGTAGCAAATAATTTCTCCCTGCTTTTAAGTTCTCATTTCTCTGGTTTCTTTTTTCCCATTAGCCTGTCTCAGGCTTGTTAGATTTTTCACACGATGAGTATCATATATCTTCATATGGAGACAATATGGTAATGACTCAACTGATTTACACAATTATGAGTGCTCTCTTTATCTACTTGAAGACTCACTCTTCTCTTTTCTCACCCACAATTTTCTGCCGGCTGGAAGTAGCACCCTGGTTTGCCCAGGAAATCTCTTATTTGTGATGGTTCCAGTCCTAAGAGACAAACTCAAACTCATTCTTCATGTGACTTTAAATCAGGCTCAAAAGCCCCATCCAGAAATACGGACTTTGCAGTTCTACTTTGTCGTATGTGACTGATGAAATAGCTTTAAATTACACTGGAAATAAAATATCACTAATTCTTATCAAATGAGTAGTATTCATTAAAAATGACTGATCCGATCATCCAAGCTTGCTATTTTGAAATTAAGACCTATGATAAGGTCATTGCCTCAGTTGATTACAAATCACCTGGTCAAAGTCACCGATGACTTTTGCTCTTTGGCTTTCAAAGTGGGACACATCATCAAATGGTCCCATTTTTACAAAATTTATGTTATAAACAAATGCATTTTCCTATGCCTTGGTCTCTGCTACTTTGAAAGCCTCACTCTATGCTTTCACATATTTAAAACAAACTTAGGCTTTTTCTTCAGAATGTGTATTCTGATGTCGAATCAGGGATGAACTCCGACTATATGCCTTCCCACATTTACTACATTCATACGGTTTCTCTGAAGAATGACTTCTCTGATGCCGAATAAGATCTGAGCCACTGCTAAATGCCTTCCCACATTCATTACATTCATAGGGTTTCTCTCCAGTATGACTTCTTTCATGTAGAATAAGGGATGTGCGTTGACTAAAGGCCTTCCCACATGTTTTGCACGTATATGGTTTTTCTCCAGTGTGAATTCTTTCATGTTGGGCAAGGTGTGCACTCTGACTGAAGGCCTTCCCACACTGATCACATTCATAGGGTCTATCTTCAGTATGAATTCTCTTATGTCGAGTAAGAGATATTCGGTGACTGAAGGCTTTTCCACATTCTTCACACTGATAGGGTTTTTCTCCAGTATGAATTCTCTGATGTTCAATAAGAAATGACTGACGGCCAAAAACTTTACTACATTTATTGCATCTGAAAGGTTTCTCTTCAGAATGAATGTTCTGATGTATTTTAAGGTTGGCAGTTCCAGAAAACATCTTTCCACATTCCTTACATTCAAACAGTTTCTTTTTCCTTGTATGAACTTTCTGATGTTGAATAAGGGATGAATGCCGATTACAGACCTTCTCACATTTACTGCATCTGTACAGTTTCTCTCCATTATGAATTCTTAGATGTAGAATAAGGGTTGAAAGCCGCCTGAAGACCTTCTCACATTTATCACATTTATAGGTTTTCTTTGACGTGTGAATTCTCTGATGAAGCATAATGGATGAAATCCTATTAAAGGATTTTCCACATGCTCTACATTTATAAGGATTCTCTAAATGGTGACTTTTCTGCTGTGGACTCCGACTTAATGCCTTCTCACTTTCATGGGTTTTCTCTCCAGTATGATTTCTTTTATGTATAACAAGGGCTGATTTCTTATTGAAGCCTCTCCCACATTTACTACATTTATGAATTTTCTTTCCACTGTGAAATTTCTTATGAAGTAATAGGGATGACATTCGAATGAAGTCTTTCCCACACTTTCCACACTGGTGGATGTTCTCAACAAAATTAATTTTCTGGCCCACATTGGGAGGTGGGCACTGACTCAAGGCCCTCCCATAGTCAAAAGTTTCCTTTCCATCATGAACTTTCCCATGTAGAATAAGAGATGTTCTTTGAATGAAGCTTTCTCCACATTTATCACATTTATAGCTTTTCCTTCCACTGTGAATTTTCTGATGAAGAATGAGGGATGAGATCTGTCTGAAAGCTTTTCTACAATTACTGCATTCATAAGGCTTCTCTCCAGTATGAGATTTCTGATGAAGTTTAAGAGATAAGCTTTGACCAAAGGTTTTCCCACAGTCATTACATTTTAAAGATTTCTTCCCTGAGTGCACCTTCCTGGGTTTTATTAGAACTGAACTCTTCTTGCAGCCTCTCTTTCCTGTGGGAACTTTCTGTGATGCAGAAATTGGTTTCTGATAGATGCTTTGCCCAGATTTGTTGCACAGATTTGGAGGTAACTTCCTGGTCTCAGATTTAGACCCTGAGTCTGAAAGATAGCAAGAAATTCAATATTTGTTTTCCTATGCTGGAAAAATGAAGCTTCTGTGCAGTCATTATCAATGATGATAATAATAATACTTATCAAACATAATAACAACGATGACAACTAAGACAGTAACTTTTTAGTCTCTTATTGTAATTTTAACATAAGGGCTTTATAGAAATATTTAATAATTAGAATTCAGGAAATCCTGCAATTTGAAATGAATAAAATGAAAGTTTTATTTGTAGGATAAATTCATACCATATGCTACATTAAACTCCATAGATTCTTCATTGGATAAATGTACTTTTATTATATGAAATGTCTAAAATGACAGAAGATAACTACAGACAGAAAATAAATTAGTAGTTGCCTGGGGCTGGAGGTGGAAATAGGAATTAACTGTAAATGGACATGAAGACTTTTATTAGGGTGACAAAAATATCCTAAAACTAGATTATGGTGATGGCTACACAACTTGTTAAATTTGTCAAAAACCACTGAATTATACACTTAAAATGGGTGAATTTTACAATTTTACAATGTGTAAATTAGGTCTCAATAAAGTAAATTTTTTTGTGAAGTTGTACATTTTTAAAATGTATTCTTAAAATCAAATCTTTAAAAAACAACAACTGGACTTCTGGTGTCCAGTTCCTCATGTAAGAGGCTTAGAAAGCACAACTTCACCCTAACAAGTAAGAAGCTAAGTACAAACCACTGCCTCCAACTCCGGTTGCTTCCTGTCCCTCCTAGGGGGCAGCGGGGATGGGGATGGACTGAGAAACTTGTGATGTTCACACTCCAGAGGCAAAGGCACCCTAAAAGACTGAGGCCTAATCCTAGGACCATAAAATGTGTCCCATCCCAACACACCTCACCCACCTCATCACTAACTGTTTACAACAGTTCTTTCTACCTGGTACATCCCCTCTGGCCATTAAGAAAAAATTACAAGGCATACCAAAAGGCAAAACACACAATTTGAAGAGAGAGAGCAAGCATCAGAACCAGACTCAGATATGGCAGGGATGCTAGAATTATCAGACCAGAAATTTAAAACTGATTAATGTTAAGGGCTCTAAGAGATAAAGTATACAGCATATTAGAAGAGATGGGCAATGTAAGCAAAGAGATGGAAACACTAAGAATCAAAACAAAATAATAGAGATCAAAAACACTGTAACAAAAATGAAGAATGCCTTGGATGGGCTTATTAGTAGATTTAGCATAGCTGAAGAAAGATTCTGTGAGCTAACTTATCAACAGAATCCTTAAAAACCAGAAAGCAAATAAAGACTGGGAAACAAAACAAAACAAAACAAAATAATAAACCCTAGACTATCCAAAGACTGTGGGACAACTACAGAAGAAGTAACAAATGTGTTATGAGAATGCGAGGATAAAAAAAAGAGAAATGAGAGAAGAAACATTTGAAGCAATAATGAGTATTTCCCAAATTAATGTCAGACAACAAATTGTGATTCAAGATGCTCAGAGAACACCAAGCAGGAAAAACGTTAAGAAACCAATACCTAGGCATGTCTTTTTCAAATTGCAGAAAATTAAAGATAAAGAAAAATTCTTGAAAGACAGCATAGGGGAAAAAAGACCTCATACAGAGGAACAATGAATTGCATCCAAATTATTAGAGACCATGCAAGCAAGAGGAGTGGAGTGAAATATTTAAAATGGTGACAGAAAGAAACCACCAACCTAGAATTCTGTACTCTGTAAAAATATCCTTCAAAAGTGAGAGAAAAAAAGACTTTCAGACAAATAAATATTGAGGGAATCTGTGACCAGCAGTCCTGCAAGAATGTTAAAAGAGGTCTGTTAGAAGAAAAATAATAACAAGTCAGAAACTTGGATCTACACAGAGAAGGGAAAAGCAATGAAGAAAGAATAAGTGAAGACAAAAAATCCCTTAATTGACCTAAACAATAATAGTTTGTTTAAAATAACAGAAACAATGTATTCAATTGTGTATGCTTCTGTATTTATCCTATGTATACATGCAAATACATACATATTTGCTTATATACACATACTTGCTTACATATATATAAATGAAGTGAATGACAGCAATGATACAGGTGATAGGAGGAAGGAATTACCATTATTTTATTATTATAAGGTACTCACACTATCCATAAAGTGGTACAGTGTTATCTGAAAGTGGACCTGGATTAGCTGTAAATGTGTAAATTCTAGGGCAACCACTTAAAAAAAAAAAAAAAGATATATATATAGATACCTATACCTATATCTATATATCTGATATGCTAAGGAAGGACAGAAAATGGAATCATAGAAATGCTCATTTAAAACCACAATAGGTCTGCATGGAGCACTGGGTGTTGTACGCAAACAATGAATCATGGAACACTACATCAAAAACTAATGATGTAATGTATGGTGATTAACATAATAAAATAAATAAATAAAAAATAAATAAAACCACAATAGGAAGGGGCGCCTGGGTGGCTCAGTCAGTTAAGCATCTGCCTTTGGCTCAGGTCATGATCCCAGGGTCCTGGGACCAAGCCCCTCATCGGGCTCCCTGCCAGTACGGAGTCTGCTTATCCCTCTCCCTCTCCCCCACTCTCTCTCAAATAAATAAATAAAACTTTTTAAAAATTAAATTAAATTAAAAAATAAAACCACAACAGGCAGAAAAAGAGTGGAAGACAAAAACAGGAAGAATAAAGACAACAAATGTAAGTATTATATATACAGTAGATATCAATCCAACTATATCAATAATCACTTTGAATGTCAACAGTCTAAACCAATTAAGAGAGATTGAATTTAATCTAATTCAGAGTGAATTAAAAAACACAGCCCAACTGTGTGCTGCTTATTAAGAAACTCACTTTAGATATAAAGACACAGATTTAAAGTAAATGAATGGAGAAAAACATACCGTGCTAACACAAATCAAAAGAAAGCAGGAGTAGCTATATTAATTTTGGACAGAGCTGACTTAAAAGCACTGAAAGTTATCATGGATAAAGGGGGGCATTATATAATGATAAAGGAATCAATTCTTCAGAAGACATAACAATTCTTAGTGGGCATATGCCGAACAACAAAGCATCAAATTACAAGAGATGAAAACTGATAAAACCACAAGGAGAAATATATGAGTCCACTATCATAGTTAAGACACTTCAACATCCCTCATAAATGAAAAGATCCAGAAAGCAGAAAAATCAGTTAGTGGAACTCAACCATACCTTCAATTCAACTGGATATAACTGACATCTATAGACTACTTCATTCAACAGTAGCAGAAGTCACATTATTCTCAAACTCACATAGAACATTCATCAAGATGGACCACATTCTGGACCTTAAAACATAGCTTAACAAATAAAAGAAATGACACAATGCTCTCAGACCACAGTGAAATTAAACTAGAAATCAGTAACAGAAATATCACTGGAAAATCCCTAACTACTTGGAGATTAAATAATACATTTCTAAATAACACATGAAATCACAAAAGAAATTTTTAAATATTTTGAACTAAATGAAAATAAAACACAACTTTGGGGCACCTGGGTGGCTCAGTCAGTTGGTCACTACTGACTATTTCTTTTGATACGCAGATGTTGCTACAAAGCAACAGCAATTAAGACAGTGTGGTAGTGGAAAAAAGATAAAGACCAATAGAACAGAATAGAAAGCCAAGAAATAAACTCTCGCATATCTAGTCAAATGATTTTCAACAAGGGAGCCAAGATGACTCAATGAGGAAAGGACAGTCTCTTCCACAATCAGTGTTGGGAAAACTGGCTATCTACATGCAAAAGAATGATCCTGGACCCTTACCTTACACCTTACACAAAAATTAACTCAAACTGATTAAAGACCTAAATGTAAGATCTAAAATTATTGAACTCTTAGAAGAAAACATTGGGTGGAGAGGTTCAGGATATTAGATTTGGCACTAATTTCTCAGATATGACACCAAAAAGCACAGGCAACAACAACAAAAGACAAATGGGACTACATCTGCATGTCAAAAAAAAAAAATAGTGTGAAAAGGCAACCTATGGAGTAAGAGAAAATGATTACAAATCGTCTATCAGATAAGGGACTAATATACAGAATATATAAAGAACTATAGGGGGGGGGCCTGGGTGGCTCAGTCGTTAAGCGTCTGCCTTCCACTCAGGTCATGATCCCAGGGTCCTGGGATCGAGCCCCGCATCGGGCTCCCTGCTCAGCCAGGAGCCTGCTTCTCCCTCCCCCACTCCCCCTGCTTGTGTTCCCTCTCTCGCTGTGTCTCTCTCTGTCAAATAAATAAAATCTTTAAAAAAAAAAAGAAAGAAAACAGTATGGAGATTCCCCAGATAATAAAAAATAGATCTATCATATGATCCAGCAATCCCACCTCTGGGTACATATCCCAAAATTTGAAATCAGGACCTTAAATACATATCTGTACTCCTATGTTCGTTGCAGCATTATTCACAGTAGCCAAGAAGCAGAACAACCCAAATATCCACTAATAAATGGATAAAGAAAATGTGATATATAAAATGAAATATTATGCAGCCTTAAAAAAAAAAAAAGAAGATCCTGTCACATGCTACAACATGGATAAAGCTCAAGGAAATTTTGCTCAGCAAAAAAACGGACAAATACTGTATGACTTGATTCATACAAAGTATCCATGGTAATCAAAATCAGACAAATACAAAGAAAGGTGGCTACCAAGGGCTAGGTGGAAGGGTGGAGGGAGAATTAGTATTTCGTAAATATAGTTTCAAAAGTTATTACAAGATGGAAAAGTTCTGGATATCTGTTGCACAACAACGTGAATATACTTAACGCTACACTTTAAAACGGTTAAGATGACAAAAACTAATGATGTAATGTATGATTAACATAATAAAAAATAATAATAAAAATAAAACAGTTAAGATGATAAATTCAATGTTATGATTTTTTTTTACAATTAAAAAAACTCAGGGGTGCCTGTCAGTTAAGAGTCTGACTCTTGAGCTCAGGGTCATTAAGTTCAAGCCCCATGCTAGGTTCCATGCTAGGTGTGGACCCTACTTAACAAACAAAACAACAACAACAACAACAACAAAAAACCACTCATAGAACTGTTAAGTAAAAATAACCTAACCAAAGAGAAATCTATCAGAAAAGGGAACAAGTTCTTAGAAAGTAGTCAAAATGAACAGTTGTGGAAAATATTTTTTTTTCAAAGAATGAAGAAAACCATGCAAGGTTGAACATTACCATTAGCAATGCTATCATGAGAGAAGGTGGAATATGCTAAGGCAGGGAATGTGATAGGTGGGGATAAAGGCATTAAGAGCTGAGCTTCTGAGACCAGAATTTGGGGTTCAAACCCAGCTCTGCTGCCACTTCCTAGCTGGGTTACCTTAGGCAAGTCACTGAACTTCCTTGATCTTTGGTTTCCTCATAAATAAAACAGGAATAATAATAGTTCCTACCTTATAGGACTGGGAGGAACCTGTACTTAGAAGCATGTCTGGTACCTAGGAAGGGTTTATTAAATGTTGGTTATTCTTCTGGGGGCTCACACTAGAGACGAGATTTTCTTTACAGGCCTGGGGCCTTTAAGGTATGGAAACTGGCAGTCTGCAAACATCTTCAAGAGGTTGCCCTCTCAAGATGGAAGGTGCTCTTACAAACAACAGCAACAAGTAAGCCTTGATTTTCTGTCACTCACCCATGCCCCGGCGTTTCCTCACTGGCTCCACTATCCAAGGTGCTTTCCCTTTCTCCAATAAGGTGATCACATTTGGCCTCCGAAAGGAAAGTCCTGCATTCAGGAAAAACATCAGCACTGAGCATGACATGGGTGCCACAGATGTCAGAGCCAAGCCCCGTGTCAACGGGATGGGGATTTATGAGCACAAAGGGAGCACAGAGGACATGAAGGGCAGCTGGAGGAGGACAGCCAAGTTCAGTTATAGCAAGCAGAACTGCTCATTTCTAACTCTACAAAGCCAATTATTCTCTTGAAAAATCAAACCAGAAACTCCTGAGGCTGGCCATTAAGCTGCTGCCTTTCAGCTCCAATCCCACCCTTCTCTGATCTGTTTTGTGTGCAGGGGCTGGGGCTCTGCAAACTATACTTCTTCACCAGAAGCTCCCTGTCAGCATCCACCAACAGGGGCTCTGCTGGTTTTAATTCTGCTTCTTTTTTTCCCTACACTCTCAGAATTAGCCTCATCCTGACCCTTCATGAGTAGAAACAGACTAGTCAGCACACCTCTCTCTTCCTTCAGAAGTCTGAGTCCCTTCCTCTAAGTCCTAAAAACCCCCAAACTCTCCCCTTTGTATCCCTAACCCAAGGATGGTGCCTGCATCCTGTGGTTACCAACTCTGTATTATTTTGTCCACTATTTACCCATTAATCATACTTGTTAAATAGATTCCTCATATTAAATTCTCTCAAAACAACCAGGTATCCTCAAAAGGTTACATATATAGTTACTGTGTGATAGCAATTCCACTCCTAAGTATATACTTAGGAAAAATGAAAAAATAAAAATATACGTCCACAAACTCATACGTTAATATTCACAATTGCCACAGAGTGAAAAACTGCCCAAACGCCCATCAACTGATGAATGGATTAACAAAATGTGGAATACTATTGACCATGAAAAGGGGGTACTGATACACGCTACAATGTAGATGAACCTCAAAAACATTAAGTTAAGGAAGCCACAAAGGACCACATACTTATGATTCTATGAAAGGCCAAGAACAGGCAAATTCATAGAGACAGAAACCAGATTAGTGTTTACCTAATCTGGAGGAATTAGTGGGCAAGGGGAATGAAAACTGATTGTTAATGGATATGGGGTTTCTTTTGGGGTAATGAAAATGTTCTAAAACAGACGGGTGATGGATGTACAACTCTGTGCATACATTAAAAACCACTGAATTATATACTTTGTATGTAGAGCATGTGAATTATACAGCAATAAAGCTGTTAAAAAAACCCAAACGGGCAGTGGCTTCTGTTTTACTAACTAGACTAATTTATGTCCCACAATGGGTTGGTTGTGGATTATGGGGTGGAGAGAGCCTTACCGAGAGAGACCAGGTTCTGGTAGTTCTCCAACATGACATCTTCATACAGATCCTTTTGAATGGGGCTCAGCCATTCCCACTCCTCCTGGGAAAAGTAGATGGCCAAATCCCCAAATGTCACTGGCACCTGAAACAGAAAATCACATGTCCTTTCACCACAGGCTTATGCTTCCACATGGCTGGAAACAAGGAATTTGTCCCAAACATGGGAGATCCACGGTGCCAGGAATCTATTCAGGAAACACTTGAGGTTCTGAGGCCAAGAGTAGCAAGTGCATTAAATAAAATAAATACAACACAATACAATACGACATAGCTATTATTAAAAACTATGTGCCATAAAAAGCAGTATCAACTTGAATTTACTGGGCACTGACAAAGGCAGAGCATTTTTCTAAGCACCCTATAGGTACCGACCCATGTTAGCCAGTGACTGGGGCACTGCTGAGAGAATCACAGCAATGCTACATATCAGGAAATGGAAGCCCAGAAACAGGAGGGTGACTTATGGAAGGAAGGGCCCAAACGAGTGAACGGGGGAGTTGGGAGTTCAATCTGGGCAGTCTGGCTTCTGATTCATGCCCCTAACTACATACTCTCTAAAGAGCACAGGACTCAACTACACAGGGCCAAAAGTTCTTTGTAGATTTAACCAAGGTTACTGATCACTTGATCTTAAATAGGGAGATGATCCTCGATTATCTAGGCAGATGATGTAATCACAGGAGCCTGTAACAGTAGGGAAATTTTCTCCAGCTGGAAGAGGAGAGTGGAAAGGGAAGTTGGAGAGATCTGAAGCCTGATCTGACCTGCTATTGCTGGCTTGAAGATGGAAGGCGGCCACATGGAAAGCAGAAGAAACTGAATATGCTAATAAACAATGAGTTTTGAAGAGCCTCAGATGTGACCACACAGCCAGCCAACACCTTTTTTCAGCCTTGCGAGACCAAGAGCAGAGGATCCAGCCAAGCTGCATTGTGCCTGATCTCTGACCCACAAACTGTGCACCATAAACGTGGTGTTTTGAGCAGCTCAATTTGTGGAACTTTGTTAGAGCAGCAACAGGGAACACATAACTTAGAGGGCAAAAGTGTTTGTTAGAGAAATTGCATCCAAGATGTTTATTTTAGAAAATCACTTCATCATCTAAAGTGGTGAAGCATGGTTTTTAACAGAAGGTTGACTCACTGGCCTGGTTCCAACGAACCCAATCTGAATACAAGGTTATGTGGAATCTCTTAAAATTAGAGAGATTTCCTCCTTGTAAATATGGGCTATACAAGTAAAAACAAAGGGACATTAACAGATTAACTCTAGAGCACAACCTCGAATCCTCCTCTGCCTCAGGAGATCCTGCCTAGGCACTCATGTCTACCTTGAGAAATCATGGTGGCTCTCCTCTTCCGTCTCCGGAGCAGCCTAGGCAAACAACCTGGAGATGCTAAACAAATAGGTGAATGGCCATATGCACACTGAGAAAAAAGGAGAGGAGGGTGGTGAGTGGTTACATGGGTTGCTGGAGCTCTTCTCATGCTCCTACCCTCCGTGGTGATGGAGGAAACAGAGACCAGATTTTGGATGGGATTCTGTCAGGCAGGAAGTTTCCATGGAAGGAAAGCAAATGACCCATGTCTTACAAGATGGAACTTCCCTGCAAGAACAATCACTATTTACCTTGGACTTGGACTTCCCTCGTGCGGCAGGCATCCTTTCCTCCCCCTTGAGGCTCCACATCTGGAGAAGGGCAGAGTGCAGAGAAGGTGGGGCTGTGGGAGAAGAGAAGTCATGAGGATGACAGGGCCTTTTGGGTGGTCCCAGAGTCTCTAGGATAAGAACCCCCGGATCCCTCACCCTGGTCACACATGCACGTGCATGCACACATATACACAGGTGCATAGACACACATGGAGGGAGGTCAGAATATCTTCTGCAGCATTCCTGCCCCTTCTCAGGGTTGGGAAGGGGCACAGCCAATGCTATCTGTTCCCAAGATCACAGAAGGCTCCAGATGAGGAGGCAAATGAGACATGAAGACAGCTATCCATCCATTTGACAAGCATTTGTTAAGTGTCTAGTATGTGCCAGGCATCGTCCTAGGTGCTGGGGAAAGAGCAGAGTTAGAGAAGAAGTACCAGCTCCCCTGTACCTTACATTCCACCATGGATGGTAAGTTCATATAGAACACAGTGTCAGCTGAGATCATTGCTATAAAAATAAAACACAACCCAACAATACCAGAGCAGGGGGTGGAGTGATGGGGTGGTTGAGGGAGGCCTCCAGAGGATGCAACATTGAGTCAAGGTTTGAATGTAGTGCAGGTGTGAGGCACTTGAACGCCTGGAAAAGAGCATTGTGAGGTACAGTAAGTGCAAAGGCCCTGGAGCAGGTGTGTACTTGGTATGTGGAGGGAAGTAAATGGTGTGAAACAGAATGAGTGAGGTGGGGAGTGGTGGTCTGTGAGATGGCTGAGTTCAGGAGGGGCCACATCATGAAAGGGGTTGTGAGCAGTTTGGAACTGATCCTAAATGTCATAAGACATCATTGAGGGAGCACGAGTTTGAGGAGTGGCATATCTGACTTAACATTTAACAAAATTTGTTGGGTGGCTATGTGGTGAATAAACTGTGTATGTTGGTGAGAGGTGGTGGGGATGCAAGAGCTGAAGAGGCAATTCATTAGGCAGGGTATGTGTCAATCCAGCAGGGAAATTCAGTGGCATGGATTAGGCCCATCACTGAGTCACTATGCACCTATGCTGTTCTACATGCATACCATTAGCAACTGGTGACAACTGAGTTCTGGAAATAAGGCTAGTGCAACTGAGTGTTTAACGTTATTTAGTTTCAATTAATTAATCACTAAAGTATTAATAATATTAAAATTAACGAATTAGAATTTAATCTGAAATTAAAAACTGATCCTTGATTTAGTTACTGTAAAACTTTGAAGAATGTTTGAAACAACTGGGTGTGAGAATCTACTTTTCCAAAGGTAAGTTTTATGAAATTTAAATACAGATCAAGAGGCGCCTGGCCAGTTAAGCATCTGCCTTTGGCTCAGGCCTTGATCCCAGGGTCCTGGGATCAAGTCCCGTATCAGACTCCCTGCTCAGCGGGGAGTCTGCTTCTCCCTCTCCTTCTGCCTCTCCCCCTGCTTGTGCTCTGTCAATAAATAAATAAAATCTTTAAAAATAAACAAACACATACACACATACAGATCAAACAATAAAAATTACTGCTCTGGAAAACTGTATGGAGGTTCCTCAAGAAGTTGAAAATAGAGCTACCCTATGACCCAGGAATTGCACTACTGGGTATTGACCCCAAAGATACAGATGTAGTGAAAAGAAGGGCCACTCTGTTTTATCAGAGTGGCCACAGGACTTGGGGAGATTTGCAGCACAGCACGTTAAGGTTGAGGAGTTGTGGCTCAGTAACTAAGTGGCCTGGACTTCCATTCTGTGTGCTGAGCAAGGCTTCCCTCATGCAGAAAGTGGAGACAAAGGGACCTACCCAGAGTCTTAAGATGCCTGAATTCTCTCTGCATTAGACTCCAGGACAGGGTTATGCTGGGTGATTTGTAGCACCTGCCAATTTCCATGGTGTAAACACTCCCATGAGGGCCCCACTGTAAGCTACCAAACTCATGTCACTGAGCACAGAGCACAGAACTGGGGAAAGGTGTACACAACAGGTTTGTGATCTAGTGTGAGCCAGCCCCAGCACTCCACTGCCAGAGAGTCTCTGAGAACAAAGCTGTATTCTTTGCCCCGGAGTTCTCCTACTTTTAACTACTATCTCCAAACTGTAGAGGTAATGCCTGGTTCTGTGGTCCAGGACAGAACCCAAAGCAGCTTTGTCATTATAGAAAACTTCTGCTGGTTGGTTCTGTTTCATTTTGAAGCATCCACATGACTTTGGTATCCTACATCATAATAAATCTGAGCTTGTATTAATATAAATCTAATTAATAAAAACCTAAATTTTAAACTATTTACCAGATAAATACATCCCTTGGTTTTTCCCTTCCAATTCCTCAAGTAGAACAGATTATTGCAGGAAGTGGTATCATGTCCATCCTGCGGTTTCTCATAGCTGTTTGTACTCAGCCATGTACCCCAAATTAGAAAAGTACAATTCTTGCCCACAAAACAATTTTCTCTGAGGAACTCAGCACTGCTGGGGAGGAAAGAACAGCAGTTTGATATTAAATAATTCTGGATTCAAAATTTGCCTCTTCCAATTATTGGGGTAAAGAAAACCTACCTCACCCTTAGCTGTTATGAAGTTGACATGAGCTATCTTTATAGGAGCTATCTTCAGCAACAGGCACACAGTAATTTCTCATCTGCCTTATCCCTTTTATTCACTATACACCAAGCATCCAAAAGACCAAGGAAGCCTGAGACCCATTCAGAAGGCTGTGGGTAGAATTCTCATACAGTGCAGACAGGAGAGAAATTAGCACCACCTCAGTGGAGGGTAATTCGGCAAATCTTTGAAAATTGAAGGTACATATCCCCTCTAACACAGTAAACCTCATTTCTGGTATTTGTCTTTAGAAGTCCTTGCATATGGATAAAATGACACACAAGGGTATTCACTGTGGCAAGGCTTGTAGGAAGAGGCAGTATGGTTCTACAGTGAAGGGCATGAGCATGGAGGCTGTCTGGGTTCAACCTCTAACTCTGCTACCCTCCTCTGGGTGAACTCTCATGTCCTCTCTAGGCCTCAGCTTCCTCAATTGGCAAATGGGGCAAGTAACAATGATTCCACAGGGCTGTTTGGAAGATTAAATGAATGAAAACATGTAACACATTTGGAGCAGTGCCAGTACTTACCAAATGTAAGTCATCAAGAGATTAGAGATAACCAAAATGCCCATCAATAGGAAAATGGCTAAGTGAGTGTTATGTACACATAATGGGACACCATGTAGATCTTAAAAGGAACAAAATAGCACTACATCAGTGCTTCTTCAACGGGGGCAATTTTGCACCCAGGGGATACCTGCAATGTGTGGGGACATCTGTGGTTGTCACAACAGGGTGTGTGTTCCTGGCATCTAGTGGGCAGAGGCCAGGATGCTGTTCAACACCCTACATTACACAAGATGGCACCCCCCAAAGGAAGGAACAATCTGGTCCAAACATCAACTGTGCCGAGGTTGAGAAACCTACTCTACAGGTATTGCATGAAATGATCTCCATGATGTGGTGTAATGATAGAGGAAAAGGTACAGAAAAACTTAGAAAAAAGAAAACATAGAAAACCAACATCTGAGTTTGAAAAGGCAGACAAGTTCTGGAAATATAATCAAGAAGTCATTAACAGTGACTGTCTCTGAAGAAGGGAACTAGATCACTTGGCATGGGAAAGGAAACTCGAAACTCACTTTTCCCTATCTATACTTTGCATTTGTGTTTCACGCATAACTACCTCTTCAAAACAACACAAATAAAATAGCATGAATCTCACACTATCTCAGGGGAGAGCTGTACACCTGGCCTGTCTTCTGAATCTCAAACATAGTGTGAGAAAAGGGCTCTGCCATTTAAATTTAACACAAAGCTAATTCTTCACCCTAAAGTGAGGATGGCAAAAACCTGGATGGAAACAAGTTTCAAAGAGTTCCTGGGCAGTGGCCATGCCTCCCTCAGGGGCAGACAACTAGGGTCCCTCCTCTCAGCCCCAACATCTCCAAGATCCTAGAGGACTGTGCTGAGCACTGAGTTGGGGCAGGTCCAACAGTACTGGACAACCAGCCATTTAATGCATAATCTCACTGCTTCCTTTCAAAGTCTGCTTTTGCTGTACCATCTGTCAAATATTTGAAGATCACCTCTACTCTGAACCTGCCAGTCCCAGAGGCCAGACATATTGAAGACACTTTCCTTAAAGACCCAAGTCCAACTGTAACAGAAAACAAGGGCTTTGCACATGAATGTGAGCCCTGACATTTCTCTGCTTTACATGGGAACAAATTTCCTCAGTTATAGGACGGGGCTAGGAATGTCCCTATTGCAGGAAAGCACAGCTGTGAGGACTGCATTAGAAAAAATACTGAAAGCACTGGTCACTCATAATCCTCCCCTCCCTCTACCAAATCAATTTACCTCATTCCTCAAGCAAGCTCAGAGCTACAGCTCTCAACCTTGTTTGTACATTAGAATGTCTTGGGAGCTTTTTAATAAATACCAGTGGCTGTGCCTGATGGCAGATCAATTGAATCAGAATCTCTGGGGACTGGCTTTGCATTTTTTTTTAATTTTTTTATTGTTATGTTAATCACCATACATTACATCATTAGCTTTTGATGTAGTGTTCCATGATTCATTGTTTGTGCATAACACCCAGTGCTCCACGCAGAATGTGCCCTCTTTAATACCCATCACCAGGCTAGCCCATCCCCCCACCCCCCTCCCCTCTAGAACCCTCAGTTTGTTTTTCAGAGTCCATCGTCTCTCATGGTTCGTCCCCCCCTCCAACTTACTCCCCTTCATTCTTCCCCTCCTGCTATCTTCTTCTTTTTTTCTTAACATATATTGCATTATTTGTTTCAGAGGTACAGATCTGATTCAACAGTCTTGCACAATTCACAGCGTTCACCATAGCACATACCCTACCCAATGTCTATCACCCAGCCAACCCATCCCTCCCACCCCCCACCACTCCAGCAACACTGTTTCCTGAGATTAAGAATTCCTCATATCAGTGAGATCATATGATACATGTCTTTCTCTGATTGACTTATTTCACTCAGCATAACACCCTCCAGTTCCATCCACATCGTTGCAAATGGCAAAATCTCATTCCTTTTGATGGCTGCATAATAACCCATTGTGTATATACACCACATCTTCTTTATCCATTCATCTGTTGATGGACATCTTGGCTCTTTCCACAGTTTGGCTATTGTGGACATTGCTGCTATAAACATTGGGGTGCACGTACCCCTTCAGATCCCTACATTTGTATCTTTGTGGTAAATACCCAGTAATGCAATTGCTGGATCGTATGGTAGCTCTATTTTCAACTGTTTGAGGAACCTCCATACTGTTTTCCAGAGTGGCTGCACCAGCTTGCATTCCCACCAACAGTGTAGGAGAGTTCCCCTTTCTCCACATCCCTGCCAACATCTGTCTTTTCCTGACTTGTTAATTTTAGCCATTCTGACTGGTGTGAGGTGGTATCTCATTGAGGTTTTGATTTGGATTTCCCTGATGCCGAGCGATGTTGAGCACTTTTTCATGTGTCTGTTGGCCATTTGGATGTCTTCTTTGGAAAAATGTCTGCTCATGTCTTCTGCCCATTTCTTGATTGGATTATTTGTTCTTTGGGTGTTGTTGAGTGGCTTGGCATTTTTTAAAGTAGGCTCCGCACCCAGTGTGGAACCCAACATGGGGCTTGAACTCACGACTCCACGATCAACACCTGAGTTGAAATCAAGAGATGGAGGCTGAACTGAGTCACCCAGGCGCCCCTGGGCATTTTTTAAAAAAGATTTCCAAGATGATCGAGTGCCTGGGTGGCTCAGTTGGTTAAGCGTCTGCCTTCAGCTCAGGTCATGATCCCAAGGTCCTGGGATAGAGCCCCACATCGGGCTCTCTGCTCAGCGGGGAGTCTGCTTCTCCCTCTGCCCTACCCTCCCCCACTCGTGCACAATGAGTACACACGCTCTCTCTTAAATAAAATCTTTAAAAAAAATAAATAAAAGCTTTCGAAGGTGATGCTAATAGGGAGCCATAGTTTATTCTTTATTATTTTTTTAAGATTGTATTTATTTATTTGACAGAGACACAGTGAGAGAGAGAACACAAGCAGGGGGAGTGGGAGAGGGAGGAGGCTTCCCGCTGAGCAGGGAACCTGATGTGGGGCTCAATCCCAGGACCCTGGGACCATGACCTGAGGCGAAGGCAGACGCTTAACGACTGAGCCACCCAGGAGCCCCAGTTTATTTTATTTTTTAAAGATTTTATTTATTTATACGAGAGACAGCACAAGAGATCATGACATGAGCCAAAGGCAGACGTTTAACTGACTGAGCCACCCAGGCGCCCCAGGACGCCATAGTTTAGAACCATTATGCCAGTCTCTATGAGCCTCAGGGGGCAGTGTGGAAGATCTGACACCCCCACAACCGCCACCCCCCACCACCCCACTGAAACCCAGACCTTAGTACTTAAGAAAAAAGTCTGTGATAAGCTCAAAGCCAAACTCGGATTCCCTTCCGAAAGGATAACCATCAAGTCACTGCTGGTGGCCATTATTACTGGCTTTGGAGTTGAATGAGATGGGAAGCCTGGGTGTTGATCCTGTGCTTAACCCATAATCTCCTCACCCTGCTTTATTTCTCCAAACACTTATGACCAGTCAATATAAACTGAACTGTCTTCTTACAAAATGCAAACTCCAGAGGAGTAGTAATCTCTGTCTTGTCAGTTAACTAGCACCTTGCCTGACCCAGGGCAGGCCACTACACGAATGAGTGAAGCCTCTTAGAGCCTACCCAGACCACAGACCCCAGAGAGTTTCTCATCTAAAGAACATCATCCCTTTATCACTTCTCTCCTCCAGCCCCCTCACTCTCCTCCCTATCCTCACACCTTGGTAAAGTCCATGGTGTGCCCTCATCATGGCTCTATACACCAGTGATTCTCAACTGGGGTGATTTTGCCCTTCAGGAGACACCTGGCAATGTGTGGAAACATTTCTGCTTTCACAGTTGGGGCCGGCGGGGGATGTGCTGCTGCCATCTGGGGTACAGAGACCACTTCCTACAATAGGTAGGGCAGCCCCTCCCCCCACCACCATATACACACCCCTAAACAAAAAATGATCTGGCCCAAAGTATCCACAATGCAAAGAATGAGAAACCCTGGTCTAGACACAGAAACACCTCCAGATCCCTGTGTTACGGGGGGATGCTCCCCCGCGGGCCCTGCTACTTCCCAACCCAGGTTATTCACCTCACAGGCTCCCTAGGGACATCTCCGTCCTGAAGACCCCGTACTCCTGGTCTCCCCTCCTACACCCCACTACCGCCCTCCCAGGATCCCGACCAGAACATTCTGAACCTCAGCTCCAGCCTAGACTTAGGTTTATTTCATATGCTGACCTGAAACCTTTACTCTGGGCTCAACTTCTGCTTTTCTTCCTGTGAATTCTGCTCTCTAGGTGGCTGGCTGCGAGATCCTCGGGGTCGTTATTTAACAATCAAGCACTCACTCCCACGTCGCTTCCTGGTGTCACGTACCGTTCTACTTCATACTCGCCACAAGCCTAGGATCAGTGCTACTATCATCCCCACTGGGGGAGTGAAACGAGGGGCTGGGGACGTCAGAAACCTCTCTCAAGTCGCACGACTCGTGAGAACCTGGAGTCCCAAAGTCTGTGCTCCGCGACGCTGGTTAGAAAGGAGAGGAGCCGCCGTCCGCAGCCACAGGTCCCAAGGGCCACAGTGGGCCCTACTCTCCCTCCAAACACACACGAAGGAGCACCGCGCTCCACCGTCGGACCCTCATCTCAGTTCTGAGACGGAAGCCCCCGCAGCATTCACCACCACGCCCCCACGTCCGCCCCGGCACCGGACAGGCGACCCAGCACGACAACCCACGGCACCGGCCGCTCTGCGCTGGGTGTCTCGTGCGCGTCACCCGCTCACTTCTCCCGCCCTCACCGAGGGGCCCGCCGCCCGCCCTCCCCCCTCCCCCCTCCCCCAGGGGCCCGCCGCCCGCCCTCCTCCCCTCCTCCCCCCCCCACCGAGGCGGGCAGCCCGCGCAGCCGCTCAGAACCTTCCGCCGGGGGAGAGACGCCAGCGCAGCGGGAGCAGACACGCTCGCTCGGGCGCAGTCACCCAGGGCAAGCCCACAGCCGTTCCACACGGTGAGCACCGGCCCCACCGGTCCGAGGCACACACACGAACGCGCTCCACCAACGAAGCCTCAGCGCCGCCTGCACACTTCCGCTGCCTGGGCCCACAAGCGCCCGCTCCCCTCTCCCAAACGCCCCGCGCCGCCCAGGGGCACTACACGGCCCTGGAACACGCGCCCGTCCCACACACACCGCCGCCGCCTCATCCCACAGCACGCGACGCCAGCATGCGTCCCGAACAGTCCCAGGCCTCCGGGCGCGCAGCCCGAGCTCCGCCTCAGGACCCCCACCGTCCCGGGCCCAGACCCCACCCCACGTCACGACCTCGCACCGCCTCGACCCCGCGCAGCCCCACGGCCGCGCACCGCCGCGCGACCCCACCGTCTCACAGACAAGCACTCCCATTCACTTCAGTCCTCGGGGGTCGCGTCCAGGCGGCGCCCACTCTAACAGCTGCGCAGCAGCCCGCGCCCCCCGCGCCTGCGCACTCTCCTCCTTGACCCCAGGCGCACCCGCCGGCCCCGCCCCCTCACACGAGCAACACGTAGACCGGCCGCCGCCCCACCCCCGGGGCGTCCCCTAGAGCGCCCGGCCCCGCCCCTAAACAAAGCCACGCGGCGCGCACGCGCTCACTCATCTCTCCGGGGACCTCCCCACAGGAAGGGCCGGAGCCCCACCCCCCGCCCGCCCACGCAAGACACATACGAAGGCGCTCTCACGCAGTCAGAGCCGTCCTGGGGGCGCCGCCGCACGCGCCCCGCCAGGCCCCGCCCCTGCACCACCCCACTCCTCACGCAGGGCCGCGCGCACGCACCGACTCCACCGCGCGGTCCGCGGGCGCTCTCCTCCTGTTACGTCACGTAGATGCCCTGAGGCGCTGTCCTTCCGCGATCCACTGAACCAAACCCAGCCGCTGCAGTCGGCTGCCCTCACTGCGTGCACAGCCGCAGATTCCCGCCCGGGAGCGCGCCAGGGCTCAGCGGGACTGGGAGCCGGGCTCACCCGCGGATGCTGCCGCGCGCACTCACGCGTGCGCACTGCGAGCTCAGTCTGCGACCCCTGGGAGCCTTCGGGGTGCCGTGCGGTGCGGCCCTGGAAGGCCAGGCCCCAAACTGAAGGGTGCGACTGAAGGACCCCGGCTTGCGCTGGCAAAGATCCGTCAGGCCCGTCGAAGTGACCCGCGAGAGGGACGGAGCAGGGATGCGCCTCAAGGCTCGCACTGGAGTCTCACTGGCGCCTACGTAGAACGAAGAACCCCAGTGTCCTTTGCGAGGCGCGTCCTTCCCAGGCCCGCAGCCTACATTTCCCAGGGGCCCCTGCGGCGCGTGGTGACGTGCGGCGCGGGCGCTGCGGCGGCGCCTGAGACCCCCCCGCCCCGGCGGTAGTGAGTCTCTGAGGTGTGCGGCTGGACCCGCTCGTGCCGCCTGGGCGTCTGCGTACGAGAGGCCCAGGTTGTGGCAGTGCGTGTGTGTTGTGGGGCCTGCGTTTGTGATCGCGTTGTTTTGTGTGTGAGGGGAAACACCGCTTTTGGATGTGTATGTGTAGGCTCTGCGTGCTTTTGCACAACAGCAGAGTTGAGTAGCTGTGACACAAATGTGTGTTGTCCACAGAACCTAAACTACCCTCTGGCCCTGGATCCCAGCTTTTGTGATTGTGGGGAGGGTGTGTGTGTGTGTGTGTGTGTGTGTGTAGGGATCCCAGAAAATAAACGTGCGTGTGCACAGGCTGCCGTTTGTGCAAGTGCACCCTGCGGACGTACGTGTGCGGCTGTTTTTGTGGTCGTGTGTGTGTGAGACCACTGTTGGCTCTGCGTGTGCAGACTCCGTTTTTGCGTTTTCGTTCCCGTTGCACCGTGAGCATTCTCTCCCCACCCTCGCACCGCTCTCTGGCCCCAGCGCGCGTCCTTACTCAGCCTGAGTCTGACGCTCGGACGCCCGGGGCCGCGCCCGCGCCGGGTCCGACGCCAGGTCTCGGTGCGCAGGCCGGCTTCCAGGGCCCCGCCGCCTCGGGCTGGACTGACGCGCCGAGAGCGCCTGTGGAGGGTTGTTTTACTTCCGCCATCACCAGTTGTCCTAAAGGGACGTGCTCGGGCAGGGACCGATGAAGACGGGGAAGGGGCTCCCAGCTCCCACCGCCCCAGGGCCCGCGCGGCGTTCGCCAGCCTGGAAGCGCCCTCGACCCCCTCCCGTTGGCGGGGGGCTTCGTTAGGTACGCGTGATTGATTAAACCCTTGGCCATTGGTGATGGAAATGTCCAGCCCCTCCACAGAGGTGGGGGCTGGGACGGAGAGGTCCAACCCTCTAATCACCTGGCTGTTTCCCCTGGCCACCAGCCCCCACCGTGGGCGTCCCTCGGCCCTACCGCCTCCCTCACCCCTGCCGCCGCAGTGCAGCGCCTTAACATAACAAAAGACACCCCTCGCTCTCTCATCCCTTAGGAAGTTCCAGCGGTTTGGAGCTCAGTGCCAAGAAGGGGCAAACAGCAAATACGTATTTCTTATTATAAAGCACGATATTGCCGCCCGTGTGGGGGAAACCCAGGGTTTGTGATTGTGCTGGTGTGACCCTATGAACGAACGAGTTCTTGGGGCTAGGTATTAAATGTGTAATTTTTGGACTAATTTTTGGATTCCCAATTGTGTGACAAGGTGGTAGTGATAATCAAAATAGCAGTTAACAGGTATTATTATTATCAGGGCTTTTACTACCACCACCGCTGCTAGCAGCTCGCACATTGCAGCCCCTGCTCAAAAGTGTCATTTCCACTTAAGGGTTTTTGTTTTGTGTCTTTAAATTTTTATTTGGGGGAGAGAGAGCGTACATGAATGGGGGTGGAGGAGGGCAGGGGGAGAGAGAGAGGAAGAAGCTGACTCCCCTCTAGCAGGGAGTCCAAGATCCCAGGACCCTGAGATCGTGACCTAAGCTGAAGGCAGATAACTCAACCCACTGAACCACCCAGGCATCCCTACACTTAAGATTTTATTTAATCCTTTTAACCTGACTCAAGAGTTATTTCTCCTGAAATCTCCAGTTTCCAGGTGCATAAACGGAGGCACAGGGAGGTTAGGTAACTCACCCAAAGTCACAGCGCTAGTAAAGGTCAGAGCTGATTTTCGAATCCAAGTCTTGCTGACTCCCAAACCCCTGCCCTTCCCACCCCTTCAGGGATTTTTTTCTTGGAGCAAGTTGCTTCCTGAACTGGAAGATTCTTCTGAGTACCTGGTGGTGCTAGAACAAAGGGGATGGCCAAGAAAACCAAGAAACCTCAAGATAAACCTGCAATTTGGCAGTTCTTTGGGTGTTTTCCTTAGACCACCTCCCAAGAGTGAGTATCCTTCTTTCTGCTGTTTAGGGAGACTTTGGTGGGAAAGTTTGGGAAGCCCTGCACTGAGGAAAGTTTTATGCATCCAGAGACTGCATGGCTATAGAGAAACCAGAGAGCCAGGGGTTAGATGTAAATCCTGATGAGGCCCTGTTCTGCCCATTTCTCTGAATGAGGCTGCCTTCTCCCAAGAATCCTGTGAACTTGTCTAAGGCAACAAGCTTGTCCCAGAACCAGACCCACAATCCATTCCTTGTCTTTTGTTCTGTCAGTTTCCCTCTGGCCTCTGGAATTCTGCTGACACCTTGAAGCAAACACCTGCTGTTGGGGAAGGTGCTTTCCCTAAGGAATTCACCAAGGGGTGGGCATCCACAGACCCTGAGGCTGCTAAATGAATTTGGGGATGAATGCATGGATAAATAAATACTGCTAGTTTAAGCACACAAAACTGAGCTTCCGAGACATTGCACAATTTCTTAAATGAAATTTTGAGATCCCAGGTTCAAGGCAGAAATTCCTGACACAAAGTCACAATGATACTCTAGAGCTTGATCTTAAGCCACTTTCGTATACTTATTCTTTCATTTATTCAGTATTTTCTTTCGTTTCTATTATGTGCCAAGTATCTTGCCATGCTGGTATAAAATAGTAGAATCATAACAATAGAGAGGTGGTCTCCAAAATCATGGAGATAGATGTAGGAAAGATGTTAGGGTTCGAAGCCGATGGCCAAGAAAGAGTTCTTGAGACATCTTTGTTGCAAAAGGTGGTTTTATTAAAACACAGGGAGAGGACCCGGGGGCAGAAAGAGCTGCACGGGGAGGGGGGGGGCGGCGCCTGGGTGGCTCAGTCGGTTAAGCATCTGCCTTTGGCTCAGGTTATGATCCCAGGGTCTTGGGATTGAGTCCTGCATCGGGCTCCCTGCTTCTCCCTCTGCCCCTCCCCCTGCTTGTGTGTGTGCGCGCACACACACTCTCTCTCTCTCTCAAAAATAAATTAATAAAATCTTAAAAAAAAAAAAGGAAAGAGATGCACTGGGGTCCTGAGGAGTGGCCCATTATATACTTTCAAGTTGGGAGGGGGTTAGGGATTGTGTAAGTCTGTAAGGAATTTTGGAAGCAAGGTTTTCAGGACTTTCAGGGGGCTAGCTATTGTTAGGAAAAAGTAATTTATGACTGTCTAATAAAACCTGAGTCATGAGACCCTTCAGATGTATATCAGTGGGTCATATGCTTGGGGGATGATTGCCAACATGTATCTTGGGGGGGAGACGTAGAGATAAAAGAAGTTTCCAAAGGAATTTTGCATGTTAAAGTAGACTTAAGGGATGGGGGTGGGATGGGGGTCGGGGTCGGGCTAGGATTGCCTTTTACCCTTAGCAAAGTGTCAACATCTGGGCAGCTGAATTCCTAGAGGAATGTCACTCTGCCTGTTTCAAGGACTTGTCAGTGGGCTGAAAGTAGTAAGGAAATTTAATAATTTTTCTTCTGCCTTTGTTTCCCACATCAGAACTATAGAACAAAGTGTTCTGGAGGATTCAGGAAAGGAAAGAAAGGATGTCTCTTTCTCTGATAGAAGAGAGTCCTGCAGAGGGATATGCCGGCCACATGTAGCCATCTGCCTCTTGTCTTTAATGAGCTGAGAGGACTTCCTGCTCTCAAGCCCACGAGGAGAAGGCCCATTCAGTCACACATACCAGCTCTTCGCAGACCCTGACTCATGGAGCCTTTGAGCCAAGGGTAACAACTGCCTATTTTGAGACATTTTGTTGTGTGGTAAAAACAAACTCATACTAGTCAGGTGTCCCACGACGTGTAGCCATCTACATCTGCAGTCCTACACTTGGTTTATTTACACCTGTCCCAGGCAGATCAGCAGGAAAAATGATTGCTTGCCCAAAATGTTCTTAAGCAAACACATGGGCATACCTTTGGGCCACTGCGCAAACGCATTTCATAGCATTCACTCTTTTTGTTTCCACTTTCAATCCTCCCACATCCCCCCATCTCTCATATTCATGTATGTCAAAACTGTTGTTTCTCTTATTCTCTATGACAGTAGTTCCTTTAGCTGTGCTTTTCTTCGAATCTCTCCTCTGCATAGTGTCACCATGCAGGTGGGGCAAACGGAAGAGTCAGCCTTAACTCAAAGTACATCAGCAACTATACTGCATATATAAAGAGTAAGTGTTCCAGTCAAAAGGCAGAGACCGACAACCTGGGTACAAAAAAAAATCATAGGTTGTTTGAAGAAAACAACTCATATATAAGGACACAGACAAGTTAATCATAAAAAAAAAATGGGAAAAATTTATACTACGTTACTTACTCTGCTAAGATTGGCCTGCTGTAACTAAACTAGATGGCTTATAAACAGCAGAAATTAATTTCCCACAGTCTGGAGGCCGGACAGGAGGCTGTTGGTGTTCCCAACCAACAGACGCAGGCACACTCTTGCAAATCATTTCATTTTGTTGAACCACCTATATAAAATGTACTCTTACCTACAACTCTGCCAGCCTATTATATTTTGTGTCATTGTACAACTAGGCAGACAGGCAGAACTTCATGTCCTCAGATGACCAAGGATAGGCTCCTCTGTTTCCCACAGACCTATATTTTACTTCTCCAATCACTACTGGAAATTTATGCTATCGATTGTGATGTGATATGCATGTGTGTATATGAGTATAATATAAAACTGTAAACATAAGCTATATAAACAAAAACTTAAAACAACATATTTATATATAAAATATATAAAGAAAACATGTTTATATATAAAATTTATATGCAAAACCTATCGTTTTGCAAAATATATTAAAAAACTATAAACATAAACTATATAAACATTATAACTATAAATATATAGGGGCTCCTGGTTGACTCAGTCCATGGAGCATGTGACTCTTGATCTTGAGGTTGTGAGTTTGAGCCCCACGTTGGGTATAGAGATTACTATAAAAAATAAAATCTTAAAAGAAAAAAAATAGCCACTTGGGTGGCTCAGTCAGTTGAGTGTCCAACTCTTGGTTTCAGCTAGAGTCATGATCTCCTGATCGTGGGATCCAGCCCCACGTCAGGCTCCGCGCTCAGTGCAGAGTCTACTTGTCCCGCTCCCTCTGCTCTCCCCCCGCTCTCTCTCTCTCAAATAAATAAAATCTTTTTAATATTTTAAAAACTAAAAATAATTTAAAAACAAACTATAAACATATAAACATAAAAACTTAAAATTGTAAACCTATTTATACATAAAATGTATGTAGAAAACATGCTTTATATATAAAATTTATATAACTTACATAAAATTTATAAATATGAATATATAACATTTTCTATAAAATATAAAACTACAAAACTATAAATAAAACTATTTATTTATTTATTTATTTTTTGAAGATTTTATTTATTTGACAGAGACACAGTGAGAGAGGGAACACAAACAGGGGGAGTGGGAGAGGGAGAAGCAGGCTTCCCGCGGAGCAGGGAGCCCGACGCGGGGCTCGATCCCAGGACCCTGGGATCATGACCTGAGCCGAAGGCAGAGCTTAACGACTGAGCCACCCAGGCGCCCCAAATAAAACTATTTAAACAAAAACTTGAAACTATAAACATAAAATATGAGTATATGTGCTCATATGTAATTTTTATGTTCATTTTTAATTTTTTGAAAGTGTGCCATTTTCATAATTTTCATTTATATTTTCTTTTTATCCTAGAGTTGTTTAATGGAAATATTTTATAATTTCCAGTTGTAAACATCTTATTTATGTTTTCATTTTCTCCTTTAAATCTCTTCATTTCTTGCACTGTGAGCATAAATGTCACTTGTAATTTCAATTTTTGGATGTATTGATGCTTTCTTTGTAACCTGACCAAATATATGGTCATTTTTAAAAGATTCTATGTATGTTTGAAAAGAGGTTTATTTTCTATTATCTGTGGTCTGCTCGTCACACTTCCTGGCCCAGAGTAGGAAAATTTTGAAGAAATGAAGGCAGAGATAGGCCACCCCAAAGGTGTCCCTGGGTAGGCTATTAGTCCTTGGTTAGGCTCCAAGGGAATCAGGAGAAATCGTGGCTGCCTGAACACCCTTCAATATAAACTTGCTCAGAGAAACAGAACTGAGAAGAAACAGACCAAATTGTTAACAGTGGCCATCTATAGAGAATACCAATTATTTTCAATATTTATCTTGAGAGCTTACACTACCCTCCCCTCTTTTTTCCTAAAATAAGCAGTTATCACTTTTCCCAATGGTAAAGCCAGACCACATTATTAAGGCTAAATAATGGGAAGTCACACTTATCCATTGACCACAATTCTGATTATAAATAAATTACCTTTGAGATATTTCTTCCTCTAAGTATAATGACTAAGTATAATGACTAAGCAGAAGGGGACGTGATTGGAACCACTGAAGAACTTTGGGTCCCCTAATTGCCGATGGTTCAGTTCCTCCAGGTGGACTCCTTCCTGCGGAAATCAAAGAGCGATGCCCCAAGCACAGACCTGGGTTTCTCCCCCAAGGCTGGCCCCGCTGGAGCACTCAGGGCAACTTCCCAGCGGCTTCCACCCAGGCAGCACTGTCTTACCCCAGAGAAGGAGCCACAGTTACTGGAGGAGGTCGTGGTTAAAGTTGCAGCTACAGAGGCTGAGGAATGCAGGGCAAGTCAGTGGGTGGCAAAGGAGGCAGGACATGCTCCCATCGTGATGCCCCTCATTCTAATTGTCCAGTGTCCTTGGGGCAAAGTGCAGGGAGACAGCATGTGCTCCTAGCCCAGGAGACCCATCTTTCAGTGTCATCCCCAGATGTTACTGGAATATGCAAGCAGATAATTGGGTATTGGGGAAGCGTGAGTTCCTCTCTCTGGACCTTGAGAGAAATGGCCCATTTCCTCATGCTCCCACGGGAGAGATTCAACAGTAGCACCCTTTTTATTCATTCATTCAGATGAAAAGGATTCTGGAGGGAATGAACAAGCACAGCAGTGTTTGCAGTGTTGATGGTTTCTGATGGCAAAAATCGTATGCAGTTTGGATCTCGTTGCACCTAGTTCAATAATTCTGATTTCTTACTCACTGTGGTCATTTTCACGTGCATGATGTGTTACTGGCACCTAGACTGACTCCTGGCACGTGGGTGGCACTCAGCAGCCAGACTGTATACATGTATCATCATCTTTTACGCCACCAGTGGTTCTAACCTTCAGGGGCCACGAGGCAGCACATAGAGATATGTTTGCTTGACGCGATTTGGGGAGGCATCCTACTATTCTACAGCATCTAGTGGGTGGAGGCCAGGGGTACTGCTAAACATCTTACCATGGACATGACCGCTCTCCCCTGAAGAGTTACCCTGCCCGAATTTCAACAGTGAGGAGGTTCACAGCCCTGCTTTATGCTGATGAGAAACTTGTTCCACATGACTGTTCAATGGATTCATAGTTTTACATTTTACAGTATACTCTAATTTAGTCAATCCTCTTAACCATTTGTACTTTTTCTCCTTTAAATATACTGTCATTACCGGGGCGCCTGGTGCTCAGTTGGTTAAGCGTCTGCCTTCGGCTCAGGTCATGGTCCTGGGGTCCTTGAATCGAGTTCCATGTTGGGCGTTCTGCTCGGCGGGGAGCCTGCTTCTCCCTCTCCCTCTCCCCCTGCTTGTGTTCCCTCTCTCGCTGTTTCTCTGTCAAATAAATAAATAAAATCTTAAAAAAAAAAAAAAGCACTCTGATGTTCCTGGAATTTTTCTAAGAAATTCTCATCTTGGAGAATCTGTGGTAGAGAGGAATTGTGCCTTCACTCTTGCCTGGGGATTTCAGAAGCTGTGAGCCCCAACCCCTGTAGCAACCAGGAGAGAAAAGAAATGGTGCATGGAGAGTTCTCAAAAGAAAGCCCGATTTGACTCTCCATTCTTTTATGTGTGCCTGCCTGACTGTCAGAGAGAGGTCTGTACCCATGGTGTTTCCACGCTTCAGACTTGGATTTAAACACAGCTTTTATTTTTTTTTTTATTTTTTTTTAAGATTTTATTTATTTATTTGACAGAGAGAGAGACAGCGAGAGCAGGAACACAAGCAGGGGGAGTGGGAGAGGGAGAAGCAGGCTTCCCGCTGAGCAGGGAGCTCGATGCGGGGCTCGATCCCAGGACCCTGGGACCATGACCTGAGCGGAAGGCAGACGCTTAATGACTGAGCCACCCAGGCGCCCCCAAACACAGCTTTTAAAAAGAAAGAGGTAGGGGTGCCTGGGTGGCTCAGTCGTTAAGTGTCTGCCTTCCGCTCAGGTCATGATCCCAGGGTCCTGGGATCGAGCCCCGCAATGGTCTCCTGCTCCGTGGGAACCCTGCTTCTCCCCCTCCCTCTCCCCCTGCTTCTGTTCCCTCTCACGCTGTCTAGCTCTCTGTCAAACAAATAAATAAAATCTTAAAAAATTAAAAAAAATTAAAAAGAGGTGCAAGTGAACACCAAAAACAATTGTCTGGCCCTCTGAATTACGTAGTCATGTAATGTATTTCAGTAAATGCTATGGAAGGGCATTCTCTCTTCCTATTTAATCTAGCTTGTATTCAGTGCCAGATAAATGGGGCTAGCCAACCCGAGAGAAAGAGAGACTGCTGATTTTGAATTATGTCCAGCATGCTAAAAGGTGGGACAGAGACACAGTGGTGCAGTGCGGTGGTTGTCATAGAAACTGAGACACATTCCAATTAAGTAGCTTTCTCAAAAGGGGAAGTGGGATTTGAATTTTAGCTTCAGAGATGAGATATTTAACCACCATGGCAACCCTGCAAATGACACCCTTTCAACAAAAGAGTGTTCAGAAGGCTGGGGGACCTATTAACATTGGTGTCCGGGCACCCAAGTTTTATAATGCACTCTCCCTAGTATCCATGTTTGCTTTCACTCCCCCCAAATTGTTGTACCCTTCATTCCTTTTTTTTTTTTTAATTTATTTGAGAGAGAGAGAGAGCACATGAGCAGGGGTGGGTAGGGGCAGAGGGAAAGGGACAAGCAGACTCCCTGCTGAGCAGGGATCCTGACATGGGGCTGGATCCCAGGACCCCAGGATCACGACCTGAGCCAAAGGCAGACAGTTAACTGACTGAGCCAGCCAAGTGCCCACCCTTTATCCTTCTTGATGCAAAGAAATCTCAATTTTACTATACATTTTTTTTAAAAACCCATAAAAATAAAATCTTTTAAAAAAGGTGGGGGAGAGCATGGCTGGCTCAGTCTGTGGAGCATGCACCTCTTGATCTCAGGGTTGTGAGTTCGAGCCCCACATTGGGTGTAGAGATCCCTTAAAAAAAATAAAATCTTAAAAAAAAGAAGAATCCACATAAAATAAAAATCCATAAAAAATAAAATAGCACCCTTAATTTCAGATTGAATCAAGAGCTAAGAAAAACGGGAGAGGGCCAACTTAGACCCATACCTCATGAGTCCTCATACCCACAGCTCCTGCCTTACTTTTGGAGAGTCTGTTTCATAACGCCCCATGGAAAATAAATTTTCCTTGATGCCAATGGAGGTATCCCTGCTATGTTTGAAATTATGGAGAAAAGTTTCCAGAAGGTTCCTTTCACCTTGTGAATATTGGCAGTCTTTATGCCAGTGCCTCATCAAAGGCAAGGATATTCATGAACGAGAGTGCCATCAGGTAGGTGGCTGGGAGGGGTCACACAGGTAAGCCAGTGATGCTCTCCTACATTGACAAATCCTCCATTTTTTTGTTTCAAATATCTACCTTTCTCTGTGCAGTTCATTTTCTTTGGGGTAAATCCACCTCACGCTTGCTTCTGTGAGAGCTGAAGATGCCTCATGCCCAATTCCATGAGTGTAATTCCATTTGCTCGCCATGGTGTTCGGTTTATGGAAGGGGTTGACAAACAGTGGCCCACAGACCAAACTGTATCTGTCGTCTATGGCTGCTTTTGCATGACAATGACAGAGTCCAATAATTGTGATCGAGGCTGTGTGGCTGGCAAGGCTGAAAATATATACCATCTAGCCCTTCATAGTAAAAGTTTGATGATCCCTGATTTGCACAGGTGAGCGAAGTCTATTTATAAATGAAAAGTTTGGAACACCCAGTGCTTTGTGGGTAACAACAGAATCCACCTCAAGGACTTGGTGTAGAAACTCAATGAAGTCATTTATATATTGCATTTAGCAAAACCTCTAGCATGTGCCTAGAGCTAAATAAATGTTTGCTATTATAAAACTATTGATTTTAAGGTTGAGCTAATAATCACTCCCTTCAAGTTGCAGGGAGAATGATATGACAATAATGCACATAAAGCATGGGACACATAATAGGCACTTAATAAAAAGCCACTGAAATGTTAAGGTTCTCCAGAGAACCAGACCAATAGAGTATATATAAAGAGATTTATTATGGCGAATAGGCTCATGTGTTTATGGGGTCTGAGAAGACCCACAGCCTGCCATCTGCATGCTGGAGACCCAGGAATGCCTGTGTTGTAAATTCAGTGCCAGGGATCAGTCTGAGAGAATTTGCCCTTCTTCCACTTTTTCGTGCTTTTGTGTTCTATTTGGGCCCTCAGTTGAATTAGGTGATGCCCATCACAAAGGGGAGAGCCTTCAGCTTTATTCAGTCTGCTGACGTGGATGCTAACGTCTTCTGAAAACACCCTCACAGACTCACCCAGAAATCACCTTTAACCAAGTATCTGAGCTGTCCATGATCCAGTCAACACATAAAATTAACCACCACAGTCACCAAAAAAGGGGATGAGGGTCTGATTTATTTTAAAAATCATACAAGACCATACGAATAGATGTCACGAAATGGTGGGCCATGGGCTATATAGCCAGCCTCCAGATGTGTTTGGCCAACATGGTGTTTGAAAAACAATTTCTTTTAGTATCCATCTCTAAAAATAGACACTTTCCACATGAACTGGGATTTCTTGGGGGCAAAAATCACAATTTAGGGGAATTCTAGGTCTGCATCCCCATGCGGTAACACTCTGCTGGAGATGTGGGATGGATTCCGTCTTCAATGATCTCCATCGCTCCCTATGTCTCACAGCCCGCCAGCATCCCTCACTTGCACCGTCCGCCTGGTGGGAACCGAGTTTGAGAACTCCCGCATGCAAGCAACACCCCTCAGTGCTTGGTCGAGCAATTGCGAGATGTGGCCACCAGGTGGCACCATGGCTGTGCGCTGTTCAACCACTAGATGGCGCGTGAGTACTCCCCCTGGGCCAGGCAGCGTTTAGAAAAGCGACTCCCATCTGCTGAGGTCCTACTGGGTGCCGGAAGCATCAGCTGTGACTTCCTTAATCCTCACAAGTGAACATAGGGAGCTGTGCCTCCTACGTGTTAGTGGGGGGAACTGAGGCTCAGATAGAGGCCCCATTTATAAGACCAGGCAAGGCACCTCTCTGGGTGGCCAGAAAGGTTTAAGGACATACTACGTGTCACGTGTTCGGCAGAACTTGTGCTGCACACTGTGTGCTCACCAAATGGCACTTAGTGGTTCTCATTATCAGAGTTGCTTAGTTATGACAATTAGATGCATCTGACTGTCAGCTCTGCTGGTTGCTCCCAACAGTGATGGAACCCTGACATTGAGCTGGTCCACAGCACCCTGAGCCAAGGCTACACTTCTGAGCCTCCTTTGAAGCCGGTGGTGATAGAACATGGGCAGAGTGATGCACCACATTTACTCACTTTCACACAATCTGTCCCTTCCTTTAGATCGCATTGCACTTCTTCCCAGAAATCCTCCTGCGGTAACCCCGGCCCTGCCTTCCCCTCTCCCAGCTTGGGGCAAGGAAGGGCTTACTTGCTTCTGGTCCCTCGGGATCCCGTACTTTTCCTCATGGTTGTCCATTCATTTGTCTGCCCACCCCCTGCCCACACCACCCCATCCCAAAGGACTCTGAGGTGCAGTTGGCACCCCCACCCCAGCGTGGGCACTCTGAGTTGCAGGAATAAATGAGGAGGCTCTTCTTGGGGTAAGAGGTCCTGGCTCCCAACCTGGACTGAGCACCTGAGGAGCTCTTTCTCCTTCCCACTTTGACTGAGATATAATCGGCATATAATACCGTGTAAGTTTAAGGTGTACAGTGTGGTGACTTGATACACTTCTATTGCAAAATGATTATCACCACTGTTAGCTAACACCTCCATCCCATCACAAAACCACCATTTCTTTAAAAAACTGGAGCAATGGGCGCCTGGGTGGCTCAGTTGGTTAAGCGACTGCCTTCGGCTCAGGTCATGATCCTGGAGTCCCGGGATCGAGTCCCGCATCGGGCTCCCTGCTCAGTGAGGAGCCTGCTTCTCCCTCTAACCCTCCCCCCGCTCATGTTCTCTCTCTCTCTCTCTCATTCTCACTCTCTCAAAATAAATAAATAAATCTTTAAAAAATAAAATAAAATAAAAAACTGGAGCAGCAACAGGCGCCTGGGTGGCTCAGTCGGTTAAACATCTGCCTTCAGCTTAGGTCATGATCCCAAAGTCCTGGGATCGAGTCCCGCCTCGGGCTCCCTGCTCAGTGGGGACTCTGCTTCTCCCTCTACCCCTCCCCCTTGCTTGTGATCTCTCTCTCAAATAAATGAAATCTTAAAAGAAAAAAAAATTGGAGCAGCACCCCCTGGGGCCAAATGCAGCCCAGTCTCTGGGATGGAGTCCCCCAGGTGATTCCAAAGTAAATGTGAGGGTGCTGCGCAGACCACTGGTTGTTCTGTCGTGGTCTTGCTCAAGTCAAGACAGATGGGGACTTTCTTGGGGAAATGGGGCCCCAGGAATCTAGAAAGGGGTTCCATGTTCTGATTCGAACTCCAACCGCAATGCCTGTTGTTTGGGGGTGTTTTGTGCTCGCCACCACTAGCAATTCTCTGACACCAGTGGGGGCGGTTCCTACAATTCAACTCAATTCTGACGCTATTTACAAGACGGTGCATCACATCCCACAGGTGAAGGGCTCGGTCCTATAAGATTGCCCCCCCCAACATTCAGACACCAATCCAGGTTGTCCCCTGTGCTTCTGACCAACCAGGTATCAATCAGAGGGTCCCAGGACCCCCTCCTCAGGCTCAATTAATTTGCTAGAGCAGCTCACAGAATTCAGAAAAACATGTGCCTCACTAGATTACTAGTTTATTATAAAAGCAGATAACTCGAGAACAGCCAGATGGAAGCGATGCTTAGGGCCAAGTATGGAGAAAGGGTGTGTGGAGCTCTCCCCACATCTGCCCTTGTCCACCAACCTGGAAGCTCTCAGACGCCCATCCTTTTGGGGTTTTGTGGCAGCACCATTATATAGGCATGACTGATGAAATCACTGGCCATTGGTGTTTGATTCAACCTCCAGCCCCTCTCCCAGCACCAGAGGTCAGGGGATGGGAATGGAAATTCCGACCATCCAAGACTTGGTTGCTTCCCTTGGCAACCAGCCCCATCCCTAGATGTTTTCCAAAAGTCACCTCATATATTAAAGGCACCTTCATCACTCATCAGTTCTTAGGAATTCCAAGGTTTTAGGAGCTCTGCCAGAAAGGGGGATGAGGACAAAATAAATATTTGTTACTATAAATCACTATAATATCATTGTAATATCAGAGGCAGGAAAATAACACGGCTAACGGGAGGTTCTGACGTTCAGCAGAGGTGCTGGGCTATACACTCGTTTTGTGACCCTGCCCAACTGAGAAAGCCTGCTCTGGGCTTGATTTTCTTACTGGTGAAATGGGGACTGTCGAGGCCAAACTACATTCGTGGGGTTACGACAAAGGTTTAGTAATATAAATGCTTCACATGCTTTGGCATATGATGAATATTCAGTACATAGCAACTATCATTAGTGATATGAATTCTATTAAACAGATAATATGTATCATTTTTTAAAGATGTTTATTTATTTGCGAGAGTGAGAGAAAGCACAAGCGAGGCCAGTGGGAGGCAGAGGGAGAGGGAGAAGCAGACCCGCTGATGAACGGGGAGCCCGATGCGGGGCTCGATCCAAGGGCCCTGGGATCATGACCTGAGCCAAAGGCAGACGCTTAACGACTGAGCCACCCAGGCACCCCTGGACACAACAGCTTCTAGAAGCTGGAAGAAGCAAAGAAATGAAGTCTTCCCTCCCTGTTCGTTTAGGACAAGGGGTGACTTATCTGTTTGGGAGGAAAAATTCTCCTTTACCCTTCCAAGGTTTTTCTGGCTGGTCAAAGAATTGAAATGACACGAGACAGAGTCACAGGCGAAAATGAAATTGAATTTTGCACATTCAGGATCCCCACATACACGAGAGGTTCTAAGGCAGAGGGGCAGGATGAGGTAGGTATCCGTGCCCTGCTGAGCTAAGGAGTGGGCTGGGGGCTGGGGCCTCAAAGGGGAGCAGGGCAGTAAGAACACGTTTGGTAACTAAATGTTTGCCCTGCCGTGCAGATGGGCACTCAGATAAAACTTATCTTTGGTAACAGCTCTAGTTCTGGAAAGACCCCCAATTTAGAGTCTTCTAGGTAGTTAGTTAAGTGAGCGGCAAAAGTTTCTCTTGAGCCTGCAGGGTCCTGATTGCCTTCAACTCAAAAAAGTCCACATGCCAAAGCCAAAGTGGGCCAAAAACCTCTTTAGGATTTAGGAATGAAAACATTAATGAATGTTAGAGCACAACAGACCGTTATAGATGGTCTAGTCAGTGTTTCTCAATCCTACTACACATTAGAATCTTCTGAAAAGTTTTAGAACACAATGCACTGGGTTATGACCATGGTAAGTTGAACAAATCTCCAGAGGTGGAGCCTGGCACACTATTATTTTTTTTACAGCTCCCAAGTGGCTCTGAGGTACAACCAAGATTGAGAACCAATGAATCTACAAAGTTTTGGTGTTTTTTTTTTTAAGATTTTTATTTCTAAGTAATCTCTACACCCAATGTGGGGCTCGAACTCACAACCCCAAGATCAACAGTGGCATGCTCCACTCACTGAGCCAGCCAGGCGCCCCTGGACAAAGTTTATTTTTAAAATGAAACTTCAGGGGCACCTGGGTGGCTCAGTCGTTGGGCGTCTGCCTTCGGCTCAGGTCGTGATCCCAGCGTCCTGGGATGGAGCCCCACATCGGGCTCCTTGCTCAGCGGGAAGCCTGCTTCTCCCTCTCCCCCTGCTTGTGTTCCCTCTCGCTGTCTGTCAAATAAATAAATAAAATCTTAAAAATAAAATAAAATGAAACTTCATTGTACTGCCCCAAACGGAAACCCCTCGTCACTTGCCATAAAGATGGTCCTCACAGTAAACACAATGAAAAAAAGATATAACCTGATATAAAGGGATTGGTAAGCATTAAAGCTGCTCTAGATAAACTTACTCCTTCACTGAGAAAGGCTGAAAAAGATGTGAAAAAAATAATAACTTCCTGACCACAGGATTCAGAGTTGAAAACACTTTATGCCTCCAGGGGTCATGCGGGGCACTGACCTAGTTAGACCCTGATTTCAGAGACAGGGCGAGGGAAACATGAGTTGGCCCAATTTTGCCAATTTTTTTTTTTTTGCTAGACAACTTAAAAAAAACAAATACTAATAAGCAATGAAGGCACATCTGAGACTAAGAGAAAGATGCTCGATACTACAAAGGGAGGGTAAGGTGGGATGAGGACAAGGGCACCAGATCTGACTGCAACTGAAAGTGACCTCCAAGTCAACTGAGCACCTCCCGGGTGCAATGATGGACAAGACGGCTTACCCAAGCAAAGTTCGGGGCAGTGCTTGGACCAGGAGCTAGAATCGGAAGTCCACCCCCATCATTTTCCACTTGAGGAAATTCAGAGCTCATCAAGGATGAGAACTGACCAGGGTCAACCGGCAGCGGACATGACAAGGGCAGATTTTTGCAATCCCAGTGTCTTACTACCAAACCCTACAGCATCCCGCAGGGAGAACAGTCATTGGCTGTGTGTTGAGAGGCAAGATTAGCGCGCACAAAGCCCACCAGGTCCATTTCTCAGATTAACACACTGAGACCCCAGAGTAAGGAAAGAACTTGTCCAAATCCCCAGACAAAAGATTATGATGATAATCAGACACTAACACTTGAGAGGTCACTGTGTGCGGGGCACTGTCCTAAGTTCCATTAGAGACTCAAATTCTATCATCAGCCCCAATTTAGATGGGTAAACCGAGGCATCGAGTGTGTGCACCTCGCCCGGGGTCTCAGAGCTGCTAAGGGGCAGAGGAGCTTCAAAGATCACTTCACAAAAGGGGAAACCGAGGCCACAGAGGATGAAAGGGTTCCAGCCCAAACTTCCCGTGGCGGGGCGGTGGGAGGGGTTACAGGGTGGGGCGCGGCTCCGAATCCACGACCCCTCAAATTTGCCCTCTCCCCGCCGTGGGGAACTATGACGTCACATGCGGGGAGCGGGGGCTGTGACCAGGAGCTTTGGGAATCCCATTCGGAGACCCGGGCGTGGGAACGGCACTCACCTCCCGAGGCACTCCTTCGAAGCCCACACTTCGGGCCTCGAGAACGAGGCCGGGAGCGCCTCGCCGGCGCAGACTCGGCGTCCCTCCACCAGCGCGACCTGCGACAGCGCCCAGGCGACCGAGGCTTGCGGACCCCCGGACATCACCGACCGAGAACGCCCGCAGGACTAATTCAATGCGCATGTGCGCCCGCGATCTGTCGTTCAAAGCCGGCGTGCGGCATCTCTACCAATCGGAATCTTCCTTCCAGCCTGGCCCCGCCTCATTGTCAGGCTTCCGGCGTCCCGCTGTCTCCAGGGTAACCGTCAGACCGACGGCCCGAGAGACGCCCAGAAACTTCTGGGCAGAGAAACGGGAAGTGCCTGGGAATGAGAAAGGTCTCCAACGCAGGCGTTCCTGCTTATTTCCCCCGGCTCCGCTTGCCAGGTCCTGCCACAGGGGCCGACCCGGGGTCGGTTGTGGGGGGCTCGGCCCTCACTGTGGGCGTCGCTGAGCGGGCCCGCGGTCACTATGGTAACACCTCCGGCTCGCGGTCGGCCTCTTGCGTGCTGACGTCACGCGCGGAGACCTGCGAGAAGGCGGTGGGCGCATGCGCCCGGGACGGGAGGCGTGGGGTTGGCCCCTGGGAGGAGCCAGGGGTGAGGGCGGAGCTAGGGCCTGCGCTTGGACCAGAAGCGAGCATTGGAAGTCCATCCCCATCATTTTGCGCTTTGAGGAAACTCAGAGCTCATCAAAGTAGGTGCAACTGAAGAATTGGATATTTTCTTTTTTTTCCTTCCTTTTATTAACATATAATGTATTATTTGTTTCAGGGATACAGGTCTGTGATTCATCAGTCAACAATTCACAGCGCTCACCATAGCACCTACCCTCCTCAACGTCCATCACCCATACACCCCATGGATATTTTCATTTTAAACTTCTTTATTTGGCGATAATTTTTCGTTTAGAGACAAGTTGCAGTTAGAGGGTGCCCACATGCCCCCCACCCCCAGGTTCCCCTGCTGTTAACCTCTCAGGACCGCAGCACATTTGTGGAAACACAAATCTTTCACATCAGAGCAATGCTATTCACTGAACTCCAGCCCATTCACATGGTCCTACTCTCTCCTCCGGGGTCCTTTTCTATTAGGAACCACATGCCATTGAGTTGCTAGGTAACCCCCAGCTTCCTCTGATCCACAACCTTTTCTCAGACTTTCCTTGTTTTCAATGACCTTGATGGTCTTGAAGGGTACTAGCCAAGTGTTCTGCAAAATGTCCTTCAATGCTTGCTCGTGACTACACTTGGCTTATGAATAGAAACTGACTTTTTAATTTAATTTTACCTAAACATTTAACATTGCTAGTTGAGTCAATTATTGGACAGCTTTTAAGCGTGTTTAGAACAATCTGGATATGTGAATCTACTTTTGCAACTAGATTTTATGAAATCTAATCACAGATCAGTGATGTCTGGTGAAAAATTAGCATTCAAGTTAAGTGCTGTAAGTGAAAAATGCATACCAGATTTCAGACTTAATACAAAAAAGAAGGATATAAAATAAAGCAGTAATAATGGTTTTATCTGTTACATGTTAAAATGATATTTTGGATATATTGAGTTAAATCATATATTATTTTTTTAAAGATTTTATTTATTTGTTTGACAGAGAGACACAGCGAGAGAGGGAACACAAGCAGGGGGAGTGGGAGAGGGAGAAGCAGGCTTTCCGCCGAGCAGGGAGCCTGATGCGGGGCTCGATCCCAGGACCCTGGGACCATGACCTGAGCCGAAGGCAGACACTTAACGACTGAGCCACCCAGGTGCCCCTAAATCATATATTATTAATTAATATTGATTTCACCTGTTTGTTTTTACATATTTCCAGCTTTTTTGAGATATAATTGACATATAACATTATATAGTTTTAACGTGTACAACATAAGTATTTGATACATGTATATATTGCAAAATGATTACCATATTAGTTACCACCTCCATCACCTCATATAATTACCTCTGTGTGTGTGTGTGTGTGTGTGTGTGTGGTGAGGACCTTTAAGACCTACTCTCTTAGCAACCTTAAAGTATGTAATACAGTATTGGTAACTGTTGTCACCATGCTGTACATTAGAGTCCCAGAACTTATTCATCTTATAATTGAAAGTGTGAACCCTTTGACCAACATCATTTTACTTTTTAATGTGCCCCCTAGAAAGTTTTAAATTACTGTGGCTCATGTGAGATTTTGATTGGACACTCCTGCCCTAAGTAACAATGTAACCAACATTTACAGAGAACAATGTCAGGCATTGTGTTTGACAAGTATTATTTCACTTAAACCTGAAAATAACGCTATGAGGTATGTTCAGTAGAATCTTTCTTAAGCAGACTCCACTGTTGAGTGACTCCTGGGGTAACTGATGTACCCTATCCCCTCTCTCAGACACACCGGCTGATGTTCAGGGCTGCAGAAGGCCCATGGCAAGCATACTGCTTTCTAAAATGCATGCAGGTGGGTGTCTGGCTGGCTCAGTTGGTGCAGCAAGTGACTCTTGATATCAGGGTTGTGAGTTTGAGCCCCAGGTGATTGCAGAGATTACTTAAAATAAAATCTTTAAAGAAAAAAACCAGAATGGGGCGCCTGGGTGGCTCAGTCGTTTAAAGTGTCCAACTCTTGATGTTGGCTCAGGTCATGATCTCAGAGTCATAAGATCGAGCCCGAGTTGGGCTCTGCCCTGGGTGTGGAGCCTGCTTAAGATTCTCTTCCTCTCCCTCTGCCCCTCCCCCCACTTGTGCTTGCTCACACTCTCTCTAAACAAAAACAAAACAGAACAAAAATGTTAAATTCGAATGGGCAAGACAGCTGTAAGAATGGACTCTTTTCTCTTGTTTTTTTTTCTCTTGTTCTCTAGAAAATTTCTACATTCCAATTGCTCTGCAAGAGTGCTTGTATTTTTGCTCCTGCTTGAAGGGACAAACTGAAAATTGTAGGTGCATAGACCCATACTAAACACAAAACAAAACCTTGGTTCTTTTGGACCAAATGAGTGTACATTTGTATGTCTTAAAAGTTTTTAATTGCCTATTTTTTTTAAAGATTTTATTTATTTGACAGAGAGAGAGAGCATAAGCAGGGGGAGCAGCAGAGGGAGAGGGAGAAACAGACTTCCCGCTGAGCAGGGAGCCTGATGTGGAATGTGGGGCTCGATCCCAGGACCCTGAGCCGAAGGCAGACACCTAACCGACTGAGCCACCCAGGCACCCCTTCAACTGCCTATTTTTTTTTTTTTAAGATTTTATTTATTTATTTGACAGAGAGAGACACAGCGAGAGAGGGAACACAGCAGGGGGAGTGGGAGAGGGAGAAGCAGCTCCCCGCCGAGCCGGGAGCCCAATGTGGGGCTCCATCCCAGGACCCTGGGACCATGACCTGAGCCAAAGGCAGACGCCTAATGACTGAGCCACCCAGGCGCCCCCTCAACTGCCTATTTTAATGAACTTTTTGATGAACCAACAAATGACTGGTCCTGATCATGATGATGGGAGGGCTTCTACTCTGTCAATACCCCCATTTTACAGATGACAAAATGAGGCATTAATAGACAATAACTTCCCCGAAGTTGCAATCCGGTAAGGGGGTGGAGCCAGAATTTATGCTCAAGAAACCTGTCTCCTTGTTAGAGCCCAAGCTCTCAACCAGGACCATAGTCGTCCTCAAATATGATATGGGCAAAGCAGCACGCAGGCTGGAGAGCTGGGACACAGTTTAGTCTTGGGGTCACTACATCTTCAGATCCCTATTTCCTCAGCTGGGAGACCTAAATCTTTGTACAAAAAAAAAATAGACTTTGTAATAAGTCAAACCTGGGTCAAACCTCAGCACTGTCATTTGTGTGACCTTGGACTAATCAGCAATCTCTCTGGGCTGTAATTTCTTCACCCATAAAGTGGGCAGCCTAGCAGAAGCTCCTTATAGGTTGTCACCAGAATTGGTGTCTATGATTCTTGGCATCCTTGCCCCCTCATGAATGGAAGAACTGAGCCTTCAGCTGCTTCAACTAGGGTAGGTTTAATTAGAGAAACAGTGGGGGAGGTTGGGAGAGGCCAGGGAGAGCAGTTGTGGGGAGACCCCTGGGGGTACTCACTCGCCCTGGGCCTGTTGGGACCCTCAGGGACACCTTTCTGCAGTGCCTCTGGGCAGAAAGGGGTCATCCTCAGAGGACCCCAGGTTGTTACGCTCCAGACTGGTCATCTGGGGCTGGCAGGCTTCTCAGGAGGCGAGACTTCAGGGCAGATGAAGGACTGGCGACGGCTGAGCTGAGACGGAGCAGGGTTGCTAGAAAGAACAGCAGGGGTCGGTCCTAAGGAAGGGAAGAAAGAGCAGAGAAATGTAGGTGTGCCTCGCTTTGTACCACGAGCAGTGCGCAGCCTTGGATCAGAGCGGGGGCTCCTTCCCGTCCCTCCTAGCAGGTGCCTCCTCCTCCCAGAGGTTCTTGCCACCCAGTGGGGGGGGGCCACCCCTCCAGTTCCGTATGTCCCCTCCCAGTTGGTCCTTCCAGGACACTCCCCTGCTTCCCAGTTACCCTTCCCCCGGAGGGTGCGCTCGGTGACCGCAGGGACCTCCCCCGCGGCAGCCCCTGGGTCTCCCCAGCCTGTCTGCCCCTGGCCCCCCGGCGCCCTTCCATGCCTCAGGCCCCAACATCCCCATACACTCTGCCACCCCACCCTCCACGCCTCCATCTCCCGGTACCTCCGACCCCCAGCCCCCCGTGGCCCCCAGCTTCACTGTATCTCCAGCCTGGCACGCTGGAGCCCAGCAGGGTTGGGGCAGGCGGTGAATATGTAAGGTTGGCCCTGTGTACTGGAGTCCCCGGCATTGATCAGGTGGACTTCTTCCTCCCAGGGGGTCTCACAGTGAGGTGCAGGGGTCTGCAAGCTACAGCCTGAGGGTGACCCCGGCCTCCCCCACTTTTTACAGGTTTTAAAGATGAAGTAAGGGGCGCCTGGGTGGCTTAGTCGTTGGGCATCTGCCTTCGGCTCAGGTCATGATCCCGGGGTCCTGGGATCGAGCCCCGCATCGGGCTCCCTGCTCCGCGGGAGGCCTGCTTCTCCCTCTCCCACTCCCCCTGCTTGTGTTCCCTCTCTCTCTCTGTCAAATAAATAAAATCTTTAAATAAATAAATAAAGTTGAGGTAAAACCCACATCACATAAAATTCACTATTTGACTGTTTTAACTAATCAAGGATCCATCCTGGAGTAGTTCCTCAGAAAGTTAGACAGAATTACCGTAGGACCTAGCAATTCCACCGCTCGCTATGTACGCAAAAGGACTGGAAACAAGTGTTCAGACAAAAACGTGTACCCAGATGTTCGTAGCAGCACTAATCACAATAGCCGAAAGGTGACAACAACTCAAAGGTCCTTCAGCTGTTGGATGGATAAACAAAATGTGGTCTAGTCTTCCAACGAAACGCTCCACAGTCATTAGAACAAAGAGCTGACCCCTGCCACCACCTGGATGACCTTGAAAACACGATGCTGGGTGAATGAAGCCTGGCATAGAGGCCACGTGGTGTGTGATTCTGTTTCCGTGGCACATCCAGAACAGGCTCACCCACAGAGACGTGGAGAGGTGACTAGTGGCTGATGAAAATGTTTTGTAGCTAGAGGGTGCTGAGGCTTGCCCAACATTGTGAATGAGCTAGATGTTACTGTTGGTTAATACAACTCTGAGATTCTACCATTGGCGTTCCCTAACCCACCTGGGGTTCCCTTCTCAAACCCGAGGCAATTGGGACCAAGCCCTCCCACCCCAGCGGGGACAGAGTGCCCTTCATAGCCATAACATACCCGATGTCCACTTCTGTGCTACAGTTGTGGCAATAACACTGGAGAGGTTGATGAAGAAGCGACCCGGAAACAGAGAAAGACATGGTAGGGCTGAGGCAGGTCAAGGGCCTTCCCTCCCTTTCTCCCCACGCCTTCCTTCCTTCCTTCCTGCCCCCCTCTCTCTCCTCCTTTGCTCTCATTGTGACCTCTTGCGGGCCCGCTAATCCATCAGCCTCAACTCCCACATTCTCCCCAAACCCCTAAGTGGCATCATCCTCTAATGCGGGGTTTCTCAACCTCGTCACTACTGACATGTGGACCCCGATCACTGTTTGTCGGGGCAGCTGTCCTATGCAATGTAGGATGTTCAGCATCCCCTGGCCTCCACCCACTAAATGCCAGTAGTTTCCCGTCCCCAGGCATGACCACCATCTGTATCTCCAGATGCTGCTGCGTCCTCTGGGTGGCAAGGTTGCCCCCACTGGAGAACCACTGGCCTAACCAAGGACCCAAGCCCAGCTGAGGCTCATCTCATCGGTCCCATTTCCCCCCATCTCACAACCAATCCGTCAGCGCTTCTCCTTGTAGACCTGCTACGAGGTCCTCCTTACGTCCACTCCCGTTACCATGCACCCTGCCTGGGCCACCTGGGCCTCCTCCCCGCGGTCTCTCTGCTTCCCCTCTTGCCCTGATGCCACGTCACCGGCCACACACAGCACCCACAGTGACCCTTTCCTACTTCAAATCAGAGTCTTGCGGATGGCCGTCCACCAGACTCAGAATAAAAGCTTCCTTCTTGCCATGGTCTGGGAGGCCCCTTTCGGATCTAGATTCCCTCTGCCCCTCTCAACTCCTGCAGATCTTCCTTTGGTCCCTCAAAGGCACACGGTGCATTTGGCCTCAGGGTCTTTGCCTTGCATGTTCCCTTGGCTCACAAGGGCTGTCCCTGCACTTCTCAAGGCAGGCCACTTCTCTGACCTGTCCCTGCCTTCTCAGGTGAAGCCGCCCACTGCCCTACATGCTGCGAGAGGTCCCCTGAGTTGCTTCCTTTTCTGGAGCTCATGGCTCATTTCACATCTGTCCTGTCCCTACTGTGTGAGCTCTGTGGGTCCAGGGACCTTGTGGGGTCTTGTAGTCCCCAGCGTCGAGCAAGGAACCTGCTGCATATATATAAATATTTGAATGTCCATAAATCGATGAGCTGAATGACTCCTGGCCATTTCTTACAAGTCATAATCCACGCCTCTGCCCCCGTACCTCTGCTTACTGTTTGGTAGGTGACTTGGTCCTTAAGAACCTACCTTACATGGAGAGGGAGAGAGAGGCAGAGCCAGAGATGGAGAGAATGAATGAAGGGTAGTATTTCGTAAGAACATCTGGGGCTGTGTTAGTACAAAAGGGAGTGGCTCCTATCCAAGCTTGAGGATGGAGGCTCAGGGTGGAGGGGGCTGGGTGGAGAGAGACAGGGAGGGAGCGAGGGGAGGAGGGAGGAAGGAAGAGGTAAGGGAGGGCAGGGGGGAGGGAGGGCGGTCCTATCTACAGAGGGGGGTCTTCCCTCCTACCCCTGCACCTCCTTGGCAGCTCCCTCGCTCTCTTCCTCCTCTCCCTTCCTTCACTCCCTTCCTCCCCTCACTCTGCCCAACCCCCTCCTCCCTCCCCACCCCCCTTCAGTGACAGGCTCCTCCTTACCCAGTCTCCTTTGTTGTAGGACACGAACAGGAAGGTGACCATCATGTAGGCGCATTTCAGCATGTTCCATCTGGTCCGCTTGGCTGGCGACTTCTTGGGGGCAGTGGTGGCCAGGGAGAGCTTCTCTGGGAGAACTCGGGGGTGGGGGGGAATGATGCACACTGAGGGCATGCCCTTCCCCCGCCTGGAAATCCCTGCCCGTCCTGAACTCCACACCTCGTCCCCACCTGCCCCTCCAATGGGCATTTGGGCCTCCTGCTGCCGGTGGCCCGTCCCTCCACCCCACCCCAAGGCACCAGCCTCCCCAGCTGCCCTCCCGCTCCATGCTTTGGCCCTTGAAGCCGTCCGCCACTAGGGTGCCAGGACAATCTGCCTAACACCCAGACGTGACCGCGTCACCTCCCTGCTCCGGACCCAACACGGTGTGCAAAACAGCCTTTCACCTCCCCAGCGTGCTTTCCTGCTCTTTTCGTTCTAAACATCCTAGTAAAGTATAACATATGGAAGACCTCAGATTTCTACGGTAAGTGTTTTATGATAAGTGTGTGCACGCGGTAAATTCTATATACAAGTCATCTGACCCTGGGAGTGTGTTTGTCCGTTTTTGTGGGAAGTTTGCTTGATTATGGGTTAAATTTCTTTGACAAAGCATTATTCAGATATTCCACCTTCTTTTGTTTCACTTTTGGTCATTTGAGTTTTCTTAGGATTTTGTCCATTTTGTCTACACTTGCCATTTTATTGGCATATGGTTTTTCAAACTATCCTCTTTATTATTCTTTCAATACCTGCAGGATCGCTTCCCTCCTAGTTTTGGTGATTTGTTTCTCCTGTATTTTTTTGTTTGTTTCTCATCAGCAATGCTAGAGAACTACATTTTTATTAGTCTTTTCCAGAGGAACAGTTGTTAGCACTGTTGATTTCTATTGTACAGTTTTTTCATTGGCTTTTTATCACTTCCTTCATTCTACTTGGGTTTAATCTGTTTCTCTTTTTAAAAATCCTTTAGGTAGGTCCTCAAATCATTGGCTTTCTGCGTTTTCACCTTCCTTCCGTCTTTTAAGGTACACATTTAAGATTATAAATTTCTCTCTAAGCAAAGCTTTGGCGGGTACCTGGGTGGCTCAGTCGGTTTAGTGTCTGACTTTGGCTCAGGTCATGATCTCAGGACCTGAGATCGAGCCCCATGTCCAGCCCCTCATTGCGTTGGGCTCTGTGCGCATCAGGGAGTCTACTTGGCCTTCTCTCTCCCCCCTCCCACTCGCGTGTGCACTCGCACACATATGCGCACGCACTCTCTGTCTCTCAAATAATTAAATAAAACCTTTAAAAAAAAGTTATGGGGTGCCTTGGTGGTTCAGTTTGTTAAGTGTCCAACTCAATTTCGGTTCAGGTCATGATCTCAGGGTCATGGGATCGAGCCCTGTGTCGGGCTCCAAGCTCAGCTGGGAGTCTGCTTGAGATTCTCTCCATCTCCCTCTGCCCCTTCCCTCTGCAACCCACTAAAATAAATTAAATCTTTATAAAAAATAAAAAGCTTTGGCTTTTTATTGATAGCGATATCCTTACTGTCATTCAATTCAATTCATTTTGTGATTTCTCCTTTGGTCCATGGGTTATTTAGAAGTGTATTTATTCAGTGATAAGTTTAGATTTCCTAATACTTTGTTGATTTTTTTTAAGATTTTATTTATTTATTTGAGAGAGAGAGAGCACATGAGAGCGGGGAGGGTCAGAGGGCGAAGCAGACTCCCCGCCAAGCAGGGAGCCCGACACGGGACTCAATCCATGAACTCCAGGATCATGACCTGAGCTGAAGGCAGTCACTTAACCAACTGAGCCACCCAGGCGCGCTTTGAGTGTTGATTTACAGCCTTACTCCACTGTACTCAGAGAGCATCCTCTAAATGACTTAAATTTGGGGGCACCTGGGTTTAGTCGGTTAAGCATCTGCCTTCCTCTCGGGTCATGATCCCTGGGATCCAGCCCCCTGTCCAGCTTCCTGCTTGGTAGGTCTGCTTCTCCCTCTCCCTCTCCCCATGCTTGTGCTCTCTCTCTCTCTCTCTGTCAAATAAATAAAATCTTTAAAAAATAATAATAAAAAATAAATGACTTCAATCCGAAGTTGACTGAGGCTTGTTTTATGAACCAACATGCAGCCAATTTTGATAAGAAAAATAATCCCACATTCAGTTGAAAAGGCTGTGCATTCCATCGGGGTCAGGTTCAGAGTTCTTTCTGTGTCAGTTACATCATGTTGGCTCGTTGCTCTTTAGACCATCCGTATGAAGTTGTATCTACCTGTCCTATCATCTGTTGAGAGAGGTGTTAAAGTCCCCTGCTATGATCATGGATGCATCTATTTCTTCTTGTCATTTGGCCTGTTTTCCTTTTATGTAAAAACCAGCCACTTTTATGTGAAAACATATTGAGAACTCGCATATTTTCCTGGTGGATTCATCCCTTCTTTATCGATTTCAGTGCCCCTCTTTATCTCTAGGAACACTTCTTGACTCAGAACCAGCGATGTCTGGTGTCAGAATAGTTACATTGGCTTCCTTTCAGTTGGCAGCTCAGGGATATACTTCTTATGATAGAATTCCCCTTACTTTTCTTTCAAATTTTCTGTCTCTGTCTCTCTCTTACAGGTCTCTTATGGGAGCGGGGAGTTAAAAATGTTCTCTTTGTGGTTTTAAACTATTTTTTGACAGTGTTCCTAGAAGTGCTTTTCTTTATATTCATTCCCCTTGGGGTTCTCAGAACTTTTTTTTAAAGATTTTATTTTATTTTATTTTATTTTATTTTTTATTTTATTTTATTATTTTATATTTTTATTTAACAGAGAGAGACACAGCGAGAGAGGGAACACAAGCAGGGCGAGTGGAAGAGGGAGAAGCAGGCTTCCCACCAAGCAGGGAGCCCAATGCGGGACTCGATCCCAGGACCCTGGGACCATGACCTGAGCCGAAGGCAGATGCTTAATGACTAATCCAGGCGCCCAAGATTTTTTGAGTACTCTCTACCCCCACTGTGGGATTCAAACTCATGACCCTGAAATCAAGAATTGCATGCGTTTCTGACTGAGCCCAGCCAGGCGCCCCTCTCAGAACTTTTAAAATCTGTTGCTTGATGATTATTTTTACCAATATGCAAAATTTTTATCCGTTAACTCTTGACATATCACTTGTTTCATTTTCTCTCACTTCTCCTTCTTAAATTCTCATTTCACTTGTCACAGCTTTTCACTGTGTCCCCTGAGTCTTGTGTGCCTCCTTCTGTATTTCCTATTATTTTATCCACTGTGCTTCACTTTGAGTAATTCCTCTTGACCCGTTTTCTAGCTCCTTAATCTCTCTGCTCTTTGTGCTCTCTGCTGTTAAGCCCAACCACTGAATTCGTCATTTTGGTTACATATTTTCAATCCTGGAATTGCCATTTGACTATTTTTTTAAACAAATTCTAATTCTCTGGTGAAATTCTTCATCTATTTTTGTGAACGTAATAACAGTAGGCTTTTATTTAAGTGCTTCTGGCCACTATCTGGGCCACATGGATGCTCGCTTTTATCGCCTGATTTCCTCTCTCTTCGTTTTTGGCCTTGCAGCCCTGACACTCGGGACTGACGTGTCATTTCCAGGGGAGCAGGAATGGGTCCCACGCCTACCTCAGTGTGTTGGATCTCCTTGGCACCAGTGAGCAGCTCGAAGGCCCTAGCTGCCCTTCACACGGATACCTTCGTGGGCACCAATGCTCTGCCTGTGGTTACCTGGAGGCGTCTCCTCTTCTTGGGGCTTTGTCATAAACCGGGCTGAAGGACCTCACTGTCCTCTACGCAGGAAAAGGTGCGGATCCACGACTTACCTTCTTCCTTGCAACCACTTGTTTCTTCTAAAGGTGAACAAGGAGAAGGAGGAAGAGAGGAAATCATTAAGGAAGCATGAAAGGGATGGAGGCAGTGCCTCCAGGTGCCTCCAATGGGGAGCAGAGGGGATGCTGTGGCCTCCTCGCTGCCCCTCGGTCCCCAGGCACTCGCCTGCTTCATGGCCTTGGCCCATTCTCTTCCCTGTGCCTGGAGCACCCTTGGTGCAGCGAGGCAGTCAACCTGGCTCCCTGGTGAAATGTCACTTTCCCTCAGCGCCCTCTGAAAACCTGTCAACCTCTCCCATGCTGTCTCTCCCTCTCCCTCTCTCCACCGCGTCCATAGGACTCATCCACATCAAACAGATGCTTCATCTACTTCTATACTTATTTTGTTTTCTTTCTCCTCTCAACTCAAATGCAAGTTCATGCAGGCACCGATTTCTGTCTGTTTGGTTCCCTACTCTTGCCCAGTGCCTAGCGCCGGACTTGGCACAGAGGAGCTAGTATTCATCAGCATTTGTTGGATGAATGACAAAAATGTTAAAACACTTATGATGGGAGTGACAATGGAGAGAGTGTGAGGTTCGGTGATTTCTAAAGGCTCTTCCAACATTGAGAAAAAAAGCGAAGAACTCTGTGTTTCTGTGCACAAGAGTAAAGACCAAGAGAAGGGCCAAACCGCACAGTTACTACTCACCATTCAACACCTGGAGGCTCAGCAAACCTAAGGAAAACAACACACAAACTGAACCGCAAAAGGCAGCATGAAGAGTGCCGTTGGGTCCCCAAGTCTGACAAGCTCACCACAAGCTACTGCTCCTCCAGGAAGCCCTGCTGGATTCCAGGTACCTTTTCTAGTTGCCACCTCCCTTGGGACACTGATCCCTTTTGCCTTATAACCACGGTCTCCCCCAACAGACGACGAGTTTACGCAGACGTGCGAACATGTCGAGTTCATCTTTGGGGTTTCCACAGCCCTGCACGGTCCCGGCACATACTGAGTGTGGAGTAATATCCTTGCCAGACAAGCTTCCCACCAAAACCCCACAGCATGCATGGAGTGAGATTCTTACCTAGGATCTCTGATGTTGCCCATGCAGAGAAAAGGGTGGTCCGGGAGGCACGGTCACGGGGGCAGACGAGGTCCAGAGTGTTGAATCCAAGGAGTCATGAGAGACGAGGCCATAAGGAGGAAACAAATCAGCAGATCAGAAGGTGGGGAGACCAGAAACCCATGAGAGCAGAGCCCGGGGGGGGGGGGGGTGTGGTGATCAGTTAGGACTTGGCAGTGAACAGGGGAGACCAGCCAAAGCCTCATTGTCTGGGTCAGAGGGGAAATCGAATGACTGAAGGCACTTGCATTGGATCAGGGTTAGGCTGGGAAGGCAGCCACCATCCTTCTCCTTGTATTTAGTGTCCCTGTGTTGTTGGCACCTCGCAGACTTGGGACGAATAATGCCTACTTTGTGAAGATGTTGTGGGGGAGTACAGAGCATGATACCTTAAAGGTGCTGCCTCCAGTGCCCAGCACTTGGGAAATTCTGAATGGATTTTAGTTATTATCATCACCATCATCACCGTATCATTGCCCAGATCCCTGATCTGAGGAGGGAGGTTGGTTCCCACAGGACACCCCACCTTTTTGAAAGTAGTCCCTGGGTTTTAAAGAAATTTCTCCAGAGATGATCCATGGCTAGGAATGGACCCATTAGCAGAGATAAGAAAGGGAACAAAGCATGGGGTGGGGAGGGCAACGTGAAATAAGAATCTTACTTTTCAGTACTGTTGAGATGAGGGGCAAGGAGGTGAACATCCAGTAGAGGTCATTGGACACCGACAGAAACAGAAGGAGGGGACCAGGAAGGTGTTAATGGTTCCTTCTTAGTTCACCCCACCCTGATGGTTCCCAAGGAGACCCTCCCATAGAAGGAAAAGGAGGGTATCCCCCAGACTTCATGGGATGCTCTGGGGGCCAGGATGGGTTGCTTCTACTATACTTCTCCCTTTTGGAGAGGCATTTATCCAGGTGGCCAGAAGCCGCAGGTGCCCATTTTCCTTGGGGATGCCTCCCCCAGAGATTGGAAAGATTGTCAGCAAAGGATCCCCTTGACCCATTTTTATCTAATTTCTCTCCTGAGGCTCAGGAAAGAATGGGCTGCACCTCTTACACATAACTCAATACATCCTTGAATTCTGGGGCAGTGGTCCTTGGCTTTTGAGAATCTGATAAAATCCGGGGACCTTATATGCATATGTGCTCACATACCCAGTCATACCTGCAGCCTCAGACCCACCTGAGTCCAGACACCCTCCCTCAATTTTCCCTGCAGCCTCAAGGGGCAGGTGGACCCCTACAGCTCATCCTGAGCCTCCTGCAGAGGTGGGGGCAGGGGGCAGTAGATTGAGACCTCCCTTAGCAGAGGGTCTCTCTCAACCTGAGCCCTAAATTGAAGAGAACAATTCAAAGATCCCCTTCTCTTGTTTCCTATACTTCATAGCACCCAAACATCCCAGTGACCCCTAAAAAAGGAAAAATAACTTACTTTTCACTGGAGGACAGGCAGAACCAGAAGTCAGGAAGTAAATGTGGAAAAGAGCAGGCAAGAGAGTAAGATAACATTAACACCACCCCAAGGACACTCCATTATTCCTTCATTAAATAATCTTAAAATCACTTTCAACTTTTTATTGCGTACTAATTATAAACTCACAAAATATTGCAAAAATAGTACAGAGAGATCCTGCATGACTGCCGTTCAGCTTCTCCCAATGGCAGCATCTTACATAACCACAGTACATTGTCAAAACCAGTAAATTGACGTTGGCACAATACCAGTACCCAGACAATAGAATGTACTCTGATTTCACCAGTTTTCTTGTGCACCGTTTTTAAAAAATTTTTTTATTTTATTCAATACTTATCAATCTCAGAGTCATAGGGTAGCCATCTTAAAATAACATGGACATCATTACCTTGCTCTATAAGTGAAAGAAGGGATGAGGGTGTTTAGGAGAGCCACACAATGTCCCAACACAGGTGGGTACCAGTGAATCACCACCTCTCCATCTCAAGGGGAGAGTAGAAGTGGGACTTGAGACTGAAGATTGAGGGAAAAGTACCACTTCTTTTTTGTCCACTTCACCCCCATAAATTATGATGGACCCCCACCGAAACAATCTGCTTATTGAGTTGAAGTTGGTGGGTCCATATGTGTGGATTTAGTGTGTTGAAGGGTCACCACCTGGGTAACTTGTTTCAAACAAGGAGCCTGAAGCTCCACCCCAGATGTCCTGATTCTTTAGGTAGATCTGAGATGAGATCCTAATTTTAAACAAAGACCCTGAGAGGCATTGCTCTGGCTCAGAGGTCAGCAAACATCTTCTTCTCTCTCTCTCTCTCTTTTTTTTTTTAACTAGGCTCCACGCCTACTGTGGAGCCCAACACAGGGCTTGAACTCATGACGCTGATATCAAGAGTTAGACAGTTGGGCGCCTGGGTGGCTCAGTTGGTTGGGCGACTGCCTTCGGCTCAGGTCATGATCCTGGAGTCCCAGGATCGAGTCCTGCATCGGGCTCCCTGCTCAGCGGGGAGTCTCCTTCTCCCTCTGACCCTCCCCCATCTCATGTGCTCTCTCTCTCATTCTCGCTCTCTCAGATAAATAAATAAATAAATAAATAAATAAATAAATAAATAAAATCTTAAAAAAAAAAAGAGTCAGACACTTAACCAACTGAGCCACCCAGGTGCCCCAACAAACATCTTCCATAAAGGACCAGATAGTAGGTATTTTAGGCTTTGCAGGTCAGCAGTCATAGTCATGACTACTCAACTGCTCTGGCAGCAAGAACCCAGCCATAGAGGGTGCATAAATGAATGTGTATGATTAGGTGTCAATAAAATTTTATTTAAAAAAAAAACAGGAAGTGGGCCAGGCTGTAGTTTGCCAACTCCTGCTCTAGCTCAGTGGTTCTCAAACCATCTGAATCAAATCACCTGAGAAACCTTTTGAAAGAACAGATTCCTAGAGCCCACCCTTTGGTATTCTCATGCAAAAATTGTGGGTGGAACACAGAAAATCATGTTTTGTTTTGGTTGTTTTGTTCTTTTAACTTTCTGATGATCAGCCAATTTTGGGAACCCTGTCGTCTAACTTGGGCTCCATCCGGCTCACAGTGCTGTTGTGAGAATTCACTAATATAACAGAGATAGATGCTCAACTACTATTTCTCTTCAACTCCTTCCAATTAACAAAGATACTATGCATTAGCAGTTGTAGGGGACATTCATTTCCTTCAAGGAACATTTGTGTAGCCCAGCTGTGTCCCAGACCTTATTCTAGGCCATGGATTTAAAAGGTGGGCAAATCTTGACCTCGGAAGAGGAGGAGAGAAGCTCCCTTTCCCACCGCATGCCCCCCAAGAGGCAGTTGTTAACCATCACACCAGCACACCACAGCTGAGATTCTCCAGCGGAGTCTGTTTGTACCAACTGCGCCCCCGCCCCAGGCCAATGCCTAAATGCCAGGGTCTGGACCAACCCTTTCCCAGATATTTTTAAGGAATTTCAAGGCCCAGAGAGGGTTACAAGAATGTAATCTCAAGGACACGATACTCACTTTCTTCTTCGGTCCTGTCTGGAGGGGAGAATGCAGGCAGCCGGGTCCCGATGGAGGTGCAGAGTAGAGAGAGAAATGGGCATTAAGACTGGAAGCCTAGATACTGGCAAGTAGGTGTCCCTGACTGGTCAGAGGAGAGCAGAGGCGAAGGACTACTGGAGATGAGGCAGATGAAGACTCCATCGTGCAGTCAGTCTCTCTCTCCCACAAATCTGGATGGAGCATCTACCATGTGCAAGGCGTGAGGACACATGGACAGCAAAGCGAGCGAGGTCCTCAGGCACAGAGAGTCAAGTCAGAGAAGCAGTGACAAGGGTCATCTGTGGAGCACGACCTGGGTGAGTGTGTTTGGGTAAACCTGCAGGGTGCAGTGGGAACCTGTAAGGGGGTGTGGTTTCTGACCTTGTCGGGGGGCCAGGGAAGGCATCTCGGAGGCACTGTCGCTGTGTCTGAAACCTGAAACATGAGTAGGGTTAACCGTGGGAGGACGTCTGGAAGCGGGGAGAGGAATGCATCCCAGGCTGAGGGAACAGCGTGGGCCTGGTCCTGGGTGGGAAGGAGCCTGGCACAAGAGTATCTGGAGCTCGATGACGCGGCGCCGTGTAGGTGAGCGGAAAGCCCCCAGACTTCATCCGAACAACAGGGACGCTGCATTGCAAGACTTGGACCCCTGTCCGGATCCCAGCTCCACACACACTAGCTTTCTGACCTTCAGCAATGTACCCCACCTCTCCGCACCTCAGTGTCCTCGTCATAAAAATGGAATTCTAACAGGATGACCAGCCATTCTGGCTTGCCCGGCACCGAAGGGGTTCCCAGGAGAGAGAGTTTTAACGCTAACACTGCGAATGTCCCTGGCCAATGGGCTCACTTTAGATTATGATGGCATCTACCTCTGTTAGGGGAATTAAAGAAACAATGCAGGCAGAGCCCTGAAAACACACTGGCTTTTTTAAGGGGCTTAATGAAACTTCTGTTAGTTGCCGCTCTGGCCCTGATGCTCTGCTTCCTTCTGGACCTCCGTTTCCCCATCTGTATTTTGGGTCACATGATCTCCAGCCCCATGAGCCTATGACTCAGGTTGAGGGTATTAGGTATTAGGTCATCACTCCCAATAATGGCTTTATTACATTGATCTTTGGGTTTATAGCGGGCACTTGTCATGTGGACTAAGAAGCACATTTTTTAAAAATGTGCAGCTGCCTTCCACGGAGGGCTGACGTGTATGAGTGAGGTGGATTGTCTGAGGGTAGGAGTTAGGGAGAGCTGAATGATTCACTGCACAGGCAGCGCGGGAGGAACGGAGCCCCTGAGATGGGAGAATGCTGTCTACTCAGGTTGTGACCTCTGCTGTCTCCCTAACCCTCCTCGGGACTCATCCACTTGCAGACACGAGCGATTTCTCATGGGAACCAACAGAGGAGAGTTCTGCTCCCAGGCTGATGAGAACTGTTCTCTTCAAGCAGCAGAACCAGTAGAGAGGTCTCTGGACTCCAGAATCCACGGAGTGTAGGGTGGGCGGAGTTGGGCCAGCTCTAGCTGGCTCCCTAGCACTGAGTTTTTCATATATTTTGGCTTAACCTCATAAGCAGTAGCCCCGGTTTGCTGGAAGAAGACAGATTTGTCCCTGGTTACTCGGCTGGTAAAGAGTGGAGCTGGGCTGGAGCTTCTGGAAGGCCAGCTCATACCCACTCTGCCTGGGCATCTGGGGCCATATGCATCCCCTTGGAAGTGGGATGTGAGCCGTCAGTGGTGGCTGAGATCTCAGGGGACCAGGGAAGGGGGGTGGGGAGGCGTTCCCCTCCCAATTCCCCAGTGAGCAGAGAGAAAGTCTCAAAATGATGCTGGCTTGTCTCTTAGCCCCTCTCCAACACTCTTTCTACCAAAGTGGGGAGAACAGGCTTCAGATGAAGAGTCTCAGTAGAGACCGGCACCGCGTTATAACTTACTAATAGTTTATTTTCATTATATTTATTTTTACAGTGTCTGCCTATAACGAACAATACTGGCTTTCTACCGACATGTATCATATGACCTCACTGATATGGGGAATTCTTAATCTCAGGAACAAACTGAGGGTTGCTGGAGTGGTTGGGGGTGGGAGGGATGGGGTGGCTGTGTGATAGACATTGGGGAGGGTATGTGCTATGGTGAGCGCTGTGAATTGTGCAAGACTGTTGAATCACAGTTCTGTACTTCTGAAACAAATAACGCAACATATTTTAAGAAAAAAGAAAAAGAAGAAGATAACAGGAGAGGAAGAATGAAGGGGAGTAAGTCGGAGGGGGAGACGAACCATGAGAGACGATGGACTCTGAAAAACAAACTGAGGGTTCTAGAGGGGAGGGGGTGGGGGGATGGGTTAGCCTGGTGATGGGTATTAAAGAGGGCACGTTCTGCGTGGAGCACTGGGTGTTATGCACAAACAATGAATCATGGAACACTGCATCAAAAACTAATGATGTAATATATGGTGATTAACATAACAATAAAAAATTTAAAGAAAAAAATAATTTAAAAAAAAGACTGGCTTTCTACTTTCTCGCATGGTGTCTTGTTTCCTTTTCAAGTTTATCTATGTAGGTAAAAGAACTGAGTCTGGGGGTGCCTGGGTGGCTCAGTTGTTAAGTGTCTGCCTTCGGCTCAGGTCATGGTCCCAGGGTCCTGGGATCGAGCCCCGCATCGGGCTCCCTGCTCCACGGGAGGCCTGCTTCTCCCTCTCCCACTCCCCCTGCTTGTGTTCCCTCTCTCGCTGTCTCTCTCTCTATGAAATAAATAAATAAAATATTAAAAAAAAAGAACTGAGTCTGTTTAAAGAAAAATATAAGTGGTGGTATGGCTGGTACATGGATGTGGCAGGAGCTCCTACCTGTGTCCATTCTACCTCTTTGTACGAAATGGGGACACAGTTTCTTCAGCCATCCCAGCATCAAAAATCAAGAAGTTATAGAATTCCCTGTGTTGCTAGACATGGGGAATAAGCATTCTTGTTGGCTGTTGGCGGGAGTGAAAATGTGTTCAATCTCTGTCCACATTTTCAATGCCTGTGCCCTTTGACCCGGCCGTTACCCTGTTAAGGAGTTTATCTCACACATAAGTCAATGCAAACACGAGAAAAGCAAGAAAATCCAAGGAGTGCGAGCATGTTGCAGCATCGCTTGCCACGGGATAAACACGAACGAAAGCAGATCCAAAACGAAGATAAGAGGAAAACAAAAGTTCTGTGAACAGGAGACTCATTAAATTACACGAGAGTGAGTGACATAGTGTTCAGATATTTGAAAGAAAGAGGCAAGTTCTGCTGAAAGGCACAACGTTTTTAACTCAAAAAGTGGAGGGTAACCATATGCATGCGTGGGTGTTTCTGGTAAGAATGCACCAGAGACTCGACAGACCTGGGACGGGATGAGGAGGAGATTCTGAGGTTGACTTTATGTCCCCTCAACTTCTCCCACATACACATGCTATTTTTATACCTTCAAAAATCTACAGCATAATAACTATCAGGTAGATTTCTAGCTCTGCCATGCGGGAATAAAAAATTTCATCACCTTAAAACTCAAAGAAACACAGTGGGGCTGGATGCTATCTGAATGGCTCTTCCCAAATCAGTAGGACATTAAATAAATGAATAAATAAAATACATATTTTAAATGAATAAGTAACAATGTAGATGACTCCCTCTGTAAGTCCGCATGACCTTGTAGACAAGAGAAGAGACACACCAGAGAGGATAAAGGCCTCCCACTTACCATCTGTGGACAACCTGGTCATCATACCTGAGGAAGAAGATACACCACATGGTATGCAAATATGACACAAAGAAATAGTCCTACTGAATGGATTTCCCCAGCTCAACAGATTTAACAACCTCTCTTCTTTGGGAAGTACAGCTATGGTGCCTCAGGCATGATTTAGGGTTTCCTTCAACATCCCCACTGTCCCCTTTCCCCATCACCCCTAGCGGGCATCCCTTGTCTCTGATATCATTTCTGTTTATTTGTCTCTGTTCTCTGAGTTCTTAAAGGGGGAGCATATTTGATCCATCTGGTCCAGGCACATGGGAGATGCTCAGAAATTCATGCTCAAAGTTCCCCACCAAAGTTCACAGTCTAAAGCCATCACGAGGGCACCTGGGTGGCTCAGTCATTAAGCGTCTGCCTTCGGCTCGAGTCCTGATCCCAGGGTCCTGGGATCGAGCCCCACATCGGGCTCCCTGCTCCGCGGGAAGCCTGCTTCTCCCTCTCTCACTCTCCCTGCTCGTGTTCCCTCTCTCGCTGTCTCTCTCTCTGTTAAAAAATAAATAAAAAATCTTAAAAAAAAAAAAAAAGAAAGAAAGAAAGCCATCAGGAGCATGACAAAGGATTTACCTAGGATTCCTGAAGCAGTCCATCCAGAAGAGTCAGCATGGTGGTGGCCAAGGTCACGGATGGGGTACAGAACGGCGGGATCACGGAGATGGAGCCACAGGTAGAAAACCAAACACAAAATGAGATGCTGGGGGTGAGCAACAGGCTGGGGAGTAGATTCCACAGCAGGTGGTGGTGGGCAGTTAGGGGCTGAGACCCAGAACCCTGTGAGAGGCTGGAGTCTCTGCATTTGATATTGGAGGGAGCTTAAGTAAGCTGGGGAACAGTCATGGACCATTGCTCAGCCACACTAGGAAGAGAGGCAGGATCGACCCGTTCCCAACTCTAGAAAGAGGTGCCGAGTCTTTAGCTCTAGTGACTCACACCAACCCTCTCAGGTCAGAACAGTGTCGTGTTGCCTGTGAAGTTTGCACAAGAGAAAGTCTGCCTCCTGTAGCTGATGAGCGGGTGCAGGGATTCAAACTCAGATCTCTCTGACGTCCTCCGTAAACCTTCCACGTCCTTATCCACAAAATGGGAATGTTGATACCCACCGTGGGGTTGTGGTAAGGTTCCCTCCGTACTGAGGAATTCTACTATGTTAGTGGAGACGTCTATATTTGAGTAGCTCACAAAACCATCCTCCATATCACTTAAAGTAATCACGTAGTAACTTGTCAGGAATATCGGGTTACATGTGATATCCTAACTATACGTTTTACTACCTGGGTGATCTTGGACTGGTCACGGAACTCACAATGCCTCTGAAAAATGCAGATATTATGTCCCATTTGGAGCTGTGGCAATAAGAAAGGAAGAGAATGCTTAAGGGCGGGGGGATCTTAACCTATTCCTGGCCCAAGGTAAACATTCTATAAATGTTAGAGTGAGTAATATGGGGGCGCCTGAGTGGCTCGGTCTGTTAAGAGTCTGCCTTCGGCTCAGGTCAGGATCCCGCGGTCCTGGGATCGAGCCCATCCCTGCTCAGCAGGGAGTCTGACTCTCCCTCTGCCCCTCCCTCTCAACGCCCCCCCCCCCCCCCGCTCCTTCTCTCTCTCTCAAATAGTTTTTAAAAGAAGAAATGGTAATATGATGTAAGTAGTAATAATTGCATTCTTACTTAGAGATGATTGTATATGTGTGTGTAGGGAGTGGATAGAAGCAGAAAGGACCATTGAACTGGTTTTCTTAGGCTGCGTTAAAAAGTGCTTCACATCTGTGACTGCATTTAGCCACATGAAGTAGGCACAGAGAGGTGAAGTGACTTCTCCAGGGTGGTCCAGCAAGGAAGGGGCAGACCCGGGCTCTGAACCCAGAGATGCCTGGTGCCGAGACGATGCCCTTCGTGCCAGTCAGCACCTCACGTCCTGACTTAGCCTCCTGCCTCCCCCGCTTGCAGACTCCGTCGTGAAGCTGTGGGCTCATTTCCCTGAACTGATTCCAGATCGCTGTCTGTTATTGAATGAATGTGTATGTTCCCCCCAAATTCATATGTTGAAGCCCTAACCCCTAATGTGATGTCTCTGGAGGGGGGTGTCCTTTGGGAGGTGATTAGGTTTAGGTGAGGGCAGGAGGGGAGAAGTCCCATGTTGGGATTGGTGCCCGATGGCTCCCTGCTCCACCATGTGAGGACACCGTTGGAGGCAGCTGTCCACGTGCCAAACAGCAGGCTCTTACCAGGAGCTGAATCCCTGGCACCTTGATTTTGGATTTCCAGCCTCGAACTGTGAGAGATAACTGTTGTTTCCACCACCCAGGCTCTGGTAGTCTGTTATAGTGGCCTGGGCTGCCTTAGGCACCATCTGTGGGGATTCCTGAGTACATAGTGATGATGCAGCTTTTTCTATCATACTCAGAAAGCAGAGATGGAAGTCAATCTGTCCAACTATTAGATTTCAGGTGGACTCGAATTTAGCTCCATGGCCTGATGACTTTCCTTCAGTCATATGTAAACCATGAAAATGTGCTCAATTTCTGGGCAACTGGGTTTGATTGATTGATTGATTGGCTGGGGGAGGAGAAGAAGGGGTGCAGTATTTTGTTTTCTTCAAGATATTCTAGTACTCGATTTTGTAGGTTTCTAGATTAGAAGCTGGGCTATAGACAGCCAAGAGAAGAAAGACCCATTGAAGATCAGCAGAAATTACCCCTGTCGGACACAGACAATCAAACCAAAGGGAGGCAGGTGGACCCAGAGTCTTACCTTTCAGCACTGTTGACAGGCAAGCCCCGGGAAGGAGAGGACCAATGGCGGCCAGTGGGGATCATTTTCCCAATAAAGGTTCAAAAGGAATACGAAATCAATCAAGTCATCCTTCATACCTCAGTGTACCACACAGGTCCCCAGATAGGGTAGGGAACTAGACTGAGAAGCTGTGACCCATTCTAAGAGTCCTGGACCCCTTTGGGGACACATTTATCCCAAAGTCAAAAAACCCCAGGGATACCAGTTGTCTGGGGCATCCAGATTCTCCCCCTCCACCGGGGTTCTGGGAGGTTTGCAGAAGGAGGGTCTGTCTCCATAACAACCAATTGTTATCTCCACTTCTCAACTGGAGACCAGGAAGGTTAATACTTGGAAAAGAGGGAAGCTTATCCAGTCCACAGCATATTTTTCTCATCTAAAACCCACCAAATGAATACATGCAATCTATTCCAATCCAGTTGTACTTTTTAGAGCAGAAGTTTGCTGATCCTACTGAAAGTCTGATCAAAGTTATAAAATTATAAACATTCCCAGAAAACCACACCAGTTCTCGATCCTCTTTCTGTCTCTTGCACACTCAGTTTTACACAAGATCGCAAAGGCTCGTTGACCTCCCTGAAGTCCACCTATTTGCCCCCTGGGATCTGCAGATTCTGGGTTGGGAGCCTGAGTCAGGACTGAGAGTCTGTCTCGGAATCTGCCCTGGTTGATCGTGGCGGTCAACACTTTGGCCTCTTCCTCGCACCCCTTCTCTGGATTGAAGGGCTTCCTAGTTAGGTAAGGGGAAGGAGGTAGGACTTACTTACATTTGACTGGAAAGGCAACAGAACCAGGAGTCAGTGGATTGACATGGAAAATAAAAGCAAGGGAGAGAGTAGGATTAATGCTAATATTATCCATCTCAGTTAGTTTCTTTATTCCTTCATGGAGGATTTGTGTCTTTACTACTTACAGTTCTTCCCTGCCCCCAAGACAAAGCCTGGGTGCCGGACCCAAGCCCCACCTTTCGCCAGCATTCCCTGAGGGGTCTTGACATCAGAAGGAATCTGAGAGGAGCTAGCTATGGGAATACAAACTTGGGGGTTTACACAGTTCTTACTTTTTTCTTCAATGGCGACTGGAAGCAAAAGTGTTAGCCATCCAGAGTCCAACAGGAGCAGGAAGTAAGGAGAGAATTCAGTGTTAGATCACTGTGATGCCCACAGAGACAGACAACCCACCCACTGTGTATGTCAATAAATCTACTCAGGCCCACCCATCATCCATCCATCATTCACCCAACCGACATTGATTTGGCACAGACTCTGGCCACCGCCACATGCTTGGCGCTGGGGATGCAGATGAATCAGATTCAGCGCCCGCTCTGTAGACATTTGCAAGACTGGTGGGGAAGAGAGACCCTGGTACACAGTTAATAGGACATCTCAAGCCCTGCTCTCATGGAACCTGTGACCTACGGATGTCTCGAACTTCTTACAGGCTCTTCAAACATAGCAGCATGTCCCAAAGAGAATTTGCGGTCATCATCCTCTCACCCATCAGAAAGTAACGTTACTTTTTGTTAATAAAATAAACATCCATGGATTCACAGTGATATAAATAAATACTGGAATAAATAAATAGAGCACATGGGTCAACTCTTCCTCACAGAGGAATTCCAATTAATACATGTAGAAGGAATAAGAGAAATAGAGAATCACCATGGAGCACATATGATGGTGATCATCTTTGCAGGCAAGATCCACTGGTGGATGCTATAATTGGTGGGCAAACGTTTGGGGAGAAATAGGGTATTTGCATAGTCTCCAACTCCCCCAGGACATTCATTAATTACAAAGGGGAAATAGTTACTGGACTGTAGAGAACCCTGACAGACACACCGTAACCTAACGATCAAGGTTAACATCTTGAGTAATGAGACACATCGACGTCCCTGACAAAATGGCGCAGAGAAGGGCCTACCACCCCGTCCGTGGACTTCCTGCCCAAAACGCATAACCTCAGCACAATCGCGAGACACTTTCAGACAAGCTGAGACTGAGAGACGTTCTTCAGAATATCTGACCATTCTTTTTCGAAAGGGTCAAGGTCATGAAAGATTGGCCAACTCAACCACGGGTTGTAAGGACTAATGGCAAAAGAGTGAGATGTGATGACCCAGGGCAATGTGGGATCCTGGAGTGGATCCTCAAATAGAAGAGGAACATTTATGGGGAAACTGGTGAATTAGGAATAGGGTCTGTGATTTAAGGTAGTAGTTTTGTAATGGTGTTAAGTCCTGTCTGTCATGGCTGTGTTTGTGTTGGGTAAGATGGTAACATTAAGGGAGGCTGGGAGGAGGGTGTTTGGGAGCTCTAATTTTGTGACTTTTCTGTATGTCTAAAATTACTTCAAAGTACAGTTTTAAAAAAAAAAAATCAATTGCTCTACAGAACTCTCCCATCTCACTGAAGGGCAGCACAATCATCCAGCTGCAAAAACTATAAAGTGAAATGAAATGAAAAACCAAAATTATCGGAGTCTTTCTTCACTTCTCTCTTTCCCTAACCCTGGTTCCCACCCAATCTATTCTTCATTAGGACCAAGATTGATCATTTAACCACACACACACACACACACACACACACCCCTAAATACGACACTCCCTTCCTGACAGCCTTGAATTGCTTCCTTTGGCACTTGCGATATCCACACCCTAATCTGACCCACAAGAGCCCTTGTGTGCTGGTTTCTGCCTCCTCTCCGTTCTTACTTGTAACCATCCCCACCCACCATGCCCCTCTCCCCATCCACCATGCTCCAGACACACAGGCTTCTCTAAGATCCATGAAGGGACCCATTGCCTTCCTGCCCCAGGGCCTTTGCATGTACCTTCTCCCCCTCCCCCTAGACTGTTTCCTAACTCTGGCTGGCTAGCTCCTTTTTTTTTTTTTTTCAGATTTTATTTATTTATTTGACAGAGAGATATAGCGAGAGGGGGAACACAAGCAGGGGGAGTGGGAGAGGGAGAAGCAGGCTTCCCGTCGAGCAGGGAGCCCAATGCGGGGCTCGATCCCAGGACCCTAGGATCATGACCTGAGCTCAAGGCAGATGCTTGATGACTGAGCCCCCCAGGCGCCCCTGGCTGGCTAGCTCCTACCCACCATCGGCATCTCCCCTCAAATGTCACTTATCCGGAGAGGTCTTCTCTCAGTGGCCACACTGGGACGTGCTTATTCATGTAACATGAGAATTCTGTGCGGATGGGACTCTGTCTGTCTTTTTCATCCACTGCATTCCCAGCATCGAGCACAGGGAACAAACCAGGAACTCAATGAATATTTGTGGAGCAAATGAGACAATAGGAACTCAGCATTGTGATGAGACTCAAGTGCTCTTTCCAACATGTGGTGTCCTTACACTGTAAAGATCTGGGGCCTCGCTAGAACTCTGTGACCATAATAATGTCAACTCCCAGGCACCACGCACACATAACCGCATCGATGACACACAGAAATCCGATGGACTGGAGATGCTTATGATGCCTACTGGTCCGATGAGGACAGTCAGGCTTATTCAAGCAATGTCTCCCCGCCAAAGTCACAAAGAGCCCATGACAAAACCAGATGCAGATGCAAGTCTGTCTCCAAGAATGCTACGGTGGGGCTGTAGGGTTACAGGGCTCACCCACCCTCCATCTTGACCCGGGAAGCCTGCACCTGAAGCCAGCAGGAGTCTGGTCAGACTTAAGGAGGCTACCCGGAGCCAGCCACGGGAGCCTAGACACTGTAAGCAGAAAGGAAGAGGAGGTGGGGAGTAGGTGCCGACATTACCCTCACGGGGAATGCAGGCTTCCGCCAGTCCCAGGAAAAGCAGAATCAGCAGGGGCATCCTCAGACACAGCTTGCATCTGCGCATAGTGGGGCGGGCTCTGGGGTGGACGTTCTCCTTCCAAGACAGACAGGACTCTGGCCACCCACTGTCCTCCAGGACTCCCAGGGCCAAGCTACCTGCCCACGCATGCCCTTTCGCTGGCCCGGAGGCTGGCAGGCACCCAGCCTCGTGCCCCTGCCACCAGCTGCTGACGCAGGAGCTGTTCTTCCTGCCCGCATTGCTTATTTATCTTAAAGAAACACTGTAGATAAAATGCCCAGCATGATGCTTGCTATCCTATCTGCCTCCTGTTATTGTAGGGCCCTTGAGCTGAGTGTTTCCTTACATTTTTAAACGGTTGGCCGGGGGGTGGGGGGAAGACAAAAGAATAATATTCCATGGCAAGTGGAATTCTAGCGTCCGCAAAGAATGTTTTATTGGAACACAGTCCGTTCACTTGTGTCCTGCCACGAGGGCTTTCCTGCTCCAAAGGCAGAGTTGAACAGCCATGACACAGACCATCTGACCCACAAAGCCAAAAATAGTCACTATCGGACTCTTGATGGAAAAGTGTGCCGACCCTGTCCTGGACAAATTGTAAGTTTCTGAAAACAACAACACAAGCAAACAAAAGCACCTGTCATACTTCTGCCCCGAGATAAGTATTATTTTCACATTCTTGTGCATTTACATGTCCCTAACATTCACTGACTGTGTGCCCTGAACAACTTACTCAGCCACTTTGTGCCTCAGCTTCCTCATCTTTAAAATGGGTATAATGGTATTTTCAACCTCATTGGTGTTGAAAGATTATTTGTGTATATATCTATAAAGCACACGGAATGGTGCAGATTGTCTCCCTGTATGTATATCAAGAATACAATATATGAACATATCATGATTATACATACATTTAATACATGATATATGTGATATGCATGCATATCTTTTTTAAAAGATTTTATTTATTTTAGAGTGATAGTGCTAGCAGGGGGAGGGGCAGAGAGGGAGAGAGAGAGTCTCAAGCGGACCCCGTGCTGAGCGTGGACCCCAAAGGGGGCTCAATCCTACAACCCCGAGACCATGACCTGAGCTGAAACCAAGAGTCAGACACCCAAATGACTGAGCCACCCAGACGCCCCTGTGCATGTGTATCTTAAGAAGTGATCGTTTCATGCATAAAGTATTTAAAGTGCTTTGTTCTTTATGCACAATGTGTACTGAGCATTTCTCCAAGGCTTCAAATATTCATTAACCATAAAGTTTTATGAGCAAAACTTTAAAATTTTTTGCCATAAAAATAAAGTATATTATAAATAGATGGGGCAGAGGGGATTTTCAAGGCAGTGAAAGTCTTCAGCATTACACTGTAATGGTGGGTACATGACATGCATTTGTCAAAATCCACAGAACTGTACAACAGGGAGTGAACCCTAATATAACCATAGACTTTAGTTAATAATAAAGTATCCATATTCATTCATCGATTGTAACAAATGTACCACACTAGTGTAAAATGTTAATTATGGAGGAACCTGACTGTCCAAGATCAAGGTGACAGCAGTTTGGGGAGGGGCTCTCCTTTGCTTGCCGGTGGCTGCCTTCTTGTAGTATCCTACCTGGCAGGGAGCAGAGACAGGGAGCACAAACTCTCTGGTCTCTTCTCACGAGCACACTGATCCCATACATGAGGGCTTCACCCATCACCTCCCCGAGTCCTCACCTCCTAATACCACCCCACGGGGGATTAGGATTTCGACACATGAATTTGGGGAGGACACACTGGGTCCATAGCACATGCAGATGCTCAGAACAGCACCATTTGCAATAGCCGAAAAGTGGAAGCAACCCAAATGCCCACCGATGGATGAACGGATAAGCAAATGTGGTCAGTCCGTATCCTGGGATATTATTTAACTACGAAGGTAATAAAGTACTGACATGTGCTACAACATGGATGCACCTTGAAAACATTATGCTCAGTGCAAACAGCCAGCACAGGAGACCACATATTCTATGACTCGTTTATATAAACATCTGGAATAGGTAAATCCATAGAAACAGAAAGTATGGTAGTCGCCACTAGGGGTCGGGGCAGGGGGGAGGGGAGTGAGTGCTGAATGATAATGGGGTCTCCTTGCGGGTGATGAAAATGTTTTCAAATTTGGTACAGGGGATGGTTGCACAACATTGTTAATGTGCTAAGTGTCACGGAATTGTATATTTAAAATAATTAACCTTAGGGTTAATTATAACTTAAGGTGTCTGACTTGGACTCAGGTCATGATCTCAGGGTCCTGGGATCAAGCCCCATATCAGGCATCCTGCTCAGTGGGGAGCCTGCTTCTCCCTCTCCCTCTGCCTCTCCTCCTGCTCATGCGTGCTCTCTCTCTCTCAAATAAATAAATAAAATCTTTTTAAAAAATCCTGACTTTATATTAGGTAAATTTTATGCCAAATAAAAAACACTTTCAGTGTGGAAAAATACGTTAAAGTCTCTCAAAATGACAATCAAATATACTCCTGTATTATGAGAAAAAGTACATGCACAGTGACTGCTCATATTAAAATTAACCCAATTAAAAAATTAAACCACCACCACCAGCAGTACCAGCCCCCCAGCTCTCTACAGAGAAATTAATGAAAACAGTTCAATCCTTCCATGCAGTTCCTGGAGCAACCCCAGGGCTTGATCACAGTGGGAGGGATGAGCGTTGTGTGCCCTGCACAGAGGCCATTACTCCCACGGAGCAACACCCACACGGGTGGTCGCAGCCCCAGCTGGTGTGACGCTGCTCTCCCCAGGGCAGTCTGGATTCCTTCCCCCAACCTCCAAAGAATCGCAAGGCCAATGGCTAGGTCCCGGAATCGACAACCCATTTCCTGGGCTCTGACTAGCTCTCTGCTCAGTTTCTGCACAGTTGTTCTGGATGGAGGGTCCAGAGGAGTCTCTTGTCTCCCACTGAACATATGAGGGAACAATGAGCTTAAGAGATTTGCCCAGAAGGGACTTGCAATATGTAATGGGAATGAGCCAGACTGTGGAATCAGAAAGCTAGAGAACCAAGCCTCAGCACCTCCACCTTCTCGCAGGTGAACTTGGACAAATTATTTATCCTTTTTCGTTCTCATCACATAAACAGCTAATACTTTTTAGAGCATTGGCTATAAACGCAACACCCTTCTAAGTGCCTTGGCATCCAGTAATTCCTACAACCCTACAAGATCGGAACCATTATGGGCCCCATTTTATAGATGAGGAACCTCAGAGCCAGAAGGTGTAAGGTCAACACAAAATCACATACTAGTAATTGGAAGGACGGGGCTGTGGAAGCTGAGCATCTGAATAGGCACTGCAGGCTCTAACCAGCCCCTTCCAACAGAACTTTCTACAACGACACGCATGTCATGCCCTGTCCCCGAGCTGTCCGACATGGCAGTCACACGTGGCTGGTGAGCACTTGAAATGACACCAATTCAAGAGGGAAAATGTACTTTTACTTTTATTTCACTTTAATTCGTTTAAATTTATTTTTTTATTTTTATTTTTATTTATTTATTTGAGAGAGAGAGAGCACATGAGAGGGGGGAGGGTCAGAGGGAGAAGCAGACTCTCCGCTGAGCAGGGAGCCCGATGTGGGACTTGATCCTGGGACTCCAGGATCATGACCTGAGCCGAAGGCAGTCGCTTCACCAACTGAGCCACCCAGGCGCCCAGCTCGTTTAAATTTAAATAGCTCCATGCGCTAGGGGCTGCCATCTTGGATGGCACTGCTCTAAACCATTACTTTAAGCTGCCTCTCAGCTTTGTCAGACTACCTGCCTGGTGGGCTGTTGTGAGCCTGAAGAGAGCACCATATGAGTAAGCCATCCTCTCTGCACAAAGCAGACCAGATTGTGGAAGCACCATGTCTAGCTCTAAAGAGTTTGTATTCTAGTGTAGCAAGACAAATGATAATATGACTTCAGCTACTGGTCATTGCTGCAAAGAAGGTACATAAAATAGGGTCATGTGGCAGAGAGTGAGGCTATTGGGGTGATGCTTTCACCTGGAGTTGTCCGGGAAGACCTCACCAACATGTTGTCTTGGATGGGTGAGGATCTGGGGCAGGAGTATCTTGGAGACAGCTTGTGCAAAGTCCCTAATGCAGAAAAGAGTGGGAAGAATTTGAAGGACAGACAGACATGGAAGCCCACACTTTTCCATAAGCCTCTAGTGTCTCTTCTGCAGGAAGCTATGTCCAAATGATGCATTTTAGAAAAATTTGCCACAGCAAGTCAGAAAGGGCAAAATTCCTTATGGTATTGCTTGTTTCTGTAAACCACAAATGAACTAAATCAAGAGCCAAAGATTCGTGGAAAATGTTCTAAAGATTTTTGTTTACTTATATCTGTTTGCTTAACTGCTGATGGAAATGATTTAATTTTTTAAAAATCTGTGAGTTTTTGAGGCTGTAATTTGAAAACTTTCTTCCAGCTGATCAATGGAGCCATTCACTGAATAAGGTTCACAGAATGCATTCCTTGATCAACCAACAATAATAGCACCAAACAGATGTGTGTGTGCCTCCCCAGCAGGTAGGAGGACACAGGATTCTTAAAAACCCTAAAAAGCCCTAAAATACCATTTCATCATGTTTATTAATATTTATATTTATTTATGATATTTTGTGACCCAAAGTCACCAAACCAGTAGGTGGAGGAAGTAGGATTTGAACCCACACTCAACTCTCAGATCAACTGCTCGACACACTCCCAAATCCCAAATATGAATATCCTTCCAAAGATGTTTTTAGCCCCTCAAACACATGAGTCTTCAGGCACTAAGATTTTGCAGTCAAATGCTCTACCACTGAGCTATACCCCCCAGGCACTAAGATTTTGAACGTGCATGCCTTCATGCATTTCGCACGTTCTTCTCACAGGTGGGAAGGACAGAGGGTAAATTTGAGGCAGGACTTCTGTGATAACCAGATCTGAAGGAGAATGTTGGCTGGACTGTGCAGATGAAGACCCCAGGGGAACCATCTGAGGACAAAGCAGGGAGAGGGTGGGGTCAGAAGTGCAGGCTGGGAAGATCTGATGCTTCTCCAGTTACCCGTGACTACCCCAAACTCAGTGACTCAAAACAGCAACAGTTTTGAGTATCTGTCGTGGTTTCTGAGGGTCAGGAATTTGGGGAGGATGCCCCTGGGGTGGTTCCGGCTCGGGGTCTATCATGCAATGACTGGAGCAGCTGGGGCTGACCACCACCTGCCTCTCCATGCTGTCTCCATGTGGAATGGGCTGGTTGGGGCTTCCTCACAACATGGCGGCCTCAGGACAACGAGACAACTGAGGCTGGCTCGGGCCTTCAGTCGAGTAAGGAAGAAGATGTATTATCCTTCCTGCCACGTTGTGTTGGACAGAAGCAAATCACCTCCCTGCCCGACACAAGAAGGACATGAGATCCGCCTCTGCACCAGGAACTGGCAAGTATAGAACATATGAGATGGGAGAGAGAAACCACCGTCCTTGAAAACCAAAGTGGATGCATTTGTGTGTCTTTACCTCCATTTGGCTGGCGGTGGGGTCTTCACGGGCAGGAACTCTCTGGTTTCTGTCCGTCTCCCCAGTGTCCACATGGGTCTAGAACATGGGAGGGAGGTGCTCGTATGTGTTGAAGCCTATCTAGGTGGTCCGAAGGGGGCTTGTGGAGAAGGTAGGGTTGGCCTACCCCGAGACTGCACCCCTGTAACGCCCTAGGGATGGCACCAAGGAGCAGGTGGGGGCAAAGTTCTGGAAGCCTGCCAGAGGCTTGCAGAGTCTCCCAGGCCCGTGTCCAGGAAGATCAGGCCGAGGCAGTAAGGAAGACACAAGGATGGAAGGCAGCCTGCTTGCCCACCAGGTGAGGATGGTGGGCGTCTAATTTCTGCACACCAGCGATCTGTCTAGTACGGAAAGCACTCTGCAGCCCACGTCCCAGAAATAAGTGTTGCATGTCCTCCTGGTAACTTCTCCTGAGAACATGGAGATCAGCCCTTGGGTTCATCTCCAGTGCCCCCCCAGGGAGTCACCTGCTTCCAGGAATATCCCTCAAAACTCTGCCACGTTCTCCATGCACATCGTCTGTCCTGACTCGGGCCACCCCCTCAGTTCCCCTGGTCCCCACTTCTCGACCCCTTAGTCTTTCCTCTGACACCTGAGCCCATAAAGGCAATCCCCCCCACACCCTGAGTTATCTGGGCTCATTAACCCCTCCAGAGATGACTGGCGAGTCTGGGGTGCATTCCCGGGCCCTACACCCAGGTATCCCGCTGACCCCAAGCCTCTCCCTGGACACCCCACAGACCTCACTGACCACTAACAATGAGCACTTAATTTCCCCCTTCAGACCCATTGCTCATCTTGTGTTTCCTTTTGGGAGGAACCTCCAAGGCAGCCAGTTTGCTTTTCTCTACCACCTGCTATGGACGTGCCATCATGACACCTGCTCATATTTACATAGTTCATATATACACCCATATATACATCCATGTGGATGTGTACACACATGTATGCATGTATGATGTATGTATCTATAAACACGTCCATTATACCTACACACACACACAGGGGAAATATCAGAAGGACACACTCCAAATATTAAAACTGCTTGTCTCTACTTGGTGGGATTATGGGCAGCTTATTCTCCACTGCTTTCTCTATTTTTCAAAGGCATTCGATAAACACACTACCTTCATGATCAGAAACCGAGATGATCACTTTTTTAAATAAGCAATTGAAAGAAAACGGGCCACCCTGGAGGCTGGCAATCGACAGTGTTTTCCAGACCTTCAGAGTGAACTTTCTGATGCCAATTTAGCACCAAGACGGACAGAAAGTGAGCCTCGTGCTCTGGGACTCATTAAAATCGCCTAAGAGCCCGCCCAGGGACCCTGAAAGTGAGGAAACTGTGCTCTTCATCTCTCCTGCCGGCTTATTAATGATGATTGCTCATTCAACCCATCCCTCGGCTGCAGGAAAAACAGCTTCTCTTTTGAGGGGGGGTCGGAGGGCGGTGTTGAAATGCCAAAGGGAAAACGCCTTGGGCCACAGGCAAGCAAGCTTTGGGAATAAATAAATTTGAACGCATTCGGGACAATTAAAAGTTTGAAATGCCACGAGGAGAGTTACCTGGGGCTGCAATTAGGCAGCTTGCACCTGTGAATGCTGAGGCTGTTTTTGTTTTTCTCCGTTTGCCTGAGGACAGGAGCTGCTGGTGCGGGCGGGAGCTTCTTATTCCCTGCGGCCTCCCAGAGGGGCAAAGCGATCCCGAGGTCAAGTCAGCTTCTCCTCCCTGACCCCCGCCCCAGGTTCCCAGCTGGGTCTTAACCACACTCAGGCTCAGCATTTAGTTACACGTTTGTGTATTTTTTCACTAAATAGTCACAGAAAGCTTTTAAACGAAAATAAACAAAATAGTATCTCTACTGCTGCCAAAGGTAGCAGTTTTAAAAAGGCGGAGAAAGCTCAGATCTCCCTGCTCATTCCCCACTGCCATTCCCTCCTCACGCACCTGTGTCGAATATGCAAACGTGGGACACATCAGGTCTACGGTGAGGGAAACTGCATTTATTTTTTTTATTTTTTTTTTTTTTAGTTATCAGTTTGTTAGGGACATTTTACCAGAGCCCTAGGTAAAGATCTAATTTGTTCTTTCTCAGTGACTACACAGCTTCCATCCTATGGATGTGCCATGGTGCTCTCCATTCACGCCTTCAGCAAATATTTATGGAGCATATAACATAGACCCAGTCCTGTGCTAGGACCTGGGGATGTCGTCGTGAATAAAGAGCAAAAGACATATTCCAGTGGGATTATTTAATGGAATTTATTAAGTAGATTCTTTTAAAAATTTTTTTTATTTATTAATTTGACAGCGATCACAAGTAGGGAAAGCAGCAGGTAGAGAGAGAGGGAGAAGCAGGCTCCCTGCCGAGTGGAGGACCCCATGCGGGGCTCGATCCCAGGACCCTGGAATCATGACCTGAGCCGAAGGCAGACGCTTAACTACTGAGCCACCCAGGCGCCCTATTTAGTAGAGTCTAAAGTTCATGGAAATGCATTTCTTGAAACAGGGATATACCAGGGCTGAATCTCAACCTCAAAATTCTCGAAAGAAACCACACCAAAAAGAGTATGTGCTGGCTGAATGATTCCATTTATTTAAGATTCTCAAAGATGTAAACTAACCCGCATGACGCCAAGTGGACCAGGGGCCACCTGGGCCGGAGGGAGGGAGAGACCTTATAGGCTCAGGTGGTGAGTTTTGGGGAGGGTGGAAATTGTTATCCTGGGTGTGATATGGCTTCACGGGTCTATGCAGACATCAAAATGCGTTAAATCTTAAACTGATAATATGTGCAGTTTATTGTACCTCAATTATTCCTAAATAAATTTGTTAAATATATATATATGTTAAATATATATATGTATATATATATATACATATACTGCGTATATGTTATATGCTCCATAAATATATGTATATGGGGAGGGAGAGGGAGAGGGAATCTTAAGCAGGCTCCTCACCCAGCTGATCTCACAACCCCGAGACCATGACCTGAGCCAAAACCAAGAGTTGGTTGCTTAACCAGACAGAGCCACCCAGTCCCCCCACCAAAACATATTTTTCAAGATTTTGTTGATTTATTTATTTGAGAGAGAGAGAGAGAGAGAGAGAGAGCACAAGCAGGGGAAGAGTAGAGGGACAAGCAGACGCCATGCTGAGCGCAGAGCCTTATGTGGGGCTTGATCCCACAATCCCGAGATCATAACCTGAGCTGAAACCAAGAGTCGGATGCTTAATCCACAGAGCCACCCAGGCACCCAGCCCCCAAAATACATTTTTTAAAAGTCACTTTTTGGGATGCCTGGGTGTCTCAGTTGGTTAAGCGTCTGCCTTCGGCTCAGGTCATGACCTCGGGGTCCTGCGGTCGAGCCCCGCATCGGGCTCCCTGCTCGGCGGGGAGTCTGCTTCTCCCTCTGCCTCTCTACTCCCCCCTCCCCACTCTCTGCCCTCTCTCTCGGTGTGGAAAAGAATTGCCATACGTCCAGCAATTCTACTTCATGTATATACCTTAAGGAATTGTAATCAGGGACTGAACGAGATATTTGAGCACCCGTATTTATAACAGCATTATTCACAGTGGCCAGAAAGTAGAAGCAACCCAAGTGACCATCAGTGGACAAAGGAACAAACAAAATGTGGGTTATCCATACAATGGACTATGATTCAATCGCATGGCCCAACATGGATGAACCCTGAGGACATTATGCTCAGTGATGTAAGCCAAACTGTGAAGTTGATGTTTAATGGGTACAGAATTTCCGGTTTGCAAGACGAGAGCAATTCTGGAAGGTGGTTGAGTAACGATGCGAATGTACTTAAGACACTACTAAACCGGCCACTGAAACACGGTTAAGATGGTAACTTTTATGTTGTGTGTGTTTTACCACAATAAAAATTTTTGAAAAAAATATATGTTCATTTGGACCAATTCTTTGTTTTATTTTTCTGTTACAGTTTTTTTGTTTGGTTTTGGTTTTGGTTTTTGTGGAATAATTAACATGGAAGTAGCAGACGAGCCGGGAACATTCCTGTCTCTCAGTGTTGTCTCCCTGCTATTTTGGCCGAAATAAGTAGTTCAAAATCTTTTCCTCTTTGGCATTCCACCTATTTTCTCAAACACTTGATTCAATGATCAAGATAAATCTTTTTCATTTTTATTCTTTATTGTCTTTGTTTTCTCTGAGGCTTTAAAAAATTCTTTCTGAGTTTATTTAGTTGGTTAGGCGGTTAACCGTCTGCCTTCATCCTGAGGTCCTGGGCTCCAGCCTTGGGGGTGGGGGGAGCACGGCCTCCCTGCTCATGGGGAAACTGCTCCTCCCTTTTCCTGTGCCCTGCCCCCACCGCTCCTGTTCTCTCTCTCAAATAAATAAATAAAATCTTAAAAAAAAATTCTTTCTGACATTAGGAAAAATAAGGCAATAGCTTAGCAATTTATCCTAGAATGCGTTACAATTAGAAGTATGTAAAATGACGATAATCTCGGTCTCATAAAACTGCATGAATAAAACAGGTTATAATCTAATCAAAAGATCATTATTAGTAATCACAATTTTATCTCTGTGTAATTCGTCGGGGTTAATAAAAACAATTTGTAAAACAAAGTATTTCATGATGAGATTTTTTTCTTCAAATTTTTATTTAAATTCCAGCTAGTGCACATACAGTGTAATACTGGTTTCAGGAGTAGAATTTAGTGATTCATCACTTCCCTACAACACCCAGGGCTCATCACAAGCGCCATCCTTAATGCCCATCCCCCATCCAGCCCACCCCCCCCCACCCACCTCCCTCCACCATCATGATGAAACTGAATATACAATCCTCGTAAGGGAAAACAAGTGCAAACCACGTGAACTATACCCTATGAAGGGTCAAATTTGGCCCCACACTAACAGCAGAAAGATTTATTTTTTTTAAGAGAGGCTGGTCGGTTGGTAACGAGGAAAACATTTCCCTGTCGAAGCCCTGGTGATTTTAACTGTTGGTAGAAGCGCCAGCCCGCTTCACCTGTTAGACGGTCTTTGCTGCCATCTGCTGGGCATTGTCATAATAAGTATACAAATTGGCCCCCCAAATCAACAATTACAATTTTACATTTTAAAACGTTCAAAATAAGAACAGCCAAGATGTGCTGGATACCGGTGGCACCAGCTTGGACATAGCCACGCTGCTCTATGAAAATCCTGAACCCACCAGCAAAGGGACGCTGCAGCCCTGATTTTTCCCTGTTCTTAGTCACTCCTCAGACCATGGACCTCCGCAAGGAAGATTTTTTTTTCTTTAAAGTCAATGACACAAGATAATCCCTCCTCAGGAGATCTCACTTTGCTAACCTCCCAACATTTAAAAATGTTTGCTTTGGTCCTTAGTGTCATAACCCCCACCCCCAGCCAGTTTGTGTCTTGCCAACGCACCAACGGGTGCAGGCAACCTTACCGCGTCCACTGGTGGACATAGATTGCCATTGAGAAGTCCTTCTGGAATCTTCCCGTTGGTTCCAGGACTTACTTGGTGCTCAGGATTCTCTTGTGAGTTCTATGATCCCAGGGACTTGAAAGCACCATGCCACCATTCCTATTTGAGATCTTGCAACCTTTCGGAGGGAACTATGCTCTTTGGACATTTCCCTCCCAATCTCTTTCTTGCCCCCTTGACTCTCTTCCGTCCTGCTGATTTCTCATCTCGTATGTCCTCTTCACTATCCAGAAGGACCCGCTTTTACTTGGAGCACGGGGAAGTCTGGTAGTGCCCACGGCATTTCCAAGAAGTGTTGTGTATAGTTCCTATTATCTAAAGCTGTTGTCTAACTTGCCATGGTTTGAAATGTCAGCAGGACTTGGGAAAATGTTTTATTTCCACTCTGATACATGCTTTCCCTGAGGCAATAAGCGCCTGCTTGACCAAGGATGGGAAGACGGGGGGAAGGATTCAGATTTCCATTTACACATCAATGTCTGAAGTTTCCATCCCCCTATATTAAGTACAATGTGATCCTATTTTTGTAAAAGAAAACGACAGAGAGAATGATGGGTAGAGAAATGGATATAATAACAAACAGGGCAGCAGCACCAAGAGTCACCAAGAGGGTGGCAACATTGTGACATATTCATAAGCCATGAACCTGCTTGGGTTCCCTCTCTTGCTGTGTCTCTCTGTCAAATAAAATCTTTAAAAAAAAAAAAAAAAAAAAAGAACATAAAGCAGTAATAAAAAATGGGTAAGCTACTGTCATACTTAAAAACGTGGATGTATTTTAGCAACAAAGTTGAACGAGAAAAAGGGATTCCAAAAGACTAGCATCGGTATGTCATTCTTCTGTTTAAAAAAAAAAAGCAATACTGTTGAATCACAGATCTGTACCTCTGAAACAAATAATGCAATATATGTTTAAAAAAGAAGAAGATAGCAGGAGGGGAAGAATTAAGGAGAGTAAGTCAGAGGGGGAGACGAACCATGAGAGGCGATGGACTCTGAAAAACAAACTGAGGGTTCTAGAGGGGAGGGGGGTGGGGGGATGGGTTAGCCTGGTGATGGGTATTAAGGAGGGCACGTTCTGCGTGGAGCACTGGGTGTTATGCACAAACAATGAATCATGGAACACTGCATCAAAAACTAATGATGTAATGTATGGTGATGAACATAACAATAAAAAACTTAACGAAAAAAGGTTAAAATGGTAAATTTTAGACTATATATGTATTTTAACCACAATAAAAAATTTTTCAATACGTTTACATACACAAAGATGTGATTCCTTGTTGGAAATGGCTATGTCTTACCACTGGGAGTCCAGTGGTATCTTCCACTTAATGAAAAGTCCCACACAATAGCTTTACAACCAAGTTCAAACAACTTCAACCAATAAAACTTCTTAGGCTAACTTCTTAGGCTTCTTAGGCTAACTCTTCCAAGTATGGCCAACAAACTTCCAATCTTAGCAATTTTTTTCTCTTGTTAGGATGAGAGCAGCAACAGAAGTTATTCTGCCTTGGTTTCCCTAATACTCTAATTTACTTTAATATACGTGGCACAATTTCTCTTGATATTATATTGAATATCATTAATATTTAGAGGTAAATAAAAGTCAGCAATTAAGAAAAAAAGCAAAACTAAACAATATATTCTTAGACATGCACACGTCTTCAATAAAATTATTTTTTAAATTTTTTTATTGTTATGTTTGTTATGTTATGTTTTATGTTATGTTTTTTATTGTTAATCACCATACATTACATCATTAGTTTTTGATGCAGTGTTCCATGATTCATTGTTTGTGCATAACACCCAGTGCTCCACGCAGAACGTGCCCTCTTTAATACCCATCACCAGGCTAACCCAACCCCCCACCCTCCTCCCCTCTAGAACCCTCAGTTTGTTTTTCAGAGTCCATCGTCTCTCATGGTTCCTCTCCGCCTCCGACTTACTCTCCTTCATTCTTCCCCTCCTGCTATCTTCTTCTTTTTTCTTTTTTTTAACATATGTTGCATTGTTTCAGAAGTACAGATCTGTGATTCAACAGTCTTGCACAATTCACAGCGCTCACCATAGCACATACCCTCCCCAATGTCTATCACCCAGGCACCCCATCCCTCCCACCCCCCACCACTCCAGCAACCCTCAGTTTGTTTCCTGAGATTAAGAATCCCTCATATCAGTGAGGTCATATGATACATGTCTTTCTCTGATTGACTTATTTCACTCAGCATAACACCCTCCAGTTCCATCCACGTCGTTGCTCGTTGCAAATGGCAAGATCTCATTCCTTTTGATGGCTGCATAATATTCCTTTGTGTATATATACCACCTCTTCTTTATCCATTCATCTGTCGATGGACATCTTGGCTCTCTCCACAGTTTGGCTATTGTGGACATTGCTGCTATAAACATTGGGGTGCACGTACCCCTTCGGGTCCCTACATTTGCATCTTTGTGGTAAATACCCAGTAGCGTGATTGCTGGATCGTATGGTAGCTCTATTTTCAACTGTTTGAGGAACCTCCATACTGTTTTCCAGGGTGGTTGCAATATGAGCTAGGGATTTGTGATGGTGGTTTCCCCCAGGTGAAGAAGCTGAGAGACAGGTTCTCAGGGGAGCATCTACGTAGATGTGTGTTTTTGTCAATATTTATTGGAGACAATAGGGGTTCTTTTTTTTGGATACTTTTTTCTATTACAAAAGTAAATCAACAAATAAGTATATAATTAAGGAAAAACATAACTGGACCAATTTATAATAGTTTCAATACAGCTCCGTGACTTGCATATAAAATTAAATTATTTAAAAGGAAAGAAATAGAGCAGGTTAACAGCTAATATCTCTGGATATTGGAAGTATGCTTTTTAAAAAATCGCGGTGAGACTTAGAGGATTGAAGATGGACTACCGACTGACAAGACCCAAATTGCTGTCGAGTCTGATAAGAGCTCTTTTAGTGGCGGGCTGAGAGAACAGGCTGGAGGAAGTAAAAACATGTCTGTCCATGTACCTGTGTTCTCTGTTCTTCCGTCCCCCTCTAGATGCTGAAATACGTTGGCTTTGTGCATTTTTTAATAGACTGGATGAAGGATGCAGGAGATCTGCCTGTACTATTTTTGCAGTTTCTTGTGAATCTATAGTTATTTCAGAAACAAAGCAAAACTACCCAGGTGATTCCCAGTCTAAGAACCAGTGATGCAGGGCAACTGTTACAAAATCTTAGGATGTATTAGGATCCCCCTTTAAATGGAGTGCAGGACTCCACCCCCAGGCTTCTGATTCAGTAGGTTTGGGCCTGATTGTTATTTAATTTTTTTAATTTAATTTTATTATGTTATGTTAGCCACCATACAGTACATCATTAGTGTTTGATGTGGTGATCCACGATCCATTGCTTTCGTATAACGCCTGACGCTCCATGCAGAACGTGCTGTGCCCTCAATACCCATGGGTGTTATTTAATTCCTAACAAGGATCATGGCTGTGTGGATGCAGCGGGTGGAGGTCCACACCCAGAGGGTAGAATGGTTGATCATCCTTGCCCCACTCACCCTCTTCCTAAATCCTAACCATATCCTGGAGGCCTGGAGATATCCGCGGGGGCAGGGGAAGCGGTGTTCATCCTCTTTGTGTCAGCCACACATTAGGATCACCCGATGCCCCCGCCAGCCCCCAAACCAGCCAAATCCTCGTCTCTGGGTGTGACTCCCACCAGGGGCTTTTTAACTCTCCAGGTGCCTCCCACATGCAGCCAGATTGGAAAATGGGGCTGCAAAGAAACTTCGGGTGAAGTTAACTGATGAGTTAATTCGGGTGGAGTTAACTGATTGAGGTAAACGAGCAGGCTGTGTCATGAAAACACTTTCTGGGTCTGGTGAAGGAAGTCAGACTTAATCACCAAGAGGGAGAACCACCTCCCACTCAGCTGCAAGACTGCTCAGAGCCTGGTCTGGATGAACAGGGAGTCCACAGGCACCACCGGGACCCTGCGCCAGGGAAGGACCTTAAACCCTCCTCCTTAAACAGGACTTTTGTAAATGGGCCACCCCTGTGGGAAGGGACAGACTTGGAGCTCTGAGGGTTACTGGACCCAACCTACGAGCTATACCCGCTTTTCTCAAAGTTTCCCAAGACCAAAAACATCCCTATCGCTGGGAATTTCTTCTTTTTTTTTTTTTTTAAGATTTTATTTGACAGAGAGAGACACAGCCAGAGAGGGAACACAAGCAGGGGCAGAGGGAGAGGGAGAAGCAGGCTTCCCGTGGAGCAGGGAGCCCGATGCGGGGCTCGATCCCAGGACCCTGGGACCATGACCTGAGCCGAAGGCAGACGCTTAACGACTGAGCCACTCAGGCGCCCCTCACTGGGAATTTCTTTAAAGTGCAGATTCTCAGGACATCAAAAACAAGGAAGATCTGAGAGACTCACTACCAAGAGGAGTCTAAGGAAGCATCAGGAAATGCAGCGTGGGACCCTGATAGGAGGCTGGGACCTGATATTACAGGAAAAGCAAGGAAATCAGTCAAATATGGGCCTTTATCTGAACGTACTAAATCCGTAGATGTGCCATCCTAACGCACAAGGTTAATAGATGAGATGGTGTGGGACCTAGGGCAATCGTATGGACTTGAGAAAAATTACACGTTACCAAATTTAGCAAAATACTGAGGGTGCAGGTGACAAAGAGATGTGAACAGGCAGAGCACAAAGGATTTTTAGGGTAGAAAACTACTCTGCATGAGACCATAACGGTGGGTGCACGTCATGCATCTGTCTAAACCCAGGGAAGGGACAACACTGAGTGACCCCTGTACTCTGGGCTTTGGGGGACAACAACATCAGCGTAGACTCATAATTTGTAGCAAACGTACCACTCTGCGGGGGATGCTGATGGTAAGGGAGGATGTGTTTGAGTGGGGACGGGGGGTCTCTGGGAAATCTCTGTACTTTGTGCTGTTTTGTTGTGAAACTAAATCTGTTCTAAAAAATGTCTTTTTAAAAAAAGTTAGGGGTGGGCGCCTGGGTGGCTCAGTCGGTTAAGCGTCTGCCTTCGGCTCAGGTCATGATCCTGGGGTCCTGGGATCGAGCCCCCCATCTCTTCTTCCTCTGCATGCTGCTCCCCCTGCTTGTGCTTTCTCTCTCTCTTATACATAAAAAAAAAAAAATCTTAAAAAAAAAAGTTGCTCAGTGATTATTTGATAAATGATTCAGAATGTGTTTATACTTAAAACGTGCTCATCTGAAATTCAAATTTCACAGGGTATCTCCTATTTAATCTGGCCACCCTATTGGATCGTCCTATTTTACAAGGAAATAAAGGACAACAGGGAAACAATCTGCAGCCACAATTTTATAAGGAAATATTGAAAACAAGACTTGCCTTCATTTCAAGAATGGCAACATAAACCAAAAAGCTTATGAGGAAACAATAGCACATAATAAAACAGAAAACGAACACCAACGGGGAGGATGTCATCATTCCAAGACCCTCACAATTAATGTTTACGGAACATCTGTTGTGTTCCAGAAACCTTTTAAGTGCTCAAGACGTCCCGTGTCATTTTTACAAAAATCAGTGAGAGATCACCATTGACTTCCTTCTTGGGGCAGATGGGACTTGCACCCGATCAGGGACTCGTCAGGAAGTCACTTTGCATGTGTCTTTTGGTGGCGTTTAAAAGTTCCCAGCTGACGAAAGGCGCATTTGCACTCGTGACACGTGTAGGGTTTTAATCCCGAGTGGGTGCGCCGGTGGACGTTGAGGTTCCCTTTGTGACTAAAAGTTTTCCCGCAGTCTTCACACGGGTAAGGCTTCTCCTTTGTGTGGACCCTCCAGTGACTCCGCAGGGTGGAGTCGTGGGTGAACGTCTTGTGGCAGAGTTCACAGGAGTACGGCTTCTCGCCTGTGTGGATTCGCTGGTGGACTCGGAGGTCTGAAGGCTGCATGAAACCCCCAGAACAGGTATCGCATTTGAAAGGCCTCTCTCCTGTGTGTGTCCTCCAGTGAATGTAAAACTGGGACTTATAACGAAATCCTTTCTTACATATGCTGCACAGGGCTGGTGTCTGTCCCGTGGTTTTTTTCCCAACAGGATGGACCAAATGGGACGCAGGTTGAGCTGAGGCTTCTCCTTTGGCAAAATATGGGGTCCCCTCTTGGGGCGCCTCTTTGGAAATGGAGGTGTTGTCCAGTTTTCTTCCTTTGGGATTTCTTGGACTCTTCTGAGAATCTCTTCTGTTCCCACTCTGAGTGGAAATTTGTCTCTCAGAAAGGTGGGTGGGAGGTGTGTCGGCAGCCACGTTCGTAATACCGGTTCCTTCTTGGAGATTCTTCCCACCCTCCGCCCTCGCAGAATCTGTTGAACAAGGGTTAACACACAACACTTAATAAAGAGCATTTTCAACGATACCAGCCTCGTCTGAACCGAGCCCACTGCTGTGGGCTGAGAACCTCCCATCAACCAACAAACCTGGGATGGGGTTGTACGTAGGACACTGTGGACAGTCAGTGACAGAGAAGACTTGACATTTCAGAGCTCCCTCCCCAGCACAGGTAGAAGTCACTGACTCCTCCGAATTTCCAGTTTCCATGCTCACCAGGACCCTGCAGAAGCTGAGGCTCTTGGGATGTCAGTATTGTTGTCTCTTCCAGATCTTCCATCAGATTCTTCTTCAAGTTCTCCTTGGGTCTCAGACCCTCCCGTACACCTTTCCCAGGAATGGTCTCTGGCAGGAGAACGTTCTGTCCCTGACAACGGGCAACCAAATGTAGTTACCAAAGTGTCTAACTCGGGGTGTGGGAAGCTCTTGTCTCCTCTTTCCCCATCCTGCCCATCTCCCTAATCTGAGACACCAACTTTCTCAATAACGCAGTGTCTGGACGTGTCCAGGCTTCCTCTGGGCCACTCGTCACTCCCTGTCCTTAACCAGTACCCACCACACCTTTAAACCATGTCCACACATCGCAGCCTTTACACTTAATTCTCTAAGCACTCCTCCTCAGGTCATCCGGCTTCCCCTGCCCTTACTCAGGAAGCAAGGCTCTAGGTCCAGAGCCAGCACTGCTGATATTTTGGTTGGATGACTCCCTGTTGTGAGGCTGTCCTGTGCATTGCGGGATGATCGATTATAGCAGCATCCCTGGTTTCTACCCACTAATGTCAATTCCATCCTCCAACCCCACCTCCATTCTGACAACCGAAGAGGTCTCCGGACATTTGCAAATGTCTTCCAGAGGCAAAACGACTCCAGGTGAGAACCACTCCCTTAACATAAGGTATTGACTATATTTCCAAAACGTGTCCTTTGTCCGATTGTCATTTCATGGGATGCCTGAGGAAATCGGCTATGGAAAAATCAGCCTTCAGTTCATTACCCCATGGCAAACTAACCTAGCACCATTTCATTGAGACTATTTCTTTCTTCCCACCCTTAACGCTGAAAGAGCTTCAATGGCAGATGGGCAAAGGCCGAGGAGTCTTCATTCTCCAGAGGCTCAGAGATGTTTATGGGCTTGACGCAGTCACGGGAATCCCTAGGGTCAATGGGTCCAGTTCTGTGCTCTGCCATTACCCCAATTATTCCAGCAGCTACCCCCCACCGCTTCTTCCCGTACCTTCTGCCACCGCTCCCTAGAGATCGGGGAGGGCGTCACACTCGCCGGCCCCATTGACGGCTCACTGACTCCTGGCAGATTCTGCCGCTGTCTGCTGACTTTCTGGCTGTCCTCTGGATGTGTCTCGCTCACAGAGGATTGGGGCTTCTTGGACAAGTCCGTCACGAGGTCCACGTCACTGACCTCAGCTTCGGCCATCTGAGCATCTGAACTTTGCACAAGAAATTCCTGTCCTTGTAAGGTGACTATGGTCTGTGGGGGCAAGAATCAACCAAGATCAGACTCACTGAGAACCGGAACGTAGCTCTGAGACTCCCTGTGTGAAGCTACCATACACTCACACTTCATTGGAATTACCTGTTTAAAACCTCAGCTAATACTCAGCCCTCAAACCATCACCCTAAAGCATGCCTTGTCCACTCCCGACCTCGAGCGCGTGAGGTGTGGTGCAGTGAGAAATCCAACACCGCACCCAAGTGAGATTTCACACGCCTGGCTTCCATCTCATTCAGCTGGTCTTAAGAATTCCTTTATCTAGCATCCCAGATTAACATCTTAGAATTGCCATGGCTGTTTTCCCACAATGTTGTCAAAGCTCCTAATTCCCATTCTTGGCTCACCCCTGGAGAATTTCATCGCCTACTGGAGTGCTCAGGGAAGGGGGGATTGCCATGTTGGACCCAGTTCCCTCCTGCCCACTTACAAAATTACCTACAGAGGAGCCTGTCTCCCCATGACTGGTGCTACACCAGGTCCCATCCCCTCCTAGGTCCTTCAGACCCTTGCTTTTTCTACAAAGCATACAGGCGCCCTCCAGCCACCATGACGGAAAATGTTCCAGCGTAAGGTCTTGCCTGGTCTGAAGAGTCTTACCTGCGAGCCATTTTGACCGCTCTCGGAGGGACATGTGGCAAGCACCAGGATTTCGTTTTGTTTTTGACTTTCACAACGGCGGGAGGTTGCCATCGACATCAAGGATGCCACTAAACACTACGATGCCCAGGGAAGCCCCCAAGGATGACCCACCCCAGGATCACTAGTGGATTTGAGACCCCCGTCAAGTTAACAGCCTACTGTCCCACACTCCTCCTTTCCTCAGCATCATCCCAGGGCTCTAGTTACCATGACCACGTAGCACCCCTCTCTGTCAACTGTAGCCCCTTTACTCAGGTAGGACCACTTTTAAGAGGGTCTCTGGCGATGTCAAGAGTTGTAAATGTAATGGATTGGACTGGTTTCAGGCTCCTTTCTCCTGGAGCCTCTGGAATGTCCCTTACACAACTCTCTTCCACGAGAGGCCGTGTAGGGTGAATGACGGCAAAGTGCATAGACCCCTGAAACCCACCAGTCGCTAGTAACCTCCCATCTCCTCCCTGTCGCGACAGCCAGAAATGTCTCTAGACATTGCCGAGTGTCTCCTGAGGGGCACGCTGTCTCCCACACTGACTCAGAAGAAAGCCCCCATGTCCTTTCTAGTCCAAGGGCACCGTGCAGCCCCCACACCAGCTCCACCTTCCCTGTTCCCGTCAGGAAGGCCCTGCTCACCCATTTCTTGGGGGTCTGGTTGCTTCTCAGCAGGTCTCGCAAGTCTTTGCAGCTCTGCACACCACTTTCCTTGACTAAGACCTGAAGCTCCTGAGGCATGGAGATCATAAACTGCTCCATCACCAGCGTGTCCAGGATCTGCTCCTTGGTGTGAAGGTCCGGCCTTAGCCACAGGTAGCAGAGCTCACTGAGCCTCCCCAGGTCGTCGAGGGGGTCCGACTTCTCGGAGCTCGTAAACGCCCTGAAGCTCAGGTGCCAAGTCTCACAGTTGCTGTCTTGCTTCCCAGTGAGGGCTCCTGGCAAGGGTACAGACTGCGGCAGCTCTGACCCGGGGCTGCCTTGGGCTTTCTCCTGACCCCCTGAAAATATCTGGTCTGTAGCCATATTGACCGGAGAATTTTCCAATATGACTCTGCAAACTCTCTAGAAGCTGGTGCCTAATTAAGACCTCCCTAAAGGGATTTACTCTGGTTTTCCTCAGCAAGGGACCCGCTGTTTGTTCAGAAGTCTGGGGGGAGAAAAGAATGAACCACATTAGTTTAACTTCTTACCCACCCCCTCCCCTCCAAACCCTTCACCCCAACACTAGACACCGTCCCCAACTGGTCCTGTATTAAATACCATGGAAAGTAACCCCCACTATTATTTTTCCAACGTCCACCTTTATAGTAAAAGGTGGTTTAAATGTCTGGATGGCCCCCTAGATTCTGAGCTCTAAATGCACAGAGGTGGGCTCAGTTTTCTCATCTGTATGTTGGGACAATATCATTCTTTGCGGAATACAGAAAAATATTTACAACCTGAGAATTTCATGTGGTGTAGTAACACTGGAAATATTAATGTAAGATTGTCCCCCAACACATTTCCTGGTTGATCCCAGGATATTGCTTTGTTCCAGGAAAGGGAGGGCTCAAAAGAATCCTAACAGGATTAACAGATAACTTTGTTACTGTGGTAAGATACACGTAACACAAAAGTCCCCATTTCTAACTCTTTTAAAATGCACAGCTTTGCGGCACCGCTCACATTTGCAATGCTATGCAACCATTCACCGCTGTCTAGCTCCAGAATTTATTCATCCCCAAAGGAAACCCTGTCCGCCTAGAGCAGGCACTGCCCCCTTCCCCACCCCCAGGCAATCCGTTCATCTGCTCTCAGTCTCTGTGGGTTAAATACTTAATCTCATCCCAGAAAACGGATTTAAAATCCAATGCTCTTTGAAATTTTCAAAAGCAAAATTTTGAGAGAGAAGAGCTTTCAGGAAGTTCTCAACCTAGCTTTCAAAGGCAAGAACCACCTTGATAATCTGCAGATATCCATTTTATTCCAAGAACAACAGCTACGTGGGGTTTCTGCCTTCGGTTTAGGTAATGATTCCAGGGTCCTGGGATTGAGCCCTGCTCAGCGGGAGCCTGCTTAACCCCTCCCCCTCTGCCCCTCCCCCCTGCTTGGCACGTGCTCTCTCTCTCCCAAATAAAAATCTAAAAAAAAGAACAACAGCTACAGAAAGAATGCAACCCACACTTTCCTTCTAGTGAGAGATCAGGGGTCAACCTGAGGAAGGGATGAAGACTGGGGGTACTCAGCAGGCCCCTGAGAGTCACGTGGCTCCCAGGTAGAGAAAGGGGCTTTAATCCCGGCTGCGCTAGTTGGTTGATAAAAAAAAAGGTTTGGTTTTTACCCCGTGGAGAGCAAAAACCTGGCGATGTGTTTTTAAGCAACAGTATGGCAAGTTTAGAAATCTCAGGAGAACCACGTGCCACACAGATTCAAAGCTAATACATTTGCCTAAAATCCCTAATGGTCAACTTTTGTCCTATTTCGGATCGTTAGGGAAGGCTACTTCAGCCCAGTGTGGTCTTAATCCCATGTTTTAGCTTCAGTTAGCTGTTAGGCAAGTCAATCAGCTCTTGGGAGACCATAATCCTTCTCCATAACTTGGGGACGATAAAACCTACCTCTTACATTGTCTGAGGATAAAATAAGAGGATGCCGAGCACATGCCCAGCACATCTTTACCCAATGGTAAAAAATGGAGTGACCAACATTTAGAGCTATAATTCTCAACCAAACGTGACTTGCCCTACTCCCCTTGGCTCCTCGGGACACTGGGCAGCATCTGGAGACATTTTTGGATGTCCTAACCTGGGCATGGGGGAGGCAGATGGGGGGATACCCCTAAATATCCTACAGTGCACAGGACAGACCCCCAACTCCCCTCCCACACAAAACAACAAAAAAATCATCTGGCCAAAAATATCATCTGAGGTTGAGAAACCCTGGTTCAAAGTATAAACCACACATACCACAAATCAAATCACACCACAATGATTCAAAGTTAATAATGGGGTATAGGAAGATCCTTTCTTTCACAAGACCTTGGAGCTAATGCATAGTGAATACAGACCCAAATCCTCCTGGTACCAACCTCCATCCGTCCATCCCAGGTTCCAAGCACCGTTAGACGTCCCCACCCGTAACTTACCTCGTTCGTGTCTTCAGGTCTTCCTGCCTCCAGCCTCCTCACATCGGAGACTCGCTCTCCAACAGCCTTGAGCTGAAATACACAGCTCTGTTTATATACAGCTAGAGAAACCCCAGACTTCCTGTTACCTCATCAGCCCAAAGATTAGTTTAAGGCCATGGAATGAACCACTGAAGATGGCCGTGTGGATTACATTTCCCACTGAAACTCCATCAAGAGAAAAAAAAAAAGGAATTTATTAAATAAATCTACTTGGAAACAATATTGGTTTTCCTGGTCTACTGAATTATTTATCATATGCCTGAAGCGTTCAAAGGAGTCAGGGAATGTAGAGCTGCAAGTTTTAAGCACTTTGGGTCAAGATTTTATTTAAAATGAGCTGAGAAGGCAAAGCGGGAGAGGTAGGTATTTAGAAAACTAGAGGTTGCATGTGAGTAGAGAAAAGTACAACATCATACCCATTTTGCAGGCCAAGCTTTTCCTAAATGCCGAAGGCAGTGCTGACTTATCAAGTCAAGAACGTGTGAAGAGATGGCAGGCTGGTATCAAACCAGTGATTTAATCTAGTTCAGGGGTGCCTGGGTGGTTCAGTCCGTGGATCGTGCGACTCCTGATCTCAGGGTTGTGAGTTCGAGCCCTATACTGGGTATAGAGATTACTTAAAAATAAAAAATAAAATCTTCGAAAAAAATCATCTAGCTCAAGCAAAGCTCTAACATATTAATTCCAAGATATTGAAAAATGAAAAGTAATTATTGATACATGAGGAATATTTGTGATTTTTTAAAACTTATTTTTACTATTTTTCAATATCTTGGGATTACTACCTTAAAGCTTTGCTCAAACTAGTTTAAGTCACTGATTTGATATGTCAACTTACCCTTTTACAAAAACAATGGAAAGCAGACAAAAGGACATAGACACGGCTCTGTATTCCTTTTCTCCCTGGGTGGGGAAGGTGGTTTGGAGATACATGAGGTTTCTCTGTGGACCTTTTTGTCCCCCTGAATTAGATCTCATAAATTCTGAAAAGCTATATAATGGTGGGTCTGCATGTTACTGCATGAATTTTAATCAAGGATTCGGTGTGACTGGGTTACAATTTTGGAAGCTCTCCGTGTCCATCAAATCATAACAAATCCATTCAGATAGTGAACTTTTTTGTGTTAACATTTCAGATGAATTGGAAGGCTCCTGGCTTTCGTTGATTCTGGGGGCCCAATGGAATCTCTAACACCCTGCAAACCTCCGACTCCTTGGGAGCAGAATGGTGGCTTTCTGGCCACATAAACTCTACCCTTTCATCCTGAGTCCAGTACATGGGGGACCCGCCACCAAATTGGATTCAGAATCTGACCACTCATCCCCTCACTGCTGCCTCTTCTAATCTCTCCGGGACCTGGACCTTTGCTGCCGCTTCCAGAATGGTCCCCTCTGCCCTCCTGCCCCTGAGGGCTGCGTTCCCCATGGCCCCAGATTCTGTGACGAGACCCCAGCCATACATTTCACTGCCCCCCTTCAGAACCGACCCATGGTTTGCAGAGCACTTGGAGGAGAAGCCTTGTCCTTTCTCTGTACCCAGAGGCCTTCAACATCTCACCTGCACGCTCCCCCTTTCTCAGCCCCCTCCTCAGTTGCCTGAGCAAGACTAGCGTGCTTCTGCTCTGGGACTTTGTCCACAGGGTCTTGCTCCGTGGACTGGAATGCGCTCTGCCCACTGGATGCCAGGAGCACCCCTCGGCTGTGACACCCAGAAATGTCCACAAACAGTGCCCAATTGTCCCCTGGACTTGCCCTAGTACAGAATCTTCATGAACCTAGTTTATTTTATTTTATTTTCAAGTAGGCTCCACTCCTGGCATGGAGCCCAACGCAGGGGCCTAAACTCACAACCCTGAGATCAAGACCCGAGCTGAGATCAAAGAGTCAGACTCCTAACTGACTGAGCCACCCAGGCATCCAGAGCCTGGTTTATTTTTATTCTTATTATTTACCACCATCATACACATTGTTCATTTACTTGCTTATATTTCCTTATTGCTGGTGTTCCCCAGCATTCACTGCAAGCTTCATAAGATCTGGTGCTCTGTTCCATTTACTGAGTCAGCATTGAGGTCGATGCTTGGGACCTAGAACAGCGTTTGCCCAGTAGATGCTCCATATATAAATACTGATAAATAGATTGGATAGATGACACATAGATATATAGGTAGATACATACACACACACACACACAGAGGTGACACATCCAAGGTTCTGGACTATTTCTTAAGATCTTCTAATTTTTTCTGCGACTATAGATGACCTCATATAAGTGGTACGGAGGTACTTTTCTTTCGCACCCTCCATTGGGATGAATATTTGCCTGGATAGAAAATTACAGATTTACATTGTTTTCCTTCAACTCCTGAAAAGGATTTGCTGCACCATCATCTGCACCCACTGTTGCCACCAGAAAGCCATATAAGCCTTCCTGCAGAAATGATTTGGATTTTTCTTTCTTTCAGGCATTTTTGAAATTCATTCATTTGTGACCAGGTGTAGATTTTTCCTGTTCAGCCTAAAGAACACTACGGGTCTGAGAGCTCTTTCATCTTTAAACATATGAAATTTATCTTTATGATTTCTTACAAATATTTCCTCCTCTCCCTTCTCATGTTCCCCTCAAGTAGGGCCTGGATTCTTCATGCTTTCTCACTTCTGGAAGAGTCGCCAATGTTTTGTTCCTCTTCTCTAATTTCTCTTGTGTCTGTTCTGCTGTATTTCCCATCCGCCATATTCCTTCAGCTACTGCATATTTTTCTTAATTAATATTCATTGCATTAAAAAATTTTTTTTAATTCTTACTTCATGTTGCTGACTTATGTTTCTTATGTTTATTTATATTTCTTGGACAGCAGTTGTAATACCCCCGTTTCTGAAAGTAGCTGTAACCCAGCTTTTATATTCTTTGTTGATTTTTTTAAAAAGATTTTTATTTATTTACTTGACAGAGAGATAGTGAGAGAGGGAACACAAGCAGGGGGAGTGGGAGAGGGAGAAGCAGGCTTCCCGCCGAGCAGGGAGCCCGATGACTCGATCCCAGGACCCTGGGATCATGACCCGAGCCAAGGTAGACACTTAACAACTGAGCCACCCAGGCGCCCCTCTTTGTTGATTTTTTTTTAATTAGCTGTGTCCTTATTTGGCCCCATGAGTTAGTATCCTTTAGGATAGGATAATTTATCAGTTCAGGGTGATTTTGCCCCACGTGAACATTCAACAATGTCTAGAGACATGTTTGGTTGTCACAACTGGGGAGAGGGTGCTCCTGCCATCTTGACATAGAGACCAGGATGCTGCTCAACATCCTATCATGCACAGGACGGCGCCACATAAAGAATGATCCCAACCGAAATGTCCAGAGTGCCGAGGTTGAGAAGCCCCAGAAGAGGGGTACTGACTCTAGCTGATAAACCTGGCAAAGTCCAGTAAGCCAGACACTGACCTGTTCTAGCCCCAGTGCTCTCAGTGACAGGTTAATCCACAGTTCACGCGCCCTCTGGTGTAATCCTACCAAGTAAAACCTCAGATAGGGGCCTCAGTGGAAGGAAGCACTCGATACACCTGAGGTTCTCAGCCAGCGTTCCCCAGGAACACAGAGAGCCAACAAGACCACCCATGGCTTTGCCCCATCCTCCGATCATTTGGTCTGATTTATTCCGTTTAGGGTGGGGCTTTGACAGGATTTTTTTTTTAAGCACCCAGGAGATAGGGAATATTATTCAGCCTTAAAAGGAAGAGAATCCTACCATCCCCCACAACAGGGATGAAGCTTAAGGACATTATGATAAGTGAGATAATTCAGACACAAAAGGACAGACGCTGTGACTGAAGACATTAAGCAGGACTGTGGTGCCAAGGAGCTGGGCTGGGTTCCTGGGGAGTGGTCCTTTAATGCGGGCAGACTTTCCGTTTTGCAAGGCGCAAAGTGCTTTGCGGATGGTGGTGACGGTTGCACAGTACGAAAGTCCTTTATGCCACTGAACTGGACACTTAAACGTGGTTCAGTTGGTGAATTTCAGGGGCGGCTGGGTGTCTCAGTCCGTTAAGCATCTGACTCTTGGTTTCGGGTCAGGTTCTGATCTCAGGGTCCTGGGATTGAGCCCCACGTCGAGCCTGCTTCTCCCTCTGACCCTCCCTCTGCTGGCGTGCGCTCTCTCTCTCTCTCTAAAATAAATAAAATAAGTCTTTAAAAAAAAGATGGTAAATTTCATGTTACATGTATTTGCCACAATTAAAGTTTTTTATTTTTTTTATTTTTTAAGATTTTATTTATTTATTTGAAGAGACACAGCGAGAGAGGGAACACAAGCAGGGGGAGTGGGAGAGGGAGAAGCAGGCTTCCCGCGGAGCTGGGAGCCCGACATGGGGCTCGATCCCAGGACCCTGAGATCATGACCCAAGCCAAAGGCAGACGCTTAACCGACTGAGCCACCCAGGTGCCCCCAGTTAAAGATTTTTTTAAATTGATTTTTAAAGACTTTATTTTTAAGTAATCTCTATGTCCAACGTGAGGCTCAAACTCACAACCCCGAGATCAAGAGTCACATGCTTCACCGACTGAGCCAGCCAGGTACCCCTTAATTAAATACTTTTAAAGACACCAGTTTGGGAAACTTGATTAAGGAGGGAGCAGGGCCTTCCCCTTATTCACTTGTGTCCCTCACTTGATCTCTGGGCCCAGGCAACTGTCTCTGCTCATTAGGACTCAGTCATCAGTCAGCAGGACACATGGAGGGCGATTTGCACCTGGCAGGAAATCCCTCTCCCTTTCCAAGGACCCGCTCTCCTCCCCACGGCCCCTGCAGGGGAGATGTGGGGGCAGCTCCAGGGCTCTGGTCCAGCTTCCCCCTCACTCTGCATAGAAAGACCAGTCCAGCGAGTGGCCCTGGGTGGCCTTAACCCTCCAGCCTGGGAGGGAGACAGCTGAGCTGTGCTGAGAGATTGGGCAGAGCAGGGTCAGCCCTTTCCTTCCCAAGCCCGCGAGAAGGAGTGGAGAGTAATGTCTAGGGATGGGACTCTGACCCCACAGCCACCCCGGGACAGTGACCTGCATCCTGGACAGTCGGGTACCGAGGGCACTCTGAGAAGGAAGCTATCTTGGCTTATGACTGTTGGGAAGTGAAAATTCGGGATGCCCAGTTGAACGTGAATTTCAGATAAGCCACGAACAGTTTTTGGCATTAAGTATGTCCCACGCAACATTTGGGATATACAAGAACATTTGGACTGAAGATGAACAATGGGGATTCTTGTAGTATGACTATATTGCGATATGAGCCCCATTAGGACCAGTCCTCTGGGGGGCTCCGAGCCCCCAGCAGTATGGGTAAAATCCCAGCACCCGGACAAGACCCCAACCCTTCCTCCCTCCCCTCTGTGCTCTCAGACTTATCATCTGCCCGGAGCCACGAGGGCTCATCTCAATATATCCTATAATTCTTGGCTATTTCCATGCCCGGTGCCCTCGGCCCCATGACATTCTCTCGACCCTCCGCCACACACCCCATGAAGTCATACCCATGAGTTTGTCACCCCCAGTAACCAGAGTGCCTCTGCCATCTTTAACCCCACTCCACGCCCCTTGTCTCTGAACATCATCGGGACCAGCAATCTATCGAATCCCCAGAGCTCCGCCCTTAGACCCCTTCTCTCCTCGAGTACCATCTAAGTACTGACGATGCTCCCAATTATATACCCATTCTGCACCCCTCCTCCGAGCTCCAGATTTGCACATCCAACTCCCATCCCCCACCCCCAGCTGCATATAACCAGTAGGCATCGCAAGCTTACCGTGTCCCAGATCGAGCTCCTGCTCTTCCTCCAAAACCTTCCTTCCTGTGCATGCTTCCCGTAACCTTCAAGGGCATCTCCATCCCTCCATTTGCTTAGACCAAACAATAGGGATTCACTTTCTCAAATCCCACGGCAAGTCCGTTGGGGAGTCTATCAGCTCAGCCTTGAAATACATCCAGAATGTGACTGCTTCTTACCACCCTCCAGGATTATAGCATCCCGGGTGGTCTCTGCCCTCCCGAAGCTGGTCAGAGGCTCCTTGCCCTGGCCCCTGTGTGCCCTGCTCTCAAAGCCTTGTCTCTACCCTGCATCCGTCGGCCCGTTTGTCTGGTTTCTCCCTCCATGAGACCCTCCAAGGCAGGGAGGGCCTGGGTCTTTTTTTGTCCCCGGGGCTTGATGCCGTCTCTGTCCTCCCATTCTGCTAGTTAAAGTTGCTAAGGGCTTGAAACGAGATTTCTGATGTCAGATCGCATACGGCCGGAGACCCGGGAAGGTCAGAATCCTGCGTGAGCAAGCCCTGCCGTGTGGTGTTGCTGAGAGAGAGGCAAGTCCAAAGGACAATGGCAACTCAGATCGTGTGACTGAATATCCATCCACCTCCATCCATCTCTCCCATTATTTTGTGTTCTTAAGTGGGCAGGTACCCCCAGCTCAGGACGATGGTTCCCAGCCTCCCTGTGGCTAAGAAACACCACACGTGCCTTTCAAAGACTTTTCTTTGGAAGAATCAGGTGTGTCCCCTCTGGCCTCCTACCTCACGGAAGCGGTGAGGCAACCCTCTCGGACCCAGAGATGAAGCTTCATGGCCAAAGATGGCAGAGCCATCCTGCCGGCCCCACACTGCCTCCTTCTGGACCGTTCTGTGAGTGCAGAACGAATGTGTATCTTGTTTGTGCTACTGCATGTTGGGGGCTCTTTGTTACAGCAGCTTGGCCTCGATGAATGTCCCAGATAATAAGGCCAGAGCCCTGACTACCATGCAGGCACTGGGCCAATTTATCCTCCTACCCACAGTCATCGAGGCACCAGGCATGTGACCCACCCCAGAAAAAGGCATTAAGAGGGATTAAGGGAGGCATCACGTAATGATAAAAAGATTCCTCCAGAGACCTATAAAACATAAACATACATGATGACAAAACAGCTTCAAAATATGTAAAAGTTTTAAAACGAACGAACTAATGAACACAGAGTAGGTCAGGTATCCAGATATGGACGGCTGGTGGAAACGAATTGTAATTAGGCTTGCTCATGAGATAATCCGAGATCCACTGCCTCCAACAGGATATATTGCCCCACACCTAACCCTCTCAGCCTTGGATTTGCCACCGCCACGAATTCCCACGCTAACACAAGAAATCATGGATGATTTGAAAAGAAATGTTTTATTCTCTCCACTCTGCTCTGGAGTACGTCTCCCCGTTTCCAGCTGGAGGACGCTGGGCTGGGGTGGGGGAAAGAGGGAAGGCATGCCTGCTACTTGGCAGAATCTTCTTGAGTCAAGACATCATAGACTCTCGGAGGCAAATGGGATATTCATATTGTATTAGTCAATAGCTCCTGTTAGGACTGGGTTGATTCCAAAAGAACACACTTGCTTCACACGGACTGCAGAAATACTCCCTCATCACCCCGAATCTCCTAAATGGCTCCAGAATTAATTCTTGAGTTTGTTAACAACGCTTTATACTTACTCCAAGGATAAATCACTGAAACCTGAGGCAGCCTGGGGACTTTTAAGAAAATTCTCCCAATGCTCTAAGTTTTCGGCATGACATTTAGAGACTTGACTTCAGGATCTCAGTCTCAGTGGAGGGAGCTAGACAGGGGTTCAGGAGGAGCTGGGGAGATGGATGCAGAGCAGAGGTCTGGAGACATCTAAGACCGCGGGCATCTCCCTCCTTGGGGGCTTTATTGCTGAGCTTGCCCAGATCTGCGGGAGAGAAAGAGGTGACTTTTGAACGGTTAAGCTTACCGCCGCCACGCAACCCAGTCCAGGCTGGGAACGAGACCAGGGAGGAAGATGGCTTTGGTTCATCCCATGTCCAGCTGCCTTCCCTCTCCTCTTTCCCTCTTTCCTTCTGGCTCTACCTTCCTTTCTTTGCATCTACCCACACGTTTCCCTCTTCCACCCCATGTAAGATGGCACATGGTGGGGGTGGGCGTTTCCAAGAGCCAGAGGGTAGCCAAGGTTGGTGTGGGGCTTGATAAACTCAGGAGGTGTGTCACCTCCAACACCGGTAGATGTCCAATCAGTGCTTTCCAGGTGGGTTAGTAGAGCTAGAATGAAAGCATGGTGTTCGTTTCCAAAAACAGGGTTAGGGTTGAAGGAGATGGAATTGGGGGTAAAGATCCAGCTGGAGGCAGGCGAAGCTGACTTACTTAGGTCACAGTTGGGTGGGAAGCCTTCACTCGGATAGTTTAATTCATGCCTTTAACACATATTTTCCGGGCGCCTGGGTGGCTCGGTTGGGCGACTGCCTTTGGCTCAGGTCATGATCCTGGAGTCCCGGGATCAAGTCCTGCATCGGGCTCCCTGCTCAGCAGGGAGTCTGCTTCTCCCTCTGACCCTCCCCCCTCTCATGGGGGCTCTCTCTATCTCATTCTCTCTCTCAAATAAATAAATAAAATCTTTAAAAAAAAATAACACATATTTTCCAGGCACCACTGCGCATAGGGAGTGAGCAAGTCATGGGAGGTCCCTACACACATGGAGCTTAGCAGACAGAAAACAAGCAGATAAGTACAGGATACAGAGAAGATGCACATGCTGACAAACATCACTACGGAAATTAGACGGGGTGACGAGAATAGAGAAAAAGTAGGTTCATGTCAGATAAATGGTCGGTGGGAAACTCTAAGGTGGAAGAGGTGGCTAAAAGGATTCCTGGATGACGGAAGGTTCTCACCACGCAAAGCTCCAGAAACAGAACATTCTAGACTGAGGCATCAGCTGGCGCAAAGATCCTTGAGTAAAAGGGACCCAGTGTTCTAAGAAAAACAGAATTCAGAACGGCGGTAGAAGAACTCGCCTGAGCATGAGTAGAGATGAGTACAAGGTTCAGAGTGAGTTTAAAGGCTGGAATAAAGACAGAGGTCAGACTTGGCAGTGAGGGTTTGCGGTCAGTGTTGTAGCTAAAGCCTGGGGGGCTGATATTAGGGAGATCAAGATTTGGGAGTGGGGTCATCACTGCAGTGCCAGGTTGGGAAATATCTGGGATTGGCTGGAAAATGGGCGTTGGGCCCGGAAGCGGGGTGTGAGGTGAAGGGGTAGAACAGAAATGAGCCATCCCGCTCAGCGTGGGCATTGAGAGTTGGCTCTCAACGCTCCTGTCCCCAGCTCCTGTTTCCTCCATGTTCCCTGCGCTTACCTGCAGTCTCTGCTTGAGCAAAGGTCTCCCTTAGGCTCCTTTTGGAGGCCCGCTGAGGGCGGGGATAGGGGAGCCCATCTGGGAACAAAGCCAAAAGTCATTCCACCTCCGCGCCATTCGGTTCGGTGCTTTGTACCATGCAACATGGCCATAGCTCCCTTATTTCCTTGGCATTTGTGGCACTTAGTGGTTCTCATCCTGGGTCATTTTGCCCTTCCCTCCCCGTCCCCAGAGATATCTGGTAATGTGTGGGGACATCTGTCCTTGTCACAACTCGGAGGTGTTATGGCCACCTGGTGGGTGGAGGCCAGGGATGCCGCTAAACATCCTGCACGTTGGATGGCCCACAGCAGAGTCATGGGCACCACTGCCCGGGGTGAGAAACTGGCCCCAGATATGTGCGATTGCCTGGTAGGTGACAACAATGGGGAGATTCGGTCCAGGTCACAGGCTGCATTCACGGCGTGCCTACCCCGGTGTCGGTGTCTGAACCGCCGCACACCCCGTGATTCTTTCCCTGGAGATGTGGATGGCAAGGAGGGGGGAATCTCAGACGTGTTACGTGGCCGGGAACTGTCCTTCCCCAAGCTTCCCCGACCAGCAATTGGGGGAGCAAGGGACGGAGCCCACGTCGGCCAGTTTCCAAGGCCAGCAGTGGGCAGGCGGAGGAGGGTGATGGAGATGAACCCCACACTCACTCACCAACGGCCTTCCACAGGTGTAGGACCTCCAGGGCCGTCTTCTCCTTCCCTCCGTGGTCCGTGCTCTGGGGAAGGTGGAGCACTGGGGAAGGGGAGGGGGAGAACAGGGCCCGTGGTCTGTGACATGGCAACAGTCACACAGGGAATCCAGCAATCCTGTAACACTGTTCCCTGCACAGAGCACCACCACTAAATCCATGGGACAGCAAGTCTTTTGAGCATCCACACGGCCAAGTGAGGAGGCTGTGGCTCTGAAGAGTCAAGTCAGTCGCCCAACGTTACCCCACGGCTAAGTGGCAGCACTGGGAGCCGAACCCACCTACATCTGGACCCAGACCTCAAGTCTTTGCTGCTCTGCCCCACGGTCCCAGGAGCCTGGGTTTTCTTGGATCACTGAGTGGTCCTTCCTTTGAGCATCACAGGGACGTATGGCTTTAATTGTTCCTCCACGTCACCACATACGCAACGAGTGCACAGTGAAGACGCACTCAGGGAAACAGGGATCCCGGGATGGAGGGGCATGAAAGGGGGGAGAGTAACCGCCGAGTGTCCCCTGGCACCCCTACACACCAGGAGTTGTTCTAACCCCCCGTGTGCAGCAGGGGGCCTCACCGTATGCATCGTCACGTTTGAGGGAACTAAGGCGCGCACACCAAGCAAGCGGCAGAGCTGGGATTTGAACTCAGCACTGTGGTTCCAGGACCCATGCGCCCGTCGCTTGGCTAGACTAACTGTCAACACGGGTCTGGAAAGAAAACCCGTGGACTTCAGGGAATGTGAGCCGAGGGTCTTTACAGGTTCACCACCCACCGCCGGTAGGCACTGGTCAGGGATGGCGCTCAGAGCGGGCTTACTCACCGGGGCCCAGGAGATAGCCCACGCTGTTGAGGGTCCAGCCTCCTCGCCCCTGGACAGAGACCGAGAGATCTAGACTCAGACAGGCAGAAAGGCCGGCAGGCGTCCGTCCCCCAGGCCTGGGACCACGGGGGCCAGCTGCCACCTTCCCAGGAGCCTGGCAGGTGGGTTCACTTAGTCCACATTTCACCAGTGAGGGAAGTGAAGGCTTCCTAAAATGTAGCAGCGGGGAATGAATACAGAGCTTTAGAAACCACGTCTACAAGCCTCTGCATATCATCACAAATCTCTCTCTCTCTCTCTCTCTCTCTCTCTCTCTCTCTCTCTCACACACACACACACACACACACACACACACACACACACACACACACACACGGGTTCAAACCCAGGCGACATCACCGGATAGCTTTAGGCAAGCTGCTGTGTTCCTTTGACAATTACAGCGGCTAATATTCACTGTGGGTTTTCTAAGTGCCAGTGTCTGTTCTAAGGACTGGCTACATAATTTAAGGGGCGCAGAGCAAAATGAAAATAGGGGGCCCCTTGCTCAAACACAATGAAAGGTGTCGAGACAGCAACAGAAGACCACGAAACCCATGTGGGTGCCTTCTGGGCGTGCAACCCTGGGGGTCAGTGCAGGCTACCCACCCACAGCCTGGCTCCGGCTCCAGTCCAGGCCCTGGGGGACAGCCCAGCTCTGGCTCCGGTCCCGGCAAACTCCAAGAGACTTAAACAGCCTGCAGAGGACCCTGGCAGCAAGACAGGTAGCTGGACCCAAACCCAGGGTGGCGGAGTGCCAAGCCTGGGTCCTCTGGATCGGGTAATGCACCTGGCACGGAGGAACTCAGGTAACCCTCATGGTGCTGTGATTTTACGAAGAACTTGGAGGGACAGGTTAATTAGGCAACTTGCCAGGAATCACGCAGCTAAAAAGTGACAGCACCAGCATTCCAAATTCACCCGGGTCTCCACAGCCCATGCGCCCAATCAGGGACTCCCCGAATGTGGCCCTGAGGCCAGTAGCATCATCCAGGGGTTGGCAGAAACCCTAGGGGCAGGGCCCAGTCCTTGGTGACCAAACAACTTAGAATGACTGGGAGCTCACTGAAGGCATCTTTTTGTACTTCTGGGCAATGCTAATCCTTAGGACATTTTTGCTTCCTGACCCCTGGGTCAGGTGTCTTAACCCACGCCATCCCGCACCCCCATCCGGGGCCAAGGCACCCCACAGCCCGTGGCTCCTGGCTCAGCCAGGAGAATCAGAAAGCTCTTCTAGGAGGGCAGTGACTGGGGAGGCTGCAGGTGGGGAGGGAGGTCTCACCTGGTGGACAGGTACAGAGGCAGGAGTCTCCCCCAGGCTGAGCAAGACGGTAAGAAGCAGGACCAGACGGACAGAGGGAGCCATCTGAGGGCCAGAGGGGTGGGCGCTTAGAGCTACGGGACGCTGTCAAGAGAGGGTGATGAGTGTATTTATATATTTTTAGTGTCATTAAGGTATAATTGCTATACAAAAAAATGGCATGCACTGAACATACACCTCCGGATGAATCCGGACACATGCATACACCCTATTCCACCACCATCATCAGGGTGGTAGGCATATCCATCACCGTCAAACATTTCCTAGCGATTTTTTGCTTGTTTGATTTAGGTTTTTGTTTGTTTTGTTACCATGGGCTCTGTCCTCCTGACATATGTTTTCTTCCAGTTTTCTTGAGCTGTAATGGGCATCCGACACCATGTAAGTTCGAGGCACGCAGCATGACGACTTAACGCGTATATGGGAAAAAGGGTGCCCTCAGTAAGTTTAGTTAACATCTGTCACGGCGTCTAGTTACGACAAAAATTGTTTTCTCTTTGCGTTGAGGACTTTTGGGATCTACTCTCTCTGGGCAGCTTGCAAAGATGCCACACGGCAGTGTCAACTATGGGGACCGTGCCGTCCCTCTGGGTCCCCAGCACGTCTGCACCTTACACCTGAGCGCTCGGGCCAACCCCGCCTCTGCCTAACCCCCCGTCTGATCTCGTTCCCCGAGTGGTCGTTTCCAGATTCGACCCAGAAGTGACATCATGCGGTGTTCGTCTTCCTCCGTCCGACTTCTACCAAAATGTAAATGCACAATACCGTACCGCGGAATAGAGATGAACTTCTGTGTCTTCCTGCCTTAAATACGTGACAGAAAAATAAAATGGACACTTCTGAGTTTATGGCCGATTTTGTGGCATTCCACTCTGGAGCACGTTTATTTAAGTAAAGCGAGAGCGTTGCTTGAGGGACAGCCCCGAAGGTAAGCGATAGGATACCAGACAGGTAAAACATGGCCCCCCAAAACCCCAGGCGCACGAGTGACCAAGGTTCAAGAATCACAGAGGTGTTCACCGCTGGCGATGCTTCGGCCCGTGCCTGCCCCTGCTTCCCCATCAGCATGTCCCGTTTCTCCGGGCGCCCCCCCCCACACACCCTTGCATGCCCTCCCCACCTCACCTCACTGGAGTCCGCAGCTCTCCCCAGCTCTCTGGGGGCCCAGCTCCTTGACCGCAGCTTTTATGCCTCCCGGGGAGCAGGGAGGAGGGAAGAGCAGGGGAGAGAGAGGGGGTCCGCAATTAGGGGGAAGACAGGAGACAGTGCCAAGAAGGGAGGCAGGAGTGAGGCTTTGCGTGCGGAAGGGCTTTCATGAGCAGGCCCGTGAGGTCAGAGCAAGGACGCTCCCCACAGGGAAATGTTTCTCTGCTTCACCTCAGTTTCCCCCTGCAGGTGCTCTGCTCTGAGATGTGTAGGCTGCCCTTCCTCCCCTCTTTCTGCGCCTCTTCTTTGTGACTCGTGTCTCAGGCCCCGTGTTTATTCAAGTATACCCCCAGGCTGGGTCTGCGTGTGTCTGGGCCCGCGAACCCCATTTCTACCCACGCCCCCTTTCTGTCCCTGTGGTGGCGCTGGGTTCTCTTTAGTCTCTGCTCGCCTTCGGGGCTCTCTTGCTGCGTCCCTTGCTTCTGTCCTGCATGATGCACCTGTTGGGTCCTTCCTTGTTTGTTGAGCATCTCTCCCTCCCTGGGAAACAGGCTCGTGAGGGGCGGCAAAGCATCTTGCTCCTCATGGTGCCTGGAGCCCAGAGACGCTCCACCAGGGTGGTTTTATTCCTCAGAGAACATTTGGCCATGCCAGGAGGCATTTTTGTGCGTCATGACTTGGGGGTGCGTTTGGTCTCCAGGGGGAGGAGGCCAGGGATGCTGCTCCACATCCTGCAGCGCACAGGACGGCCCACGGCAAAGAATGATCCAGCCCCAGAGGTCGGTGGCACCGAGCCTGAGAAACCCTGCCAGAGAGCCTAAAACAGTGCCTGGAACTCAGTCAGTATTTGTGGGATGAACAAAAGCTCTCTGTGTGTGTGATCCCCCACCCTGTTTCTGGTTTTTAATTTATCTGTGTGTTTGTTTCTCTCCCTCTTGGCTCCAGAGATCAGCAGTTTTCCAGAGGAAGGAACCCCGGAATCAAGGAGGGGTTTGTCCACCTGCCCTTTGCTTTCTGAAAGTCCTGGTCCTCACCAGACACGGTGTCCCCATCGGACACGGCGTCCCCGTCTCTGCCAGGCAGAGCCTGTGGCTCCTCAGTACCTTCTTTCCATCACCTCATCTCTCCCCCACCCCTGCAGAAGGGAGCTGTCTCATCTCAATCATAAAACGAAGGCCCTAGGACAGGGGTCGAGTGAGACCATGAAGATCCTGGTTTGCTCCCATCTTCATTTCCGGGCATCCGTCATTTCTCCTCTGGAGGAGAAGGGGGGAAAAGTGACAGGAAGGTGTGAATGGTTTGCTGGGAAAGAGCGTGGAGGTGGAGGGGTGGTGCTCGCAGGGGACGGAGGGAAGGACAAAGCTGGAAGCCCAGAGGTGGTTACCTGGAGCCTGAGGGAGAGTCAGAGGAAAGAGCATCACCAGCCCTCGCTTCCTCACTTAACCCGTTCTGGAAAAATAAATGAAGGGAGCCCAATCTCACGCAAAACAAAACAAAACAAAACAAAAAACTAAGGTGTGCAAGAAATGCCACTTTCTTCGCATTTCTGTGACTGAGCCTGTTGTCTGTCTTGAGCCCACATCCCTCTTCATAGTTCGGGAAAGTGGACATGAAGGCCCCTTCCCTAGGGGGACACTGCAAGTTTCCCATCTGACGTTTATTTGGTCATATTGGTGAGGAGTCTCCTGGGTTTTAGCTAAACAGCCACAGCTCCTGTATGTGTTTCAATGCTATGGGGGATGTTCACCCCTTCCTGTCCCGGGAGGGCACGGCAGGAGACTGGGGTCGAAGCTTATCCTTCCTCTTTCCTTCCAAAGGGAGGTATCGAGAGCCTGAATGTACTGGGTCCCTGTCCACAATCCAATGAGCCAAGGACCCAAATATTCTGGCCACTGAGAGCAGAAAAGATATTTACTGGGGCTTCTGGGGGGGGAAAAAAGTTCTTCCTTTTTTAACTTTTTACTTTGCAATAATTTTAGACTTACAGGAAAATTGTCCAAATAATGCCCCAATAATCAGATTCTCCAAATGTTTACATTTTTCTGCATTTGACGCCCTGATTCTACCTC